>NC_089220.1:59992451-60592451 GCF_963924675.1 Phocoena phocoena
CAATGAGAAGCCCGTACACTGCAACAAAGAATAGCCTCCACTTGCTGCAACTAGAGAAAGCCCGTGCACAACAATGAAGACCCAATGCATCGAAAAATAAATAAAATTTAAAAATAAATAAATAAAATTAAAACTCCTTGGGTGGAATCATCGTCTGAATTTTCATTAAAAAACATTCTGATGTTTTTGTAATAATGATGAGAAGTTGATCATCAGATTTTTGTGTACAAGCCTGAATTTTGTTCCAATTAACAGATTTTGGAGTAGCCCTAGGAATTGCTTGATGAAGTTGCCTAGCAATTGCCTGAGCCTGAATATATAATATGTTAGGGGGCTGGTCTCCCAGTTGTAATTCTAGAGACCTTTCTAGACTTTCCCAGTTAGTGGTTTTCATATAATGCTGGGCCTGGCCTTCCCCAAGAAGCATATGAATTAGCTGATATAAGTCAGAGAAACCAGTCTGATAAGTTCGAATGACTATATTAAATTCCTCAGCAAATCTCTGAGGCTTTGGTACTTTGGGAAAATCTTTGACTATGGCTTGCAGTTCGACTTTAGTCCAGGGGGTAGAAAAATTAAAGGTTTAACCTCTGGATCCTTGGAAGGCTTAATTTTTAAAGCAACAGATTCTGATAGGTTCAGAGGAAAAGGGAGTGGGAAGAGTTTCAGAGAAAAGGGGAAGTTTGGTGAGAGAATTAGTATGAAAGATTTGAAGGTATAGTGGAGACAGGTGGTATAATAGGGAAGGAGGAAGATGGCACCAAAAGTGGAGTTTGGCCACAAGGAGCCAAGCCAAGGGAGGGAGAAAAGATGGCACCACCACACAGCCTGAGACAAAGAAGCCAAGGAAGAAGAGCCTGAGGTAGACATTCATCTTGCTTTAATCATTTGTTTGCCTCAGTTAATCTTAAATTCTTATTTTTCATAGAGGCAATTTTATTTTCTCATTTTTTTCTGTTTTGATTTTTTAAAAACATCTTTATTAGAGTATAATTGCTTTACAGTGATGTGTTAGTTTCTGCTTTATAACAAAGTGAATCAGTTATACATATACATATGTCCCCATATCTCTTCCCTCTTGCATCTCCCTCCAGCCCTCCCTATCCTACCCCTCTAGGTGGTCACAAAGCACTGAGCTGATCTCCCTGTGCTATGCGGCTGCTTCCCACTAGCTACCTGTTTTACATTTGGTAGTGTATATATGTCCATGCCACTCTCTCCCTTTGTCACAGCTTATGCTTCCCCCTCCCCGTATCCTCAAGTCCATTGTCTAGTAGGTCTGAGTCTTTATTCCCATCTTGCCCCTGGGTTATTCATGACCTGTATTTTTTTTTAAATTCCATTTATATGTGTTAGCATACGATATTTGTTTTTCTCTTACTGACTTACTTCACTCTATATGAAACACCCTAGGTCGATTCACCTCAATACAAATAACTCAACTTTGTTTCTTTATATGGCTGAGTAATATTCCATTGTATACAGGTGCCACATCTTCTTTATCCATTCATCTGTCGATGGACACTTAGGTTGCTTCCATGTCCTGGCTATTGTAAATAGAGCTGCAATGAACATTGTGGTACATGACTCTTTTTGAATTATGGTTTTCTCAGGGTATATGCCCAGTAGTGGGATTGCTGGGTCGTATGGTAGTTCTAGTTGTAGTTTTTTAAGGAACCTCCATACTGTTCTCCATAGTGGCTGTATCAATTTACATTCCCACCAACAGTGCAAGAGTGTTCCCTTTTCTCCACACCCTCTCCAGCATTTATTGTTTCTAGATTTTTTGAGGATGGCCATTCTGACCGGTGTGAGGAGATACCTCATTGTAGTTTTAATTTGCACTTCTCTAATGATTAATGATGTTGAGCATTGTTTCATGTGTTCGTTGGCAATCTGTATATCTTCTTTGGAGAAATGTTTATTTAGGTCTTCTGCACATTTTTGGATTGGGTTGTTTGTTTTTTTGATATTGAGCTGCATGAGCTACTTGTAAATTTTGGATATCAATGCTTTGTAAGTTGCTTCATTTGCAAACATTTTCTCCCATTCTGAGGGTTGTCCTTTCGTCTTGTTTATGGTTCCCTTAGCTGTGCAAAAGCTTTTAAGTTTCATTAGGTCGCATTTGTTTACTTTTGTTTTTATTTCCCTTTCTCTAGGAGGTGGGTCAAAAAGGATCTTGCTGTGATTTATGTCATAGAGTGTTCTGCCTATGTTTTCCTCTAAGAGTTTGATAATGTCTCGCCTTACGTTTAGGTCTTTAATCCATTTTGAGTTTATTTTTGTGTATGGTGTTAGGGAGTGTTCTAATATCATTCTTTTACATGTAGCTGTCCAGTTTTCCCAGCACCACTTATTGAAGAGGCTGTTTTTTCTCCACTGTATATTCTTGTCTCCTTTATCAAAGATAAGGTGACCATATGTGCATGGGTTTATCTCTGAGCTTTCTATCCTGTTCCATTGATCTATCTTTCTGTTTTTGTGCCAGTACCATACTGTCTTGATTACTGTAGCTTTGTAGTAGTCTGAAGTCAGGGAGCCTGATTCCTCCAGCTCTGTTTCTCTTTCTCAAGATTGCTTTGGCTATTCAGGGTCTTTTGTGTTTCCATACAAATTGTGAATTTTTTTGTTCTAGTTCTGTGAAAAATGCCAGTGGTAGTTTGATAGGGATTGCATTGAATCTGTAGATTGCTTTGGGTAGTAGAGTCATTTTCACAATGTTGATTCTTCCAATCGAAGAACATGGTATATCTCTCCATCTATTTGTATCATCCTTAATTTATTTCATCAGTGTCTTATAGTTTTCTGCATACAGGTCTTTTGTCTCTTAGGGAGGTTTGTTCGTAGATGTTTTTATTCTTTTTGTTGCAATGGTAAATGGAAGTATTTTCTTAATTTCACTTTCAGAGTGTTCATCATTAGTGTATAGGAATGCAAGAGATTTCTCTGCATTAGTTTTGTATCCTGCTACTTTACCAAATTCATTGATTAGCTGTAGTAGTTTTCTGGTAGCATCATTAGGATTCTTTATGTATAGTATCATGTCATTGCAAACAGTGACAGCTTTACTTCTTCCTTTCCGATTTGGATTCCTTTTATTTCTTTTTCTTCTCTGATTGCTGTGGCTAAAACTTCCAAAAGTATGTTGAATAATAGTGGTGAGAGTGGACAACCTTGTCTTGTTCCTGATATTAGAGGAAATGGTTTCAGTGTTTCACCATTGAGAACGATGTTGGCTGTGGGTTTGTCATATATGGCCTTTATTATGTTGAGGTAAGTTCCCTCTAGGACTACTTCTGGAGGGTGTTTAGCTTAAATGGGTGTTGAATTTTGTCGCAAGCTTTTTCTGCATCTATTGAGATGATCATATGGTTTTTCTCCTTCTATTTGTTAATATGTTTTATCATATTGATTGATTTGCATATATTGAAGAATTCTTGCATTCCTGGGATAAACCCCACTTGATCATGGTGTACGATCCTTTTAATGTGCTGTTGGATTCTGTATGCTAGTATTTTGTTGAGGATTTTTGTGTCTGTGTTCATCAGTGATATTGGCCTGTAGTTTTCTTTCTTTGTGACATTTTTGTCTGGTTTTGGTAACAGGGGGATGGTGGCCTCGTAGAATGAGTTTGGCACTGTTCCTTCCTCTGCTATACTTTGGAAAATTTTGAGAAGGATAGGTGTTAGCTTTCATCTAAATGTTTGATAGAAGTCGCCTGTGAAGCCAGTTGGTACTGGGCTTTTGTGTGTTGGAAGATTTTTAATCACAGTGTCAATTTCAGTGCTTGTGATTGGTCTGTTTATATTTTCTGTTTCTTCCTGGTTCAGTCTCAGAAGGTTGTGCTTTTCTAAGAATGTGTCCATTTCTTCCAGGTTGTCCATTTTATTGGCATATAGTTGCTTCTAGTAATCTCTCATGATCC
Organism: Phocoena phocoena; assembly: GCF_963924675.1. Lineage (NCBI taxonomy): Eukaryota > Metazoa > Chordata > Mammalia > Artiodactyla > Phocoenidae > Phocoena > Phocoena phocoena. The sequence continues at coordinate 59,996,377 of NC_089220.1, forward strand.
TTTGTATTTTTGCACTGTCAGTTGTTACTTCTCCTTTTTCATTTCTAACTCTATTGATTTAAGTCTTCCTTTTTTTCTTTTCTTTTCTTTTTTTTTTTTTAAGGTACGCGGGCCTCTCACTGCTGTGGCCTCTCCTGTTGTGGAGCACAGGCTCCAGACGTGCAGGCCCAGCATCCATGGCTCACGGGCCCAGCCGCTCTGCGGCATGCCGGGATCCTCCCAGACCGGGGCACAGACCCATGTCCCCTGTATTGGCAGGTGGACTCCCAACCGCTGTGCCACCAGGGAAGCCCCTTCCTTTTTTTCTTGATGAGTCTGGCTAATGTTTTATCAGTTTTGCTTATCTTCTCCAAGAACCAGCTTTTAGTTTTATTGATCCTTGCTATTGTTTCGTTCATTTTGTTTTCATTTATTTCTGATCTGATCTTTATGATTTTTTTCCTTTTAACTTTGGGATTTTTTGTTCTTATTTCTCTACTTGCTTTAGGTGTAAGGTTAGGTTGTTTATTTGAGATGTTTCTTGTTTCTTGAGGTAGGATTGTATTTCTATAAACTTCCCTCTTAGAACAGCTTTTGCTGCATTCTGTAGGTTTTGGGTCATTGTGTTTTCATTTCATTTGTTTCTAGGTATTTTTTTGGTTTCCTCTTTGATTTATTCAGTGATCTCTTGGTTATTAAGTAGTGTATTGTTTAGCCTCCATGTGTTTGTATTTTTTACAGATTTTTTCATGTAATTGGTATCTAGTTTCACAGCGTTGTGGTTGGAAACAATACATGATACGATTTCAATTTTCTTAAATTTACCAAGGCTTGATTTGTGACCCAAGATATGATCTATCCTGGAGAATGTTCCATGAGTAGTTGAGAAGAAAGTTTATTCTGTTGTTTTTGGATGGAGTGTCCTATAACTATCAATTAAGTCCATCTTGTTTAATGTACCGTTTAAAGCTTGTGTTTCCTTATTTATTTTCATTTTGGATGATCTGTCCATTGGTGAAAGTGGGGTGTTAAAGTTCCCTACTATGATTGTGTTACTGTCATTTTCCCCTTTTATGGCTCTTAGTATTTGCCTTATGTATTGAGGTGCTTCTGTGTTGGGTTTATAAAGATTTACAATTGTTAAATCTTCTTGGATTGACCCTTGATTGTTATGTAGTGTCCTTCTTTGTCTCTTATAATAGTCTCTATTTTAAATTCTGTTTTGTCTGATATGAGAATTGCTCCTCCAGCTTTCTTTTGATTTCCATTTGCCTGGAAAACTATTTCCATCCCCGCATTTTCAATATGTATGTGGCCCTAGGTCTGAAGTGGGTCTCTTGTAAACAGCATATGTATGGGTTTTGTTTTTGTATCCATTCAGCCAGTCTGTGTCTTTTGGTTGGAACATTTAATCCATTTATAATTAAGGTAATTATTGGTATATATGTCCCTATTGCCATTTTCTTAATTGTTTTGGGTTTGTTTTTGTAGGTCTTTTCTTTCTCTTGTGTTTCCTGCCTAGAGAAGTTCCTTTAGCATTTGTTGTAAAGATGTTTTGGTGGTGCTGAATTCTCTTAACTTTTGCTTGTCTGTAATTTTTTTCTAAACACCTTTATTGGAGTATAATTGCTGTACAGTGGTTGTTAGTTTCTGCTGTATAACAAAGTGAATCAGCTATACATAAACATATATCCCCTATTTCCTCCCTCTGCAATCTCCCTCCCACCCTACCTTTCCCAACCCTCTAGGTGGACACAAAGAACCGAGCTGATCTCCTTGTTTTATGTGGCTGCTTCTCACTAGCTATCTGTTTTACATTTGCTAGCGTATATATGTCCATGCCACTCTCTCACTTTGTCCCAGCTTACCGTTCCCTGTCCCCATGTCCTCAGGTCCATTCTCTACATCTCTGTCTTTATTCCTGTCCTGCCCCTAGGTTTTTCAGAACCATTTTATTTTTTAGATGCCATATATATTTGTTAGCCTACGCTATTTGTTTTTCTCTTTCTGACTTACCTCACTGTGTGTGACAGTATCTAGGTCCATAACCTCACTATAAATAACTCAATTTCATTTTTTTTATGGTGGGTAATATTCCATTGTATATATGTGCCACATCTTTGTCCATTCATCTGTTGCTGGACACTTAGGGTGCTTCCATGTCCTGGTTATTGTAAATAGAGCTGCAATGAACATTGTTGTACATGACTTTTTTTTTTTTTTTTACACGCGCTAAATAAAAGCTATCTGTATTATGTGGTAGATGAAGAAATAGTTTCTTAATATAGCAAGACCCCATCCAAGTAAAGAAAAAGAAGAAGCATGCAAATTTAATATGCATGAAAAGCTTTTCAACCTCTCTAATTTATGAAATAGAATATAAATGAAGAACATATTTTCACTTACCAAGATGAAATACAAGAGTACGGTTTTAGTTATGAAAACATTTCCTTGCTTGACAATTATGCAATATCTATCAAAATCCCTTGTCACAGTAATGTTAGTTCTAAACATTTATCTTGTATTACTATGTTTATTCTGCCCTGTAACCATAAATTCCACAGTTGCTTAGTGATGGTTCTATATTTAAATGCATTTGATTCTTACTATCAGTATTTTTTTTTTCTTTCCATAGCTTCTTCATTCTGTGGCCTTTGTTTTTATTCATTCCTTAGACAATTTCAGCCTGCTGTCAAGTAGGGTTTTTTTTTTTTTTTGGTTAAAAATAAATTTTTATCAACTGTATTGAGGTATAATTGATATACAACAAACTGCACATATTTAAAGTATACAATATGAAAAGTTTGGGCACAGGTGAAACCATCACAGCTATCAAGAAAATGAACAAACGTATTCATCACTCTCAGAAGGTTCCCTATGGTTTCTCCTAATCACTCCCCATTGCTTCGCCAGGCACCCACTGATCTGCTTTCCGTCACTACAGATAAGTATACATTTTCTAGAATTTTTACAGAAGTGGACTCATATAGTATGTACCATTCTTTTGTCTGGATATTTTCTTCACTCAGCATGGTTACTTTGAGATTGATCCATGTAATTACATGTATCAATTTTACATTCCTTTTATTTTTGAGAGCTTTTCTTTCTTTTTTTTTTAATAGATGTTTACTGGAGTATAATTGCTTCACAATACTCTGTTAGTTTCTGTTGCACAACAAAGCAAATCAGCCATATGCATACACATGTCCCAATATCCCTACCCTCTTGAGCCTCCCTCCCATCCTCCCTATCCCACCTCTCCAGGTCATTGCAAAGCACTGAGCCGATCTTCCTGTGCTATGCTGCTGCTTCCCACCAGCCAACTGTTTTGCATTCAGTAGTGTATATATGTCGATGCTACTCTCACTTCACCCCAGCTTCGCTCTCCCACCCTGTGTCCTCAAGTCCGTTCTCTATGTCTGCCTTTTTATTCCTCCCCTGCAACGAGGTTCATCAGTGCCATTTTTTTTTTGGATTCTATATACATGCATAAGCATACAATATTTGTTTTTCTCTTTCTGACTTACTTCACTCTATATAGCAGACTCTAGGTCCATCCACCTCACTACAAATAACTCAATTTCGTTTCATTTTATGGCTGAGTAATATTCTATTGTATATATGTGCCACATCTTCTTTATCCATTCATCTGTCTCTGAACATTTAGCTTGGTTCCATGTCCTGGCTATTGCAAATAGTGCTGCAGTGAACATTGTGGTACATGTCTCTTTTTGAATTATGGTTTTCTCAGGGTATATGCCCAGTAGTGAGATTGCTGGGTCATATGGTAGTTCAATTTTTAGTTTTTTAAGGAAGCTCCATACTGTTTTCCATACTGGTTGTATCAACATACATTCCCACCAACAGTGCAGGAGGGTTCCCTTTTCACCACATCCTTTCCACCATTTATTCTTTCTAGATTTTTTGATAATGGCCATTCTGACTGGTGTGAGGTAATACCTCATTGTAGTTTTGATTTGCATTTCTTTAATAATTAGTGATGTTGAGCATCTTTTCATGTGCCTCTTGGTCATCTGTATGTCTTCCTTGGTGAAATGTGTATTTAGGTCTTCCTCCCAGTTTTAACTGGATTGTTTGTTTTTTTGATATTGAGCTCCATGAGCTGTTTGTATATTTTGAGGATTAATCCTTTGTCCATTGTTTCATTGCAGATATTTTCTCTCATTCTGAGGGTTGTCTTTCTGTCTTGTTTATGGTTTCCTTTGCTGTGTAAAAGCTTTTAAGTTTAATTAAGTTCCACTTGTTTATTTTTGTTTTTATTTCCGTTACTCTAGGAGGTGGGTCAAAAAAGGTTTGCTGTGGTTTATGTCAAAAAGTGTTTTTCCTATATTTTCCGCTCGAGTTTTATAGGGTCTGGCCTTTTTTTTTTTTTTAACAACTTTATTGAGTATAATTGCTTTACAATTGTGCATTAGTTTCTGCTGTATAACAAAGTGAACCAGCTACACATATCCCCAAATCTCTTCCGTCTTGCGTCTCCCTCTCTCCCACCCTCCCTATCCCACCCCTCTAAGTGGTCACAAAGCACCGAGCTCATTCCCTTTGCTATGCGGCTGCTTCCCACTAGCTATCGGTTTTACATTTGGTACATTATGTGTGTACATGCCACTCTCTCACTTCGTCCCAGCTTACCCTTCCCCCTCCCTGTGTCCTCAAGTCCATTCTCTAGTAGGTCTGCATCTTTATCTCCATCCTGCCCCTAGGTTATTCATGACCTTTTTTTTTTTTCTGGATTCCATATATATATGTTAGCCTACAGTATTTATTTTTCTCTTTCTGACTTACTTCACTCTGTATGACAGACTCTAGGTCCACCTGCCTCACTACAAGTAACACAGTTTTGTTTCTTTTTATGGCTGAGTAATATTCCATTGTATATATGTGCCACATCTTTTTTATCTATTCATCTGTTGATGGACACTTAGGTTACTTCCATGTCCTGGCTATTGTAAATAGAGCTGCAGTGAACATTGTGGTACATGTCTTTTTTTGAATTATGTTTTTCTGAGGGTATATGACCAGTAGTAGGATTGCTGGGTCGTATGGGAGTTCTATTTTTAGGTTTTTAAGCAACCTCCATACTGTTCTCCATAGTGGCTGTATCAGTTTACATTCCCACCAACAGTACAAGAGGGTTCCCTTTTCTCCACACCCTCTCCAGCACTTCTTGTTTGTAGATATTTTGAGGATGGCCATTCTGACTGGTGTGAGGTGATACCTCATCGTAGTTTTGATTTGCATTTCTCTCATGATTAGTGATGTTGAGCATCCTTTCATATGTTTGTTGGCAATCTGTATATCTTCTTTAGAGAAATGTCTGTCTAGGTCTTCTGCCCGTTTTTGGATTACATTGTGTTTTTGATATTGAGCTGCATTAGCTGCTTGTAAATTTTGGAGATTAATCCTTTGTCAGTTGCTTAAATCTCAGTTTTGGAGATTAATCCTTAGTCAGTTGCTTCAGAGAAAGTAAATATTTTCTCCTATTCTGAGGGTTGACTTTTCGTCTTGTTTATGGTTTCCTTTGCTGTGCAAAAGCTTTTAAGTTTCATTAGGTCCCATTTGTTTATTTTTGTTTTTATTTCCGTTTCTCTAGGAGGTGGGTCATAAAGGATCTTTCTGAGATATATGTCAGTAATAGAGTGTTTTGCCTATGTTTTCCTCTAAGAGTTTTATAGTGTCTGGCCTTACATTTAGGTCTGTAATCCATTTTGAGTTCATTTTTGTTTATGGTGTTAGGGAGTGTTCTAATTTCATTCTTTTACATGTAGCTGTCCAGTTTTCCCAGCACCACTTACTGAAGAGGCTGTCTTTTCTCCATTGTATATTCTTGCCCCCTTTCTCAAAAATAAGGTGACCATAGGTGCATGGATTTATCTCTGGGCTTTCTATCCTATTCCACTGATCTGTATTTCTGTTTTTGTGCCACTACCATACTGTCTTGTTTACAGTAGGTTTGTAGTACAGTCTGAAGTCCGGGAACCTGATTCCTCCAACTCCGTTTTTCTTTCTCAAGATTGCTTTGGCTGTTCGGGGTCGTTTGCGTTTCCATAGAAACTGTGAAAGTGTTTGATCTAGGTCTGTGAAAAATGCCATTTGTAGTTTGATAGGGATTGCATTGAATCTGTAGATTGCTTTGGGTAGTATAGTCATTTTTACAATGTTGATTCTTCCAGCTCAAGCACATGGTATATCTCTCCATCTGTTTGTAGCATCTTTAATTTCTTTCCTCAGTGTCTTATAGTTTTCTGCATACAGGTCTTTTGTCTCCTTAGCGAGGTTTATTCCTAGGTATTTTGTTCTTTTTGTTGTAATGATAAATGGGAGTGTGTCCTTAATTTCTGTTTCTGATTTTTCATCATTAGTGTATAGGAATGCAAGAGGTTTCTGTGCATTAATTTTGTATACATCTGCTTTACCAAATTCATTGATTAGCTTTTGTAGTTTTCTGGTAGCATCTTTAGGATTGTCTATGTATAGTATCATGTCATCTGCAAACAGTGACAGCTTTACTTCTTCTTTTCCGGTTTGGATTTCTTTTATTTCTTTTTTTGTCTGCTTGCTGTGACTAAAAGTCCCAAAACTATGTTGAATAATAGTGGTGAGTGGGCATTCTTGTCTTGTTCCTGATGTTAGAGGAAATGGTTTCGGTTTGTTACCATTGAGAATGATGTTGGCTGTGGTGTGTCATATATGGCCTTTTATGTTGTTTAGGTAAGTTCCCTCTATGCCTATTTTCTGGAGAGTTTTTATCATAAATGGGTTTTGAATTTTGTCGCAAGCTTTTTCTGCATCTATTGAGGTGATCGTATGGTTTTTCTCCTTTAGTTTGTCAATATGGTGTATCACATTGATTGATTTGCATATATTGAAGAATCCTTGCATTCCTGGGATAACCCCCATTGATTATTGTGTATAATCCTTTTAATGTGCTGTTGGATTCTGTTTGCCAGTATTTTGTTGAGGATTTTTGCACCTATGTTCATCAGTGATATTGGCCTGTAGTTTTCTTTCTTTGTGACATCTTTGTCTGGTTTTGGTGTCAGGGTGATGGTCGCCTCGTAGAATGAGTTTGGGAGTATTCCTCCCTCTGCTATATTTCGAAGAGTTTGAGAAAGATAGGTGTTAACTCTTCTCTAAATTCTTGGTAGAATTCGCCTGTGAAGCCATCTGGTCCTGAGCTTTTGTGTGTTGGAAGATTTTTAATCACAGTTTCAATTTCAGTGCTTTTGATTGGTTTGTTTATATTTTCTGTTTCTTCCTGGTTGAGTCTTGGAAGGTTGTGATTTTCTAAGAATTTGTCCATTCTGGGTTGTCCATGTTATTGGCATGTAGTTGCTTGTAGTAATCTCTCATGTTCCTTTGTATTTCTGCAGTGTCAGTTGTTACTTCTCCGTTTTCATTCCTAATTCTATTGATTTGAGTCTTCTCCCTTTCTTTCTTGATGAGTCTGGCTAATGGTTTGTCAATTTTGTTTATGTTCTCAAAGAACCAACTCTTAGCTTTATTGATCTTTTCTGCTGTTTCCTTCATTTATTTTTCGTTTATTTTTGATCTGATCACATAATTTCTTTCCTTTTGCTAACTTTGTGATTTTTGCTCTTCTTTCTCTACTTGCTTTAGGTATAAGGTTAGGTTGTTGATTTGAGATTTTTCTTGTTTCTTTAGGTAGGATTATATTGCTATAAACTTCCTTCTTAGAACTGCCTTTTTGGCATCCCATAGGTTTGGGGTCATCGTGTTTTTATTGTCATGTGTTTCCAGGTATTTTTTGATTTCCTCTTTGATTTCTGCAGTGATCTCTTGGTTATTTAGTAGTGTATTGTTTAGCCTCCATGTGTTTGTATTTTTACAGTTTTCTTTCCTGTAATTGATATCGAGTCTCATAGCATTGTGGTCGATAAAGATACTTGGTATGATTTCAATTTTCTTAAATTTACCAAGGCTTGACTTGTTACCCAAGATGTGATCTATCCTGCAGAATATTCCATTAGCACTTGAGAATAAGTATATTCTGTTGTTTTTGGATGGAATGTCCTATAAATATCAGTTAAGTCCATCTTGTTTAATGTGTCATTTAAAGCTTGTGTTTCCTCATTTATTTTCATTTTGGATGATCTGTCTGTTGGTGAAAGTGGGGTGTTAAAGTCTCCTACTATGATTGTGTTACTGTCGATTTCCCCTTTTATAGCTGTTAGCATTTGCCTTATGTATTGAGGTGCTCCTATGTTGGGTGTATAAAGATTTCCAATTGTTATATCTTCTTCTTGGATTGACCCTTGATCATTATGTAGTATCCTTCTTTGTCTCTAGTAATAGTCTTTATTTTAAAGTCTGTTTTGTCTGATATGAGAATTGCTCCTCCAGCCTTCTTTTGATTTCCATTTGCATGGAATATCTTTTTCCATCCCCTCACTTTCAGTCTGTATGTGTCCCTAGATCTAAGTGGGTGTCTTTTAGACAGCATATATATGGGTCTTGTTTTTGTATCAATTCAGCCATTTTGTGTCTTTTGGTTGGAGCTTTTAATCCATTTACATGTAAGGTAATTGTCGATATGTTTGTTCTTATTACCATTTTCTTAAATGTTTTTGTAGGTCTTTTCCTTCTCTTGTATTTCCTGGCTACAGAAGTTTGTTTAACATTTGCTGTAAAGCTGGTTTGGAGGTGCTGAACTCTCTTAACTTTTGCTTGTCTGTAAAAGTTTTAATTTCTCCATCAAATCTGAATGAAAGCCTTTCTGGGTAGAGTAATCTTGGTTGTAGTTTTTTCCCTTTCATCACTTTAAATGTCCTGCCACTCCCATCTGGCTTGCAGAGTTTCTGCTGAAAGTTCAGCTGTTAACCTTATGGGCATTCCCTTGTATGTCATTTGTTGTTTTCCCTTGCTGCTTTTAAAATTTTTTCTTTGTATTTAATTTTTGATAGTTTGATTAACATGTGTCTTGGCATATTCCCCTTGGATTTATACTGTATGGTACTCTCTGTGCTTCCTGGACTTTATTCATTATTTCCTTTCTCATGTTAGGAAAGTTTTCAACTATAATCTCTTCAAATGTTTTCTCAGTACCTTTCTTTTTCTCTTCTTCTGGGACTCCTATAATTCGAATGTTGGTGTGTTTAATGTTGTCCCAGAGGTCTCTAAGACTGTCCTCAATTGTTTTCAATCTTTTTTCTTTATTCTGCTCTGAAGTAGTTTTTCCCACTATTTTATCTTCCAGGTCACTTATCCTGGAAGTGCCTCTGTTATTTTCAGTCATTGCCTCAGTTTTCTGCCTTTGATTCCTTCTGGAGAATTTTAAATTTCATTTATTGTGTTTTTCATCATTGTTTGCATTTTAGATTTTCTAGGTCCTTGTTAAATGTTTCTTGTATTTTCTCCGCTCTATTTCCAAGATTTTGGATCATCTTTACTATCATTACACTGAATCCTTTTTCAGGTATTCTGCCTATTTCCTCTTCATTTGTTTGATCTGGTGGGTTTTTACCTTGCTCCTTCATCTGCTATGTGTTTCTCTGTCTTCTCATTTTCCTTAGCTTGTTGTGCATGGGGTCTCCTTTTTGAAGGCTGCAGGTTCGTAGTTCCCATTGTTTTTGGTGTCTGCCCCCAATGGCTATGGTTGGTTCAGTGGGTTGTGTAGGCTTCCTGGTGGAGGAGACTAGTGCCTGTGTTCTGGTGGATGAGGTTGGATCTTGGCTTATTGGTGTGCAGGTCCACGTCTGGTGGTGTGTTTTGGGGTGTCTGTGACCTTTTTATGATTTTAGGCAACCTTTCTGCTAGTGGGTGGGGTTGTGTTCCTGTCTTGCTAGTTGTTTGGCATGGGGCGTCCAGCATTGGAGCTTGCTTGCCATTGGGTGGAGCTGTTCTTAGTGTTGAGACGGAGGTCTCTAGGAGAGTTCTCGCCGACTGATATTATGTGGGGCCTGGAAGTCTCTGGTGGTGCAATGTCCTGAACTCGGCTCTCCCATGTCAGAGGCTCAGGCCTTACACCAGGTCAGAGCATCAAGACCCTTGTCATCCACACAGCTCAGAAGAAAAGGGAGAAAAAAGAAAACAATAAAAAATAAAACAGTTAAAATTAAAAACTTTTTGAAATTATTAAAATAAAAGAATTAAAAAGTAATAAATACAACAGAAGAGAGCAGCCAAACCAATAAACAAATCCATCAATGATAATAAGCGCTAAGAACTATACTAAGATAAATATAAAAATCGGAAACAAGTCAGTCGCAGACAGCACACCCCAAGTCTACAATAGTTCCCAAAGTCCACCACCTCAATTTTGGGTTGATTCATTGTCTATTCAGTTATTTCACAGATGCAGGGTACCTCAAGTTGGTTGTGGGGATTTAATCTACTGTTCCTGAGGCTTTTTGGAGAAAGTTCCCTTTCTCTTATTTGCACAGCCCTTTGGTTTCTGCTGTGGTTTTGGCCCCACTTCTGCACGTAGGTCACCCTCAGGCATCTGTTCCCCACCCAGACAAGAGGGGGTTAAAGCAGCGGTTGATTAAAGGGCTCCTGCTCATTCAGGCGAGGGGGAGGGAGGGGTATGGTAATTATAGTTGAAATTCGATGTGAGCCTGTTCTGGCAGAGGCCAGGGTGACTTTGCAACTGCTTGAGGCGCACTGTGTGTTCTCCCGGGGAAGTTGTACCTGGATCACAGGACCCTGGCAGTGGCGGGCTGCACAGGCTCCCGGGAGGAGAGGTGTGGATAGTGACTTGTGCTCGCTCGCACACAGGACTTCTGGTGGCTGAAGCAGCAGTCTTAGTGTCTTATGCCTGTCTCTGCTGTCCATGCTGATAGCCGCGGCTCACTCTGTCTTTGGAGCTCATTTAAGGGATGCTCTGAATCCCCTCTCCTTGTGCTCCCTAAAACAATGGTCTCTTGCCTCTTAGGCAGGTCCAGACTTTTTCCCAGAGTTCCCCCAGCTAGCTGTGGCGTAATAGCCCCCTTCAGGCTGTGTTCATGCAGCCAAACCCAGTCCTCTCCCTGGGATCTGACCTCCGAAGCCGGAGCCTCACCTCCCTGCCCCAGCGTGTGAGCAGACAAGCCTCCCGGGCTGGTGAGTGCTGGTCGGCACTGATCCTCTGTGCAGGAATCTCTCTACTTTGCCTCTGCACCCCTGTTGCTGCGCTGTCCTCTGTGTCTCCGAAGCTTCCCCCCTGCCCACCCCCTGTCTCCACCTGCAAAGGGGCTTCCTAGTGTGTGGAAACTTTTCCGCCTTCACGACTCCCTCCCAGAGGTGCAGGGCCTGTCCCTATCCTTTTGTCTCTGTTTTTTCTTTTTTCTTTGCCCTACCCAGGTATGTGGGGAGTTTCTTGCCTTTTGGGAAGTCTGAGGTCTTCTGCCAGCGTTCAGTAGATGTTCTGTAGGAGTTGTTCCACATGTAGGTGTATTTTTGATATATTTGTGGGGAGGAAGGTGATCTCCACATCTTACTCCTCTGTCATCTTCTGGACCCTCCAGGATTCTTATTTTTGCTTTTAGAAAGCCATAGCAATGAAAAGTCATCCTGTGTGTGTGTGTAATACATCAAATAGTAAGACTGAGGTCTAAAATCCCACAGTCCAAGAGTTGTTGATTCTGGCTGTACCTGGGTCTCGTCATCAGGTAGCTTGTTAAACACACACATACCTGGGACTCATGTCTAGAAAATTCTGATATGCATTTGGGATTGAGACACATTGTCGAGGTTAGGTGAGGAAGCCTGCCTGAAAGCCACCCAAGAGTATATTGATTTTTTTTTTTGAAATAAAAGAAGAGCCTTGGTATTTTACACCTCTCTAATTAGTGGTAATTCACTTATAATGGAAAAATGCTTTGAATATATTTCAGTCTGTGTGTATGTGAGAGAAGAGAAGAATAGCTTGGTATGGTGAAAGTATAATAGGATTTGAACTAGAAGTCCTGAGTTTAAGACTCTGATCTCCTTCTACCTAGCTAAGTAACTTTGGGCCACTCTGAGCTCAGTTTTTTCTTTTGTAAAGTGAAAATATTAGCACCTCAGTTACAGAGTTTGACCATCAAATGGGATGATGGTCATACGTGGAACTGCATTGACACCTGAAAAGAACTCTGCTAATGCACAGAGAAGAAGACCATGTGGAGACAAGGGCAGAGACTGCATTGATGCTGCCACAAGCCAAGGAATACTAGGAACCACCAGCAGCTAGAAGAGGCAAGGGGGAGATTCTCCCATAGAGCTTTCTTCTTTAGAGTGTGGCTCTGGAAAGCCTTGATTTGAAGCTTCTGGCATCCAGAACTGTGAGAGAATAAATTTCTGTTAAAGCCACCTGGTTTATGGTCATTTGTTATAGTGGCCCTAGGAAATGAACACAGAGTTTAGTAAGAGAGGCTTTGGGAGGGATAGTGTCATTGGAGGCTGACCATCCCTGAAGGGCAGGCTGCTTTGGGGTCTGACTCCTTACTTCTTCTGGTTTCTTCTTTTCTTCTCCATGGGAGCAGGAGCTGGAGCTCTTGTGTTGCTGGTGTTGGCAGTGAGTGCATTATGACAGAAGGGGGCATAGGCACAATGTGTGGGGTTCATTTGTGAGTCAGAAATCACTTGAAATGTAGAGGAATTTAAAGAAACACAGACATAACAACTAGCCATTTGTGGTGATGGTTATTCCCTGCTTAATTGTAAAAGTAAATAAGGCCTGTTTGCCAATGGGAGTATCACTTGCACACAAAGAATGAATGAAGGCCTTAAAAAGTGTCTTATAATCATGTTTGCACTATTGATTTGCTTAGTAAATTATTTTGTGGAGATGGTACAAACGTTAGTCCCAACCTGCCCAATTTATGAGTCTAGTTTAGTTCATTCTAAATTATCAACACTGTATTGTACACAAATGCAAATCACATATTTGCTTTTATGTTTGCACTCAACTTTATTGTAGCTCATATAAATAGAATAAATTAAGAGAAAATATCTTGGGACAAATAATGATATGCTTAGATACACTGATGTGTGCCTAGCCTAAAGAGTCATTTTTGCTAACCTGAAATTTTTTAATCCTTCTCTATCTTTATGGGAAATGTATAGCTCTAGTTACTAATTAGAATGCTCATTTTAAGAAATGTCGAATTTTTCTATTTTAGATGTGTTCCATATAATCAGTGATTACATTCTTTTAAAAAGCAGACATAATCCTAATAAATAAAAATGATCAGAGCATCCCTGGAACACTGCAGACTTCTTTCTGTCTCACTGTGGTGTACTGTGAACAGCTATAAACAGTTAGGGGCTGTCCCTGAAGTACACATGGTGCTTTGGTTTCATATGGGGCAGTAGCTCCTTTCAACTGTAGAAGAGGAAATTCTGAAGCCCTTTCCTCTGTTTATACAGAACTTTTAATACCTCTTTGCGAGGTGAAAAGTCCAAATGAGTTTCTAATGGCTTTATTATTATTATTACCTTTAAAATATATTATGGCAATTCTTTGCTCTCTATAGTAAGGTAATTTTTGTCATCTTCTTGCTTTTATTCTTTTATTTTATTGTCCTTGGTATTCCACTTGTTTTTTTGACACATGACAATATTTTTAGTTTGGTCCTGCTGTTACCACCGCTGAATTTAAAACTAAATTCTATGAATTAAGATTATTGTTCATGAAGTAGGTAATAAGTAGATGATAGATAGGGTTGGAGAGATAGATAAAGATACATGGGGTAGAGTCTCTTTTTTGATAGTTTAAGGCCTTTCTTTCACTTAATTAGGTAATATAGTCTCTATGGTAAGGGTTGCTCATTAGCTACTCTGTTCACTTTATTGATTAAATTTATTTACTTGGTAAGACAAAGATGATAAAATGCAGTACTACCTCATTGAATGTGCCTTATAAACTATGAGCTGTGCTGTATCATGTTGGTCAAGATCCATTAATCAATCTGGAAAATATTGATTAAGCCTCTGACTTCTCACTTTTAACAATCAACAATACAAGATAAGGCTTAGATATGCAGAGAAGGTCTGGTGTTGGTGAGAGATTGTGAGACAGATGTCTTGTGTCATTTGAAGTCAGAATCATCAGAGAACCAGGGAGTGACATAGTAGACTAAAGACTGGCACTAGCTGGGGGAGAATTAGAAAATTTGATTTCTATAGATCTTTGGAAACAACATTTTAAATAGTTGTGAAAGAAAGTTGTGCTCTCTTTTATAGCTGCATTATAAATGTAAGAATTCTTGAAAGGTCTTATAAAGCAATGAGACACTTGAGTACCTTAAAGAAAATTTCTTTTTGCGGAGAGATCTGTAGATTCAGTTGACCTTAATAAGCAACTCTATAGAAACAAGTTGTAGGAATATTGGAGGTAAGGGAGTGACTCCTGTTGGATATTTGCTTAAGGCTTCTACCTTAGGTGGATGGGCAGATGTCTCTCATTCTTCCAGATGCTGAGGCTGTACTTGGTGGCAGGTGGATCAAAGCAAGGAGAATGCCCCAGGTTGCACTGAGGTAGATCGCCTTCAGAGGAGAAAGTCAGAGTAGCTTAATAACTATATTTATATTCCAGACAGGCCATTCCTAATCTTCAGAGATCCATACTAGTGGTTCCCAAAGCATGGTTGCTAGGTCAGCAGCACGAGCTTAATTTGGGAATTGTTAAACATTGCAGCTTCTTGGACCTCACCTCTTATCTACTGAATGCAAAACTCTGGGTGGACCCAGCGGTCTGTGTTTTAACAAGCCCTCCAGGTGATTTTGATCCACGCTAGAGTTTGAGAACCATGGATCTCTACTATTCTCTCTGCCTGATTAATTTTTTTCCTTTTCTTAGAAGCGTCCCACATATATAGCACCTAAGAAAATACCTAATGCATAAGAAGTATTTGATAAATAGTTGCCCTGTGGATGTTCAAAACTCTCATAGAGATTTTGAAGGAAAGGAGAATGTCTTAATCTTACTTTCTAGCACCTTTCCAGCCATGGTACTTCTGATTGCCTGTGCCCATCAGTAGAAGTACTTTGGTGTTTTATGTCATACAAAATTACAGGTGTTCCACAAGTAGTAGTAAAACATAGAACCTGCCCTCAGGGAGCCACAAGTGGATTATGGCAACCATACAAAAGCAAATACACTACAGTGTCCAGGTGATGTGTTTATGCTCATCATAGAGCATTCTTCCAAAATTTCTTAGGATGGGATCATAATAATTGTTTTATATCCTTTTCCTCATAAATAACTGTTTCTCTCTGATTACATGTTCCCCATTTTGGTTCAGAAAATACAATGATTATGGTCATAATGAAGCTAATGAAAGAAGGGAAATAGGTATGTAGAGAAATAAGGATTTTAATAGAATCAAATCCTTAAGCTCAAGACAAGACACTCAAACCATTCAGGTATTTTGGCTTGGGTGGAGAGAGGGCAGTAGATTTAGAGTTTGGAAGGCTATGGGATCCTTCCAATTTAATATAATTACTTAAGATAAAGTGAAGTGTGCTGGAATGGTAACAGAGTATGGGTTGCAGTCCCAACTCTACATGTATTTGCTGTATAAACTTCAAGTTGTTTAACTTCTCTGAGCCACCTATAAAATGAAAACATGAATATTCAGGTCAGATTCTGTGAGTTTTCCAATATTTCACTTTGTGACCCACAGAAACAGAAATTTCACATGATTCAAACCCACATCTACCTCAAAGAATTGTTCTGGGGATTTAGTGAAGCCAGTATACAGGATGCCTGATACATAGTGTGTGCTCAATAAATAGTAGATCTAGTCTCCTCGTATGAAAGCAACTGGCACACAGTGTTCAATAGATGTGTTTGGCTAAAATAATCACAGGAGGCAATCATTTTCACTGTCTAAAAGTAGGCTCAGTCCTTGATATTCTCACTTTAACAGCTACTTCCATGCCAAGTAACTGTCTCCATCCTGACTACTGAATAATTTTCCAGAATATTCATAGTGTAGAGGGGGCCTTGTTTTTCCTGGATCCTGTATTTACTACTTATGTGGACGTAAAAATGTAATATCTTATATGCATGTTTTTATTATTTAAAGTATTCACAATTTAGTGTTGGTACTTGTCTTGAAATGAATTTTGAATTGCATAGAACACTTTACCCCTATTGTGCTTTGGTTTGCGCAGGAAGAAAAACAACTTATGGCAGTCAGCCTTTCGTATATTAAAAAACATTATTCATGTTTTCGTTTAGGCTCTCCTGCATAACACAAAGCCTGAGCAGTGAGTGTAGAATGGCTTTAAACCCTCAGCAACAGCTTTGTTTCTGCTATGGAGCATCACTGCTAGACAGGGGCCTGTCACATCTATGTCAGTGCCATACATTCCACATTGATTGAAATTCAGTCCCCAAATACCACTTAATAGTAAAGAATAGTCAGTTTTCGAGGAGTAGGCAAGAATCAGTGATAATGATTTATAGAAAACAGTGTCAAAATCTATGACTAGCTGCATGTTTAGAAAAGAAGGCAGAAAGAGGACTGGGCATGTTGCATGTTTTTATTCACTAAGAGATTAGTCCTTGTGGCATTATTATCCTTGGGTGTTGGCATTGAACAGGGCTGCTGGCAAAGCTTGTCTGCTCTTGAATCTTTATTTTGGAGTCAGGGTTGTGTTAGGCTTTCCACAGCTCAGCAACAACATCCAGTTCCAGGTTGAAAACTCATGGAACGTCTTATGGTTGACAGAAAAAACCGTCTAAAGTGTGTCATGCCTGCCATTTGCTCAGGCAGTAGTTTGTTAATACCGGTTCTGTCTTCATTTCTTTTCTTTCTCAGCCAGCATTTAAAAACTTGTTGTTGAAAGAGGAAGATATGTAGCGTCCTCATGCCTATCTCTCTTCTGAACGATCTTTCTTCCCTAGATGGGAGTTGCAAAAAAAGTCTCAGTGGTTGGAAAACATGGCATTTTGGAATCTCAACTCTTTCTTTTTGAAAATGTTGGTTTGCTTCCAACCAGAAGTTAGAAGGTGTAGGTGTGGTGGAAAGAGCATAGAATCAGGTGGCCTCACTGATTCCTATTGATTCCACTGGTAAAATAAGGGGGTTTGGATTATATTATGAATGTATGAATAAATGTTTCATAAAGTCCTTGCTGACTCCAACAGCTCATATTACAATCTAACTCTATTTTAAAGGAAAGGGAAACATTGCTCTTCTCAGTAGCTTTCTTGCTGTGACTCTGGAGACATCACTGTTTCTTTTAGCAGCTAAGGATGCCCTTACTATAAAAACATTTACAACTTGACTCTAAGTAAGAAACAAATAGAAAGAAAGAGCATGAGATTTTATGTTCCTTCTGAGTCCTCAGTACCTGACAGATAAAAATGTACCTATTAAACTTTTTGCTGAATAAGTCAGATGGGAAGTTAGAAAGTCTGGGTTATCTGTGTAACCTCAGCCAGGTCACTAGAGTCACCTGGGCTTGTGGTGGGGAGGCTGTCCCAGGTGACCACCAAGATCTTTCCTAGCTTTAAAATTCTATGAACTTGGATTCCAAAATGAATTGCTTTTTGAAAACTCTGTTTACAATTTTCATAGGCACTCACATTTTGAACATTTATGAAATGGAACACAGTTATGTTTTAGTATGAAAGTTTAAAGTGGTTGTGATAAGAGCACTGTGTTAATTAGATTAACCAACTCTCACCTGGAATCTTACAGGATGGAAACACTGGTACTTTGTTTCCTTTTTGAGGAGCAGAGCTGATGCAGGGGAGGGAAAAGGAAGCTAGGGGGAAGAAGGGGTAAAATGTAGTGGTGTTGAGGATGGGGCAGTCAGAGCACTAAGAAGTGTGAAGACAGATGCCAGCAGGGTGGGAGGAGAGGTTGAAGAGAAGAGCAGGATAGCTCATGATGGTTTTGGCCAAGTTACAATCATGCAGAGGCCTGGTGCTGTGCACCACACGTGCACATGGCTGCTTACTCTTCCTTGTGGGTTTGTGGTCACTAATTCTTAGCAGTCACGGTCTAGTTGTGTGTACTTTCTAGATTTGAGTCCTAGCAATTTTGGTGCATTCTTAACCTCATTGTGCTTCAATGTCTTCATCTTTAAATTGGGGATAATAATGGGGATTACGTGACAATACATGCAAAATGCTTAGATCAGTGTGCCATGAATGTTAGCCCAGTATTAATAAACATCAAAACATTGGCTATGATTATTTTTATTATTACTACTACTATCACTCATTCATCAGAAGAAATAGACCAGCTCATTGCTTAAATGGAAAGCAAGCAGAGTGCTGAAAAGATTGTTCCTGCTTTCACCACAGAAAACTCCCCAAACAACTTTCCCCCTGAAAAAAAACTTTGCTTTCACGTGACTAATTCAGTTTATGGCAACCTCATTCTCTTAGGCAAAATATTGCCCTCTTACTGTGGTCTTCTTTCAAAATGGAAATATTCACTGAGAGCAGCATATTAAGTTCCTAAGATATGATTATGAAATAATATTTAGAATCTCTTATCTGTATGACGAGAGAGAGAGAGAGAGAGAGAGAGAGAGAGAGAGAGAGAATGAATATGAGTGAATTGAGAGGTGAGAGTGAATTAAATCTATAAAGGGAAAAGGATTGTATCCTTAAAAGACAAAGGGAAAGTGGAGGTGAGTAGGAAGACTAAAAGGAAAACAGGCATCACGAAGGGCAAGTGTCCCCTACTTCAGAATTCTGTTCAGCAAAATGGTTGAAAATAGTAGGCTACAATTTTGTGAAAATTTAGATACAAAAGATCATTTCTGGTTTCCACAGTGATAGCCTTGGGGTTTAGGATTTTTATATCTTAACTTGAATCTTCATCTATATTTGCAAGAAAAATCTGCAAACTCTCTTCCTTTGGATATTTTGTTGATAGCTCCAGTTTTCTGCCATTTTTGTATATTTAACAGAGACACAATGGGGCTTGCTCAGTACGGATCTGAGAGTAAAACAGGCTGTAAAAGATCAAAAAGAGGGAGACCAAAACATCACCCAGGGAACTCTTTAAGAAGAGCATATGATTATAGGATCCTACAGAGTTAGAGAACTCTTGAGGATGATTAGTTCTAGTCATAGGAATTACAGAAATATGGATATTGGCAAAGACAGAAGCCATGTAGAATATCTAAAAGGTGGTATCAGGATGGAAAGTCTTTACATGAGAAATGAACTTAAAATCTGATTATTTAAAGTCAGGGCATTCTGGAATTATGTACGACCACGAGTAATTTAAAAGCTAGCCTTTGGTGAAGAGAAGGGTCATCAGTCTTTCCCCTCCTCTAGCATCACCTTTACATCCCAGAAAGCATGTGCTGCTCCTTTCGTAAGACCTGTTACGGTTCCCTCTCATACAGTACTAAGTCCATTTCCTCCACGAGACTTCCCTTCGTACTTCTAAACGGGGACATTCTTCTTACTTCCTATCTATCTGGACCTCTCCATGGACACTATAAATTTGCACCTGTTATTCTTGTATATTATTTATCTCCACATCTAGATTATAAAGTCTTTGAGAAAAAGAATTACATCTGTGTATCCCATACAGTGTATTGGTGATATGTGCATAATAAATACTCGAGAAATATTTGTGGTTGAGTAAAAATTCAGTTTTTATAGGGAAAAATTTAAGATTATCACTCCAATTTAAAAGAAATTTGTCTATCTGGAGTTGGTGATTTGAAAATAAAGAATGTCATCATATTGACTAAGCAATTGCTAGTGATAAACCAAAGTTCAAGTATGGCAGTCAAAAATGTCATTTTAAAGCAAAGCCAGTAAGACAATATTTGAGTCCATTGCTTCATGCATCATAATTATACTTGCATAGTGTATTTTGTTTTCTTTGAACTAAAAGAATTCTGCTGAGGTCAAAGTATTGGAATTTCCAATGTACTAGAATGAATTTTTTTTTTAACCAGTAGACATGGACAAGCTTATTTATTTTTAAGGGATATTTTATATTTTTTATTTTTTTAATTTTTTTGGGGGGGGGGGAAATGGCTACCTTTAATAGGAAATGCATACTTTATTTTTTGACAGGTGTTTAATCATATTTATTCATTCAGTAAATATTTACATCAAGCACCTCTTATATGGGAGTTCAGCCACAAACATGACCCATATGGTCCCTGTTTTTGACTGAGATGATGCATTGTTCATCAAGCTTCTCTATGGCTAGAGTGAAATATCACTCAAATATCTCTGCCCAGTGTTAAGCCCACCAAAAATGTTTTCTTTTTATTGGAGTATAAAATTGCTTTACAATGTTGTGTTTGTTTCTGCTGTGCAGTGAAGTGAATCAGCTATATGTACACCTATATTCTCTCCCTCTTTGACCTCCTTCTCACCCCACCCCAATCCTACCCATCTAGGTCATCACAGAGCACCGAGCTGAGCTCCCTGTTCTATACAGCAGGTTCCCACTAGCTATCTGGTTTACACATGGTAGTGTATTTATGTCAAATCTAATCTCCCAATTCATCCCACCCCCTTACCCCCTTGTGTCCACATGTCCGTTCTCTGTGTCTGCATCTCTATTCCTGCCCTACAAACAGGTTCATCAGTACCACTTTTCTATATTCCACATATATCCATTAATATATGATATTTGTTTTTCTCTTTCTGGCTTACTTCACTCTGTATGACAGACTCTAGGTCCATCCACATCTCTACAAATGACCCAATTTCGTCCCTTTCTATGACTAATATTCCATTGTATATATGTACCACATTCTCTTTATCCATTCATCTGTTGTTGAACATTTGGATTGTTTCCATGTCCTGGCTATTGTAAATAGTGCTGCAATTTATTTATAAAAATTCTCAGAATGCTAAACAAATGCTTTTAGATTTGACACATAGTCTATGCCTCTTTCTCTTAAAACTTTATTTCCTTTTCACAATCCAGTGATGTTTTCTGAAAATTTATTGTAGGTTAGTGTCCAATATTTCCCTCAATGTCCTAGAACTTGAGGGCTGATTTTAAACAAATACAGTCACAGGGAAGTCATTTTGCAGCCAGGAGAAGGAGCACCACATTAGAGGGACTGAATGGTGTGCAGAGTCTGGGCCATTCTTCACAGATGGTGGCTGCCCAGGGCCCTGAAGTGGTTTCTCTTTGCTCCATTTCTAAATGAAACTTAGTCAAGCCCAAGAGTATCTGAGGTCTTTAGTGAAGAAGTCTTACCTCATGTGGGTAGACTTAACATATTGGCCTGGGACAAAGGGGAGAACGTAGGCCTCACCCATTCCCAGGAGCACAGCTGGGAGATCAGGTTTGGCTTTATACACATAAGTGCCCCCATGGGGTGGGGAAACATGGCCACTTTCTCTCCCTGACTGCACCACTTTTTTATAAAGGACTTATGAGACAGAAGTCCTTTTTTATAAAGGACTTATGAGACAGAAGTCCTTTTTTATAAAGGACTTATGAGACAGAAGATTCTTGGGTAGCAACACCTGCAAGAGTAAAAATTTAGTAGGAGAGGGACACAGAATACGTGAATTTGTAGCAGTAGGTTTTCTTTTCTTTTCCTTTTTCTATTTTGATAGAGATTTTGCTTTGGACAATCTAGAACAAATTCTATGGTGATTTATATTTTTCAATGTATAAAACTTACTTCACATACCTTTGGACATCCTATAAATGTTTTCTACAGCATTATTTTCCTGTGATGACATCTCAATCAGATCCAGCCCTAAGTTCATTGTGAGCTTGAATTAATCACACCATTGATCCCTCTGCCCATATGTATTTATGCCATAGGTGTCCTTCCCCTATGAGAGCATCTATCTCAACTTTTCAGAACACCCAGATCAGGGTAGGGGAAATTCTTTGTCCTGAAGTCTCTTAGCCTCTAGAACTTCTTTTTTTTTTTTTCCAGTTTTATTGAGATATATAAATGACATATAACATTGTATAACTTTAAGATGTACAGCTTAGTAATTTGATACATGCATATATTTGTGAAATGATTACCACTAGTGATTGCAGCATTATTCACAATAGCCAAGATATAGAAACAACCTAAGTGTCTGTCTAGGAATGAATGGATAAAGAAGATGTGGTGTGTGTGTGTGTGTGTGTGTATATATATATATATATGTGTATATATATACACATATATATATATATATATATACACACACACACACACACACAATGGAATATTACTCAGCCATAACGAAGAATGAAATCTTGCCATTTGTGACAATATGGGTAGACCTAGAGGGCATTATGCTAAGTGAAATAAGTCAGACAGAGAAAGACAAATACTGTATGATCTCACTTATATGTGGAATCTAAAAGACCAAATTCAACCTCCAGCATTTCTTTAGTCTCTTAGGAACGCAAATTATTGCCCTTCACTCCTCTCTGCCCTCCCTGCCTCAGTCTCTCAGGGCAGATACCCATACATCTGCCAGCATTCCTTGCTTCTACCTCCAAAGAGAGGAGAATGATGCCCTTTGTATATTTTTAAGCTATTGATTTGTACCTACTAGTTAGTATTTTTGTTGACATTCAAATCTTCTTTAAGTAATTTGAAAGAATGTATTTGAAACAGAAATATGCTGTTTGGAACTCTGTATATAATGTTAAATTTTGTTTAGAATTCTTATTTATTTGTATGCTATGTTGTTGCATTTAAGAAATAAAAAATCAGGACAAATAAGGTAATATATGGGAAAGCACTTCAAACCATTTGGAAAAGCGAGACACCACATAAGTCCAAGGTATATTCATGAGAAGCTGGCAGCCCTCCATGAATGTAAATATTTCTTTCTGTAGAAATCTCCTATGATGCATTTAAAAGACAAAATTAAAAGACAAAATTGATTAAAATAGCCATATAAAATGTGACACTAATTAGTCTCATTAAATAAGTAAGTCTCCCAATGAATAAACATTTATTCAGTATTTGCTATGTGCCTGGGTACTGTTTTAGAACTAGGGATATTTAAAGAGTAATCATTCTCAAGAGCTCACTGTCTAGCCAGGGACGTCATGAGGATAGAATTAACCATTTTGGGGTAACAGCATAGGAATTCTAAAAAGACTCTTATTTATAAAACTTTGGGAATACTTTATATTGAGACCCGCTCTTTACAAAGCCAAGATGTTTAACTTGAGCAGAAGTGGTTTGATACCCAGATTTAGAGCCAGGTTGAATAAGAAGTCACCAGGTATTTCTCGCTTGTTCTTCCTGCTGAGCCTACATAGAACTGAAACCCCAAACAGCCCACTGGGATTAAATTTGTTAATTTAATGTCAAACTGGAAGGTAAAAGCCATCCTGCACTGCAGGTGAGGGCCTACAGCCTGTAAGTGAGCTGAAATTCAAATTTAACTGGATGTCCTATGTTTTATCTGGCAACTCTATTCCAATCCAATACATGACAGATGGTGGTAAGTACTATGGAGAAAACGAAGCAGAAGAGGATGATGAGGAGTGCTAGGAAGGTGGGGAGAAGAGGATGCTATCTCCAGCAGAGTGGACAAGGAAGGCTCACTGAGGCAGTATTTGAGCAAAGACCTACAGGAAGTGAGTCAGTAAGCCCTGTCGCTATGTGGGGGAAGAGCATTCCAGGCAGAAGGAACAGCAAGTGCAAAGGATGCTGAGGTAGGTGTGTGTCTGGTACTTTCAAAGAATACCAGTCAGCTGGGAAGCCTGGAGTGGAATGAGCAAGGGGAAGAATAGCAGCATATGAAGTTAGAGGAGTAATAGAAGCCAGATGGCGTAGAGCACTGTAGGCCATTACAAAAACCTTATTTTTAACTCAGACGCGAAGCCACAGGAGTATTTTGAAAAGAGTAGTGACATGATTTGAATTTATATTTAAAAAGTATCACTTTGTCTGTGTGTTAAGAACAGACTGAAGGAGGAATTTGGGAGACTCTAATTAAAGCCATTGCAGTAATCCAGTAAGTGGTGGTGGTGTGTTGGCAAGACGGTGGCAGTAGATGTGGTGATGATAAATGGTTATGTATCACCTATCTATATCCAAATATATTAGGGAAATTGAGAGAGAGAAGGGAAGCTCTCCTGAAGCCCTCATTATTAAATGAGATGATGGCGGGAGGAGTACATGAATAAGACTGGGGACACCTTACCTACCTGGGGACAGGTAGGTTTCTAGATGGAGGTGATGAGTTGAGCCATGGAAGCTGACTGAAGGTTGTAGTTGTGGAAAAGAGAGAGAGCCTGTCCATTCTGCTTCTTTCTCTTATTCCTACTGGTGAAGGACCCCTCCTTCTATCTAAAGCCATTCTTGTTCCCAGTGTTCTTTTGTTTGTTCCTCTCATCTTCCCAAGGAACTATTGATGACTTATGCTCTTCCATATGCAAGGTTCTGCCTCTAAAGAATAACACTGTTTAAATAATATCTCTTATAGATAATATTAAAATAATACTATGTGTCCCGTTTGTTTATAAACAGCTGTGATTCTCAGTTTTTCCTTCTTATTAGCAGTGTGTGAACTTCATACCTCCCATTACATGTTTTTTTTATGTTATCCCTATTTAGCAGGATAGTATCCTAGAACTGCTACAACTTTTGTACACCATTATACATATGAGGAAATAGTTCTAGAAAATAAAGCCATTTATAACCTTACTTCCTGCCTCTTATAGGTAATAGAAGTTTATGTCACGCATTTTAGTTTTGAATTGTTCTGAAGTCAGTTGCTAGCTGAACAGCCTTTTTTAAAAATTTAATTTTCTCCTGTATACTTTTAGGGCATGAAAAATCTAAAGAAGAAATATATTTCACAATGAGAGATTAGCTGTGACTTAATATTGTCTCCCAAATACACTTTTGATCCCATAAACACTAGTTCACTCCTTTCCTGGTGGGGGAGGAGTTTCTCTCCATCCTAACCCATTTTTCTGCTGCTCTGCCATGTTCATTTTATTCTCTCTAGGCACAGGTGAGGGTGACACTGAAGTTTACTTTTTTTTTTTTAACAAATGTGAAACAGATGTGGATAAGCTCGCAACTCAAATTTTCTTTGAAGGAGGAAATACATTTTTGCCTGCCAGATGTTATTAAGAGATTAAATAAATTCAAAAAACATATTTCTTTTAATAAAAAAATCCTATTTAGTTTCTAAAAGAAATGTATGCATATGTGTTATGCATTGTAAAAGATAGGTGGTACAGCTAACTGGGGAATGGATATTTGACCACTCTTCTCCAGCTATATAAAACTCTATAAATGAGTGACAAGCAGATGGTGTCTCGTTATCTCCACCGGAGAGCCTTGAGTGTAGCCTGTAAGCCTTTGAATAGTCTGTTTTGTCTAAGTGAAAAACTTTCGAGCTTAGTCTTCCCCCCCCGCCTTTTTTCTTTCTTGCATAGATACATTCCTAGGCTGTATTAACTCTGAAGATCAAATTGATTCCTATCTCTATACTTGGAAAATTGCTCACTTTGAGAATGACGATATAGATTTCACATTGTGGATTTGAAGTCACAATAAACAGCGTAGGAGTGGGAATTTGAAAAATAAAGTCAACAATAAATATGTCTAAAAATAATAAATGTCTATAACAGACACAGGCAAATTAATTAAGTAGAAGCTTATTCAGGTGGGTATTTTATGGGTTTTTGGATGGCAAGGATTAGGCCCATTAAGCGTAGGGCCCATGCCTTACTCATCACCTGATTTTGTACTCCCCCGCCACACTCTTACACACACACACCACCTAGCACCATGCCTGTCTAGAAGCAATTTCATTAAATTCATTGAATTATTGAAAATAATTTGTTTTAGTTGATACTACATTTGAACTTTTGCTGCATTGGATTCTTATGGTTAATCTCAATGCATCATGAAACATGCTTATGCTTAAATTTATGATGTCTGCACAGCTTAAAATTTCTAAAGAGAATTCTGTTTTGATGTAGCCTTTTAATAAAAGTATCAATTACAGGCATTTCTAAGTATAGTTCAGATTTCATAATTCTGTAAGCCTTTATATGTAAATGAATGAGCAAATAAAATAATTCCTGACCTACTCCAGTGCTAGTGGAAGACCCAGAATATTAAAAATTTACCATCATATTCAGATCAGTAGCATTGGGTCTATCCCACACTGTATTAGTCAGCTCAGGCTGCTATAACAAAATACTATAGACTGGGTGGTTTAAACCAGGGGTCCCCAACCCCCTGGGCCGCAGACTGCTACCAGTCCACAGCCTTTTAGGAACTGGACCACACAGCAGGAGGTGACTGGTGGGCAAGCAAGTGAAGCTTCATCTGCCACTCCCTATTGCTCCCCATCGCTAGCATTACTGCCTGAACCACCCCCCCCCCACACACACACACACCTGTGTGTAGAAAAATTGTCTTCCGGGAAACTGGTCCCTTGTGCCAAGAAGATTGGAGACTGCTGGTTTAAACAACAGAAATTTATTTCTCACAGTTCTGGAAGCTGGGAAGTCCAAGATCAAGGTGCTGGCCAATTCAGTTCCTGGTGAGGGCTCTCTTCCCGCCTTTCAGGTGGCTGCCTCCTCTCTGTGTTCTCACATGGCCTTTACTCAGTGTATGCGCACACACACACACACACACACACAGCTTTCACTGCTCTTTGGTGTCTTATAAGAGCACTAATTGCATCAAGAAGGCTCCACCTTCATGGCCTCTTCCATCCTAATTACCTCCTAAAGGCCTCATTTCTGAGTATCATCCCATTGGGGGCATCAGCGTGTAAATTCTGGGGGTCTGGGGCACAAACCCTCAGGCAGAGCTCATTTTTTATATATCTATTGCCACTCTCCCGACTTCAAGTCAGCTTCTGTTGCCTTGACATTCATGCTGACCCATAAAATGAGCTAAGAGAAAAAAAATAATTGGTGAATGAGGAGAATGAAATGAAAGTACAGTGTTGGAACAATGTTAAGTTAGATGATGGCTGGGAGTAGAACCAATGAAGAGGCCAGATGTTATTAACCAATGAAAAAAATTTAAAGTAAAATCCAAAAGCATATGAGGCTTAGTCAGACAAAGAATAACAATCGGTGTACTGAAGTTGTATTGAGATGCTTGCTAAGGGACTTCGGAAGCAGCCTGTCAGATGCCACCAAGGCAGATAACAGCTCCAGGGATGGATGGTCAGGGGTACCCATGGCGCTTCTCTGGCAATATATCAGATATGTGTGGGGTCTGGGTGCTAGGAGGTGCTTTCCCCTCTTCCCTGGGATCATCTGACACTGAAGGATCCCAAGTCCATGTCTGTGTGGTTGTTCACTAGTTATGGTAGCCATGATACCCCAGCAGTTGCTTTGTTTCAATAGTTCAGGCAAATGCAGCCTGAGGAGCATCTTCTTAAACCTCTGAGGTTACTCTGTCTAGGGTATGAAGACAGCCCATTAGCTAAGATTTTTTACCCTGGCTCTGTAGTGATGACATGGACATTGGGATTCTGAGTGTGGCTGCAGGGATGTGCAGCCTCTGTCAGTGAGAACATCGTACACAATATTTTAACATGATAATATAGTTAGTGCAGCGATGTTTCCACTAGATAAAACTTCTGGAAATCTTTGTCAGTCCTAATAGTTCCTCTAGACCTAATAGGACACCAGAATATTATTTCTAATGTGATTTGTCCAGCAAGATTTGAGTTTTCTTTCTTAACGTCATTGGTGCAAGCTACCATACCAGAGAAAGGCCAACCACAGGACAAGGATCAAAGAATTAAGTTAGTGAATCCTACCCTTGGAATTCTTCCTGGAGCTAGTCTTTTTCTACTTGATTACTTGGTTTCTGGAATTAAAAGCCTGCAGTTGCGGTTAGGAAAAGCTACTGATGATTTAGTTACTGTGCTATTATCTACACTTATAATTACCTCTGTTAATGGGAAATTCTTTAGGTTAGGAATCATGTGTTATTCACCAGTGTATCTTAAGCATTTAGCGTTTTAATGAATGGAATAATCGTGAATGAGCTACATTTTTCTGAAAACAGAGGCAAGATTAGGTATCAAGAGAAAAGTTACAGTATTCATAATGTATTCCTGACTCTGAGGCAAGTGAAAAAACCCATCCTTTCAAAACTGGGATCAGTGGCACGACATGTTCACATCAAAGGTTGTTTTCCTCCTCTCATTTCCTTTCAGTTTCCTGAAATGGGATGATTCTAATAATAGTAACAGATATCATATGGTTCATGCTTATTAGAGTTTAAGAACTGTGATATACACTTTAAATTACACTAAAGATAATACTACTAGCAGTAGCTAATAGTACTGAGCACTTGCTGTGTGCCAGGCACTAAGTGGTTTATATATAATAACTACTTAAGCTGTATCAGTCTCATATTGCAGACAAGGAAACTAAAGTACAGAGAAGAGGGCATGGACCAGTCAGCTGGTAGGTGTGGAGTCAGATATTGAACTTAGCCTCTGTGCTGGCTCTTTACCCTTTTGCAGTGCTGTCTCCTATGAGCTATGCTACCTCCAAGGCTGTCACTGGCCTTTTTGGTCCTTTTGTGCAAATTAGAAGTGTGTCTTCCTCAGTTATAAGAAATATTATAAACAGAAAGCCATTCTTAGAAATTATGTAAATTGAATGATTAAATATAAAGTGATAGATGTTTTGAATTTTTAAAAAATTTTATTTTATTTATTTTTGGCTGCATTGTGTCTTCGTTGCTTTCTCTAGTTGTGGCGAGCGGGAGCTACTGTTTGGTGTGGTGCGCGGCTTCTCTTGTTGTGGAGCACGGGGTCTAGGCACAAGGGCTTCAGTGGTTGTGGCGTGTGGGCTTCAGAAGTTATGGCGCATGGGCTTCAGAAGTTGTGGCGTACGGGCTTATTTGCTCTGCGGCATGTGGGATCT
Organism: Phocoena phocoena; assembly: GCF_963924675.1. Classification (NCBI taxonomy): domain Eukaryota; kingdom Metazoa; phylum Chordata; class Mammalia; order Artiodactyla; family Phocoenidae; genus Phocoena; species Phocoena phocoena. The sequence continues at coordinate 60,025,161 of NC_089220.1, forward strand.
TCCCGGACCAGGGCTCGAACCCATGTCCCCTGCACTGGCAGGTGGATTCTTAACCACTGTGCCACCAGGGAAGCCCAATGTTTTGAATTTTTAATCAAACTTTGGAAAAATAGCCACTGGGATATAAAAATTTGTTTCAAAATATATATCTTGCTTTAATGGAAATTAAATTACTTATGACAGATTGAATGCTTAGTTTCTCCAATGTCTCTTTTTCAATAGAAATGGTTCCTAGACTTGTGTGACATCTCTTTTGTGACATATTAGGCCTTAAGGAGTTTATACATTTTAATTTTATTTTTCCACTGGTGACTAACACTGGAAAAGTTAAATGTGTCCTGAGAGCTATAAAAGTATTTGGATATATATGTCTGGTAAATTATTGCTGAAAGTATATTGTCATATATATATATATATTTTTTTCAAGATATTTATTCTTCTGTACATAATAGCCTTTGAAGAAAAATGTGGCCATACTATACATGCTGTTACAGAATTTTTAAAAAATTATGGTAAATGAAATCTACCCTCTTAACAAAATTTTAAGTGTACTGTTCAGGATAGGCACAATGTGGTACAGCAGATCTCTAGAACTTAATCACCTTGTATAACTAAAACTTTAAACCTATTTCCCCTTCCGTTAGTCCCTGGCAACCACCACTCTACTTTCTGCTTCTAGGTATCTGACTACTTTGGATACCTCATATATGTGGGATCATCAGTATTTGTCCTTCTGTGACTGGCTTATTCTCATAACAATGTCCTCAGGGTTTATCCATATTGTCTCAAGTGGCAGGATTTCCTTCTTTTTTAAGGCTGAATGATATTCTATTGTATGCATACCACATTTTTAAAATTCATTCATCCATTGATAGACATTTAGGTGTTTCCACATCTTGGCTATTGTAAATAAAGCTACAATGAACAAGTATTTCCTCTAGATCAAGATTTCAATTCCTTTTTTGGGATAAATACTCAAAAGTGGGATTGCTGGATATGTGGTAGTTCTATTTTTAATTTCTTGAGAAATCTTCAAACTCTTTTTCATAGCGGCTACACCATTTTGCATTCCTACCAACAAGAAATGTACAAGGGTTCCAATTTCTCTGCATCCTTGCCAACACTTATCTTTTGTTGTTTTGATAATAGCCATCTCGACAGATATGAAGTGGTATTTCATTGTGGTTTTTGATTTTCCCTGATGACTACTGATGTTGACATGAAAAGATATACAGCATTACTAATCAATCACCAGAGAAATGTCATATTTTAATGAATGCTTTAAGTGATTTTTCAAAAACAACTTAGTTACTGATTTCGCAACAATATTATAGTCATTAGTTAATATAAATTGTAAAATTTTACAAAGTTGCAGTAATTCACACTTATCATAATTTTCAAATTATATATGTCATTTGAACAGTACTTCTCAAACTGTAGTGTGCATTCAGCTCACCTGGAGATCATGTTAAAATGTAGATTCTAATTCAGTAGGTCTGGTGGGGCCTGATATTCTGTAATTCTAAGAATCTTCCAGTTAAAAGTGATGTTGCTGGTCCATGAACTATATTAGCAAATATCTAGAACTATGAAGAGGCCATGATATTCTTCATTTTCATAAGCCTTTCTTTTAAAGACAATATTGTCATATCCAGTATAAGAAAAAATTGCTTTTGAAACAGTTTTGGATCATAGCTAGGCTGATAGTGAGATTTATAGGTGAATTAAATCTTCTCCTTTTCCTGGTAATTCAGTGTTAGAGAAGCTGGTGTCAGAGTCAAGAAGGTCTGCAGCTGGTTCAACATCAATGATATAATTTTAGTAAACAGCATCGCTTCATGTTTCTTCAAAGAATTTCTTATCCCCTTTGATCCTTTGAAGGGTATCACTGATTAAATTTTGGTTCCTGCCCATTTTGCATATAGCATTAAATAATATTGATGTTGCAAGAGGCTAAAATATTTTAATGGCAGTTAAATTTTGTACTGCCAGAATTTCCATAACAAAAAATAATCAATTGCCATATTAAGTCAGTGACAACATAGTAATATCCAATTTATACCTAAGTAATATTTACTTTGTGTATTATTGATGGGAAATGAATATTTGTTGTTAGGTAATAATTTATGTCATCATGAAAGTATTTCTAGATTTAAGTGAAGAACTCAGAAATATTATTCTGATTCAGTAAGCAAATAGCAGCTGATATGAACTGCACTGTACAGCATCCCATTTAACCTGTGCACTAATACCAATAGAGAACTTTTGGGCTCACATTTTCAGATACTTACCTATCAGTACACTAGTCAGAGGTGTAATTTTTTGTGTAAAAACACAGGTTATTTTAGATGTTTGACCAGCAAGGCCTTTTGATTATCAGTTATGTTTGTTTGTTGTCAGGCAATGTTTGCAATATTCTGATTCTGTTAGAACAGCAGGCAGTGCTGCTATCTGCTAGAAAATTGTCAGTTAATAAACCCATATTTTGAGTCAATAAAGTTAAATAAAAGTGTGACAAAATTGTCTATGGTATGAGTGATGCCTCTTGAATATGGAGCCCCTGGAAAGTGCATAAATGAACAACCCTGCATGGCAGCCCTGGCTGCTTCCTCAGCCTCTTTCACCCCAGGGCTGTTTTCTCACAGTGTCCCATATTAAGGCTGTGCTTGTACTGGTTGCATCATTCCTGGCATCTCCACTCTCCAAATTAACCTCAAGAATTCAGTCATAGAGAACTAGCTAGGACACTTGAAGTCTTTCCACAAGTAGCAGTGATAAATCTGTTTAGGTTTTTATATGGAGGCCTCTTGGAGAGGGAGCTGCTGTTGGTAGGTTTTCCATCCATGGAGTCTGTAGGTCAGCTGTTGAGCAGAAAGAAGGGGAATTCATGCAGGTCTCTGCACAGCGATCTTTGCATTTAACAGCCCTTTTGTAGTAGCAGATAGGGGCCTATGTCTCAGGCTCTATAAATTTATCCAATGACAGAGCAGATCCTACCACCACCCATTACTCCATGCAAAGGAAGTCTGAGCTGGAGTTCTTCCTTGCCCGAGGGCCACATCCTTGCAACATTTGGGCCACATTACATCTTGATTTTCATGTCACCTTGACTAGAAATGCCAGTTTGTGGTACCCGTATCATGTCTGGAAGGAACCTGTGGAATCACCTAGCCCAACCTCCTCTCCAGCGCAGGAATCCCCTTTCCAGCTTCCTTGAGTACCTCCCTTTTAGCTGAGGGTTTCCAGTGATGGGCTGCTCAATAGTCCATTTCATTTCAGTGCATTCCAGAGGCCCAGATCTATTTACTAGAAATATTGACCATATCTTAGATTCTCTTATTTGTCAGTTAATTAATTATTAGTTTCCTTGTAACTTTATTCAAATTTTTTTTTTCTGAAACAGCAAAACTTTGATCCCCTTCATGTTTATCAAAGGTGAATTTAAAGTCCACATGTAGCTATAAAGAATATATAGAAGTAGAATATAGGATTATAGAACTTCAGAATTGGAAGAAATTATATAATGATTTATATTTGATTTTCTTCGTTTACCCCCTTCCCCCACAGATGTTTAAATATAGTATTCCCCTTGTGTACCAACTTTAAATATCAAAAGAAAATCTCTTCTAGAGTGTAAGAGCTGAACTGCTATCAAAATACCACTGAAAATAAATGCTCTGTGGAATGTAACTGTATAGAAATGTTCAAGGTCGTTTAGTCTTATTAGCAATAAAGTCAATCAATATACACTGAATGCAGTGGATGCTCATGGAAATAATTAAGCTAATTGTCTTTGGGGAATCCATGCTGCAGATTTCTTTTCCAGTTTGCTATGCTCTAAGGCTGCCTTTTCCCCTTCTCTTTCTAGTTCTTTTAATGTTTTCACTTGAGGTCCATAAAGATCCAGTCAGAATTTAAATTGGAAGGATTCTCATGGGAACTCTAACTCTATCCTTTCTTCTTCCCTTTTAACCAGGCCCATTTTTTTTTTCATGAAAGATTTGGGCTGAGTTTGAATAAATCATAATCATTGTGGTTCTATTAGCTGTTAACAAGAACAAAATGAGGGTGCATGCTTTCTGGACAGTTTTGATTGCAGGCTGCATGTGGATGGGCATGCTACTGAGGAAGGCTGTATGCTTGGTAGCTGTCTGACAAATTTGGGCCCACCCTTCCCCTCAGTTATCCTTGGTGGGGAGGATTATTGACAGAGTGTAAAAAAGGGACAATGCGCCCTGTAATGGCCAATCCCAACATGATCTTGGGTCTATGGATGTGTTTAATGCACTATTTCCAGAGGGCACACAGAGATATCCAGGCTTGAGGTGTTACTCATAGCTTTTCCCCCAAAGTTTTACTTACCGTTCAATTGCATAATCTAGAATAATTGTCAAGACATTTAGTAGGAAAGTTGGAATCATAGTGAAAAGAAATCCTCATGGTTCAACTTTTTCTTTGATTCTTGCTTCTTTCAACTGTCTGCATCTGTATATAGAAACAAAATCAACAAATATTAAGTAAATCCTATGGAGGATTCTTGTAGGAAAATGATCAAGCTAAGAAAAAATCCCTACCTTCTATTAATTTATAATCTAACTGGAGGAGAAAAGATGAGAGAATCATGTGTGAAAAATTATTCAGGCTCAGTATGTTTTTCTGAAAAGGCAAAAAAAGGAGGGGGGTTTACAGCAAAGGAAGTTTTATGTGCATTGTAACAATGTACTTTGAATAGTGCCAGTTTATAATATTGTGTCCCATTAACTCCATAGAGTATCTAAATATTCTGATGGTGCCACTTTTTTTTTAACCTCCAAATTCTATTTTTCAGATGATCTTTCTTCTAAAAGTGATGACAAAACCTAGTCAGATTGTATGTTCTCATTTATATTTCAGAAATTTTGGTCACTATTTTAGTTTTAGATTTTCTGCTAACTTGAGCGTGACCCTAGACAATCCTCTTCAGTTCTATAATTCTTGGATTCCTAGTCAGTAAAATGAACTGCTTGATCTGGTTTATCCCTGAAGTACATTGGGGTTCTAAAATGTAATGATTTTGATACTTATATATAATAGGGTAAACCTTTTTGGCCTTAGAGGTTTCTTCATAGTGTCAATCTCAGATGTTGCCAAATCTTGGACACGAATTTTTTTTTAAATGTCTTTTTAATTAGAAAAGTAGTTTATGCTAGTCATAAAAAATTAAGAAAATAGGGCTTCCCTGGTGGCGCAGTGGTTGAGAGTCCGCCTGCTGATGCAGGGGACACAGGTTCGTTCCCCGGTCTGGGAAGATCCCACATGCCGTGGAGCGGCTAGGCCTGTGAGCCATGGCCGCTGAGCCTGTGCGTCCGGAGCCTGTGCTCCGCAACGGGAGAGGCCACAACAGTGAGAGGCCCAAGTACCGCAAAAAAAATAAAATAAAATAAGAAAATACAAATGAGAGAAAAAGGCCCAGCCACCAGAATAACTGAATAATCGTATATGCTTCCTTTTCCACTTGTGCCCTGTCCCAGTTCAGCCCAGGTGACAGTCATAATAATTGTGATGTGACAGCACACCTGAGGGGTTACCACCACACACTTTTCATCATCCTGAGGACTGGATGTTGCCTGACCAGTGAGTGATCCGATTCCATAATCACATCCTGAAGAGCCTGCTTTCTAAAACCATTTAAAAAAATTTTATTAATTTTTTCTCCTTATAATTTATTGATGTGAACACTTATATCATGAATTCTAGATCTTTCCTAATGTAAGCACTTATTTTTCCCTCTAAGCAATTTGTTAGAATGCATCCCACGAATTTTGATATGTTGTAGTTTTAAATTTTTCATTCAGTTCAAAATATATTCTAGTTTTCTTTGTGGTGCTTCTTTGACCCATGGCTAATTTATAAATACATTGTTTAATATCCAAATACTTGGAGATTTCTGGAAATATTTCTTATTATAATTTCTAGTTTAATTCCATTGTAGTCTGATAAATAATTTGTATGGTTTTAATCTGTTTATTAAGACTTTATGGTAAAGAATATTGTTTATCTTTGTGAATGACTTGTGTGCACTTAAACAGAATGTTAATCTGTTGTTTGGGGGCATAGTTTTCTATAAATGTCAATTAAGTCAAATTGGTTTATAGCTGCATTCAAGTCTTCTGTATCCTTACCCATTTGCTGTCTAGTTATCCTACTACAGTTGAGAAACGAATACTGACGTCTCCAACTATAAATTTGGATTTATTTCTTTCTCCTTGTAGCACTATCCATTTTTGCTTCATGAGTTTTGAAGCTCTGCATAAGCATTTAGCACTGGTCTATCCTCTTAATGAATTGAGTTCTTTATCATGATGAAAGGAACCTCTTTATCCCTGGTAATATTTTTTTTTTTCGAAAACCTAATTTTTCTGATATTAGTATAGTCATGCCACTTTCCTTATGATTAATTTTTGCATGTTATATTTTCCCCATCATTTAAATTTTAACCTATTAGTCTTTTTATATTTAAAGTGGGTTTCTTATGCATATTATATAGTTGGGTCTTCACATTCTTGACAGTTTTTGCATTTCAACTGAGTATTTAGACTATTTATGTTTAATGTAATTAGTGATATGGCAGGATTTAGAACTACCAGCTTGCTACTTGTTTTCTATTTGTCTCTTCTGTTCTTTGTTCCTTTTTCTTCTTTTTATGTTTTCCTTTGGTTTAGTTGAGTTTTTAAAAATTCCATTTTATTTTAAATAACAGTTTTTAACTCTGTCTGTTTTATTTTTATATTTTAGTGGTTGCTCTAGGGATAACTATACATCTTTAATTTACCACAGTCTACTTTCAAATACTGTCATAACACTTTCCCTTTACTGTAAAACCTTTACAAAAATATACATCCATTTATTCCCTCCCATCCTTTGTACTGTTATTGTTAGCCATTGTACTTTTCACTGGCTGTAAACCACACAATCCAGTGTTATTATTTTTGCTTTAAAGTGCCAATAATCTTTTATAGAGATTTAAAAATAAGATGAAATATATTTGTGTCTACTCACATGTTTACCATTTAGGAGTCTTTATTCCTTTGTGTAGAGTCAGATTTTCCTCTGGTATCATTTTCCTTCTGCTTAAAGAATTTCCTTTAACATTTCTAGCAGGGCAGGAGCTAGGGATAAATTCTCTTAACTTTTATTTTTCTGAAAAAATCTTCATTTCTCTTTATTTTTGTAAGATATTTTTCTGGCTGACTGAAGAATTCTATGTGACAAACTTCTTTCTTTCAGTGTTTTAATGTCTCTTTATTATATTCTGGCTTGAATATTTTTTGATAAGTATGCTGTCATTTAAATCCTTGTTCCTTTATACATAATGTGTCTTTTCTCTTTCTGGCCGTTTTTAAGATTTTATCAATGGATGTTTAACAATTTGATTCTGATATGCCTTGGCATTTTTTTTTCTTTGTAGTTCTTCTGATTGGCATTTATTGAGCTTGAATCTGTGGTTTTATATAGTTTTTCATTAAATTTCAAAGAAGTCACTGTTTATTCCCAAAATTTCTGTTCATGTCCCTCTTCTCTACCAATTACATGTATGTTAGAATGCTGATATTCTGGGCTTTCTAATTTTTTTAAGTTTTTTTTCCCTTTATGTTCATTTTGGATCGTTTCTATGGCTCTGTCTTCAAGTTCACTGATCTTTTCTTTTGCAGTATCTAGTAAGATGTTAATTCCATCTAGTGTATTCTAAATTTCAAATTCATTTTTCATCTCTTAAAGTTCGGTTTGGTTCTTTGTTTTTACCTTGCATTTTTATTCTCAGCATGCTCATGTTTTCTCTCCCTTCTTGAAATATGAAGCATTTTTAACATCCTTGTCCACTAGTTCTATCATCTCTGTTTCTGTGTCTGTTTCTATTGGTTGATATTTCCTGTTATAAGTTATAGTTTCCTGCTTGTTGCATGGCAATTTTTTATTAGATGATAGATGTAAATTGTACATTTCTGGTGCTAGATTTTGTTTTCCTTTTAATACTATTGAATTTTATTTTTGTGTGCAATGAATTTACTTTGTATCAGTTGGAATGTTTTGAGGTTTGCTTTTAATTTTCTTAGGCCATTAATCCATAGCTATTGTAGTCCCACCATTTAGGCAATATACTTTTGAAGATTTTACTTGATTTCTCATCTACTATAAGATCTTTCCACTCTTTCTGATGGGAACACAAGCTCTTCCCAGCTCTGTGTCCTTAGGAAATTGCCCAGCTCTGTGTTGGCCCTCTCCCACTCAGCTCCTCACTGCAGCCTGGTAACTGTCTCCCAGGGCACAAGCTTGGTCAATAGTAGGGCTCATCTTGCTTGTTTCTCTTCTTTCGTGGATCACAGTCTTGTCTTGCTCTTTGTCCAGTGTCTGAAAATTGTCATTTCATATATTTTACCTGATTTTCTAGTTGTTTATAGTAGGAAGGTAAATATAGTGTGTGTTATTCCATCTTGGTTACTAGCAAAATCTGTATTTTTTTTTTTTTTTTTTTACAAATATACAGTTTCTGATAAATTATGCTGATTAGAGAATACACTCAGTATAACTTCAGTCTCTTGAAATTGTTGATGCTTGTTTTAGGGCCTTTATGATTTTTGTCTCTTTGCTTTATCAGTTATTGAAAAGGTGTGTTATAATTCACAGAATGATTATGAATTTGTCTATTTTTCCTTATCATCCTTTAACATTTTGCTTTTTATACTTACAGTTTATGTTATTAGTTATTACAGTTACATTATTCCATTATGTTAAATTTAATAATGCTCTATCTTCCTGGTGTATTGAACCTTTTGAACTGGGTGACCATCTTTATGTTTAGTAATGCTTTTTGCCTTAAAGCCTATTTTTTTCTGGTATCAATATATCTGTTTTCATAGTGTATCTTTTTTTAATATATTACCTGCAACCTTGCACTGTATGTTTTAAATAACTATTTTATATATTTTACATATTTTACATAAATATATATCTGATCTGGTAATTTTTTCCTTTTAATTGGAGCATTTAGGCCATTTATATTAAATGTAATTACAGACATATTCATGTTAAATCTAGTGTCTCATGTAATTTCTGTTTGTTCTGCTTGTTCTCTATTTCTTCTTTTCCCTCTTTTTTGGACTTTTATTTTTAATGTACTAATTATTTTTTAAAATTTTACATAAAATAGAAATGAATACAAATGCAAAGTATATCAATCAATGTAAATTTAAATAGAGCCAAACAAGATATTAATATTTCTAAATGAAAAAGTAAAGCAGAAAAACTTTTCACCTTATATAAAATTATTCATATTTTAGATGTATGTTGCTTGAATTGTCATTTTTCTCTTAGGATTAAAATAATGCTCTCCATTAAACTTAATTAGGCCATGAATGATTAAATATTATTTGAAAAATCACAAATGCAAACAGATTCTAAAACTTAAGAATTTACAAATAATCACAACTGATTATTGAACTCTTTTCCATGTTCAAAAACTCTAAAAATCTAGAATATGAATTCTGTATGGAAATAACTAGCCAAACACCATGTATCTTAAGTAAAACTCAGCTTCTAAGACGGTATATAAAGCATAAATAGAATTTGAAATATAAAGAAGTTTTTGTGAACAAATGAGTTTTGTCAATTACTTTTAAATATAAAGAAGCTGCAGTTCCTCAGATTCTTCTTAGTCAATGTTAGAACTTAAAAGGACTTCTTAACACAATCAAGGACAAAAAAACCCACCAAAACTCCTTTTCTTTTTCCTGAATTTTATTTATTTACTTTTTGTACAGCATGTTCTTATGAGTTACCTATTTTATACATATTAGTATATATATGTCAGTCCCAATCTCCCAGTTCACCCCACAACCACCAACACCCCTCCCTCGCTTCCCCCCTTGGTGTCCATACATTTGTTCTCTACATGTGTCTCTATTTCTGCCTTGCAAACTGGTTCATCTCTAACATTTTTCTAGATTCCACATATATGCATTAATATACAATATTTGTTTATCTCTTTCTGACTTACTTCACTCTGTATGACAGTCTCTAGGTCCATCCGTGTCTCTACAAATGACCCAATTTTGTTCATTTTTATGGTTGAGTAATATTCCATTGTATATATGTACCACAACTTCCTTATCCATTTATCTGTCAATGGGCATTTAGGTTGCTTCCATGACCTGGCTCTTGTAAGTAGTGCTGCAATGAACATTGGGGTGCATGTATCTTTTTGAATTATGGTTTTCTCTGGGTATATGCCCAGTAGTGGGATTGCTGGGTCATATGGCAATTCTATTTGTAGTTTTTTAAGGAACCTCCATACTGTTCTCCATAGTGCCTGCATCAATTTACATTCCCACCAACAGTGCAAGAGGGTTCCCTTTTCTCCACACACTCTCCAGCATTTATTGTTTGTAGATTTTCTGATAATGCCTATTCTAACTGATGTGAGGTGATACCTCATTGTAGTTTTGATCTGCATTTCTCTAATAATTAGTGATGTTGAGCAGCTTTTAATGTGCCTCTTGGCCCCATGTATGTCTTTGGAGAAATGTCTATTTAGGTCTTCTGCCCATTTTTTGGTTAGGTTGTTTGTTTTTTTAATATTGAGCTGCATGAGCTGCTTATATATTTTGGAGATTAATCCTTTGTCCATTGATTCATTTGAAAATATTTTCTCCCATTCTGGGGTTGCCTTTTCGTCTTGTTTATAGTTTCCTTTGCTGTGCTATTAAGCTTTTAAATTTCATTAGGACCCATTTATTTATTTTTGTTTTTATTTTCGTTACTCTAGGAGGTGGGTCAAAAAAGATCTTGCTGTGATTTATGTCAAAGAGTGCTCTTCCTATGTTTTCCTCTAAGAGTTTTATAGTGTCCGGTCTTACATTTAGGTCTTTAATCCATTTTGAGTTTATTTATGTGTATGGTGTTAGGGAGTACTCTAATTTACTCTTTTACATGTAACTGTCAGGTTTACCCAGCACCATTTATTGAAGAGACTGTCTTCTCCATTGTATATCATTGCCTCCTTTGTCATAGATAACTTGACCATAGGTGCGTGGGTTTATCTCTGGGCTTTCTATCCTGTTCCATTGATCTATGTTTCTGTTTTTGTGCCAGTACCATATTGTCTTGATTACTGTAGCTTTGTAGTATAGTTTGAAGTCAGGGAGTCTGATTCCTCCAGCTCCATTTTTTCCCTCAAGATTGCTTTGGCTATTTGGGGTCTTTTGTGTCTCCCTAAAAATTTTAAGTTTCTTTTGTTCTAGTTCTGTATAAAATGCCACTGGTAATTTGATAGGGATGGCATTGAATCAGTAGATGGCTTTGGGTAGTATAGTCATTTTCACAATATTGATTCTTCCAATCCAAGGACATGGTATATCTCTCCGTCAGTTTGTGTCATCTTTGATTTCTTTCATCAGTGTCTTATAGTTTTCTGAGTACAGGTATTTACCTCCTTAGGTAGGTTTATTACTAGATATTTGATTCTTTTTGTTGCAATTGTGAATGGGATTGTTACTTTTTTTTTTCCTTTTTTTTTGCGGTACACGGGCCTCTTACTGCCGTGGCCTCTCCCGTTGCGGAGCACAGGCTCCTGACGCGCAGGCTCAGTGGCCATGGCTCAGAGGCCCAGCCGCTCCGCGGCATGTGGGATAGTCCCAGAACAGGGCATGAACCCGTGTTCCCTGCATCGGCAGGCGGACTCTCAACCACTGCACCACCAGGGAAGCCCTACCACTGATTCTTTTAGTGCGCCACCAGGGAAGCCCTACCACTGATTCTTTTAGTGTATTTTTTTTGCGGTACGCGGGCCTCTTACTGTTGTGGCCTCTTCCGCTGCAGAGCACCAGCTCTGGACGCACAGGCTCAGCAGCCATGGCTCACGGGCCCAGCCGCTCCATGGCACGTGGGATCTTCCCAGACCGGGGCATGAACCCTCATCCCCTGCATCAGCAGGCAGACTCAACCTCTGCGCCACCAGGGGACCCCAAGGGATTGTTTCTTAATTTCTCTTTCTGATCTTTCATTGTTAGTGTATAGGAATGCAGGTGATTTCTGTGCCTTAATTTTGTATCCTGCAACTTTACGAAATTCATTGATTAGCTCTAGTAGTTTTCTGGTGGCATCTTTAGGATTTTCTATGTATAGTATCATGTAATCTGCAAACAGTGACAGTGTTACTTCTTCTTTTCCAGTTTTGATTCCTTTTATTTCTTTTTGTTCTCTGATTGCTGTGGCTAGGACTTCGAAAACTATGTTGAATAACTGTGGTAAAGGTGGACATCCTTGTCTTGTTCCTGATCTTAGAGGAAATGCTTTCAGTTTTTCACCACTGAGAATGATGTTTGCTGTGGGTTTGTCATATATGGCCTTTATTATGTTGAGGTAGGTTCCCTCTGAGCCCACTTTCTAGAGAGATTTTATCATAAATGCATGTTGAATTTTGTCAAAATCTTTTTCTGCATCTATTGAGATGATCATACGGTTTTTTTCTTCTAATTTGTTACTATGGTGATTCACATTGATTTGCATAGATTGAAGAATCCTTGCATACATGGGATAAATCCCACTTGATCATGGTGTATGATCCTTTTAATGTGTTGTTGGGTTCTCTTTGCTAGCATTTTTTTGAGGTTATTTTCATCTATATTCATCAGCGCTATTGGTCTGTAATTTTCTTTTTTTGTAGTATCTTTGTCTGGTTTTGGTTTCAAGTTGATGGTGGCTTCATAGAATGAGTTTGGGAGTGTTCCTTCCTCTGCAAATTTTTGGAAGAGTTTGAAAAGGGTGGGTGTTAGCTCTTTTCTAAATGTTTGATAGAATTCGTCTGTGGAGCCATCTGGTCCTGGGCTTTGTATGTTGCAAGATTTTTTTTATCACAGTTTCAATTTCATTACTTGTGATTGGTCTGTTCATATTTTCTATGTCTTCCCAGTTCAGTCTTGGAAGGTTATCCCTTTTTAAGAATTTGTCCATTTCTTCCACGTTGTCCATTTATTGGCATAGAGTTGCTTGTAGTAGTCTCTCGTGATGCTTTGTATTTCTGTGGTGTCCGTTGTAACTTCTCCTTTTTCATTTCTAATTTTATTAATTTGAGTCCTCTCCCTCTTTTTCTTGATGAGTCTGGCTAAAGTTTTATCAGTTTTGTTTATCTTCTCAAAGAACCCGCTTTTAGTTTTATTGAACTTTGCTATTGTTTTCTTTGTTTCTACTTCATTTATTTCTGCTGTGATCTTTATGATTTCTTTCCTTCTACTAAATTTGGGTTTTGTTTGTTCTTCTTTCTCTAGTTCCTTTAGGTGAAACATTAGATTGTTTATTTGAGATTTTTCTTGTTTCTTGAGGTACAATTTTGTTGCTATAAGCTTCCCCTTTAGAACTGCTTTTGCTGCATCACATAGATTTTGGTTTGTCGTGTTTTTATTGTCATTTGTCTGTAGGTATTTTTTAATTTCCTTTTTGTTTTCTTCAGTGATCTCTTGGTTATTTAGTAGCGTATTGTGTAGCCTTCATGTGTTTGTGTTCTTTACATTTATTCCCCTGTAATTGATTTCACATCTCAAAGCGTTGTAGTCAGAAAAGATGCTTGTATGATTTCAGTTTTCTTAAATTTACCGAGGCTTGATTTGTGACCCAAGATATAATCTATCCTGGAGAATGTTGCATGTGCACTTGAGAAGAAAGTAAATTCTGTTGTTTTGGGATCAGATGTCCTATAAATACCAATAAAATCTATCTGGTCTATTGTGTCATTTAAACCTTGTGTTTCTTTACTAATTTTTTATCTGGATGATCTGTGCATTGGTGAAAGTGAGGTATTAAAGCCCCACACTATTATTGTGTTACTTTTGATTTCCTCTTTTATAGCTGTTAGCATTTGCCTTATGTATTGAGGTGCTCCTATGTTGGGTGCATATATATATATATATATATATATATATATATATATATATATATGTGTGTGTGTATATATATATATATATTTTACGTCTTTATTGGAGTATAATTGCTTTACAATGGTATGTTATTTTCTGCTTTATAACAAAGTGAATCAGTTATACATATACATATGTTCCCGTATCTCTTCCCTCTTGCGTCTCACTCCCTCTCACCATCCCTATCCCACCCCTCTAGGTGGTCACAAAGCACCGAACTATCTCCTTGTGCTATGCGGCTGCTTCCCACTAGCTATCTATTTTACGTTTGGTACTGTATACATGTCCAGGCCACTCTCTTGCTTTGTCACAGCTTACCCTTCCCCCTCCCCATATCCTCAAGTCCATTCTCTAGTAGGTTTGTGTCTTTATTCCTGTCTTACCCCTAGGTTCTTCATGACAATTTTTTCCCCTAAATTCCATATATATGTGTTAGCATACAGTATTTGTTTTTCACTTTCTGACTTACTTCATGCTGTATGACAGACTCTAGGTCCATCCACCTCATTACAAATAGCTCAATTTTGTTTCTTTTTTATGACAGAGTAATATTCCATTGTATATATGTGCCACATCTTCTTTATCCATTCATCCGATGATGGATACTTAGGTTGTTTCCATCTCCTGGCTATTGTAAATAGAGCTGCAATGAACATTTTGGTACATGACTCTTTCTGAATTATGGTTTTCTCAGGGTATATGCCCAGTAGTGGGATTGCTGGGTCATATGGTAGTTCTATTTGTAGTTTTTTAAGGAAGCCCCATACTGTTCTCCATAGTGGCTGTACCAATTCACATTCCCACCAGCAGTGCAAGAGTGTTCCCTTTTCTCCACACCCTCTCCAGCATTTATTGTTTCTAGATTTTTTGAGGATGGCTATTCTGACTGGTGTGAGATGATATCTCATTGTAGTTTTGATTTGCATTTCCCTAATGATTAATGATGTTGAGCATTCTTTCATGTGTTTGTTGGAGGAATGTATATTTAGGTCTTCTGCCCATTTTTGGATTGGGTTGTTTGTTTTTTTGTTATTGAGCTGCATGAGCTGCTTATAAATTTTGGAGATTAATCCTTTGTCTGTTGTTTCATTTGCAAATATTTTCTCCCATTCTAAGGGTTGTATTTTGGTCTTGTTTTTGGTTTCCTTTGCCGTGCCAAAGCTTTGAAGTTACATTAGATCCCATTTGTATATTTTTGGTTTTATTGCCATTTCTCTAGGAGGTGGGTCAAAAAGGATGTTGTTGTGATTTACGTCATAGAGTGTTCTATGTTTTCCTCCAAGAGTATTATAGTTTCTGTCCTTATATTTAGGTCTTTAATCCATTTTGAGCTTATTTTTGTGTATGATGTTAGGGAGTGATCTAATCTCATACTTTTACATGTACCTGTCCAGTTTTCCCAGCACCACTTATGGAAGAGGCTGTCCTTTCTCAACTGTATATTCCTGCTGCCTTTATCAAAGATAGGGTGACCATATGTGCATGGGTTTATCTGTAGGCTCTCTATCCTGTTCCATTAATGTATCTTTCTGCGTTTCTTTTTCCAGTCCCATACTGTCTTGATTACTGTAGCTTTGTAGTATAGTCTGAAGTCAGGGAGCCTAATTCCTCCAGCTCCGTTTTTCGTTCTCAAGATTGGTTTGGCTATTCGAGGTCTTTGGTATTTCCATACAAATTGTGAAATTTTTTGTTCTAATTCTGTGAAAAATGTCAGTCGTAGTTTGATAGGGATTGCATTGAATCTGTAGATTGCTTTGGGTAGTAGAGTCATTTTCACAACGTTGATTCTTCCAATCCAAGAACATTGTATATGTCTCCATCTATTTGTATCATCTTTAATTTATTTCATCAGTGTCTTATAATTTTCTGCATACAGGTCTTTTGTCTCCTTAGGGAGGTTTATTACTAGATATTTTATTCTTTTGTGGTATGGTAAATGGGAGTGTTTTCTTGATTTCACTTTCAGATTTTTCAGCATTAGTGTATAGGAATGCCAGAGGTTTCTGTGCATTAATTTTGTATCCTGCTACTTTACCAGATTCATTAAGTAGCTCTAGTAGTTTTCTGGTAGCATGTTTAGGATTCTCTATCTACAGTATCACGTTATCTGCAAACAGTGACAGCTTTATTTCTTCTTTTCCAATTTGGATTCCATTTATTTCCTTTTCTTCTCTGATTGCTGTGGCTGAAACTTCCAAAAGTATGTTGAATAAGAGTGGTGAGAGTGGGCAACTTTGTCTTGTTCCTGATCTTAGTGGAAATGCTTTCAGTTTTTCACCATTGAGGATGATGTTGGCTGTGGGTTTCTCATATATAGCCTTTATTATGTTGAGGAAAATTCCCTCTATGCCGACTTTCTGCACAGTTTTTATCATAAATGGGTGCTGAATTTTGTCGAAAGCTTTCTCTGCATCTATTGAGATGATCATATGGTTTTTCTCCTTCAATTTGTTAATATGGTGTATCACATTGATTGATTTGCGTATTTTGAAAAATCCTTGCATTCCTGGAATAAACCCCACTTCATTATGGTGTATGATCCTTTTAATGTGCTGTTGGATTCTGTTTGCTAGTGTTTTGTTGAGGATTTTTGCATCTGTGTTCATCGGTGATATTGGCCTGTAGTTTTCTTTCTTTGTGACATCCTTGTCTGGTTTTGGTATCAGGGTGATGGTGGCCTCGTAGAATGAGTTTGGGAGTGTTCCTCCCTCTGCTATATTTTGGGAGAGTTTGGAAGGATAGGTGTTAGCTCTTTTCTAAATGTTTGATAGAAATCACCTGTGAAGCCATCTGGTCCTGGGCTTTTGTTTGTTGGAAGGTTCTTAATCACAGTTTCAATTTCAGTGCTTGTGATTGGTCTGTTCATATTTTCTATTTCTTCCTGATTCAGTCTTGGCAGGTTGTGCATTTCTAAAAATTTGTCCATTTCTACCAGGCTGTCCATTTTATTGGCATAGAATTGCTTGTAGTAATCTCTCATGATCTTTTGTATTTCTGCAGTGTCAGTTGTTACTTCTTTTTCATTTCTAATTGTATTGATTTGAGTCTTCTCCCTTTTTTTCTTGATGAGTCTGGCTAATGGTCTATCAATTTTGTTTATCTTCTCAGAGAACCAGCTTTAATTTTATTGATCTTTGCTATCGGTTCCTTCATTTCTTTTTCATTTATTTCTGATCTGATTTTTATGATTTCTTTCCTTCTGCTAACTTTGGGTTTTTTTTGTTCTTTCTCTAATTGCTTTAGGTGCAAGTTTAGGTTGTTTATTTGAGGTGTTTCCTGTTTCTTAAAGTAGGATTGTATTGCTATAAAGTTCCCTCTTAGAACTGCTTTTGCTGCATCCCATAGGTTTTGGGTCATCGTGTCTCCATAGTCATTTGTTTCTAGGTATTTTTTGATTTCCTCTTTGATTTCTTCAGTGATGACTTTGTTATTAAGTAGTCTATTGTTTAGCCTCCATGTGTTTGTATTTTTTACAGATCTTTTTCTGTAATTGAAATCTAGTCTCATAGCATTGTAGTTGGAAAAGATAGTTGACACAATTTCAATTTTCTTAAATTTACCAAGGCTAGATTTTTGACCCAAGATATGATCTATCCTGGAGAATGTTCCATGAGCACTTGAGAAAAATGTGTATTTTGTTGTTTTTGGTTGGAATGTCCTATAAATATCAATTAAGTCCATCTTGTTTAATGTGTCATTTAAAGCTTGTGTTTCGTTATTTATTTTCATTTTGGATGATCTGTCCATTGGTGAAAGTGGGGTGTTAACGTCCCCTGCTGTGAATGTGTTACTGTCGATTTCCCCTTTTATGTCTGTTAGTATTTGCCTTATGTATTGATGTGTTCCTATGGTGGGTGCATAAATATTTACAATTCTTATATCTTTTTCTTGGATCAATCACTTGTTTATTATGTAGTGTCCTTCTTTGTCTCTTGTACTAGTCTTTATTTTAAAGTCTATTTTGTCTGATATGAGAATTGCTACTCCAGCTTACTTTTGGTTTCCATTTGCATGGAATATCTTTTTCCATCCCCTTACTTTCAGTCTGTATATGTCTGTAGGTCTGAAGTGGGTCTCTTGTAGACAGCAAATATATGGGTCTTGTTTTTGTATCCATTCAGCCTATCTGTGTCTTTTGGTGGGAGCATTTAGTCCTTTTACATTTATGGTTATTATTGATATGTATGTTCCTATTCCCATTTTCTTAATTGTTTTGCCTTCATTACTGTAGGTCTTTTTCTTCTCTTGTGTTTCTTTCCTATAGAAATTCCTTTAGCATTTGTTGTAAAGCTGGTTTGGTGGTGCTGAACTCTCTCAGTTTTGGTTGTCTGTAAAGGCTTTAATTTCTCCATGAAATCTTAATGAGATCCTTGCTGGGTAGAGTAATCTTGGTTGCAGGTTTTTCTCCTTCATCAATTTAAATATGTCCTGCGCGTCCCTTTTGGCTTGCAGAGTTTCTGCTGAAAGATCAGCTGTTAACCTTATGGGTATTCCCTTGTGTGTTATTTGTTGTTTTTCCCTTGCTGCTTTTAATATGTTTTCTTTGTATTTAATTTTTGATAGTTTGATTAATATGTGTCTTGGCGTATTTCTCCTTGGATTTATCCTGTATGGGACTCTCTGTGCTTCCTGGACTTGATTAACTATTTCCTTTCCCATATTAGGGAAGTTTTCAACTATAATCTCTTCAAATATTTTCTCAGTCCCTTTGTTTTTCTCTTCTTCTTTTGGAACCCCTATAATTTGAATGTTTTCTGGGTTTAATGTTGTCCCAGAGGTCTCTGAGACTGTCCTCAGTTCTTTGCATTCTTTTTTGTTTATTCTGCTCTGCAGTAGTTCTTTCCACTATTTTATCTTCCAGGTCACTTATCCGTTCTTCTGCCTCAGTTATTCTGCTATTGATCCCATCTAGAGTACTTTTAATTTCATTTATTGTGTTGTTTATTGTTGTTTGTTTCATCTTTAGTTCTTCTAGGTCCTTGTTAAATGTTTCTTGCATTTTGTCTATTCTGTTTCCAAGATTTTGAATCATCTTTACTATCATTATTTTGAATTCTTTTTCAGGCAGACTGCCTATTTCCTCTTCATTTGTTAGGCCTGATGGGTTTTTATCTTGCTCCTTCATCTGCTGTGTATTTTTCTGTCTTCTCATTTTGCTTATCTTACTGTGTTTGGGGTCTCCTTTTTGCAGGTTGCAGGTTTGTAGTTCCCGTTGTTTTTGATGTCTGTCTCCAGTGGCTAAGGTTGTTTCAGTAGATTGGGTAGGCTTCCTGGTGTAGGGGACTAGTGCCTGTGTTCTGGTGGATGAGGCTGGATCTTGTCTTTCTGGTGGGCAGGTCCACACCTGGTGGTGTGTTTTGGAGTGTCTGTGGACTTATTATGATTTTAGGCAGCCTCTCTGCTAATGGGTGGGGTTGTGTTCCTGTCTTGCT
The DNA here is from genome assembly GCF_963924675.1 of Phocoena phocoena. Classification (NCBI taxonomy): domain Eukaryota; kingdom Metazoa; phylum Chordata; class Mammalia; order Artiodactyla; family Phocoenidae; genus Phocoena; species Phocoena phocoena. The sequence continues at coordinate 60,044,539 of NC_089220.1, forward strand.
AGTTGTTTGGCGTAGGGTGTCCAGCACTGTAGCTTGCTGGTCATTGAGTGAAGCTGGGTGCTGGTGTTGAGATGGAGATCTCTGGGAGATTTTTGCCGCTTGATATTATGTGGAGCTGGGAGGTCTCTTGTGGACCAGCCTCCTGAAGTTGGCTCACCCACCTCAGAGGCACAGCACTGACTCCCAGCTGCAGTACCAAGAGCCTTTCATCCACACGGTTCAGAATAAAAGGGAGAAAAAGGAGAGAGGGAGAGAGACAGGAAGAAAGGATGGAGGGAGGGAAGGAGGAGGGAAGGAGGGAAGAAAGGAAAGAAAGAAAGAAAGGAAGAAGATAAAGTAAGATAAAATAAAGTTATTAAAATAAAAAATATATTTTAAGAAAAAAAAATTTTTTAAAGAAAGAAAGAAAAACGGATAGAACCCTAGGACAAATGGTAGAAGCAAAGCTACACAGACAAAATCTCACACAGAAGCATATACATACACACTCACAAAAAGAGGAAAAGGGGAAAAAATCTTAAATCTTGCTCTCAAAGTCAACCTCCTCAATTTGGGATGATTCATTGTCTATTCATGTATTCCACAGATGCAGGGTACATCAAGTTGATTGTTCAGCTTTAATCTGCTGCTTCTAAGGCTGCTGGGAGAGATTTCCCTTTCTCTTCTTTGTTCTCACAGCTCCCGGGGCTCAGTTTTGGATTTGGCCCCGCCTCTGCATGTAGGTCACCGGAGGGCGTCTGTTCTTTGCTCAGACATGACGGGGTTAAAGGAGCAGCCTCTTCCGGGACTCTGGCTCACTCAGGCCGGGGCGAGGGAGGGGTACGGAGTGCGGGGCGAGCCTGTGGCGGCCGAGGCCAGAGTGATGTTGCACCAGCCTGAGGCGGCCGTGCGTCCTGGGGAAGTTGTCCCTGGATCCCGGGACCCTCGCAGTGGTGGGCTGCACAGGCTCCCCTGAAGAGGGGTGTGGACAGTGACCTGTGCTCACACACAGGCTTCTTCGTGGCGGCAGCAGACGTCTTATACCCGTCTCTGTGGTTCACACTGTTAGTCGCGGCTCATGCCCATCTCTGGAGCTCCTTTAAGCAGCGCTCTTAATCCCCTCTCCTTGCGCACCAGGAAACAAAGAGGGAAGGAAAAGTCTCTTGCCTCTTTGGCATGTCCAGACTTTTTCCCGGACTCCTGCCCGGCTAGCCGTGGTGCACTAACCCCCTGCAGACTGTGTTCACACTGCCAACCCCAGTCCTCTCCCTGTGCTGCGACTGAAGACCAAGCCTCAGCTCCCAGCCTCGCCCACCCCAGCGTGTGAGCAGACAAGCCTCTCAGGCTGGCGAGTGCCAGTCAGCACTGATCCTCTGTGCGGGAATCTTTCTGCTTTGCCCTCCGCACCCCGGTTGCTGTGCTCTCCTCTGCAGCTCTGAAGCTTTCCTCCTCCACCACCCGCAGTCTCCGACTAAGAAGGGGCTTCATAGTGTGTGGAAACCTTTCCTCCTTCACAGCTTTCTCCCACTGGTGCAGGTCCCGTCCCGATCCTTTTGTCTCTGTTTATTCTTTTGCCCTACCCAGGTACGTGGGGGGTTTCTTGCCTTTTGGGAGGTCTGAGGTCTTCTGCCAGCGTTCAGTAGGTGTTTTGTAGGAGTTGTTCCACGTGTAGATGTATTTCTGGTGTATCTGTGGGGAGATAGGTGATCTCCATGGCTTATTCTTCCGCCATCATCCCCTGGTTCCCTTGGGTGCATATATATTTATAATTGTTATATCTTCTTCTTGGATTGATCCCATGATCATTTTGTAGTGTCCTTCCTTGTCTCTTGTAATATTCTTTACTTTAAAATCCATTTTATCTGATATGAGTATTGCTACTCCAGCTTTCTTTTGATTCCTGTTTACATGGAATATCTTTTTCCATCCCTTTGCTTTCAGTCTGTACATGTCCCTAGGTCTGAAGTGGGTCTCTTTTGGACAGCATATATATGGGTCTTTTTTTGGTATCCATTCAGCAAGCCTGTGTCTTTTAGTTGGAGCATTTAATCCATTCATATTTAAGGTCATTATTGATATGTATGTTCCTGTTACCATATTCTTAATTGTTTCAAGTTTGTTTTTGTAGGTGTTTTTCTTCTCTTGTGTTTCCCACTTAGAGAAGTTCCTTCAGCATTTGTTGTAAAGCTGGTTTGATGGTGCTGAATTGTCTTAGCTTTTGCGTGTCTTTAAAACTTTTGATTTCTCCATCAAATCTGAAGGAGATCTTTTCCGGGTAGAGTAATCTCAGTTGTCGGTTCTTCCCTTTCATCACTTTAAATATATTGTGCCACTCCCTTCTGGCTTGTAGAGTTTCTGGTGAGAAATCAGCTGTTAACCTTACGGAAGTTCCCTAATAAGTTATTTGTCATTTTTCCCTTGTTGCTTTTAATAGTTTTGGTTTGTCTTTAATTTTTGTCAATTTGATTACTATGTGTCTTGGTCTTTTCTCCTTGAGCTTATCCTGCCTGTGACTCTCTGCACTTCCTGGACTTGGGTGGCTATTTCCTTTCCCATGTTAGGGAAGTTTTCAACTATAATCTCTTCAAATATTTTCTCAGGTCCTCTCTCTCTCTCTTCTCCTTCTGGGACTCCTATGATGTGAATGTTGGTACATTTAATGTTGTACCAGAGGTCTCTTAGGCTGTCTTCATTTCTTTTCTTTCTCTTTTCTTTATTCCCTTCTTCAGCAGTGAATTCCAGCATTCTGTCTTACAGGTCACTTATCCGTTCTTCTACCTCAGTTATTCTGCCATTGATTCCTTGTAGTTTGTTTTTCATTTCAGTTATTGTGTTGTTCATCTCTGTTTGTTCTTTAATTCTTCTAGGTGTTTGTTCTTTAATTTGTCTAGGTCTTTTTTAAACATTTCTTGCATTTTCTTGATCTTTGCCTCCATTCTTTTTCTGAGGTCCTGGATCATCTTCAGTATCTTTATTCTTGATTCTTTTTATGGAAGGTTGCCTATCTCCAGTTCATTTAGTTGTTTTTCTGAGGTTTTATCTTGTTCCTTCATCTGGTACGTATTCCTCTACCTTTTCATTTTGTCCATCTTTCTGTGAATGTGGTTTTCATTCCATTAGCTACAGGACTGTAGTTCTTGCTTCTGCTGCCTGCCCTCTGGTGGATGAGGCTATCTAAGAGGCTTGAGTAAGCTTCCTGGTGGGAGGGACTGGTGGTGGGTAGAGCTGGGTGTTGCTCTTGCGGGAAGAGCTCATTAAAAGTTTAATCTCCTTGTCTGCTGATGGGTGGGGCTGAATTCCCTCCCTGTTGGTTGTTTGGCCTACCGTGACCCAGCACTGGACCCTACAGGCTCTTTGGTGTGGCTAATGGCGGATTCCAGGAGGGCTTATGCCAAGCAGTACTTCCCAGAACTTCTGATGCCAGTGTCCTTGTTCCTGTGGTGAGCCACAGCCATCCCCCGCCTCTTCAGGAGACCCTCTAACACTAGCTGGTAGGTCCGGTTCAGTCTCCTGTGGGGTCACTGTTCCTTCCCCAGTGTCCTGTCCTGATATGCACACTACTTTTTGTGTGCCCTCCAATAGTGGAGTCTTTGTTTCCCCCAGTCCTGTTGAAGTCCTGCAATCAAATCCCACCAGCCTTCAAAGTCTAATTCTCTGGGAATTCCTCCCCCCGTTGCCAGACCCCCAAGTTGGGAAGCCTGACGTGGGCCTCAGAACCTTCACTGCTGTGGGTGGACTTCTGTGGTATAATTGTTCTCCAGTTTTGTGTGTCACCCACCCAGCAGTTGTGGGATTTGATTTTATTGTGATTGCGACCCTCCTACCATCTCATTTTGGCTTCTCCTTTGTCTTTGGAAGTGGAGTGTCTTTTTTGGTGAGTTCCAGTGTCTTCCTGCTGATGATTGCTCAGCAGTTAGTTGTGATTCCTGTGCTCTTTCAAGAGGGAGTGAGCACACGTCCTTCTACTCCGCCACCTTGAACCAATCATCCACAAAACTTCTTTTAATGTTAAAATTACAAAGAATTTTCTTTTATGAATTTATAGAAATTTATAGAATTTATAGAAATTCCAGAGCTTCTAGAGAAGAGTCTCTAATATTTATACATTTGTTTTCATTGAAATGTAAATAATTATAAATAATTGTATCTGGGAATTACTATTAACTGCTAAAATTAAGTCTCTGAGAAATTCCCAAAAGAACTTAGGCTTTAGCTTTTACAAAGAAGGTCTTAAAACCACTGTTCTGAAGAAAAATTTCCCCTGCTAGACCACTGTTACTCACTTTCCTTGCTCATTCAAAGTTCAGTTTTGTAGTCACTCAGCAATGAACCATTTTAATTTGGTCACATTGTCTAAACATATAAAGATGCCAGACAAAGGAATAAATATTTGTTTGTATCTAAATAGTTTCAGATAAGTGAAATATGGTTTTATTTATTTAACTTGTTAAAGTTAATAATTGGCAATGTATTCATTGTTTTTCTAAAATTGTATTCAAATTTCACATACCTGTCTTTTCACAAAAGGGACTTCAGTTTGAAGTTAAACTACATGCATTAAAACTATAATTAAACCCCAAACCTCACTTTGACAAATAATCATCCTATTAAAATAATGACACATTTGCTATTTCTTCTCCATTTCTGGTAAAAAATTAGTCAGGAAACAGAAAAAATATATATAATACATAGAATGACTTTCTTTAAAAAAAAATCACTCTCTAAGAAGTGCACAAAAAGTGGGGCTTTGGAAATTTTTCCTCTAAGAATCCAGCTACATTAAAAATAATGGTGTATATTATTATATCATTTCTTGTCAAAGACTTTCTGATGCGATTCCTGTATTACAATTTCAACTGATAACCTGGGACCTGGAAAGAATAAGTATTTTATCATTACTCAGTCACTTTTAGTTTCTTCTACTTTGCTTTCAAAAAAAAGAGGCAGTGAAATTTTAAAGCCATCTCACATGTAGTGGCAAAGAGCAAAATTGCAGAATATTGATGCACACAGAAACAGACATAACAAATTTCAAGGAGCTTTTGATGACAGAAGCAAGTAGTCCTGTAGTCAACATAAATTGGCGGTGAAAGGTTGAGATCTTTGATCATGATCACAAAGGAAAACCTAGAATAAATGTGACAGAATAGAAAATATCTGAGGCACTTTACAGGACTCTATTCCTCTGTAATGTTGGAAGATGCTCAAATCAGAGTCTGAATCCTTGATTTCATTCTCTGGTTACCTTTAACTTCCTCGAGTCCTCTATGAATGTAACAAAGCACTTAGGTGAACAGTCCTGCCACCAGATTTTCTGCATGTTGCCTGTTTACATCACTCTGTCATTAAATCTTTAATCTCCAGGAATAAGCTAATTTGCTGCTGCTACTAGCTCGTATTTGCCATCTTTACCTCTTGAGGAATGAAAATCAGGAGGAGAATTGCCAGGGTCTCCCTAAAAAAGTCTCCATATCTGCCATTCTTTCCCAGGATATAAGAAGTGACTGTCTTGAATGTGATATGCTTATCATAGCAAGTTTGTTGAAATGATTCTGAATAACTGGGACACTCCCCATGTCATCATAGCACCTATGTATAGAAAAAAGTAAACAGGAATTTCTGAATGCTTGCTTTCCCCAACAAATTGATTTGATATCTACTCTAATAGCTGGAGACCGTGGTGGCCCCAGATCCTTAATAGAAAATCTGAGGCCCAGCAGATATCCTCAAGTCCTATGGAATCTGGCCTTCTTAACTTCCAATTGATTTTTTTTTAATCATTGATTTTTTTGCTCTCTTTTAGTTGTATTATGCTCTTTCCCTATACTTTTAGTGTTCATCCTAGAAATTACAAAATGTATCATTGACTTATCAATGTCTAATATTAATGGATAATTTTACTCTCTTCCTGGGTAATACAAGCTGCTTAGAACACTTAACTTCATTTACATAGTTCCTTATGTACATATTATTATTTTTTACTGGATCAGTGTTTATTGAGATTTATTCACATTTACAACTTTCTTTTCTTTTTATTCTTTTTGTATTTTTGAGCCCTTGATTTCCAGCCATCATTTCCCTTTTCTCTGGAAGAAGTCAGTAAGAATTTAACAACATATTGGACAAAGAGACAATTAGTGAACTGAAAACATACTTTGCAGATTCCTTTGGATGCAGGTTTCCTAATGGTGAACTCTTTCAATTCTTTATTCATCTGAAAATGATTTTATTTTTGCTAGTTACAAATCCTAGGTTAGCAGTTTCTTTCTGACTTGCATTGATGCTGTTCAAAAATCACCTGTCAGTCTACTGTTATTCTCATGAAGGCGAGTTGCTCTGGCTGCACTGAAGATCTTTTTGCTTTTATCCAGTTTCACTATGATCTGTTTAGGTATGGCTTTCCTTTTATTTATTTTGTTTGGGATTTATTTGGATTCCTAAGTTGGAAGACATATTTTTCATGAGTTTTGGAAATTTCTAGGCTAAAATCTCCACAAAAATGACCAGTGTCCATTCTTATTCTTCTGGATGCCAGAACTTAAGGATTTCTCATGGAATTCTAAGTCTTTTACATTCTCTTCCATGTTTTCCATCTTTTTCTTGTATGCTGTATGCTGGGGAGTGTCTTCTGACCTGTTTTCAGTTCACTAACTCTCTCTTCCACTGTCCAATATATTGTTAAATTCCATTGAATTCTTAATTTTTATTTATTTATATATTTTTTTGCGGTACGCAGGCCTCTCACTGTTGTGGCCTCTCCCATTGCGGAGCACAGGCTCCGCGGCCATGGCTCATGGGCCCAGCCGCTCCGCGGCATGTGGGATCTTCCTGGACCAGGGCACGAACCCGTGTCCCCTGCATTGGCAGGCGGGCTCTCAACAACTGCACCACCAGGGAAGCCCTGAATTCTTAATTTTTTAAATGGATTTTTCCATTGTAGAATTTCAATTTGTTTCTTTTTTAAAACTGCGAAGTCACTTTTTATAGTTGTTAGTTCCTTCCCCACTGAAATTTTCACAGCTTATTTTTCTTCTCCTTGAAAACGTTAAACATAGTTTTACTGTATATGATAATGCCTGACTATTTTGGTTATTTTTATCACTGTTGGTTCTTGCTCATTGTATCTTTTCTCTTCATGCTTTGGTGTATGCTTTGGGCATTGTGTTTAAAAAAGTATTTGTTGAAATAATTTGAGACTTAGGATGATACTCTCTTCCTCGAAAGAGGGGTACCGACAACCTAGAGTGTTCTCAGGCAGTCTCACAGCCTGAGATTTCATGGGCTATTGATATTTTAAAAAGAAGTGAGTCTACCATCTGCACAAGGTTGAGTTGTTTTTGTTTTATCACTATTCTCAGGGTGTAGCCCTTTGGGGGCCCCAATTCCCAGTATTGGGTGAGCCCTGAACTCTGACTTTTCCCCTTAGCTCTAAGAGGCTATCAAAGCACATATCAGCTACCTCTTTCAGGTCAGCCAGTGATCACAGGGCAAACCTTTTCCCAAGTGTTGGATTTTTGTCCTGTAATTCCTTATTGTCTTGATATATCTTTGATGCTTTTAAGAAGATTTTAAAATAATATATTTAATCAAGCTTTTGTGGTTTTTTTTTTCCCAGAGTGTGGTTATATTTGGTTAAACTACTCAGTCTTTCATTACCTAAAGCAGACATCTCCTCATACCTTTCATTCCATATTCTTGGTTTCCCTTTCCCTTTCTTTCTTCCTCCCTCCCTCTCTCCCACTCTCCCTCCCTCTCTTCCTCCTTCCTTCCTCTTTTAAAATATGGCTGGAGTACTTTATTCAAAAGAGTACATGGCAGGTAAACCTTCAGAATTCTTGCATGTCATTGTTTTGCTTTCATATTTGATTAGTAGTTTGATTATGTATAGAATTGTTGATATAAAGTCATTTTTTTTAGAATTTTACAGGCTTTATTTCACTATTTTCAGCACTTATTCTTGCTAATGAGACTAATACAATGCCATCCTGTTTCTGCTTCCTTTCTATCTATAGGAAGTCTCCTGTTTCTTGGGAAAGTAGCACTAGAAAAGTCCTCTTAATATAAATCTATTTAAATTGGATTGTTTGGGGGGGTACCATTTTCTGCTAAAAATAGATGGTAGAATGATATGATATCTTCCAAGTTCATATTTCACTTTCCTGCTCAATCATAAAGATAGTAATTTCAGCAAAAATATTTCAAGACTTCCCTACAAGGGCCTGTCTTAAATTCTTTGATTTTTAAATGAATCTCCCTTGATAACCCTTTCTTATTTACCATTCTCCTGGTTGGTTTTCTCCTCATCCATCCTAAACTGATCTAACTCTGCTAAAATTCTCATTTAGCAGTAGCTTTGTTGGTGACTCAAGTCACCAACACTTTTATCAACCCTATGAAACCTAATATCTTTTCAAGGTTTGCAATTTTACTTTAAAGTCAATTTATGCTATATATTTATTATTATACATTTATTAAATATTTATGGCTTACATATTTTAATCATATATTTATTAAAAATTCAATGAAATTGACCAAAATAGACTCTGATGTGATTGGTGAGGACAGATGTCAGTGTGATATGGGATGAGTATTTGAATCAGGACTAATTTTACAAGTGGCCAGTCAATTAATGAATATTTTTGAGCCATGACTGCTTCCCTATGCAATCTCATGGCTGTAAGAACTCAGATAATGAATACATCAAACAATAGGGAACTTCCATAGCTCTTTCCTGGAAGTTTCTGGCATATCCTCTTTATCTTCGGTGTGTTATGAAATTTCATGGTGATATTTCTAGGTTTTGATCTTTCTCTTCATTCTGCTCAGCATTCACTTTTTTCACAGTGAAGCCAGGTCTCTTCAGTGCTGGAACATTTACTTCTTTGCTTTTGTTTCATCTGACAGTATGATTCGTCTACTTGCCATTTTCTAAAGATTTTAATAAATCTCTGGTCTGCTGATGGCTCTCTTTCCCCTTTTTAGTGCTGCTCTGTGCTTGCTAGCTTCTGTATTTCTTGATTGTAATTTTTATAGGCATTTTTGAGGAAGAGAAGGTAAGTATCTATGTAAATAGTCTATTACATAGAACTGGAAGCATCAGGATTATTTATGTTAGATACAGAGTGCTTTATTGAATGGAAATCTCATTCTCCATATCTATATCTATATCTGTATCTACATCTACATAGATACCCCCATACCAAATCCCTATTACTGGATATTTAGGTTGTTTATAATTCCTTAAAATTATTTTTAAAATGCTTCCCGTTAATTTTTGAGATTTCTGATTTTAAAATCTCCCTTTTCTCTGGATGCACATAAAAATTTCTACAAACAAAATATTATTTTACCTAGAATAAATTTATGTTCTATATCAAACAAATATTCCATTCTTTCTGAATGAGATAACCATTTGAGCACTATTTAGAAGAGACTGTCTTCTTTGGGGCCAAATAAGAAGATTGCACGTGAAGGGCTTTTGACAGCCAACCTGAAGAGGCATGAATACTCAGAGGCCTCTATTTTCCAATACAGTGCAAACTCAGCCTAAAGGAGAGAATGGTGTAACTGCTGACACTGAGAGGCTTACATGCTAAAGGCAACCAAGTTTTCCCTTTTCCTTAGGGTTTGGCAGTCATCCTCAGGAACAGTTGAAAAGGGAGCAAAGAGAGACATTCTGTATTAGGGCGAGTTGAAACCAAATGTCAGTAATAGGGGTTTGGGGCTGCCTATTAGGAAAGAGACATATTTTAAGATATTATGTATGGATAAAATAAATGTTTTGAATATAAGCCCCAAATGAGTTATACTAAACAATCTAACATTGGTTCAGTTTCTGAAGTTTTCCATCACTGATTTGCACAACAGAAAAATGAGCCTGAAAGTATATGTTGTTCTAAGGATAAGGTCTTGTTGGTGTTAATGACTAAGCTGCTGAAATATTTATTAATGGAGTGACATTCAGAGCTCAGATATTTTAAAAATAGCACCAGGGCCTATAGAAGGGCTTCTCAATGTGATGTGGAACATTAATCCATAGCATCTGTTCTTTAATTGCTCCACTGCTCCAAATTAATCAGAAGAGTGAATGTACTGAACTTTAAGTTGTAGCTGAGCTCTTTCTCCCAGGAGGAGCTGTAGATGGTGTGTTCCAGGACAAAGAGTGGCCAAGATTTATTCCTTTGTGTCCACAGATAGTCAAAACTCAAAAATGGTATATAAAGAAGGTTTTGTTAAAAGGTCAAAATTACTATCACTCTAAATTAGTAATTAAAATTATTGAAATTGAGCACAACTCCAGCTTTAATTTTAATTTTTTCTTCAACTTTATTTATTAAGAGCTCATGGTTCTCCTGACCAATGGCAGATAATTCTGTTTATCTGTTAAGAGGTACCCCTTTTGAAGTCTAGTGTCTTATCCTGGAACCAGTGCTATGATTCCCAGAGATGTTCTAACTGTGAGCTGACTCAGGAGTGGAAAGATCTCTAAAGCTACTCTCAGTCAGCTGGCATGAGGTGCAGTGTAAGAAGCTTGGGCTAGGAGTCAAAAGTTCTACATCTAATCTTGGCTTAGCCACATTCCATCTCATCTGTAAAACGGGATTAATAATGCTAGCTCTGCCTAACTACAAGATTGTGAAGAATAAATAGGACTATGCATATAAACTGTGTGAAAGCAAGATATTAATATTTTAATATACACTGGGGAATTTCTGGGATCCCACTTGGAGAAAGAGGAAGAAAATGTCTTTTCGTCCTCTCCTCTGTTGATAAGTTCCTGGGTGTATTAGTTGGTTGAGGATGCTATAACAAAGTACTATAGACTGAATGGCATAAACAGCAGAAATTTATTTTCTCACAGTTCTGGATGCAAGAAGTCCAAGATCAAGGTTCTGGCAATTCAGTTTCTGGTGTGATCTCTCTTTCTCACTTGCAGATGGCCGCATTCTCGTTATGTCTTCATGTTGCCTTTCATTTTCCATGCTTTTTAGTGTCTCTTCTTAGAAGGACACTAATCCTATCAGATCAAGGCCTCACCCTTATGACCTCATTTAACCTTAATTACTTTACTCCAAATACAGCTACACTAGTGGTTTGGGCTTCAACATATGAATTTAGGGGCAGAGGGACACAAACATTCAGTCTATAACTTTAGGAAAGATTGTATTGATCCAGAACCTATAGAGCCCTCAGCCATGGACTCATAAATGTCACTGGCTCAGCTGAGCCATCAACAGAGAACAAATGACCATGTGCTACAGATTTGTTTTCCAGAACCTCTCAATTAGATTGTTCGTGAAGACTCTTCCATTCTTGGCTAATGCTTGAAAAAAGAACAGAATACTTAAATTTTGAGTTACCACTGCCAAATATTTTCATACAACTTTGGATGTTGTCAAAGCCTTTTGAGAAATATTGGATTCAGAACATCCGTACTAGAGTCATTGCACTTAATTGTTTTTATTGTTCCATTGCAAATTTCTTAAATAAGATCAATTACTTACTTTATGTTTGTGGAACCTATGCTCTAAGGACAGAGAAGAAAATGATTCAATTTTAATTTTAATCAAAATAAGGCAGTTACTCTATGTCAGCCATGAAAACACTAGAGAAAGATTTATTCTTTAAAAGTAAAAGGATAAAGGAGGAAATACTGTAAACAATGCATTTTTGGAAAGATGCATGTTTTTAGCCCAGTTAGCTCCATTTGGCATTTATGCCGATACCTTGCATGCTTTAGGATCTTGGAGTGGGGCAGGTGCTGTGCTTGAAGAGGCAGTGGACCTGTGTCCTGTCCTAGGGTAAGGGTGCAGCTAACAGGGAGCTCATTCTGAGAAGGTGGAGTCCCTAGGAAGACAGTGGTTCCAGGAGTGTGGGGTATTTATGAATCACGGGTGCTTACTTCTGAGAAGTCTTCCAACAGGCACTGGCATCCTCATGCTTGGCTTAAATTCAGAGTGGGTCCTTGTCTTTGGGAGGAGGATTGTCCTGGGTGAACCTGTCTACTAGTCAGGTTAACAAGGTAAGGAACGGGGCAAATAGAACAATGTAGAAGCTTAGTGATCAGAACTGGGGCATAAGGTCAGGCTTGATATGAGTAACTTGCTTCTGAGATTGGGAAGGTGACAGTTTTAATTCCTCCTGGAGATGTAGAGCACGATGTCAGGAATTTGGGTTTATTCAAAGGCAGTTCTCCTGCTGCTCTCTGGCTAATTTTTAGTTTTTTGTCTTTTCTGAGCTAGGAAGATTGATGTATATTAGCCTCAAATGACAGAGCTATATTTTCTTGGAGAGACTTTTCAACAAACTTTAAATAATTTTATAGTTTCGTATAATTTTAGGTGAAAACACTGAGGACTAATGATTTACTCAGGTTCACAAAGCATTTCTAGGAGCAGAGTGAGAATTAGAAGACAAATCCATTTTCCTTAATAGAAGATATTAGAAAACAACCATATAGAGACAGACAGTTTTTGCTGTGCTATGCATTATTCGGTCTGGTGAGCATCCTTCTTTATGTTTCTGAAACAGAATATTAAATGACACTCTGTCTAGGTTTTGGCTGAAACCTCAAAGACTGAGAACAAAACAATATTTGCTAAACATCCCCATTCAAAGTGAGGTGTTGGGGCACCTATGTTAGACATGCCAAGGATGTGGTCATGTAGCGTATGAAAGCACTGAGTGGATGAAGCACAATTGCTGGGGTCTGAGGTACCCTGCTCCCTTCCCCCATCGTGGAGGAGGATGGCCAGGTGCTTCCTGCTCACCTCAAGCTTGTGGGAGGCAGAGCTTGACAGTGGAGAACTGGGGGCCCAATGGACACATGTCTTCCTCAGGTTTCAGAGCTCTGAGGGTGAGCTGTGTTGGGGGAAGACTGCACTTCCGCAATGGCAGGGTGGTGGCATTTCCTCTGAAGACCATGCAGAGGAAGGAAACGTCAATTAGAGCCTAGAGATGGTCATACCACGTGAAGTGTCAGACACAGAAAGGCAAATATCGTATGATATCGCTTATATGTGGAATCTAAAAGAAAGGGTACATATGAACGTATTTACAAAAATCGAAGTAGAGTCACATGTAGAAAACAAACTTATGGTTACCAGGGCATGGGGGGGAATAAATTGGGAGGTTGGGATTTTAGCCCATATATACACTACTGTATATAAAATAGAAGACTAATAAGAACCTGCCGTATTGCACAGAGAACTCTACTCAATACTCTGTAATGGACAAATGGGAAAAGAATCTAAAAAAAAAAAGAGTGGACAAATAAAAGGGCAAGTCTTCAAAGGGGCTGCAGATCGTGGTGGTGGAGGTTGGCTGTTGAAAGCATTTCGCCAAGAGTCTGTGTGGGGCGGGCCACCAAATCTTGGGGCTGATAGAGGTTGGGGAGAGGCAGTGGAATTATAGGTACCACATCTGTCCTGGGACATGCAACGAGAGGCTTCCAGTGGGGGATTCTGAATTTCTGAGAAATCCACAGAAGCGCCTTGTGAGTGTAAACATCCACCGAGTCTGGAGAACAGCCCTCCCCTCACTCCCAGGGGTTCTGAAGCCACAGAGTGAGAGAGAGGAGTGGAAGGCCAGGCGAGGAGTTGAAGCAGGTGGTAGCAACCATGCTTGCCTCCCTCACTGTAGGCTTCCTGAGCTGCAGCAGGCTTGAGCTGGGGACAGTTTAACTTTGAAGGATGTGCAGGGTTTGATTATTGCTCCAAATTACACTTTTCAGATACTGAAAAAGAAAGTTCTTTTGGCTAAAAGTGACCTGAGGACTTTTTAATATTTGAGACTAGTCAGAAAAAAGTTATGAGATTTTACTGAGATTTCATCCTTTGGCAGAGGTGGAATAGCCAAAAGAGCAATTTAAAGGAATGTATATGTGTGTGTGTGTGTGTGTGTGTGTGTGTGTGTGTGTAAATGGAGGCAGGGGGCAAAGGATAGTAGTGGTACAAATCTATTTACTTAGTTAAGTAAATGATTATACTTCTGTAGCACCCTAGATAAAATCCATCCAATACCTATCAAGCTATCTTGTTCTTATAGGTAAAATAACCTCACTGTCACTATGAAATAAGCATTCTGAGAATCAATTCGATGCCTTTTTCTCTAATATATAATACAATGTCATAAAATAGGTGCTCAATAAATATTTGCTGGACGAGCAGCTATTTGAAGGTAGTATCACTTAGGACTTAAGAGCTTAGGTTCTGGCTTTAGAGAAATGTGGGTTCAAATCCCGGCTCCACCATTTGCTAGCTCTGTCCTTTTAGACAATTTTTGTATCTTTCTCTGTGCCTCAGATTCATGTATTTAATATAGATATAATAGTAGCTCTGCCTCGCTGGTCTTTTTCAGAACTACATGAGATAATGCGATATAAGCACATGGCTTGACATGTTAGGTGCTCTCAATATGTAAATAGACATAGCTTATCAGATTTTGTAAACTGTGGCTGCATTTCAGACTTCTTCCATAAGGAACTTACACTCTGTACAGATATTATTGGTTTGAGTTAAATTTTAGCAAAACTAAATACGTTGCTTTTAAGAGCCAATTAAAATCCTTCCTTCCTCCCTCCCTCCCTCCCTTTCTTCCTTCTCCCTTCCTCTCTCTCTCCCACCTTCCCTCCCTCCCTTATTTTTCACCATATTACCTTGGGTGAGGTATGGTGAGGCCAAAACAGATCAATAGAGAGAAGCCAGAAAGGGTTTTGTAGTTTGTTGGCCTCACAGTTCCCTGGGGAGAACACAGCACACCGTGCAGGGCCACTCGGGGAAGAACTAGGGTCAGCCACAGGGCAGAGGGAGAGAGGAGAACTGTGGGCAAGTGCCTTTATACTGCAGTTTCTGAGGGAAAGAATGGGCAAGCACGTTTAGGATTGGCTAATGTGAGCAGTGTCAGTAGACTCTGGGGCATAGGGCTGTCCCTGGTTGTCTGGTACCTGGCCCTGGGGCAATTTAGAGCAGGTGTATAGGGGCCAAGAGTGTGAGAGCTGATATTGGAGGTGGTTCAGGGTGTGGGCTTGATTGACTGCTCAAGAAGCAGAAATGACCAGCCTCTAGCCAGGGCCTCAAAACTGGGTCAGGACAGCATTTAAAAACCTGTATCACACTATATAGAGTCAAATGTTAGCAGGTACTGAGGCTGAGGTTTTTGCTAGGTGGGAGAATTTATCCTGTGCACATTGTAAATACTGAGTGCTGCAGATGCACTCCATCGAGTCAAGGCTTGAGCAGCCTAATGCCATTATCCTCAATTCTCTTTTTTTTTTTTTTTTTTTTTTTATTTATTTATTTTTTAAACATCTTTATTGGGGTATAATTGCTTTACAATGGTGTGTTAGTTTCTGCTTTATAACAAAGTGAATCAGCTATACATATACATATGATCCCATATGTCTTCCCTCTTGCGTCTCCCTCCCTCCCACTCTCCCCATCCCACCCTTCCAGGCTGTCACAAAGCACCGAGCTAATATCCCTGTGCCTTGCGGCTGCTTCCCCCCAGCTATCTACCTTACTACGTTTGTTAGTGTGTATATGTCCATGACTCTCTCTCGCCCTGTCAAAACTCACCCTTCCCCCTCCCCATATCCTCAAGTCCGTTCTCCAGTAGGTCTGCGTCTTTATTCCTATCTTACCCCTAGGTTCTTCATGACATTTTTTTCCCTTAAATTCCATATATATGTGTTAGCATACGGTATTTGTCTTTTTCTTTCTGACTTACTTCACTCTGTATGACAGACTCTAGTTCTATCCATCTCATTACAAATAGCTCAATTTCATTTCTTTTTAAGGCTGAGTAATATTCCATTGTGTATATGTGCCACATCTTCTTTATCCATTCATCCGATGATGGGTGCTTAGGTTGTTTCCATGTCCTGGCTATTGTAAATAGAGCTGCAATGAACATTTTGGTACATGACTCTTTTTGAATTTTGGTTTTCTCAGGGTATATGCCAAGTAGTGGGATTGCTGGGTCATATGGTAATTCTATTTGTAGTCTTTTAAGGAACCTCCATACTGTTCTCCACAGTGGCTGAACCAATTCACATTCCCACCAGCAGTGCAAGAGTGTCCCCTTTTCTCCACACCCTCTCCAGCATTTATTGTTTCTAGATTTTTTGATGATGGCCATTCTGACTGGTGTGAGATGATATCTCATTGTAGTTTTGATTTGCATTTCTCTAATGATTAATGATGTTGAGCATTCTTTCATGTGTTTGTTGGCATTCTGTATATCTTCTTTGGAGAAATGTCTATTTAGGTCTTCTGCCCATTTTTGGATGGGGTTGTTTGTTTTTTTGTTATTGAGCTGCATGAGCTGCTTGTAAATTTTGGAGATTAATCCTTTGTCAGTTGCTTCATTTGCAAATGTTTTCTCCCATTCTGAGGGTTGTCTTTTGGTCTTGGTTATGGTTTCCTTTGCTGTGCAAAAGCTTTGAAGTTTCATTAGGTCCCATTTGTTTATTTTTGTTTTTATTTCCATTACTCTAGGAGGTGGGTCAGAAAGGATCTTGCTGTGATTTATGTCATAGAGTGTTCTGCCTATGTTTTCTTCTAAGAGTTTGATAGTTTCTGGCCTTACATTTAGGTCTTTAATCCATTTTGAGCTTATTTTTGTGTATGGTGTCAGGGAGTGATCTAATCTCATACTTTTACATGTACCTGTCCAGTTTTCCCAGCACCATTTATTGAAGAGGCTGTCCTTTCTCCACTGTACATCCCTGCCTCCTTTATCAAAGATAAGGTGTCCATATGTGTGTGGGTTTATCTCTGGGCTTTCAATCCTGTTCCACTGATCTATCTTTCTGTTTTTGTGCCAGTACCATACTGTCTTGATTACTGTTGCTTTGTAATATAGTCTAAAGTCAGGGAGCCTTATTCCTCCAGCTCCTTTTTTCGTTCTCAAGATTGCTTTAGCTATTCGGGGTCTTTTGTGTTTCCATACAAATTGCGAAATTTTTTGTTCTAGTTCTGTGAAAAATGCCAGTGGTAGTTTGATAGGGATTGCATTGAATCTGTAGATTGCTTTGGGTAGTAGAGTCATTTTCACAATGTTGATTCTTCCCATCCAAGAACATGGTATATCTCTCCATCTATTTGTATAATCTTTAATTTCTTTCATCAGTGTCTTATAATTTTCTGCATACAGGTCTTTCGTATCCTTAGGTAGGTTTATTCCTAGATATTTTATTCTTTTTGTTGCAATGGTAAATGGGAGTGTTTACTTGATTTCACTTTCAGATTTTTCATCATTAGTATATAGGAATGCCAGAGATTTCTGTGCATTAATTTTGTATCCTGCTACTTTACCAAATTCATTGATTAGCTCTAGTAGTTTTCTGGTAGCATCTTTAGGATTCTCTATGTATAGTATCATGTCATCTGCAAACAGTGACAGCTTTACTTCTTCTTTTCCGATTTGGATTCCTTTTATTTCCTTTTCTTCTCTGATTGCTGTGGCTAAAACTTCCAAAACTATGTTGAATAAGAGTGGTGAGAGTGGGCAACCTTGTCTTGTTCCTGATCTTAGTGGAAATGCTTTCAGTTTTTCACCATTGAGGATGATGTTTGCTGTGGGCTTGTCATATATGGCTTTTATTATGTTTAGGAAAGTTCCCTCTATGCCTACTTTCTGGAGGGTTTTTATCATAAATGGGTGTTGAATTTTGTCGAAAGCTTTCTCTGCATCTATTGAGATGATCATATGGTTTTTCTCCTTCAATTTGTTAATATGGTTTATCACATTGATAGATTTGCGTATATTGCAGAATCCTTGCATTCCTGGAATAAACCCCACTTGATCATGGTGTATGATCCTTTTAATGTGCTGTTGGATTCTGTTTGCTAGTATTTTGTTGAGGATTTTTGCATCTATGTTCATCAGTGATATTGGCCTGTAGTTTTCTTTCTTTGTGACATCCTTGTCTGGTTTTGGTATCAAGGTGATGGTGGCTTCGTAGAAGGAATTTGGGAGTGTTCCTCCCTCTGCTATATTTTGGAAGAGTTTGAGAAGGATAGGTGTTAGCTCTTCTCTAAACTTGTCATAGAATTCACCTGTGAAGCCATCTGGTCCTGGGCTTTTGTTTGTTGGAAGGTTTTTAATCACAGTTTCAATTTCAGTGCTTGTGATTGGTCTGTTCATATTTTCTATTTCTTCCTGATTCAGTCTTGGCAGGTTGTGCATTTCTAAGAATTTGTCCATTTCTTCCAGATTGTCCATTTTATTGGCATAGAGTTGCTTGTAGTAATCTCTCATGATTTTTTTTATTTCTGCAGTGTCAGTTGTTACTTCTCCTTTTTCATTTCTAATTCTATTGATTTGAGTCTTCTCCCTTTTTTTCTTGATGAGTCTGGCTAGTGGTTTATCTATTTTGTTTATCTTCTCAAAGAACCAGCTTTTAGTTTTATTGATCTTTGCTATTGTTTCCTTCATTTCTTTTTCATTTATTTCTGATCTGATTTTTATGATTTCTTTCCTTCTGCTAGCTTTGGGGTTTTTTTGTTCTTCTTTCTCTAATTGCTTGAGGTGCAAGGTTAGGTTGTTTATTCGAGATGTTTCCTGCTTCTTAAGGTGGGCTTGTATTGCTATAAACTTCCCCCTTAGAACTGCTTTTGCTGCATCCCATAGGTTTTGGGTCGTTGTGTCTCCATTGTCATTTGTTTCTAGGTATTTTTTTATTTCCTCTTTGATTTCTTCAGTGATCACTTCATTATTAAGTAGTGTATTGTTTAGCCTCCATGTGTTTGTATTTTTTACAGATCTTTTCCTGTAATTGATATCTAGTCTCATGGCGTTGTGGTCGGAAAAGATAGTTGATACAATTTCAGTTTTCTTAAATTTACCAAGGCTTGATTTGTGACCCAAGATATGATCTATCCTGGAGAATGTTCCATGAGCACTTGAGAAAAATGTGTATTCTGTTGTTTTTGGATGGAGTGTCCTATAAATATCAATTAAGTCCATCTTGTTTAATGTATCATTTAAAGCTTGTGTTTCCTTATTTATTTTCATTTTGGATGATCTGTCCATGGGTGAAAGTGGGGTGTTAAAGTCCCCTACTATGAATGTGTTACTGTTGATTTCCCCTTTTATGGTTGTTAGTATTTGCCTTATGTATTGAGGTGCTCCTATCTTGGGTGCATAAATATTTACAATTGTTATATCTTCTTCTTGGATCGATCCCTTGATCATTATGTATTGTCCTTCTTTGTCCCTTTTAATAGTCCTTATTTTAAAGTCTATTTTGTCTGATATGAGAATTGCTACTCCAGCTTTCTTTTGGTTTCCATTTGCATGGAATATCTTTTTCCATCCCCTTACTTTCAGTCTGTATGTGTCTCTAGTTCTGAAGTGGGTCTCTTGTAGACAGCATATATAAGGGTCTTGTTTTTGTATCCATTCAGCCAATCTGTGTCTCTTGGTGGGAGCATTTAGTCCATTTACATTTAAGGTAATTATCGATATGTATGTTCCTATTTCCATTTTATATATTGTTTTGGGTTCGCTACTATAGGTCATTTCCTTCTCTTGTGTTTCGTGTCTAGAGAAGTTCCTTTAGCATTTGTTGTAAAGCTGGTTTGGTGGTGCTGAACTCTCTCAGCTTTTGCTTGTCTGTAAAGGTTTTAATTTGTCCATCAAATGTGAATGAGATCCTTGCTGGGTAGAGTAGTCTTGGTTGCAGGCTATTCTCCTTCATCACTTTCAGTATGTCCTGCCACTCCCTTCTGGCTTGTAGGGTTTCTGCTGAGAGATCAGCTGTTAACCTTATGGGGATTCCCTTGTGTGTTATTTGTTGTTTTTCCCTTGCTGCTTTTAATATGCTTTCTTTGTATTTAATTTTTGACAATTTGATTAATATGTGTCTTGGCGTGTTTCTCCTTGTATTTATCCTGTATGGGACCCTCTGTGCTTCCTGGACTTGATTAACTATTTCCTTTCCCATATTAGGGAAGTTTTCAACTATAATCTCTTCAAATATTTTCTCAGTCCCTTTCTTTCTTTCTTCTTCTTCTGGAACCCCTATAATTCGAATGTTGGTGCGTTTCATGTTGTCCCAGAGGTCTCTGAGACTGTCCTCAGTTCTTTTCATTCTTTTTTCTTTATTCTGCTCTGCAGTAGTTATTTCCACTACTTTATCTTCCAGGTCACTTATCCGTTCTTCTGCCTCAGTTATTCTGCTATTGATCCTATCTAGAGTGATTTTAATTTCATTTATTGCATTGTTCATCGTTGCTTGTTTCATCTTTAGTTCTTGTAGGTCCTTGTTAACTGTTTCTTGCATTTTGTCCATTCTACTTCCAAGATTTCGGATCATCCTTACTATCATTATTCTGAATTCTTTTTCAGGTAGATTGCCTATTTCCTCTTCATTTGTTAGGTCTGGTGGGTTTTTATCTTGCTCCTTCATCTGCTGTGTGTTTTTCTGTCTTCTCATTTTGCTTATCTTACTGTGTTTGGGGTCTCCTTTTTGCAGGCTGCACTTTCGTAGTTCCCGTTGTTTTTGATGTCTATCTCCAGTGGCTAAGGTTGTTTCAGTGGGTTGTGTAGGCTTCCTGGTGGAGGGGACTAGTGCCTGTGTTGTGCTGGATGAGGCTGGATCTTGTCTCTCTAGTGGGCAGGTTCACGTCTGGTGGTGTGTTTTGGGGTGTCTGTGGCCTTATTATGATTTTAGGCAGCCTCTCTGCTAATGGGTGGGGTTGTGTTCCTGTTTTGCTAGTTGTTTGGCATAGGTTGTCCAGCACTGTGGCTTGCTGGTCGTTGAGTGAAGCTGGGTGCTGGTGTTAAGATGGAGGTCTCTGGGAGATTTCCACCGTTTAATATTATGTGGAGCTGGGAGGTCTCTTGTTGACCAGTGTCCTGAAGTTGGCTCTCCTACCTCAGAGGCAGAGCCCTGACTCCTGGCTGGAGCACCAAGAGCCTTTCATCCACACAGCTCAGAATAAAAGGGAGAAAAAGTAGGGAGAATTAGTAGAAGTATGAGTAAAGAAAGAAGGAAAGGAGGAAAGGAAGAAGGAAGAAAGAAGCAAAGAAGGAAAGAAAGGAGGGAGGGAGGGAGGGAGGGAGGAAGGAAGGAAGGAGGGAAAGAAGGAAAAAAGACCAAAAGAAAGATGATACAGTACAAATAAAATAAAGTATAATATAGTTATTGAATTAAAAAATATTTAGAAAAAAAAGGGACGGATAGAGCCTTAGGACAAATGTTGGAAGCAAAGCTATACAGAGAAAATCTTACACAGAAGCATACACATACACCTTCACAAAAAGAGGTAAAGGGGGAAAAATCATAAATCCTGCTCCCTGAGACCACCTCCTCAATTTGGGGTGATTCGTTGTCTAAAGGAGGGAAGGAAGGAAGGAAAGAAAGAAAGAAAGAAGGTAAAGTATAATAAAGTTATTACAATTAAACTTAATTATTAAGAAAAAGAATTTTTAAAAAAAAGTCATGGACGGATAGAGCCCTAGGACAAATGGTGGAAGCAAGAGTATACAGGCAAGATCTCACACAGAAGCATACACGTACACATTCACAAAAAGAGGAAAAGGGAAAAAAATCATAGATCTCGCTCCTAAATTCCACCTCTTCAATTTGGGATCATTCCTTATCTATTCAGGTATTCCACAGATGCAGGGTATATCAAGTTGATTGTGGAGCTTTAATCCGCTGCTTCTGTGGCTGCTGGGAGAGATTTCCCTTTCTCTTCTTTGTTCTCACAGCTCACAGGAGCTCAGCTTTGGATTTGGCCCTGCCTCTGCGTGTAGGTCGCTGGAGGGCGTCTGTTTTTTCGCTCAGACAGGACGGGGTTAAAGGAGCCGCTGATTCGGGGCCTCCGGCTCACTCAGGCCGGGGGTTGGGGGATGGGGGAAGGAGGGGCACTGCGTGCGGGGCCGGCCTGCGGCGGCAGAGGCAGCGTGACGTTGCGGCAGAGGCCGGCGTGACGTTGCACCAGCCTGAGGCCCGCCGTGCGTTGTCCCGGGGAAGTTGTCCCTGGATCCTGGGAACCTGGCAGTGGCGGGCTGCACAGGCTCCGCGGAAGAGGGGTGTGGAGAGTGACCCGTGCTCGCACACAGGCCCCTTGGTGGCGGCAGCAGCAGCCCCAGCGTCTCCCGCCCGTCTCTGGGGTCCGCGGTTTTAGCCGCGGCTCGCGCCCGTCTCTGGGGCTCGCGCTTCCCGCCGCGGCTCGCGCCCGACTCGGGGGCTCGCGCCCTCAGCCGCGGCTCGCGCCCGTCTCGGGGGCTCGCGCCCTCAGCCGCGGCTCGCGCCCGTCTCTGGGGTTCGCGCTTTTAGCCGCGGCTCGCGCCCGTCTCTGGAGTTCCTTTAAGCAGCGCTCTTAAACCCCTCTCCTCGCGCACCAGGAGACAAAGAGGGAAGAAAAAGTCTCTTGCCTCTTCGGCCGGTGCAGGCTTTTCCCCGAACTCCCTCCCGGCTAGTCGTGGTGCACTAACCCCTTCAGGCTATGTTCAAGCCGCCAACCCCAGTCCTCTCCCTGAGCTCCGTCCAAAACCAAAACCCGAGCCTCAGCTCGCAGCCCCGCCCGCCCCGGTGCGTGAGCAGCAAGCCTCTCGGGCTGGTGAGTGCCGGTCGGCACCGATCGTCTGTGCAGGAATCTCCCCGCTTTGCCCTCCGCACCCGTCGCTGTGCACTACTCCGCGGTCCCGAAACTCCCCCCTCTGCCTCCCGCAGTCTCCGCCCGCGGAGGGGCTTCCTAGTGTGTGGAAACTTTTCCTCCTTCACAGCTCCCTCCCACTGGTGCAGGTGCCGTCCTTATTCTTTTGTCTCTGTTTTTTCTTTTGCCCTACCCAGTTACGTGGGGAGTTTCTTGCCTTTTGGGAGGTCTGAGGTCTTCTGCCAGCCTTCAGTAGGAGTTCTGTAGGAGTTGTTCCACGTGTGGATGTATTTCTGGTGTATCCGTGGGGAGGAAGGCGATCTCCGCGTCTTACTCTTCCGCCATCTTCAAGGTCCCCCCCCTCAATCCTCTTTTAATGTGTGAAAATTTCCACCCAAGGGGTGAGCAAAAGGGTTATTGTTACTTAATGTTTGCTTAGCACAGCACATTTGGGAAATGTTTCAGAATATTTTATGAATGAATTCTGAGGTACCTAGAATTTGCAAGTATGTCTAAAATATACATATTTATTGTATGTATTATAAAACCGTTGAGTTTGGGTAAGCCATAGATTGGCTCATGAATATGGAGCCTTTCAGTTTTTCAAGTCAGAGTCTTCTCTCCGCTGTCCTGCTAGAATATACGTCACCGAGCAAAGGGGGCGTTGAGGAAACATGGAGAGACTATTTTATGCTGTTTTGCTTTTGTTTGTTTCTTTGTTTTGTTTTTCTTGGAAAAATGAGAGAACGAGAGGAGGTGGAGATGGGGAGTGAAAAATTCAGTAGTGTGTAGATTTGTAATATTTACCAATTACAGCAGAAAACATAAGTCCTCTTGCCTATTATTTAAAAATAGATCTCCAGGACTTCCCTGGTGGTCCAGTGGCTCCACGCTTCCAATGCAGGGGGCACGGGGTCTATCCCTGGTTGGGGAACTAAGATCCCACATGCCATGTGGCACAACAAAAAAAATTAAATAAAAATAGATCTCTGAATGTGTCTCCTACATTGCTATGATAAATAACAGCCACTGTAGTGTTCCAAAGAAAATCCTAGTTATTGGATTTCTATAGTGAAGCATTGTTTCAAAAGACCTTACCTTGCTTTTGAAGACTATTTGCAATCTTGATACATTTTCATATTACTGGCACTAAATTATTTTTAGTTCAACTGGCCACAGTCCGCAATAAACCTAGATTCTGTTTTGAATATACATTCTATATAAATACTTAAGTATATTCCCAGTCCAAAGATATGGTCTACGGTTTTTTACATAAACGGTAGTAAGAAGGAATTCAAATATTATAAGACCTATTTTATAAGCTTCCTGTTACCAGACAGATATGTCAAACTCATTCATATGAAAAATGTATTTCATTTCAAAACTTGAAGTCTCTGAGTAAATACTGTTATGGTATGCAAATAATTCAGATAAAATTTGTACACTTACAAATATTCTTACCTACCAAATGAAAACTTAGAATGAGCTGCAGGAATAGTTGTAATAACATATATAGTCTGTATGTTCACAGAGGACATTTATTCTTAAGGTCTGAAACACTCAAAGAACCAAGTAGTATAAAAAGAGTACTGCCAGCAGCTCTTTCCTAGTCATTACCAATGATGTGACGACCTTGGGCAGATCTACCTCTCTGGAGGCCAATTTCCTCTTCTGAAAAAGAGGGAAATATATTAAATAATCTCTAAGGTTTCCTTTGTTATAAATTATCATGATTCTCTTTTTATAAGTTATTTTTCATTTAGGAAAAAAGTAGGTAAAATGTATAAAATATGAATTTCATTGTATAACAGGAAATCATAAACTTTGTCGTGGCATGAACTTTTGTTTTTCAAATAAAGTGTATAGTTGGAAAAGTTCTGACATTTGTATGCATCTGTGAAGTCATCACCATACATTTCCTCATGCCTTTTGTATAGTCCCTCTCTTTCTCTCCTCATCCTTCTCCTGCCCCATATCCAGGCAACCATTGATCTGCTTTCTATTGCTATAGTTTAGTTAGAATTTTATAATAAATGAGATCATACAGTATGTGCACCTTTTTTTGGTCTGGCAATTCTGTTACTCAGCATAATTATTTTCAGATTCAGTTGTATTTTTGCATGTGTAAGTAGTTCAATTATTTTATATTGCTGAATATTATTACATTGTAAAAATGTCACAGTTTATTCACCTTGTTGATAGATACCTGCAGTTTCCAGTTTTTATCTGTAACAAGCTGCTATGCATATTCCTGTATGTCTTTGTATGGACATATGCTTTCTCCTAGGTGGGAGACGGGAATGGGTAGCTCATATGGCAGGTGTCTATTAAGAAACCACAAAACCCTTTTCCAAAGTGATTGTACCATTTTACATCCCCACCAGTAGTGATGAGAGTTCCAGTTCTTCCACATCCTCACCAACAACTGGTATGGTCAGTCGTTTACATTTTAGCCATCCTAGTGGATGTGAGGTGTTATCACATGGTGGTTTTAATTTGCATTTCCCTATTGATATGTGATATTGAATATCTTTTCATGTGCTTATTTGGCCTCTGTATATCTTCTTTATTGAAGTGTCTGTTCAGATTTTTTTTCCTATTTTTAATTGGATTGTTTGGTCTCTTATTGAGTTTTGAGAATACATGATTCTTTACATACTGTGGATGTTGTTACTTTTAAGACTTTTTAGGTGTGACCACAGCAGTGCTCAGTCTAGGGCTAATTATCACCCAATATTGAGGTAAGACCCTTCTATGTTCTCTACCAAATGCCCTGTGAATCATAAGGTTCCCCAGTCTGGTTGGTGGGAACAGGCACTAGTCCCAGACCTGTGTGGAAACCAGGCATTGTTACTTCTAATTTTTTGGAGTAGTTCTTTCTGTGGCCTTGAGTACTTTCCTTAAGAACATGCGTTGACCAGTATCAGCTGAACACTTGGGAGGAACTATCTACATTTCTCTGGAGTTCCCTTTCTATGCAGTTTTCTCCTCTCTGGTACTCTATCCTGAGATTTCTAGCTTCTTTGATCCTCTCAACTCAGGGAGTCTGCTGGCACCCCTTGATTTCCCCCTCCCTGCTGCACTGTTGGAAACTCAAGACAGTAAACTGGTGCAATTTGTGAGTTCTCCTTGTTTGTTTCCTGTCTCTTAGGGATCACTGTCCTTTGTTATCTGACATCCAGTGCCTCAAAAATGTTTTGTTTTTTTAACACGTTTTTGTTTTCTTTTCTTTCTTCTTGTTTTTTTCTTTTTTTTTTGCTACTCCAAGCAGGAAGGTGAATTTGGTCCCTTATTACTACATTTTGGCCTGGAGTGATTTTTCGTTGTTTTTTTTCTTTGAAGTTTGTGTATATATATATATATATATATATATATATATTTTAGTAGCAACCAATATTTATTAAGCACTCACTCATATCAACAATTGTCCTGAGAATGTGAAGTTTGCTTAAACTCTTAAGGTGAGCCACTGGCCATGCTCGCAATCTCACTATCATTAACATTTTGGTGTATATTCCTCCAGTTGTCTCTCTCTCTGTTTGTATTTTTCTTAAACAGGTTTATTGAAATATAATTCACATACTATATAATTAACCAATTTAAATCATACAGTTCAATTTAAATCATACAGTTCAATGATTTTAAATATAGTCACAGATATGTGCAACCATCACCACAATTAATTTTAGAATATTTTTATCACTGTAACAAGAAACTATTTATCACCCTTTCATCCCCTACTTCCCTTACAGCCTAGTGCCCTGGCACTAAGCAACCACTAATCCACTTTCTGTCTCTATAGATTTACCTATTCCGGACATTTTTTTTTTTCTCTTTTGGCCTTGCTGTGCAGCATGTGGGATCTTGTTTCCCTGACCAGGGATCGAACCCGTGCCTGCTGCATTGGAAGCACAGAGTCTTAACCACTGGACCACCAGGGAAGTCCCTGGACGTTTTACATAAGTAGAATCATATAATATTTAAGCTTTTGTGACTGACTTCTTTCACTTAGCATAATGTTTTTAAGGTTCATGCATGTTCTTGCATGTATCAGTACTTCATTCTTTTTTTTATAGCCAAATAATATTCTATTGTATGGATATATCAACTTTTGTTTATCCAGTCATCTGTTGACAGATGACATTTGGGTTGCTTCTTTTAGCTGTTGTGAATAGTGCTAGAGTGAACATTCATGCACACATATTTGAGTACCTATTTTTAATTATTTATAGCATATGTCTATGAGTGGAATTGCTGGATTGTATGGTAATTCTATGTTTAACTTTTCAGGAATTGCCAAACTGGTTTCCATACTGGCTGCATCATTTTACATTCACACCAGCAATGTGCAAGTGTTCCAGTTTCTCCATATTCTTGTAAATACTTTACTATTTTCCATGTTACAAAAATATAGCCATCCTAGTGGGTGTGAAATGGTATCTCATTGTGGTTTTGATAAACATTTTCCTAATTACTAATGATGTTGAGCATCTTTTCATATGCTTGTTGGTCATTAGCTTATCATTTTTGGAAAAATGTCATTTAAGTGCCTTACCCATGTTTTAATCAGGTTGTTTGTTGAGTTACAAGAGCTCTTTATGTATCCTGGCTACTAAACCCTTATTCCATATATGTTTTGAAAAAATTTCCTCCCATTCTGTGGATGTCTTTTCACTTTCTTAGTAGTATCCTTTGATCCACAAAAGTTTTTAAAATTTTGATGAAATTCAGCTTATCTGTTCTTTTATTGCTTGTGCTTTTGGTGTCATATCTAAGAAATCATTGTCAAATCCAAGGTGATGAAGCTTTACCCCTATGTTTTCTTCTAACAGTTTTAGTGCTTAAATTTAGGTCTTTGATCCATCTTGAGTTAATTTCTGGAAGTGGTATGAGGTAAGGATCCAACCTTATTCTGTTGCATGTGGCTATCCAGTTGTACCAAAACCATTTGTTGAAAAGACTTTTTTTTCCCATTGAATGATTTTGGTACCTTTGTTGAAAATCAGTTGACTATAGACATATGGATTTATTTCTGGACTCTAACTTCTATTCCATTGGTCTATATGTCTATCCTTATGCCAGAGCACACTGCTTTGATTACTGTAACTTTGTACTAAGATTTCAAATTGAGGAGTGTGAGTTTTCCTACTTTATTATTTTTTAAGCTTGTTTTGGCTATTCTGGTTCCCTGACAATTTTATATGAATATTAGAATCAGCTGAAATTCTAGTAAAGATTGCATTGAATCTGTAGGTCAAGTTGAAGAATATTGCTGTCTTAATAATATTGTCTTCTAATTCATGAAGATGGGGTGATTTTCATCTTCTTTAATTTCTTTGGTTAATGTTTATAGTTTTCAGAGCATAAGTTTTACACTTTGCTAAATTTATTCCTAAGCATTTTATTCTTTTTTGATGCTATTATAAATGAAGTTTTAAAAATTTCATTTTTAGATTGTTCATTGCAGGTGTATAGAAATATAATTGATTTTTGTATATTGATTTTATATCTTGCAAGCTTGCTGAACTCATTAGTTTTGATGGTTTTTTGGTGGATTCCTTAGGATTATCCACAGACAAGATTATGTTATCTGTGAATAGAGATGGTTTTACTTCTCTTCCAATCTGGACAAGTTTTATTTCTTTTTCTTCCCTAATTGCTTTCTTTAGAACTTCTAATATGATGTTGAATGGAAGTAGCAAGAGCAGACACTCTTATCTTATTCCTGATCTTAGAGGGAAAGCATGCAGTTTTTCACCGTTAAGTATTATGTTAGCTTTGGGGTTTTTGTACTTGTCCTTTATCAGGTTGTGGAAGTTCCCTTTGATTTATAGTTTGTTTAGTGTTTCTGTTATGAAAGGGTGTTGATCAAATTCTTTTTCTATTTCTATTGAGATGACCATGCATTTTTTGTTTTTTTTTTGTCCAAAGAGGGTATTACGTTAATTGCTTTTCAGTTGTTAAATTACCCTAGGGATAAATTCCACTTGATCATGGTATATAATTCTTTTTGTATTTTGCTAGAATCAGTTTGCTAGTATTTTGTTGAGGATTTTTATATCCATATTTATAAAAGATGTTGGTCTGTAGTTCTTTTTCCTTATGATGTCTTTGTCTGGTTCTGGTACCAGGGTAATACTGGTCTGATAGAATGAGTTGGGAAGTATTCCCTCCTCTTCTAATTTTTGGAAGAATTTGTGAAAAATTGGTATTCATTCTTCTTTAAATGTTTAATAGAATTCAGCAGTAAAGCCATCTGGGCCTGAGTTTTTCTTTGTGGGTAAGTTTTTCTTTTTTTAATGCAGTTTTCCAAACTGTACTTTATTTCATAATTGCAAGAAAAGATCTTTAAAAAAAAAAAGAGAGAATTGACATTGGAAACAGAAAATGTTCTGTTCTCTTTTATGCCTCAAACATATATCAGTGGATTCCTAAAGGCTAATTTAAGGTATGGTCAAAAGAGGATGTGGGTAACTTTTTGATTACTAATTCAATCTTTTTATTTGTTACAGGTCTATTCAGATTGTTTTTCTTGAGATGGTTTCAGTAGTTTGAAATGTCACTTAAATATACTTTATATTTTTACATATACTGTGGATTACTTCTAGGCTTTCTGTTCCTTTGTGTAATCATCAGTCTACCGATTCTTAAGACAAATACCACACTGCTTTTATTTCTTATTGTTTTAGCATTTTGAAAACCTATAGTAGCTAGAAAGGAAACGTCCCTCTTGTTACTCCTTAAACTTTTTTGGTTGGTTACTTCTGTCAATTTATATTCCAGCTGATTATTAGAATCACTCTGTCATAACACCTGTGTTTCCTCTGCATCCCTCTTCCCAAATTTCCTTTTGGAGTTTATTTGATCTGAGATAAATTCATATACAATCTAAGAAGGATTGACAGTTTTCAGTATTGACTGGACACATTGTGGGTACTCTCCTACCCTTTATTTTTAGTCTTGCTGGCCACTAGACTCCTGAGCTTCTTGAAGTGTAAGTATGTAATGACTCTTGACTCTTTCCTTATTGCAGTATTTCTCTAGCTCTTCTCTTTCTTCTTCCCATCCTCCTACACTAGAGCTTTATCTCTAAACAATCTCTTGCCAATCTGTCTCCTTCTCCTTCAGGCTTCTCGTAGAGTAATTATTTTTGCCTGTTTCCATCTTAGAAGCATGGCGACTACCAATTGCTTAAGTCAGTCAAATAGATCTTTGCTCTGATTCCAAAGATCTTCAGCTGTCATCTAGGATCTCTGTCTCACTCCCACCCTAAGCCCATATACTACTCCACTTCCCCCACAACTCAAAATTTGTATCCCTCTCCTACTACCTATTGGTTTATAATTTCTACTTTAGCAATACAATCTATTCACATTTCTTTATTTTAGCAAAGCAAAATTCACCAGTGTTTACCTACAGAAGATCATACTATCTTGCAGTATTTGTTACATAATCTCTTCCATAAAAATCATATCCTGTCCAAGAACATGGTATATCTCTCCATCTGTTTGTGTCATCTTTGATTTCTTTCATCAGTGTCTTACAGTTTTCTGAGTACAGGTCTTTTACCTCCTTAAGTAGGTTTATTCCTAGGTATTTTATTCTTTTTGTTGCAGTGGTAAATGGGATTGTTTCCTTAATTTCTCTTTCTGATCTTTCATTGTTAGTGTATAGGAATGCAAGAGATTTCTGTATTTTTGTATCCTGCAACTTTACGAAATTCACTGATTAGCTCTAGTAGTTTTCTGGTGGCATTTTTAGGATTTTCTACATATAGTATCATGTCAACTGCAAACAGTGACAGTTTTACTTCTTCTTTTCCAGTTTGGATTCCTTTTATTTCTTTTTCTTCTCTGATTGCCATGGCTAGGACTTCCAAAACTATGTTGAATAATAGTGGTGAGAGTGGACATCCTTGTCTTGTTCCTGATCTTAGAGGAAATGCTTTCAGTTTTTTGCCATTGAGAATGTTGTTGGCTGTGGGTTTGTCCTATGTGGCCTTTATTATGTTGATGTAGGTTCCCTCTAAGTACACTTTCTGGAGAGTTTTTATCATAAATGGGTGTTGAATTTTGTCACACGCTTTTTCTGCATCTATTGAGATGGTCATATGGTTTTTATTCTTCAATTTGTTAATATGGTGTGTCACATTGATTGATTTGCATATATTGAAGAATCCTTGCACTCCTGGGTTAAACCCCACTTGATCATGGTTTATGATCCTTTTAATGTGTTGTTGTATTCCGTTTGCTAGTAATTTTTTGAGGTTTTTTCATCTATTTTCATCACTGATATTGGTCTGTAATTTTTTTTTTGTAGTGTCTTTGTCTGGTTTTGGTATCAGGGTGATGGTGGTCTTGTAGAATGAGTTTGGGAGTGTTCCTTCCTCTGCAATTTTTTGGAAGAGTTTGAGGAGGATGGGTGTTAGCTCTTCTCTAAATGTTTGGTAGAGTTTGCCTGTGAAGCCATCTGGTCCTGGGCTTTTGTTTGTTGGAAGATGTTTAATCACAGTTTCAATTTCATTACTTGTGATTGGCCTGTTCATATTTTCTGTTCCTTCCTGGTTCAGTCTTGGAAGATTATACCTTTCTAAGAATTTGTCCATTTCTTCCAGGTTGTCCATTTTATTGCCATAGGGTTGCTTGTAGTAGTCTCTCATGATGCTCTGTATTTCTGTGGTGTCCGTTGTAACTTCTCCTTTTTCATTTCTAATTTTATTGATTTGAGTCCTCTCCCTCTTTTTCTTCATGAGTCTGGCTAAAGGTTTATCAATTTTGTTTATTTTCTCAAAGGACCAGCTTCTAATTTTATTGACCTTGCTGTGCTATTTATTAATCTTTGACCATACTACACAAAGCAATCTACAGATTAAATGCAATCCCTATCAAATTACCAATGGTATTTTTCACAGAATTAGAACAAAAAATTTTACAATTTGTATGGAAACACAAAAGACCCCAAATAGCCAAAGCAATCTTGAGAAAGAAAAACAGTTGGAGGAATCAGACTCCCTGACTTCAGGCTATACTACAAAGCCTCAGTAGTCAAGACAGTATGGTACTGGCACAAAAACAGAAATATAAATCAGTGGAACAGGATAGAAAGCCCAGAGATAAACCCACGCACCTATGGACACCTTATCTTTGATAAAGGTGGCAGGAATGTACAGTGGAGAAAGGACAGCCTCTTCAATAAATGGTGCTGGGAAAGCTGGGCAGCTACATGTAAAAGAATGAAATTAGAACACTGCCTAACACCATACACAAAAGTAAACTCAAAGTGGATTAAAAACCTAAATGTAAGACCAGACACTCTGAAACTCTTAGAGGAAAAACAGTAAGAACACTCTTTGACATAAATCACAGCAAGATCTTTTTTGACCCACCTCCTAGAATAATGAAAATAAAAACAAAAATAAACAAATGGGACCTAATGAAACTTAAAAGCTTTTGCACAGCAAAGGAAACCATAAAAAAGACAAAAAGACAACCCTCAGAATGGGAGAAAATATTTGCAAATGAATCAACAGACAAAGGATTAATCTCCAAAATATATAAAAGCTCATGCAGCTCAATATCAAAAAAACAAACAACCCAGTCCAAAAATGGGCAGAAGACCGAAGTAGACACTTCTCCAAAGAAGACATACAGATGGCCAAGAGGCACATGAAAAGATGCTCAGCATCACTAATTATTAGAGAAATGCAAATCAAAACTACAATGAGGTATCACCTCACACCAGTATAATGGCCATCAAAAAATCTACAAACAATAAATGCTGGAGAGGGTGTGGAGAAAAGGGAACACTCTTGCACTGCTGGTGGGGATGTAAATTGATACAGCCACTATGGAGAACAGTATGGAGGTTCCTTAAAAAAGTAAAAATAGAACTGCCATATGACCCAGCAATCCTACTACTCGGTGTATACCCTGAGAAAACCATAATTCAAAAAGAGTCATGTACAACAATGTTCATTGCAGCTCTATTTACAATAGCCAGGACATGGAAACAACCTAAATGTCCATTGACAGAGGAATGGATCAAGAAGATGTGGTACATATATACAATGGAATATTACTTAGCCATAAAAAGGAATGAAATCGGGTCATTTGTAGAGACGTGGATGGACTTAGAGACTATCATGTAGAGTGTAGTAAGTCAGAAAGAGAAAAACAAATATCATATATTAACACATATGTGTGGAATCTAGAAATTGGTACAGATGAACCTATTTGCAGGGCAGGAATAGAGTTGCAGATGTAGAAAATGGACATGTGGACACAGGGTGGGTGGGAGGAGGTGTGGGATGAATTGGGATTGACATATATATACTACCACGTGTAAAACAGATAGCTAGCCTGAACCTGCTGTATAGTGCAGGGAGCTCAGCTTGGAGCTCTGCGGTGCCCTAGATGGATGGGATGCAGGTGAGGTGTGGGAGAGTTCCAAGAGGGAGGGCATATATGTATACATACAGCTGATTCACTTCATTGTACAGCAGGAACTAACACAACATTGTAAAGCAACTACACCCCAATTAAAAAAAAAAAGTGCATATCCTCTCCGTCTTCCAACCCCTGCTCAGAACATACTTGGGACAGGAAGTATGTTCATTTTAAGTCTATTCTAGTCATTCTAACAGTTTTTTGTGATGATATTTATCTAGGTGTATTTGACTGTACAGAGATGCCTTATTTATGAAAATACAATGTACAAGAATGTATAATATATATGATTCAGATTGCTTTTATAAATATGATCCGCCACTGGATTCATTTAAATGTTAGCTTATATTTCCTGGAAGCTATAAAAATTTAAACAGGGAACTCTTGTTTCCAAGAGTGTGAAATCTCTATGTACTTATAAATCAATACTTACAAATAAATAAAAAGAATTGCTTCAAAGACACGGAAGAATATAAACCTTAGTATAATTTTAAATGTATAAAAATTTGTTTTTTAGTTCTTTGGTATTATATCTTCTTTATAAAGCTATTCTTGGGTATTCATATTTGTAAGACAGCTACTGCAGGTATAGTCTTTTAAAAAAATCTCTCTGTAAATTCAGTCCATGAGGGATAATGGATTAAGATCACTGTGCCATTAGAGAACTTTCTCACCTAAATTCACCCTGTGTGGGCATTAACACAGAGATTGCAGAGGACGATAAAAACAGAGAGGGATCTGCTTTATCCTATGGGAATCAGAAAAGACTTCCAATAGGTGACACTCTGAGTCTTGAAGGAGAAATAGAAGTTAGCTAGATGGTGGGGTGGGAGACATGAGCGTTCCAAAAATAGCCAGGGATGTGTGTGTGTGTGCACAGACCTGAGAGAATGTGACAAATGTGAGAAACTGCTAAGAACTAGTACTGCTGGAACAAACACTACGTAGGAGATCACAGGGGAGATATGGCCAGAAGGTCAAGCTGGGGCCATGTCATAAAGAGGTTTGGAAACTATACCAAGGAGTTTGGCCTTTATTCTCCAGGCAATGGGAACTTGCTTGCAGTGTAGTTTCTGTGGGTATATTATGAAGGAAAAAACTAAAATTCTTGTTCTTATATAATGGGCAAGGCAACCTTTAAAAAAAAAAAGCACAGGCCTCCTCTTATGGGAAGAGCGTCAGCAAATCAAGTTCACAGTTGACTTCAGTTTTTCTGAGTTCCCTAGACTTTGTTCCTTTGCAAAGTACTTTTTTCTTGTTTTCAAAAGATCCAAGTATAGAATTGTTTACTTGTTTCTAGAGCTATTTATTTCCTTCACAGATTGTCTCTGTCTTTGAATGTGCCTTTAGAAATGGTGTTTTCCAATTTGATTCTCAGGAGTAAGGCCCCGAGCATGAAAAACATGAATTTTTTTCGTAGAAGCAAGTGAGCTTTCTTTCTTTCCTGATGCACACAGATGGTTTCAGGATGTATCAATGCTGAGAGCCATTTACAGTCAAAAATTTTTTTGACCTTTGGCAAGCCCTAAAGGGAAGATGAGATTAATGTTACATGTCATTCCCAGCATCAGATTGGAGGAAGGATTTGTAACTATGATGTTGTTTTATTTTCAAATTTAAGAGAAACTTAACACCTCTGACTATATTTGTGCAGTGAGACCATGATGACTGAGAAAGCCTACAGGGCCTCAAGGAGGGGCTGGGAGGCGCACTGCTTGCTGTGTGATGCTGTGGGAAAGAAGTAGTGAGTGTTCCAGAATTTTTTTAATTTATGAAACTTTTAAAAGCTATTTTGTATAATTGTAGAGTTATTTCCTGAGGGTTTACTTGTTTGTTTGTTTTTGTTTTTGGCGCAAATTCAAGAAGACTGATAATGAAGTTCTGAGGAAGTAGCTCCAACCACTGGGGAGTGAGGGATGGAGACTTAAGCTCCTGTACCTTCACTGTTAAGGATGCACTCTTAGTAGAACATGAAGGTTGCACTGCACATCAAATCCCCTAGCTCTTCATTTCCTCAGGAGGTCTGAGTGACTAACACTCCTCCTCCACAATGTGACTTGGAAGAAAGGTGACAAAGAGCGTAATAGGAAGAAGGGTTAAACCTAAGAGTTCAAATGTTGATTTTGTGCTTCAAACAGGTATGGAATGGAGCAGGCCTAGGTGAGGTATAAGTGAATGAATTAAGTAGTTCAGGAGAGGAAATAAACACTTTGTAAAGTAGGCCATGCCTTTTGATTTTTTCTTTTAATTTTTACATAAAGACCTTTTCAAAATATCAGCTTAAAATGTCTAAAAGAAGATAAGGAAAAGATACTGTGTTTGAATAGAAATCTGGGCCAGAATTTAAAAAGGAGAATGGTGTATCCTTAGGGTCCT
Organism: Phocoena phocoena; assembly: GCF_963924675.1. NCBI lineage: Eukaryota > Metazoa > Chordata > Mammalia > Artiodactyla > Phocoenidae > Phocoena > Phocoena phocoena. Next base: position 60,079,949 of record NC_089220.1, read on the forward strand.
AGCAAAATAATTGTCATGGAAGGCACAGTGAGAAAGTTCTGGAAAGTGAAGTTTTGGAAGTAGGGAGGATCACTTGTATAGTTATCCTTTCACTTGGAGATTCTCCCCGAGCTCTTCTCAGCTCAAAACTGGAAGGGATTTGTATTAATATGGGAGGCTATTTCCTTGGAAAAGCCTCTTAGACCTTAAGAAATGTGCAAGAGACTTTTTTGACAAGGTTCATGAAAATGGTGTCAGGAAAAGGAAATTACTTGCTTTAACAACTCTGACATTATAGGTGTGGAGTGTCTTGTATTCTGTTTGGTGACTTGCATACAGATGGGGCCATGTGGACTCAGAGCTATGTTCCTTTGTGTTTCTTTCCATTTCTACCACTACAAGAAAATGAGTCAGATATGCAGATCAAGTTGCCCTAAAAGAGCCAGTGGTTTTAATTAGTTTTGAGAGAGAAGTTAACCTAAATACAACATTGGAATTAGAGTTGGAAGGATAGTGTTCTGCTTTACTTTTTATAGTGGCCTAGCAAAAATTTATGTTGCCATAGGATTTTAGAGCTCATGGAGCTTAGAAATCATGTAGTCCAAGTGGATCTGGACTTCAGTATTCTGACTTTGAGTTACCTTTTCCCACTATATTGGACTTTCTTTCTTTACAATGTGTAAAACACAGTGGCTATCAGTTAAGTTTAGGGAACTTAAAAAGTAGATGACCATGGCGAAAGAGACTCATCCCTGCCAATTTAGAATACTTCAGTTCTTCTATGAATGTTGCAGTTAATTCGTGTGTTACTATCCGAATGTAGAAATTGTTGCACTGGACATCTCTGAACCTGTCATTGTAGACTTGAGGGCCCTTGAATCTTTGAAGCCTTTAGGAACACATCTTAACATTTCAAGCATGCAGATACAGAACCTTACCAATGTTAATGTTTCTGAGCCTCAAACTTCTCTCTGTAAAATTAAAAATTGTCCTTTTCTTTTTTAAGAGTTTGAGTTTTTTGTTCATCATTCCACCTGTGTAGAATGCTCTCTGCTTCTTTTCTTCACCTTTCCTTCCTTGAAAACTCAGCTCAAATCCCACTTCCTCAAAGTTTACTGATTTCCTCAGCTTCATTTAGATTACTATTCAATTCTTGTTTTTTGTAATTTGATATTTTTATAGATTATACTCCATACAAAGTTATTATAAAATATTGACTGTACTCCCTGTGCTGTACATTATATCCTCGTGACTTATTTATTTTATACCTAGTAGTTTGTACCTCTTAATCCCCTTTATCTATTTCACCCGTCTCTACCACTCTTCCCTCTGATAACCACTAGTTTGTTCTCTGTATCTGTGAGTCTGTTTCTGTTTTGTTATATTTGTTGGTTTGTTTTGTTTTTAGTTTCCACATATAAGAGAAAACATACAGTACTCGTCTTTCTCTGTCTGACTTATTTCACTAAGCATAATACCTTCCAGGTCCATTCATGTTGTATTCAATTCTTTCGACAGGTAATGTCACTACATGGTTTTGATGTTGTGGTTATTTTTCTTGCACTGTGGTTATTTACTGTTAGGTAGCTTTTAACATTTTAATACTTTATTTAAGCTCCAAATTGCAAGCTTTCAGAGAGTGGAAACTATGACCTCTCCAACTTTGCATTTAATTTAATGTATCTCAGAGTGCTTAGTGTATACTATATTCTTAGTAAATAATTGTAATTTTGATTTTATAAGGTCATAGGATTTTTTTTTTACAAAAACACTTTAATAAAAGCTTAGAAAGTGGTGGTATACATTAAGACATTTATTTTCAAAGTACAGCACATTATTTTCTTGACTGGATCTCTTTTATTTCTTAGTCTGAAAGTATATCTATAATATACATCTACAAAATTAATATATTTAATATTAATTTACCTTATGCTTTAAATAAACTTAGCATTATAAAAATATAGTTTATTTTTGGTGACAGTTTCTAAGTTTAAAATATCTTGAATCTGTGTTCAAATATGGTATTTTTGATACTAAATTTAAAATTCTGCAGACAATAAAATGTAAATGCCTATATAAACAGGAAATAAGGTAAATATATTTTTATTGAAGAGACTCTAGAGAACAAGTCACTTCAAAAGAGATCAAAATAAGAGAATGTTTTGTTCTATACCTAGTAGATAAAATAATAAGTACTACAATTAATACCAAGGTAGCTAGTGTCCATTAGGACTTAGAATCACCTGAAACTTTATGAGGTGATGGACCCTGAAGTTTTACAGGATTTATTTCCCAACCTCTGGTTCACATATGTTTCATTAAGGCATCTAAGTACTTGCTATTTTTTGCTGATCAGATTCAGTCAGCCTAATGTCATCAGTGTAATGGACCAGTATATTCCTTTCCTATTGCTTCTGTAACAAATTACTACAAACTTAGTGTACTCAAACCATACAAATCTATTATCTTACAATTTTAGTAGTCAGAAGTCCTAAAATCAAGGTGTTGGTAGGGCTACATTCCTTCTGGAGGCTTTAAGGGGAAATCCACTTTCTTGTTTTTCCCAGCTTCTCTAGGACACCTGCATTCCTTCACTTTGTGTCCCCTTCCTCCATCTTCAAAACCAACAGAACAGCATTTTCAAGTCTCTTTTTCTTTCTCCCTCTCCCTCCTTCTCAATCTCTCTGACTTTTGATTCCATCATCATATCTCCTTCACTCTCTTTCTGACTCTGACCCTCCTGCCTCCTCTCATAATGACCTTGTGATTATATTGGGCCCACTTGGTTAATGCTGGATAAACTCCCTTAATATCCTTAATTACATCTGCAAAGCCTCTTCTGTCATGTAGGTAAAATATCCACAGGTTTGGGGGATTAGGATGTAGGTATCTGTGGTATCATTATTCTGCTAACACAACCAGTATGATATTGCATGGAATACCAAGATGATAAGATCCCTGTGCAACATATTATGGCAGTGAATAGAGTTGGAGTAGTTCTGAGGTATACTGGTGCTCCACCTAAGTAAAGCAAACGTTTTTTCATGATTCTTAATTGGTATGGAGAAAAAAAACATTTGCTGGGTCAATAGGTACCTACCAGGTACCATAGTTGCTGTAATTTGATCCAATATAAATATTATATTTGGAATAACAGCTACAATGGAGTCAACACCTGATTAAGTTTATGATATTCCATGTTAATTCTCCAAAATGTATCTACCTTCTGTCCCAGCCAGACTAAATTAAATGAGGATGCCCCCCTTCCCATGCAGAGATCTTACTCTAGGTATGGGTCTAGTAGCAATGAGGGGTTGTTAGGATAATTGGCACTGGGCAGCTATTCTAGGTGATGTTATTACAATTTTATGCCAAGGAAGGCTACTCTCCCCAAACATAGGAGAGCAAGCTTCTTTCACTAGCAAAAGATAGTCAAAGTGACTTGAGTTTTTAAAATTCTCAGTTTCATCCATGTCCAGACAGATGTCACTATTCCTCCTCTGAGCTCCAGCATCATATTTAAAGACCCAAGCTTTTCACTTTCTTTCTTTAAGCAAGTCAGTGCACTCAGGAGAATTGAGCCTACATCACTGTCCTGGTTTTTGTCTCTATTGACATCATGCTCAAATGCAGCAGCCACTGGGACCTGCCGAGGAACTCCATCACAATTATCCAGAGATGATAATTTGATTAACTATAATGCCACTACATGTCTTGGATTATTTACATCTCATTTTCCTTTGGCTAGGAACTCAGTGTTACATTCAAGTCTAAAGACAAGATCCATACTGAATCCAAGACCAGAAGCCTCTGTATTGCTTGGGAACTTGTTAGAAAGGCAAATTCTTAGGCCCTGTCCCAAACATGCTGAGTCAGAATTTCTGGTAGGAGGGCCCAGGGATCTGTGATTTATAAGCTCTCCAGGTGATTCTGAGGCATGCTAAAGTTTGAGGAGCAGGAACCACCCCTAGGTTTGCTGAAAGAGCAAAGGGAAGAGGTTGTAATTATTAGAACTTAGAATCTTAGGGTGTGAGACCTCACTGAGCTGAAATTCAGACCTTTGAGGAGGAGGTGCTGCTTGGTGATGTTGGAATCTCTGAATTCAGAGGACCTTCTCCATGGGCTTGGAATCTAGACCTCTCTGGATGGTACTGTTAAGTCCATGGATAGGGGAGATAATGGGGCTGGTTCTACACATTCCAGAAAAACTGCAGTATGATTCAGCTGCTGCTACAGGAAGGAACTACCACTGCTGAGGTGAAGAAGCATGGCTGGGATGATGTTCACAGAAACTGCAAGCCAACAAGTTACTTCCTCCTCCTCTGGACTTTCATTCTCTCTCTGGTGCCCGTGTTAGAATTGCCTAATGTGGATTCAACTTGCAATGCAGAAATATGGTTTGCAGAGTCCCAGCTCAGAATCACTAAGCAGACTATAGAAGGTTAGGTTTGAAACTGAGAGACAATAACTTAATAACTGATAGAGTTAATTGGTGCTTCCTGTCTAATTTATTTACAGGAAGAAATATACGAAGTTTTTAGACATTAACAGAGAATCAATTTTGAAAACATAATTTCCCACTAATATTCTTTCAACCAATGGAGCCATATAATAAATATATAAATAATTATTTTTGGAGATGTGTGTTAGAGCCTGAGCTGTGGATTCAGCATCCCATAAGACAGAAATGGCCCTGCCCTCAATAGAATACTTTTTACTGGAGAGGCATTTTAGTTAATGTGTATCATGTTATTGCACCCCAAATTCTTATCACCTGTACTATTCATATGTGTGAATTGTGATCTTAAAACATTTTTTAAAGCTAAATACAACGCAAAAATACCTTGGAAGTAGAAGCTGATAAAATACTGTAACTGATTTCTTGATTTCAACTGCTTGTGATTATCAGAAGGGTTTCATTGTTCTTATTGATTTTAATAAGTAAATGGCATAAATGTATACATATGAATAAATTTAATAGTAAAGTACTGAGAATACAACAGATGGATGCTCTGTAGAGTACATCTAGCTATCTGACTTCACTGGTGATTGCCTGGTACACATACTACTTAAGTTCTTATATAAATCCTTTAGTGAAAACCAAAAACAGACTTGGAAATAAAGATGTCAGCACTCACAGTCCCTTCATAAGGAAGCCGAAGAGCTAGTAAAATAGTTTTATTCCTGTGGCCAGTTCCCCAGTGAGGAAGACCAGGTTGGCTAAGGGAATCACTGGGTGCGGGAGGTGATTTCATAGACTTTTGTTTATAAGTGGCTCCAAAGATTTGCCTTGAATTTACAGTATATGTTTATTTGAAGCCCTCAGAGACAGGTGTATATGAACATTTTTCTATCATCTTCTAATGAAGGGGGAAATGAACTACAGATTTTCTGATTTCTTTGCCAGCGGTAATAACTACTGTGGCAACATGAACACAGATGCAAGGAACCATTCCATCTAAACCTCTTGAAAAAGGAGGGGATATGGGGATATATGTACACGTATAGCTGATTCACTTTGTTGTACAGCAGAAACCAACACAACATTGTAAAGCAATTATATTCCAATAAAGATGTTAAAAAAATAAATAAAAAATAAACCTCTTGAAAAGGTCATTGATATTTTCCCTTGAGATGACTAGTTCTGATGCTCAGTTTGGGTTTAAAGGAAGCTATTTTTATATCTATTTCAAGACAGTGGACTTGCATTAAGAGTGAAGCCATAATGAGTAATAAAAAATGTACTTTAACATTCAGCTACAATAAACTATAATACTATTACCTTGAAATGATAAATCACTGGGATATTCAAAACACATTTTCATGTGTTTTGAATAATAACCTTTTTTTGGTTATTGAGACAATCCTATAAGATAGAAAGTGCACCATTATCACCATCATCTTACAGATGAAGAAACCAAGACCTCAAGAGGTTAAGTGATTGCCTAAGGACATAAACTGATAAATGGTGGATTTAAATCTGGGGCACAGAGATAAATTTTCAGATACAATTCCTTATTTATAAGTACTTTGCATGTATTTAATAAAAAATAAGAAAAACTGAATATGTTCTTTCCTCAACATAGGATGGAATCAAGGCAAGAACATTGAACCAGGGACTGGGATCTAGTCCTAGTTTTGCCACTGACCAACTGATTTTAGGCAAGCTGCTGTTCTTTCAGGGCCTCAGTTTTATCACCTATACAAAGAGAGTGTTGAATTAAGTTGTCTCTAGTATCTCTTTTAGACCTAACATTGTATGAAATAATTGCTGTTACTATCTAAGTCTGAGATTTTTCTGACTGATTACATAATTTCCCTCCACCATCCCCTCTCTACTTATACTTCCTGCCCCATACATTCTCACTAACTGAGGAGGTAATTTCAGATACATGAATTATGCAGAACTCAGAAGTCCAGCTACCAAACATACGTTCCCCATGAGCTTACCTCTGTGCTCCTGTCTTATCTAACTTGGTCTGAGTTTTCTCTAAGTAGAGCAACTTATAAAGTTGGCAGATACTGTGTATTAGTTTTCTAGGGCTGCTATAACAGAATACCACACACTAGGTGGGTTATTATACAGCAGACACTACATTCCCATGCAGTTACGTTCTGAGGTACCAGGGGTTAGCTCTTCAACATATAAGCTTTGGGGGGACACAGTTCAGCCTACAACATACTTCCTCTAGAAAGACTTCCTTAAAACATTTTTTAGGAGTCAGGAAGAGAGCCGTAGGGTAAACTAACAAAGTGGGGAGTGAATATAATTGGGGAAAATGGTATGAAATATGAAACAGAGAGTTGCTGATGAAGTCGATTAGGGGCCCCCAGAATACCCTTTGCTAAAAGTAGGTCTTGCCCACTGCAGTCGTTGTAGATGTGATGACTTGGATGAAATGAACTTGTCTTATTGATGTATCTTAAAAATAATTACTCTCTTGTGTCAATGCTTTTGAGCGGCCTGTCAGAAAAAGGAGGCAATCTTCTGTATTTTCAGCTTAAGAATTCACTGTTGTCACTCATCCAAAAGACATGTACTTAAACCACATTCAGGACTGCAAGCAATCTTTCAGCTGAAGATTTTGCTCTGGCAATAGAGACAGTCTTAAAACTACTAAAATATTTGGCTGCTTTTTGCAATTTTTGGATTATTACTGTATATTTGTTCAGGCTGAATAAAAGATAATTTATTTGCTTTGAGTAGGTTTATGCAAGTTTTCAGTGTCTCATCCCAAACACCACAGACTTGACATGTATGTCAACTCACAAAATGTCTAGATTGCACTGTCCAACATGGTAGCCACTAGCCACCTATGTTTAAAGTTGAATTAATTAAAATTAAATAAATTTAGTTCCTCAGTTGCACTACACACATTTCAAGTGCTCAGTAGTCATGCATGGCTACCATATTGGACAACACATATATAGAACATTTCCATTATCACATAAAGCCTATTGAATAGCATTGATCTAGATTGTTTTTCAGATGACACCAATTGCTAAAATACCATCTCATTTAAAGGAACCAAACTGTACTGTAAAATGTTTTGTTCCTGCATCAGTTCGCAATGCATTCAGCTGTAAATAACAAAAACACTGGAAGGTTAAACTCAGCCTTCTGTGGCGTAAACATAGAAGGGTTTATTATTGTAGATTCAACTGCTCAACAATGTCAGGGCCCCATGTCACCATGATTTTCTTGGCCTTTTTCCTTCATGGTTGGAAGGTGGCTACTTTGGCTCCAGTCTTTATATCCATATTTAAGTTAAGAAGGAGAGAAAATTGTGGCATCTGTCAGGAAGGCAAAAGTTTCCCCAGAAATCCGTTAGCCAACTTTGGCATGTATCTTAGCCACAGGATTTTCTGTTCCCACTCATGGAAGATGGTTAGGAGTAATGGATTGGGAATCATGGTTGGGTCAGCCAACCAACAAACAGTGTTTTCCATAGCTTCCTAATAGAATTTACGAAAAATACTTTCTGACATCACAGGAATTCTAACAAGAAGCAGGAGATTATATTGCATGATGTCTCTAAAGATGATACTTATTTAAGGTCTGGGTTTCCTGCCTATTCAACAATCCATATTTCTACTATTGACAAAGTAGGAAATAGTGACATCTTGTCTCTGAATTACATATGCTTACTGTGATGACTTTGAGCATATAGAACAGAAATTATGTCTGTTACTGAGAAGCAGTTTGATGAAGTGGAGAGTGGATAGATTTTCTTTTGCCTGTGGTTATAATTAGTAAGTTGAGCAGGTCACTTATACTAAGTTTGATCATCTGTAGGATGGAGATTGTTGTGAAAATCAAATGAGCCAACACATGTGAAGTGTGTCTGGTATGGAATACCACTTCTGTTTACTACCTCTTTATATATGTTGTGCAGAGTGGTCCCAAACTGAGGTCTCATGAATTATCACAGCGAGTGTCATAAAATGTGAAGTATTAACATGAAGCATTAGCCTGATCATATACTCATACAAATATAAGTCCTTTGTTTAAATCTAGTGATGTCAAACTTAGCACAACGTGTTCTTTGTTTCCCTGAAGTTAAAATTGACTGAGAAGGTTAAAGATTTAATTTTTTTCCTTAAATTTCTTTTACTTAGTTAACTTGCAAATCTGGACATAATTTACAATAAAGTTGAACTCCGCTCAGTGAGCTTCAGAAACTAAATTGCCTCAGAGAGGAAGCACATGTGGAATGGGAGGTGACCACAGGAACAAATATGGGGAATTATGAGAGGCAGGCTTTTCTGTATCCTGAGCAACTTTAGGAGAGGAAGGTAGTTGTCAAAGGAAACCAGCGGGGCCCCAGAAGAAGCGATTCTGGAGAAAAAGGAAAGGGCTGATGGAGATTTACAAAAGAATAAAACTTTCCCTAATATTAACAGCAACAACCTTGAAGCCATACAACCATCTTTAGAGTGAACAGGTAGAGAGAAAAGTGCATGGTTAGAGCAATCATTTTGAACTGATACTGGATTTTTTCCTTGGGTATAGTGGCCAACTGGGGCTGCGATCAGCTTAATTATACCTACATCAAAAGGCGTAGCACAAAGGAAACAGGTGTATCTGAGAAAAATCTACCGTAAGTAGTTGCTCTGATGGAGCGGAATCTGAGAATTCTAGGCTTCCCCTGTGAAATTAAGTGGCTTACAAATTCTCCTGGCTCTTTCAAATGTAGCAAGGCTTTTAAAGAAAGTGGACAAAGGAGCTATTTTCTTCTTTGTTGCTATTATCCAAATTGAAATCTTCTGAAGCCTGTCTTAGGCACCCTGCTTCTGAGATGAGGCTCTGTACTTGGAACGCTTGGTACATGTGGACAGCAAGAAAGAATTCACAGAAGGGCAGTCAGAATGACTGAATGATATGACATTAAGAGGAGTGATGAGTAAGTTTGGCTGGACAGTGAGAAAGAGAAGGATAAGCATTTTGTTCTATATTTGGAAAGCAATAAACAGCAAGGGCCAAAGGGAATTATTTGCTGCGTTACTTGGGGCATAATGAAGCATAACGAGGTAAAATGAAAGTAAGGAGAATTTAGTGAGTATTTGAAATGCCTCCTGCCAGGAGCAACTACAGTTTAGCCTTCTTAGAACAGGCCTCATTTAGCACAATGGGCTTTCTCTAGGATTGAATGCCATCCGCCACCCTGTAGAATCCTTTCTTCTAAAGAGGCACTGTGAGCACTTTTATTAGAGATTTAAGATTATTTTAGGCTACAACTAAAAATAATGTTGCAAGAAGCAATTCACCATTGCTTTGCATATTCAATAGTTTAAAACTGCTTGCTTTTTCTTCTTCATTAACAAACATTGCTTTGGTTTGGATACCCACAAAACCAGAGGTTGAAACAAGGATTTAGGTGCATATAGTTTATTTGGGAAGTGAGTTCAGGAAAGACTCCCTTCAAGAAGAGGAAGGGAGGGAGGAGAGTGAGATGGGAGAAGGAAAAGCCAATAAGCTGCATTATAAATGTTCTCGCCACTGTAGACAGTGGGGGCTTAACTCACAGAAGGCCTCCCAGAATTCTCTCTCTTAGGTATAGGAGGCAGGAGCATTTATTCACTGGCTCCCATTGCCATTGGTTGAGGGTTACCATCCAAGATGTTTACTTCCCAGCACTTCCAGGGCCTGGCTTCCCACAGATTTGGCAAAGGATCTGATCTTTGAAGAAAAGCAAAGGTTTCACGTGGTGGGAGTTCGTCAAGGTACATGGAACTGTCCAGCACAGATGTGGCTAAAATCAGAGGTGGTCCAAGGAGATGGGACTCAAGGCACCAGCAACATCTACTACAAGCCAGATTTACCTCTGTAAGCACCTAACTCATTGGCTTCAGACTTATCTAGAAGGAGGGCAGAGCACTTTAATATGGCAACTTTGACTCTGCACTGTCAGACATGGTGCCCTTCTTCAAAGCCTACATTTTTTCCATCCTTGCATCATCTGCATATTCTTTCTTATTATGCCCCCTTGGGACTTCATTAACTTCCAGACCCTTTTCTTCAATTTTATGCAGAAATTATAATTTTCTATGTTGCCATTAACTTTTTCATACTTGTCTCATCCAATGCAATGCTAAACAAGCAGCCACTCCATGATTGTTTGTGCAGCTGTGTACCTAGTAAAGTGATTTGCATTCAGTTTATATTCAATAAATGTGGGTTGATTTGTTTTTCATTTCTATCATTTTTTTTTAAATGGAAAAGGCAATATGTTCCCATGATAAAAATTCAAGCAATGCAAAAGTTTATACAATGGAAGTCCATTCTTCCTCTTACCCTGGACTTCCAAGCTTTCTTCCTTGATATAGTACTTGTTAATAGTTCTGTATTGATTCCAGAAGTTGGATATGCAATCATACTTATATATCCATTAAAAATGCAAATGTGATTATGTTGTATACATGATCTGTACCTTACTTTTCATTGAATATGTCAAAAATGGTTCAGTAACAGCACATACAGACCTACCTCATTCATTTAATGGCTATCTGGTATTCCACTGTACAGATGTGCTATTCATCAATCTGATTTTTCTCCTTTCCAAAATATTTCTATTACTATAATAATCATAACATAGTTAATATTTTTCCCGCTTTATTAACCAGGATAAACTCAGTTATACTGTGATGTATTCATTTTCTATTATAATAACAAATTACCACAAACTTAGCAGCTTAAAACAAGACAAATTTATTATCTCTCAGCTTCTGTGGGTCAGAATTACGGGTATGGGTTTGGTGGGTCCTGTGTTCAGAGCCTTACAATTCTGAAAATCGAGATGTCTGCTGGGGCTGCAGTCCCACCTGAGGCTTGAGGTTCCTTTCCAAGCTCACTGGCTGTTGGCAGAGATCGTTTCCTTGCAGCTGTATGACTGAGATCCTTATTTTCTTGCTAGTTGTCGGCTGGGGACTTCTTTCAGCTCCTAGAAACTGCCCTTGTCCATAAGCAATTAATAACATGACTGCTTCTTCTAGCCAGTAGGAATGTCTGCTTCTGCTGCTGCTTCTTTTTTAAAGGGCTCACCTAATTAGGTCAAGCTCACCCAGAACAAGTTCCCTTTTGATTAACTCAAAGCCAACTGATAAAGGATCTCAATATCTGCATTTTATTTTATTTTTTGCATATCGTGAGAGGGATATCCTACCATATTCACAGGTCTTGCCCACACTCAAGAGGATAGGATCATGAAGGCCATTTAAAGAGTCTGCCTATCAAGTGTAGTAAGCCCCTCCAAAATATCATTGGTTTAAAACAATGAAGGCTTGTTTTGCACTTAAGCTGCATGTCCATCATGGCATCTCAAAGGACTTTTGCTCATTCATTGTCATCATGCAGGGACCTATACAGATGGAACACTTGCCCTTTGAACATTACTGTCAGCCATTGCAGTGGGAAAAAAGAGATCTGGAGGCTCTTGCCTTGTTCTTTGGTCAGAATTACATGACCCCCACCCAACCACATGATGACCAGGAAGTGCAATACCACGATATGCCTGAGAAACTGAAATATCCTGCAAACCATTTTTATTATTTATATACCTAGGTTGTCACAGGTGGACTAATTTGATTCTCAAATAGCTTCCTCAGAAAGGTTCTCTCAAGTATTCACATTTGACAGCCATTGCACTCCTTTTTGAGACCTCTCATGATTAACTAGTGGTAGATTTCAAAGTGTAGCTATAAGGAAGGTAAAATATTTTGAGTCTTTCTTCAGAGAGTAACCTGTTTTTATATGTGAAAGTGTCATGTTTGAGAAAGTTGTCAGTTGGAGGCTGTATGACAGCTTTGAGTTTCTCAGCAATAGGCTTACTATGTGAGTTTCTGCTGTGTAGTAATTGACCTTGTCAGCATCCAAATCTCCAGGGAGGAGATAGGTGATCAGAGAGCAAAAGAAGGTAGCAGATAGGAGACATGATGAGCAGACAGCAAAAATCTGTCAGTAATAACAGAGGCTGGGTAGGGGTTATCTTCTCTGAATTACTTTACAATATTTTGCTAGCTTCCTTTGCAGAATCAGAATCTTAGAAAGATCCTTGAAGTCCAACATTCTGTTTACTCTGTGATATCTTTTCAAAGTAGACCTCTGGTCTCTGTGTGAACGTATCCAAAAACAGGGACCTCAGTACCCCCCCGAGGCAACGTATTTCTTCTGTGTAAGTAAAAATTTCAATTACATACAGATGTAGAAAGAACAGTACAAGTAATCTCTGAGTACTCAACATCTAGCTTAAGCAATGATGAATGTTTTGCTCTTCTCCCATCCACATTTTCTTATTTTTCTAATTTAAAACAAATCCTATACATCAATCTATTTAACTCATATATACTCCAGTGAGTGTGTCTAGTATGTAAAGACTTCTTTTACCCATTACTTATCAACCATTTAACTTTTAGGTAACTCTGCTTATGAGAAACTTCTTCCTTGAACATTGTGCTGAAAGTTGGCTTCCTATAAATTTGGCTCATTGATCCTGATTTGTCTTTTTGGAACAATGCAGAATAACCAGTCTATCTTTCATAAGACTGTCTTGTAATCAGCAAATATTTAAATTCTATTTCTGTGGATTATGGTACCTGCCTTTCCTCCCTGCCCATCCTAAAACTTTTGTCATCAAACATAATATATTTTATTTAACCATCAGGACTATGATGAAATTACTATCTTAGCAAGGCTTTTCTGAACACATTCCAAATGACCAAGGTCTGTCTTAAAATGAGATAGCAGAACACAATCATGTAGAGATGGTCTGACCACTGAAAGGTGCAGTACTGTCTCCCTTGATCTGGATATGCATGCAGGGTACATTTTTTTAATAGGAGCACTGCTGACTCATATTAAGCCTTTAGTCATCTGAAACAACTCGGTATTTTTTACATACATTTTTATAAAAGGTCTTCTTTTTATAGGTATGGAATTGATTTTGCTGAATCTAAATGCAGGCTTAACATTTCTATCCTGTTTGAATTTGATCTTACTAGTTTCTGCTTGTCTCAGTTCTTTCATTCAACAAATTAGCCATTTCTCTTGGTTTTATGCCATATCTAAACTTAATAAGCCTGACTTCTAGATCTATGCATAGTTGGTAGAGAGGCAGGGGAATGGGGTGAAAAGAAGCCTGGGTTGGAGTCAGACACCCTGGGAAAAATCCTGACTCTATGCACTAGCTGTGTATCTTGGGTGGATGCCCTTACCTTTTTCACCCTCAATTCCTCATCTTTTCAGTGGAGGATATAATAATACCTACTTCATAGAGTTTTTGTGAGGAATAAATCATTAACATATAAAGTGCTTAAAATTCTTAACCCTAGCCAAGAGTAAGGTTTAATATATGTGACCTATTATTATTAATTAGACATGTTAACAGAGCTGAGTCAAGGGTACAACTCGGAGGCCATGGACCAACACTATTTGGGAAGAGTCGTTCAACCAGCTAAGAATTCACCTAAATGTTTTGTTATCTAAATGTTTGTCTTTTATATAAGGTTGCCATATAAGACTTTGTAAAAATGCCTGTTGGTGTCAAGATACACTATTTTTTTAGCCTTTTGATTAATTTTCACCTCAGTTAATTATTGCTTAACCGATATAAGAGCCATAATAAAAAATCGAGTCAGTTTACTTCCTTTTTTTGAAAATGAGATTGTAAGCATCATATTGGTCCTGAAATAAACACAAATATCTCTTCAATCACTACCCTAGGCCCGAGGGCAGCACTGGGGCATGGAGTGGGGGAGAGGATGGTTGCTTTGAGAGTTTACACAGAAATATCCTGATATCAGTTGAGAGAAATTAGTTGGTAAAACCGTGGCTTAGGTGAGTTCATAAGCTGAAGTTGGTGATATTGGGGAGGGGAAAATTTCCCCCTATCCCTTTTGATTCTTCTGGCTGATCTAATAATTACATTGCCACAAGGCATATTAACAAGAGAAGAATAAAACAAATTTAATTTTGTACACGTGGAGGCCTCATAGGACCCAAAGAAGTGACCAAAGCAGGCAGCTTTTATATATTTTAGACAAAGAAACAATATATTTGTGAATTGACAAGACAAAGGGGTTTGAGCTTGGGATAGTAAATTAGTAAAGGAGGTTTGTTTATACAGCCTTCTTGGCCTTGAATTTCCTATCTCTGATGATAAAGATGTCTCTTTACTTCCTGGTCCAGGGAGGGTGGCTTTCACATAGGAGATTTATTTCCTGCTTTCAGGAAGAGAAAGGAGGGTCAGACTGTCCTTCTTGCATTGGCTGTTTCTTAAGTAACTTTAATTCAAAGTATTCAGTAATATGCCAGAGTGGCATATTTGGGGGCAGCCTGCCCTGACCCGCATCAGTGAGTTTCTCTGAAAAGCAGTGCTCATCCCAAACTAAGAAAGTAATATCCTAAGACAGATGGTTTTAAAAAGAACAGTATAGTGTGGATGAAAATTGTTGCCTATCATATCAGTAAACAAAGGATGTTGCAGGCTTCAGGCCATCAGCCACTGCAGCCACGTCCCCCACCCACTGTGCACCCCAAGGGGATTCAGATGCAGAAAAACAGGATACTGGCCCTAGATAGCTAAGGTGCATATCAAAGGAATGCTTTCAATGAGCCCAGACTCTTGCATCTTCCCATTCACGGAATAGTGCTAAATTCATTAACTTGAGATGTTTGTTTTTTCTTTAATTAGCAGTAATCTTTTGATGCTCTGACTACCTTCTTTTCACTGCAGAAACTCTTGTACATCCTGGCTCCTCCCTTACCTCTTAGGAGAAGTCCCTCAGAGCTATCTGAGAGGCTGCCTCCCAGGCTTAAGTCCTTAGCAAGTCTGCCGAATAAAACGTAATTCTCAACTTGTAGGTTGTGCATCTTTTTCAGTTGGCAATAGGATGCATGGAAGTAAATCTGTAGAACATGTTCAATGGAAAGAAGAATCCAGACTATCCCAGAAAAGTAAGACTGCTAAAGGTTATCCCTACTTCCTTTGAGAAGAAGAAGTGTACATCTATACCAGAACTCCAGTGATATACTTTGCAGTTGGATAAGATTAGGTGTCTGTCGTCTGTTTCCACAGAATACCAAAAGACCTGAGTGGCTTTTCACAAAGTAGGGAGGATAACCATATAATAACCATCGTAAATATTGCAGTGGTTTGACTTAAAAGAGAGGCCAAATAGTATGCCAGAATTCACTTTTGGGAGAAACTGGGGGTGAGGAGAAGCTGGTAACTGATAATTAAGAGAGATGATTTTTTTTTTTTTTTTGCAGTACCCGGGCCTCTCACTGCTGTGGTCTCTCCCGTTGCGGAGCACAGGCTCCGGAAGCACAAGCTCAGCGGCCATGGCTCACGGGCCCAGCCGCTCCGCAGCATGTGGGATCTTCCCGGACCGGGGCACGAACCCGTGTCCCCTGCATCGGCAGGCGGACTCTCAACCACTGCGCCACCAGGGAAGCCTGAGAGACGATTTTTATTTTGCATAGAAAGGTATCATAAAGTCCAGTTAGAGGGGTGTTTGGCTGCCAACTGATAAAGACACACTATATCTACTAAAAGATTTCGAAAAGAAAAACAAATGGTGAGCCCTACAATTATGCTATTCTGTTTCTGTGCTTTTCTTCCCCCCCACTGATGAGGTTTGAAATGTAAAGCTTGGTTTAAATGGACATACTGTTCCACTGGTAAAATCACATTGGAATAGAGTAACACATTAGAATACAATACATTGGAGATGAGAACAGAAATTATTAAGAGTGTAACATTTAGGATCCAGACAATTAAAAAAACCAAAGAACAATTACGGTGTATAGCCCTCTGCATTTCAGTGAGTTTTGGTGATGGCTTGGCTTTGGAGAACATCGATTCCACTGAACCTCTTTTCTTGCAAATATCTGTAGAACCTAGAGAGAATCTGCCTTATTATGACTATAAGGAAATCAAAGAGGCAGCTGCTTATACTGAATGTCCTCTTACAGGGGCAACTCTTTGTAGTATGGCCAGAGCAAGGCAGCACCATGAGCTTACTCATTTGTACACTGGACATAGAATGATAAATGGAGTGACCAAATTGAAAATTATTTCAACCCTACAGTAATTATTAAAATTACAGGAAATAACTGAAATGACAATATTAATTTGTAAGTATTTCTATTAAACATTATTTAAAAGAGATTAATGATTCTTGTAATCATGGCAGGTAATAGATCTAGTGTATGTATAATGAGATGCATATAGTTCTTATAGGTTAGTAAAGGAGTACCCATTTTCAGTTAACTTTTATAACATTTTAAATTTAGGGAGCTCTCTAGGTATTGATGTATATAGCTAAATAAAGTATGAATTCTCCTTTGCTGCTTAAGACAACTTTCTGGTGCAGAGTGGCAGAACCTTTTCATGAATTAACAGTGCTTATTCCAGTTGCTATGCAGTTTAAGAACAACTCTTATTTTCTAATACATTTCTCATTTCCCATGATTTCAAAAATTGCCATCAGACATTCTGTAATTCTAGTTTTCAGTACCCTGTGTGATTTCACTCATTAGAACCCAGGGACTTTGTTTCATTATTATCACTCAAATGCAGTAGGTGAAAATAGCACTACACCAGGCTGGAGCCAGGAGTCTAGTTTTACCCAAGCATTGCCATGTACTTGTGACTGAGCAAGAAACTTAATTGCATTTTTTTAAAATGTGTAAACCAAAAACATTGGACTGTATGATTTTTTTGAGGCTCCTTTCAGTATCAAAATTCAATTCTAGTTTTTGCTTTTTTTTAATAGTATTTATTCTACCCTTTCCAAACTGACAATTATTATTCTTAATGGTATAAAAGGAAGCAAAATAGTTGAATATTTCTATTTCTTTTCTGTCATCAGGCAGTGTTATACCATCTGCTTTAAGATTTAGGCCAACCTCTGCTTATTTTTTTCTCTTTGCCCTAAGTCTAGCTTTAAAAACAAGGTCTTTCTGGGGCTGCAGAAACTTGTGCTAAGCCTTGCTCATAGAGTTTATGAAATCAGACAGAACCAAGGCTTGGATCTCAGTTCTGCTTTGTGCTAGTTGTGTGAAATTGGCAAGGCTATTGAATTCTCTAAAATTCAGTTTCCTCATTATTATACTGGGTTAACAGTGTTTATCTCATTCGATTGTTGTGGGATTACATGAAAAAAAAACATAAAAAGTGCTTAGAACAATACCTGGCCCAAAGAAAGCCCACGAGAAATGTTATTTTCTTATTTTTGCTTCTTGGTGCCATCATCATTATCATCATCATCATTTTTATTATCACTTGGGAAGTTATTTTTGAAATACTCTGGTTTTTCATTGCTTCTTTCTACTAAAAAGCAACATCAACAATACCTCATATGTGTAGATAATTTCACAGTTTACAAGGTATTTTTACATGTCTTATCTGATCTTTACAATAATGCTCTGAGTTGAGAAGGATTAGTTTCTCCACATTACAGATCAAAGTCTCAGAGAGGTTTAATAACTTGTCCAAAGGATGAACCCAGGGTACTTGTGATCTTTACTTCCCTAGCCCCATAGTCCCTAGTACAGGAAGTGACTAAGGTAACCCACATGGTACTAGCAGGACAGTGATAAACAACATCAGGTGGCCTTGTGACAGAGTCATCTGCAATGAACATCAGCACTGGAAAGTTTAAAGCTTCTTTAAAGAAAACTTTACATGATTTGAGAGAACACTGCTATTTTATTATAGAGTGTGAATGTCTTGAAATAGAAACAGTATAAGGGTTTTTTTTTTTCCCTTGTATACATTGGCTTGTAAACAAGGTTTATCTCTCAAAATTTATTTTTAATTTTGAAAATCATAAGCATGCTACTTTTTAAAAAGACAGTATGGAATGTGGGGTTCTAGAGGCATTCAGAAGGGGGTCCTGAGGTGGGTGTTGGGAGCAGTGAGTGGTCATTGGACATAGAAACGGTCTCTAGTTGTGCCTGGGTGTATTTGCTGGAGGACACAGACCAGTGTAACAAGTCACACTGATTCATTTGTCGCATTTCCCTCCTTATTTGTCTTCCTCCAATCAGGAGGAAAACAGCTGTTCTTGTCCTCTAGGGCACTTTACTGTGGGAAGGTTTCCACCAATTTGAAGAAAATGGAAAAAACAAGGACAGCAAAGTGAGCTTTTCATAATGCTAATTTTATGCTTCAATTTAAAAAAAATTTTTAGTTAAGAATTTCCTGTTGTTTTCCTATTAAAAAATGTCCTCTTCTGAATGATAGCAAATAGTAGTTGGCAGTTGATTTTAATTTGCTAATCAGGCCAAATAAAAAGTTGGTAAATACACATTGGCTTTTGAAATTGTATTGGTTTGTGGAATGCGAAGTCTGAGGTGGGAGACATCCCTGGCAGAAGGCACCTAAGACCAGATTTCTGTGTGGAAGCTCTTGGTCACTGGCTTGGCCAGCTTCCTCCACTGACCCAGCTCCCCTTGTGCTGAGCTCTGAATAAACATCCATCTCAGTGAATGAAATGTGATTTAGTTGAGTTCCTCTTGAAAGGCTGTCTGAGGGACTGTGAGATGTGACTGCTTTGACTGACGCCCCCATTTTCTCTCTCTCAAAATAAGTCAGATTGACAGGATTCAAAGGAGACATGAAATTAGTTCTTATTGGCTGATTTAGCAACAAAGCCAGGAAGCAGAATCTGCTAAGTGGAAAATATTCTAAGACTAGGAATGAGAGATTGTGAGTATAAGGCAAGTCTTAACTAGCTGAGGAAGTCTCTCCGTTCCTGCAGCTGATAAGCTACTTTTGTAACTGGATGAAATGTTGGTCCCAGTGAGGACCCCTTTGGCGCAGACACTTTCAGACTGACTGCCAGGTGCAAGAGCAGATAGCATTCAGCCATTACTCATGCACGCACCCTTCATAAAAGAGTTTTCCCAGTAGCTACTGAGGCATCAGCCATTCAGGAAGAATTCAGTGATAGTTTCTGCTTAATAACACGATAACCACTTCCATTACATAGTTATTTCAGACTTTAAAACAAAAATCAGGTGAGATAAAACTGTCTGAAAGGGAATGTCCAGGTTCTTCTCTTCCATTTCCTTATGGTACTGCCGCTGGGCCAGGCTGAGTCTCTGATATTGCCAGTGCTACTCTGAAGATCTACAGAATGAGGAATAGGGATGTTCTCTTTATATTAATACAGATTAATTGGGGGGGGGGGGAAATCTGCCCTAATTTTCCCTGCTGCAGTTGAGCCCTTTTTCATTAAAGGAAAATAACTTAGACCTGCTTTCTCCTCTGGTAACTGGAATGGAGAGGATGAGGTGGAAAGAAGGTTTCAGGCATTACCACAGGGAAGTGAACTGGTGTCTATTCTGTCCCACTCCATTCCATATTGTAGGCATTTGCCCTCCCACCCCATCACTTAATAATGAAGTCAGGCAGTACAGCAAGGCCTCAGACAGAAGGCCCATTAGGCATGCCTGTGATTAAAGTTGATTAGCTAGAAGTCCAACATGAGTGGTGAATCAAATCCAATTTGCATGAACTACGAGGTGCTTCATTAAGGCTAATCATTTTCTTCTGTCCTTTGGTAATAAATCATCCTTATGTGGGGTTCAGTTAGATCAAGCTTGAGGATTTTGCCTTTAGATTCCTCTGTTAGCTATGCTCTTTGGCTTCATTTTCTAGGATGGTACCTGTCTGGAGCCCCGCCTCAGAGCTTCATCCTTGAAAAAACTTCCTAGAAATTTAAGCAATGATTCATTTAGGTCCACGTGCCAGCGCACAAGACTCACACGAAATGGTGTGCGTCTTTTAAAGTACCAGTAGAACAAATCATACTTATTTAAACTGATGAAGTACTCAGGCCACATAGTGCCCTGTGTTGAGCCCACTGATCATTAAATAATTTTACAAACCCTACTTGAAATGAGTCTATTTAAATCCAGCAAAATTGACCACATTTAACCTTCCAGAGCTCATGTGTAGATCATTCTTTCTTTTCAGTCTCTTGGAGAATGATGAGATGCTGCTTGTTTTGCCCCAAAGAATTATTTCTGCATATCTCCTGTCATTTGTATACTCTGTTCTCTGTGCCTGAAGCACCCTTCCCATCCCCTCTCACAGTCCTCTGTGCTTGTGTCTGTTGAAACATTCATCACACTGCAATACAATTTCTTTTTTACTTATTTATCTCTTCTACTCCTTGGAAACAGGAATTTCATGCCTAGCCCACAGCTGATAATAAATATATATTGAATAAAATGTTGTGAATTATGAGATGGTAGCTATAATGGACTATTATGCAGCCCCTTAAAAGAATGATGTTGATCTCTGTATATTGGCAAGTAAAGATGCCCATATATTTCATAATATAGTTACTGAAAAAAAGAAAGCTAAAAAACATTATGCATAGGATGATGCCATTTTTATTAAAAAAAAGTGCTTATGCGTGTATCCATAGAAAAGGTAAAAGTGTAAATATGCAGGGGCAGGATCTGGGATGTAAAGGTAGGGCTTTTACTTTTACCTTTATAAATTTCTATGTTCTAATTTTACTTTTAACTATAATTTTCCATATTTTAATTTGTTAGACTGAGTCTGTATTACTATTATAAGTTAAAAGCCTAATAAATAGCTTTAAAAACTATAAATTACAGATTCTGGTTGCAAATTTTTATTTTGAAAAATACTATGTTATTTCTAGGGTTGCTTTAACAAATTACCACAAACTGGGTTGTTTAGTACAACAGAAATTTATTCTTTCATGGTTCTGGAGGTTAGAAGTCTGAAGCCACGCTCCCTCCAAAGGTTCTAGAAAAGAATCCTTCTTTACCTCTTCTAGCTTCTGGTAGTTGGCCGCAATCCTTGGCATTCCTTGGCTTTTGCACACATCACTCCAGTTTCTGCCTCTGTTTTCACATAGCCTTCTCCCCTGTGTGTCTCCATGTTTTCACATAGCCTTCTTAAAAGGACACCAGTCAGTGTAATTTAGGGTCCACGCTAATCCAGTATGACCTTACCTTAACTAATTACATCTGTAAAGATCCTATTTCTAGATAAGGTCATGTTCTGAGCTTCTGGGTGGACTTGAATTTGCAGCCGGGAGGAATAAATTTTCCCCAGTACAAACATTAAACAGCACTTACTAACAAGGGCCAGAACCAACAAGCTTTATGTGTCAAAATGTCTCTTCTGCAGACAGTTTTCTGAGCGGTATCTTACCATTACAATTTGCATACCTCATTGGACTGGCACAGGATGGGAGCACCGGGTGATGTTACTGCTACTACAGGTTTGGAGAACCTAACAACCCTTGAGCTCATCCCTCCTCTAGCCTGAGACCCGAATTCACTTCACTCTACCCCTCCAGTTCTGGGATGAAGCAGCTTTTAGTTCCTCTTCTAATCTCTAGCTTTACTTTTGGTCTTAGGTTTTGTTTAATTTGCAAATTCAATTCCCTTATTTCTTACTTTTTTCTTCTTCTTTTAAGATTATTGTCTACTGTGTACAAGGCTCTGTAGGGTACACAAAATGGATTTCCTTGTAGTTTGTTAATACTTACATAATGTTAATGTTACCAACCAGGGTTCTTGGCCTTCCCCAGTCAATAGAAATTGACTAGAGGCCAGACAAGAAATTCAGTCAAGGCTTTATTGGGGCCCCTGCTGCAGCAGGGGGGAGCAAGAACAAACAACAGGCTCCCTTGCTTGCTTGCTCCCCAAGGGGAACCTTTTTCTTATATGGGGTGAGGGTAGGGATGCGTCCAGGGGTTGGGCCAGAGGGGTGGCTTAGGTGTTTACCCCACCCCTTAGGTGGTGTTGTGTGGAGGGGACATATGTAGTACCCTGCTTTTGCTCCTGGCACCCTGTTTTTGCTCCAGGCTCCTCAAAAGTGACAGTTGGGTTTTTTGGTCTCTTTGTATCTTTTGGGTCCAGAATTTGCTTCAGCTGCCCATGCACACAGTTATTTTTAGTCCCATACAGTTTCTCTGTATTTTGTTGCTCGAGGAGAGGTATGTCCAGGTGCAAGCATTGTAGCGCTGCAGCAAAGGGTGCCAGGTCCCAGCCTGTCTCATTAATACTGTACTTACTGATTGAAAGATACACATCAACCTTTGTAAAATTGAGGTTCTTCGTATAGTTCAGGCATGGCATAGTTCAGCTGACAGCATTTAAAATTTCTTAGTGGTAAATAAATTACACATCTTACAGTTAATGTCTTCAGATTCAATGATATATGGTAGCAAAAGAAATTTGGGCAAATCTTCCTGCCATTACACTAGATAAGCACATGTTGTGAGTGATTGTGGGTTAAGAAATAGGAACCTATAGTTCTTTATTTTAATATAGTTTTTAAAATAAAATGTTTATTATTGTTACTATTTTTTAAATTGAGGTAAAATTGACATATAACATTTTATTAGTTTTAGATGTACAACATAATGATTCAATCTTTGTATCTATTGTGAAATGATAGCCCCTACAGGTCTAGTTAACATCCATCACCACATAGTTATAAATTATTTTGTGTGATGAGAAGTTTCAATATATATTGTCATAGCAACTTCCACATATGCAATACAGTAGTATTAACTATAGTCACCATGCTATACATTATATCTCCATGACTTATTTATTTTATAACTGGAAATTTGTACCTTTTGATCCACTTTACCCATTTTGCTCACTCCCCACTCCCTGCTTCTGTCAATCACCAATCTGTTCATTTTTTTAAATTTGTTGTTGTTGTTTTGTTTTTAGATTTCACATGTAAATGAAATCATATGGTATTTGTCTTTCTCTGCCTGATATATTTCACTTAGCCCAATGCCCAAGGTCTATCCATTTTGTTGCAAACGGCAAGACTACATTCTTTTTATGGCTGAATAATTTTCCATTGTATATATACACCACATTTTCTTTATCCACTCATCTATCAGTGGACACTTAGGTTGTTTCTATATCTTGGCTATTGTAAATAATGCAGTGACCATGGACTTGCATATATCTGTTCTAATTAGTGTTTTTATTTTCTTCAGATAAATACCAAGGTGTGGAATTGCTGGATCATATGATAGTTCTATTTTTAATTTTTTGAGGAATCTCCATACTGTTTTCCATAGTGGCTGCACCAACTACATTCCTACCAGTGGTGTGCTAGTGTTTCTTTTTTCCACATCCTCACCAACACTTGTTATTTCTAGTTCCCTCATTTCTTATATTCATTCCAGAAATATGATTTAGCACCTACTATTTGCAAGGGATAGAACATATCTAAATGCTCTTATAGAAACAGTATTAGTACTTACATTTACCAAGCAGGAGGTCTGGATATCATTAAAAATTCTATAAGCCAAAAATATATGTGAACCAGGACAGGAGGCAAGCTATGGTCAATAGTGTACAAAGTTATCAACACTGTACCTTTCCCATTGGCAAGTTTCTTCCAATGAACTGGGTTCTTGAATTTTTTACTAGTGAAACCACAGTCTTTTAGGTGGAAAATTCATTGGTATCAACTTAGTATTTAGCTTTTTCCCAAGCCTGCAATCAGTTATCAATACTTACTGTTCATGGTGTTTGTACCAAGTATCTTTTTTGTAGTGTAGATTTCTGTCCCTCCCCCAAAGGGCTAAAATATCATATGGAGAAGGGAAAGAAAATGCAAGAGGAATTCTAATTCATGAGTTTTTTCTTTTATATAGTATTTGTACAGAAATAAGCCCAGCTAAAATTGATAATTCACCAGCTAAAAGAAAATGGTTTTATGTGGCAGACCTACTGCCCCAGAAAACAAGTAATTAAAGGACCTCTTAAAATAGCCATGAAATTGACATTCTGTGGGAGCCCATGTGTTCATTACTGTTCTTTTTAGTGAGGCTCCTCCCTGGGCACTATTCTGAGACCTGAGGTCTGTTGGCAAAATGAGCAAATCACCTAAGGACTTTGCATCCTCTTCTGGGGAAAGGGTTAGTGTATTTCTGGTGTAGGCAAGATAGTTATATCATGTCAGGTGGAAGTATGACCTTGTTATTGTTTTTATTTGGAGATTCAGTATGATTTGAGGAGATCTGTATGGGTGCCAAGTTGACAAGCGGTGGACTTGTGATGCTTAATTTTATGTGTCAACTTTGTTAGGCCATGGTAACTAAATATTCGACCAAACGTTAGTCTAGATGTTTCGGTGAAAATATTCTGTAGATGACATTAACATTTAAATTGGTAGACATTGAGTAAAGCAGACTGCCCTCCATAATGTGAGCAGACCTCATCTAATCAGTTGAAGATCTTAGTAGAAAAAGAACTGAAATCCCTGAAAGAAGAGGGAATTCTGCCAGCAGATGGCCTTCAGACTTGAAGTGCGATGTCGACTCTTTCCTGTGTCTCCAGCGTGCTGGCCCACCCTGCAGAGTTTGGACTTGTCAGTCTCCACGATCACATGAGCCAATTCCTTAAATAAATTATCTATCTATCTTTCCATCTACTTACTGAATCTATTATCTATCCATCCTATTTGTTCATTTTCTCTGTGATGATTCTTTGGCTAGGGAAAGTTGGGGGCGAACTTCTACTGAGGAGAAAATGGGTCTTCCTCTAGATTCCAAAGCTAATGCTAACAGAATGCCACATTTCCCTCAGCTTCCCCAAATGTGAGCCATTTATTGGTGTTAGTAATGAAACTTCGGTTGTGAGTACAAAGTTTACATTACACTTGTTTAAATGTCCTAGTGTTTAGACGCAGAGGGCTTATCATCATAATGTAAACAAGAAACAAATATGATGGCCCATGTCTTCTTTCCCCAAAGGTAAGACAGCATCACTACCTCAGAAAAAGGAAGCTTTGGACCAAAACCAATGGGGGAAGGAGACAGAGAGTGGCTGGCTGTATTCCAATAGGTCTTCTGCCTTTCTTTTTTTTTTAATTTAATTTTATTTTTTATTGGTGTATAGTTGTTTTACAATGTGTTAGTTTCTACTGTACAGCAAAGTGGAGTTCCTTGTGCTATACAGCATGTTCTCATTAGTTATCTATTTTATACATATTAGTGTATATATGTCAATCCCAATATTGCAATTCATCCTGTCCTCCCTTCCCCTGCTTGGTGTCCATATGTTTCTTCTCCACATCTGTGTCTCTGTTTCTGCCTTGCAAACCGGTTCATCTGTGCCATTTTTCTAGATTCCACATATATGTGTTAATATACGATATTTGTTTTTCTCTTTCTGACTTACTTCACTCTGTATGACAGTCTCTAGGTCCATCCACATCTCTACAAATGACCCAATTTCATTCCTCTTTATGGTTCCTTTAATATTCCATTGTATATATGTGCCACATCTTCTTTATCCATTCCTCTGTCGATGGACATTTAGGTTGCTTCCCTGTCCTGGCTATTGTAAACAGTGCTACAGTGAACACTGCGGTACATGTGTCTTTTTTGAATTATGGTTTTCTCAGGGTATATGCCCAGTAGTGGGATTGCTGGGTGATATGGTAGTTCTATTTTGTTTTTTAAGGAACCTCCATACTGTTCTCCATAGTGGCTGTATCAGTTTCCATTCCCATCAACAGTGCAAGAGGGTTCCCTTTTCTCCACACTCTCTCCAGCATTTATTGTTTGTAGATTTTCTGATGATGGCCATTCTAACCGGTATGAGGTGATACCTCATTGTAGTTTTGATTTGCCTTTCTCTAATAATTAGTGATGTTGAGGAGCTTTTCATGTGTTTGTTGGCTATCTGTATGTCTTCTTTGGAGAAACGTCCATTTAGGTCTTCTGCCTATTTTTTGATTGGGTTGTTTGTTTTCTTGATATTGAGCTGCATGAGCTGTTTGTATATTTTGGAGACTAATCTTTTGTCCTTTGATTCATTTGCAAATATTTTCTCCTATTCTGAGGATTGTCTTTTCATCTTGTTTATGGTTTCCTTTGTGGTGCAAAAGCTTTTAAGTTTCATTAGGTCCCATTTGTTTATATTTGTTTTTATTTCCATTACTCTAGGAGGTGGGTCAGAAAGGATCTTGCTGTGATTTATGTCAAAGAGTGTTCTTCCTATGTTTTCTTCTAAGAGTTTGATAGTGTCCAGCCTTACATTTAGGTCTTTAATCCATTTTGAGTTAATTTTTGTGTATGGTGTTAGGCAGTGTTCTAATTTCATTCTTTTACATGTAGCTGTCCAGTTTTCCAAACACCACTTATTGAAGAGGCTGTCTTTTCTCCATTGTATATTCTTGTCTCCTTTATCAAAAATAAGGTGACCATATGTGCAAAGGTTAATCTCTGGGCTTTCTATCCTATTCCATTGATCTGTTTTTGTGCCAGTACCATATTGTCTTGATTACTGTAGCTTTGTAGTATAGTGTGAAGTCACTTGCCTCCTTGCCTCCTTGCCTCCTTTGTCATAGATTAGTTGACCATTGGTGCGTGAGTTTATCTCTGAGCTTTCTGTCCTATTCCATTGATCTATATTTCTGTTTTTGTGCCAGTATCATATTGTCTTGATTATTGTAGCTTTGTAGTATAGTCTGTATTCAGGGAGCCTGATTCCTCCAGCTCCGCTTTTCTTTTTCTCAAGATTGTTTTGGCTATTCGGGTCTTTTGTGTCTCCATACAAATATTAAGATTTTTTTTTTTCTAGTTCTGTGAAAAATGCAGGTCTTCTGTCTTTGCTCACACAGTCCTTCTCACCTGGTTTGGCTCAAGCCAAATATATGATGCTTTCTAAACTTGAATGGATTTTTCTTTCTATGCCAGATGCCCCTTAGAGACTGCTCATCTTTCTACTCCCTTTCATAGCAAAACTTCTTGAGTCAGTGTCTCCACATTCTCACCTCACTTTCTTCCATACCTGACTCCATTCAGACTTTTGTCCTTATCACCTTGCAGAGACTACCCTAGTCGAGGCCCTTCGTGACCTCCACATTGCCCTCTAGCTTTGTTCCAGATTATCTCTGTGTCTTTGATTTTCTGTGATTTGAATATGGTATGCCTAGGGGAGTGTGTATGCATATGTATATATGTGGTATTTATCCTGCTTGGTATTCTCTGAGCCTCCTGGATTTGTGGTTTGTTATCATTAATTCTGGAATTCTTAGCCAATATTACTTCGGGTATTTATCCTGCTGTTTTTCTTTTCCTCCTGATATTTCAATTATTATATGTTACACCTTTTGAAATTATCCTACAGTTTTGGATGTTACATTCTTTTTTCTTTTTTATCCTCTTTTCTCTTTATATTTCAGTTTTGTAAGTTTCTATTGACCTATCTTCAAGCTCACTGATTCTTTTTTCAGCTGTGTCCAGTCTACTAATGAACCCATCAAAAGCATGCTTCATTTCTGTTACAGTGTTTTGTTTTGTTTTGTTTAACATCTTTATTGGAGTATAATTGCTTCACAATAGTCTGTTAGTTTCTGCTTTATAACAAAGTGAATCAGCCATACATGTACATACATCCCCATATCTCCTCCCTCTTGTATCTCCCTCCCACCCTCCCTATCCCACCCCTCTAGGTGGTCACAAAGCACCAAGCTGATCTCCCTGTGCCATGTGGCTGCCTCCCACTATCTATCTATTTTACATTTAGTAGTGTATATATGTCCATGCCACTCTCTCACTTCATCCCAGCTTACCCATCCCCCTCCCTGTGTCCTCAAGTACATTCTGTACGTCTGCGTTTTTATTCCTGTCCTGCCCCTAGGTTCTTCAGAACCTTTTTTTTTTTTTCTTTAGATTCCCTATATATGTGTTAGCATACGGTATTTGTGTTTCTCTTTCTGACTTACTTCACTCTGTATGACAGACTCTGGGTCCATCCACCTCACTACAAATAACTCAATTTCATTTCTTTTTGTGGCTGAGTAATATTCCATTGTAAATATGTGCCACATCTTCTTTATCCATTCATCTGTTGATGGACACTTAGGTTGCTTCCATGTTCTGGCTATTGTAAATAGAGCTGAAATGAACATTGTGGTACATGATTCTTTTTGAATTATGGTTTTCTCAGGGTATATGCCCAGTAGTGGGATTGCTGGGTCATATGGTAGTTCTATTTGTAGTTTTTTAAGGAACCTCCATACTGTTCTCCGTAATGGCTGTATCAATTTACATTCCCACCAACAGTGCAAGAGGATTCCCTTTTCTCCACACCCTCTCCAGCATTTATTGTTTGTAGATTTTTTGATGATGGCCATTCTGACTGGTATGAGTTGATGTTTCAGTGTTTCTGGTTTCTAGCAGTTCCTTTTGATTCTTTCTTAGTTTCCACCTCCCTGTTTATATTACCCATTTGTTCTTGCATGTTGTCTGCTTTTTCCATTAGTGCACTTAGCATATTAATCATAGTTATTTAAAATTCCAGACCAAGCCTGATAAAACCAACATCTGTGTCATACTGGAGTCTGATTCTGATGCTTGCTTTGTCTCTTCACACTGTGTTCTTTCTTACCTTGTATTTTTGTTGTTGAAAGCCGGACATGATGTATTGAGTAATAGGAAATGAGGTACGTAGACTTTAGTGTAAATTTTTATGTTAATTTGGCTAGCGGTTGGACTGTGTTTAATGTCATAGCTATAGATAGCACAGGCTTCAATTCCTCTCGTATCTTAGTTTTGGTCTCCCCTGTTGTTCTTGGGTTTCACTAAAAATTTCTTCTTAAACAGACCTGAATTCACTATTATTGTACTAAAACCCTGTTGGTGTGGTGGTAAGGAATGCAGGAGGGATAGCATTTTATAATCTTATTATTAAATTTCAGTCTTTTAGTGGCCCTGTGTCTCTGGGCTATGACCCTCATGTGTGTTTCTTAGTTTCCCTCTCCCAACCTTCGAATGAGATGAAGGCTGGAAGGGGAGAAATGCCCTTTTTCCAGATGGGATAAAGCTCTGGAAAGTAGATCTTTGTTATGGAGAGCAATTCTGACGTATTTCACAAGGATTATGATTGCCTATCCCTCGCTATAGCCACAAGGTGATCTTTTTTGGCTCTTCACTGGTCGGAAGAAACTGGTTAGGTTCCTGGAGGTGAAATTCATGAACGTGTAAGGGTCCCCTAAGACCCTGCAGTCCCAGGATTCTCTCACTCTCAAGCTAGTCCATTTTCAGTCTCCAGCAATTCATCAAAATTACCACTTAAATGTTTCTACCAGTTTATGGCCCCAATGCTTCTGCTTCAGATCTCAGCTGTGGCTCTCCAGAATCTGGCATGGTGGCTTGCCCTGAAACCTCAGTTCTCTGATGTTTCCAAGAAAAGTCACTGATTATCAGTTTGTTTAACATTTTCTTTTCCTAAGGATGGAAGTGATGATTTCCAAGCTTTTAACATGTTGAATCCCAAACTGGAAGTCTAGGTATCCTTTACAGTACCTAGCACTGTGCTAAACAGGAATTGGCACACCATGTCTTGGCTTGTGTTTTCACCAATGCTACTCAGCCCATTTCCCCAGCACTTCCACAGCTGCACAGGACACTCTTTTTGCCAGGGGAAACTAGTTGGAGCTTTAGCATGTGTGTTTTAATGGCTGCCAATCCTTTAAATATAGGCACTAATTTCATACTTAGAGTGAGTGATGGATGACAGCAGAGATCAAGTGGGGTTGTCCCACTCAGCTTCCTGTTTTCTTCTCCCAGACATGTATATTTGCATTATTGCCAAAAAAAGAACAATAAATCCAAAAAAAATCCACACTTCTCTGTTGGGCTGGAGCCTTGGCCTACTCAGGAAGGGTCATTTCTGGTGTCTCAGGTGTATAGGATCTTCCCTGAGGCTTGATTTCTGAGATTTAGAGACACTCTGAAGACTTTAATTTTCTTATTTATGGTTTTGCTTTTTGCTGTGTGGGAATACATTTCTCTCACCCTTTCTTTCTTTATTTCCTTCCTTCCTTTTTTCCTTCCCTCCCTCCCTCCTTCCTTTTCCTTTTCAATATTAGTACTTAGCATGTTTATGTTAAGTTAAATGTTTTCCTCATTAATGTTAGCTTTTAGCAGAAAAGGAAAATTTAGCTGAAGACAATTGCCTGGTGAATCTTTTCAATACTGATTTGAAATGCAAATTAATATAAGCAATTACCAGATACTATACATAGTCTTAAAATGGAAGGCTTTAAATGACATTTTCCTGGCAATCTGTATAAATCTCAAAGATTAGGCATTCTCTTTATTCAGCAAACTAAATATGCATCCAAAGCCCAATTTGAAGTTGCCATCCCATAATCATTCTTAATTGTAGCCAGCTCTGAAATAAAGATGACCTCATCAAATAAGTTACCTAAAGAATTACTCCCTATTTGGGAATGTGTGTTTGGAAAGAGAGATACCTTATGTATTGGGGTTGGGTGCTGATGGCCTCAGAGGATGAAGACCAAGATGATATTTTAGGGAGATGGATTTTTTTTCTCAGTCAGAAGGAATTGAGTCTTCTCTGTGTTGAACACTTAATATTCATTCGTTATTCAATGAATATTCATTGGGTAGTACCATGTTTTGGCCATATATTTTAATTGCTGGGGATGCAATGGGAATAGGACAGACAAGGTCCCTTCTCTCATGAGTCATATCCTGGTTGGAAAATAAAATTAATCTAGAGAATGATAAGTACCCTGATGTAGGACTGAGAATGGCTGGGTGGGTGGGTGAGGAGAGGGTGCCCATAAGATAGGGTGGAACAAGCAAGACCGTTTTGAAAAGGTGACATTTGCATTGAGCTATTAAAGAGCCAGCCAACCACTCATTTTGTAATTTTCACCACTTGAGGAAAAGGTAACTTTAGTTCAACTGGTATAGGCAAAGAAATGAATTGCTTAAGTAGGTTAAGTCATTTCTCTAAAGTTACACAGACTTCAAATCCTATTCCATTTGTCTCCAAAGCTGCCCACCCACCACAGCCCACAGGTCATTGCTCACCAGCTGCCTCAGTCTTGGGTAGAAACAAGATTTTTGTTTACCTGATCTAGGACTTTAGGTTTTCATGGAACAGAGAATTTTCTAATAAAACTAACCCCCAGTCATCTATTCTCTCAGTAAGAATATTAAAAATCAAAGAAGACAACCACTTAATTTTCATAAAAAAAGATATTTTAATACCAAAAAAGTTAAAAGGATATTGTCTGACATTAAAGGACATGACTTTGAATTGAATAAATTAGCTTTATGAAAGACACATTATTTTGTCTCTGTTTTTACTTATTTCACAGAGAATCACTAGAACCACAACATAAGAAGACTCATTTGAGAACCGATAGACTCAATGACCTGCAGGTTTACCTCCAACCTTGAGAATCTTAGGTTGATGCAAACTTCCTAATCTTGATGTGTGGAGGGGCAACGCAGGGAGATGCTCTGCCCTGAGGATATAAACTTTCTTTTAATTCAATCAGTCCAGCAAAGGGCAGGCAGGTCATCTAGACCTAAGTATTTCCAATTTGAGTGTTGTCCTTTGAAATGTTTATCTGTTTAGGAAAGAGGACATGATGCATTCTCTGTTCATTAAAAAGTTCAAACACAACTTAAAGTTCTTTACAAAATAATACACAAACTGTTTTTCCGTAGGCAGTTGCTTACAATGGCTTGAATAAATTAAGAGATTAGATTCATTGCTTTTCCTATTAATTAAATATATGGTTAGAAATGACCATTTGGACTTCTATTAATATCAGTAGAAGTGTGTATGTATGTATGTATGTGTGTGTGTGTGTTTGTTTGTGTGTATCTTTGTCATGAATATTCAAGTATTGATCAATTTATGATAGTGATATATCTGTATTTCTTTTCCTAACCGTGAAACATAAGCACAAATAGGAAATGTAAAAGAATAAATACTATTTTAAATTATATGAAAACATAATGATAATTACAGAGGCAATAATTGTATACAAGAGCAGCAATAGCATCCTTGAGGCCGTTTCTACAGTGTTTCAAGTACCTAATTATATCAGTTTTATCAGAGTTCATCTCATAGAGAGATGAGGTAAGAAGTGTTGGGCTCAAGGATCAATTGAAATTTCAGTTCTGTACATGAGTAAAAATAGCAAATACACAAGCTGTTTGAATGCCTGGCTCTTCTCTTCTTTTGTCAATATAACTGTTATTACCTTCGCACTGTTTTATCTCCCTCTCTTAGGCTTAATAGCATGAGCTAAAAGCAGTTGATTTCAGAAAGCAATTGAAGGGATGAAGAGAAATACAAATTATTAAAAATGTACCAGATACAAATGAATGCATTCTACAATATTAACAAAGTCCAAAAAGGCTTAGAATTAGTTTGAAGCTTTTCCTCTGATAGCTGTTTAATATGTATATTTTTAATTTCAAAAGAAGTCAAGGATGGTAGAAGGAAGGAGAAGTAGGAAACATATAAAAAAGCTAAATCACCTGTAATACCACTACCAGGGTCAGCACTGTTTGTGTTTTCCTGAAATCCTTCTGGTCTTTAAGATGTATATATTTATTATGTATTTATTAAATATGTAATTATTAAAACAATTATAATGTGTACATAATTTTCTACCCTTTCATTAACTAATATTATGAGGCATTTTCATAATAAGAAATATTTTTCATACACGTGCTTTGTATGATGGCCTAATATTTTATCACATAGAAATATTAAACTTTTTCTAGTTACTCTGCCACTCTTGGGCACTAAGGTTGTTTTCAGTTCTTCCTTCTTAAAAATAATGCTGCAATGAACATGATCAAATATGAATCTGTTTGCAATTTTGAAATACTTCCTTAGATTAGATTTCCATAAGTAGAATTGCTATGTTAAAGAATGCAAACCCTGCTTAGAGTCTTTACAGCAGAAATGTAGAAACAATCTACCAGTGTGGTTTAATAATTCCCACTTCACTGTACCTTCACCCCTACTGGTATTATCTCTGAAAAAAATGAGTTTGATAACTTGATAGATTAAAAAAACTCATTATATTAATTTGAATTTCTTTCCTTTTTTTCTTTTTTAGTGAGATTCATTTGTGCATTTCTTCACTAAAATTTCTACAAAGCATCATGTTGGCAGGACTGGCTTCAGTGGAGTGTGACCTGTACAGTTGCGTGAGACTCCAAAGCTCAGAAAGGTATTGTGCTTGGTTTAATGCTCTGCTGTCGCCATCTTGGAATTTTATCTTTGAACTTATGTTTTGTAAGTGAAGTTTGATGGGACAATGCAATGAATATATGTATGAGCAGAGCAGAAGAAATATATGCAATAGGTGTGTCCACTCTTCCTCATCACTCCATTTGCCCAGAGTTTGTGATGTTCCATGAGTACAGCATTCTGGAGGACCCAGGATGCATACAAGTTCAGGGAGACTCAAAGTGAGTACAAGGTAAGCATGATACATCTATAATTGAGTAAGTAGGGGGAGGTGACAGCTCCAAGCGGCCATGCTTTATGTTTGTGCCAGAACTTGCTTCCAATGAAGAAAGAAGGTAATTTTTTTTTTTTTTTTTGCGGTACATGGGCCTCTCACAGTCGTGACCTCTCCCGTTGTGGAGCACAGGCTCCGGACACGCAGGCTCAGTGGCCATGGCTCACGGGCCCAGCCGCTCCGCGGCATGTGGGATCTTCCCGGACAGGGGCACGAACCCGTGTTCCCTGCATCGGCAGGTGGACTGTCAACCACTGTGCCACCAGGCAAGCCCAGAAGGTAATATTTTTCTGAGAAACATGAATAACCAAGAAACCCTATCATATCCTTTTTCACTCATGTTACTTTCTTGTATTAGCCAACCACTTGCACTGAAAATAATGCCATAGAAGGAAAGAAAAAGATAAACCAACCTATAGTTCCTCTTCCCTTTAGTCCTTTCTTGCTCGTGATGAGGAAGAGAATATTGTGACCAAAAGCAGGAGAGTAAACAGAACCCTGGAGTGAAACCGTGAATGTAGAGTGTTGTTCGTCCGGTGGTCATAAGAACTGTTTCTGATTCTCCTGCCTGATGGGAATGAAGAAGAACATCTGTGAGCTCAGTTGGGGCATACCAACTGATACCACATCTGGTGCATTATCTGCAGTTGAGGCTTCTACTTAATTGTCACACACTGTGATCCAGACTGGTATTTGCAGGGGACAGACTAGTGAATTAAAGGGGAACAAAATGGGACCATCACCCCTGCATCCCTTAAGTCTTTGAGGGCGATGCTGATGTCTGCTGTTCTACTGAGGGTGCAATATATTTTTTATTTACTATCTTAGTTGCGACCAGGGAGTGGCAATTTCAGGGGTTTCTGCTTTGCCTTCACTAGTATAGTGGTTTTATTCATTAGGCTCAAAAGAGCCTACATTAGGGTCATGTCAGTGTCTGAGATGGCTAGTCCAATTATACGTTTGGAAACTGGGAAAATACCACTGGATGTGTCTGTGGACTTAGTGGACTCACCGTAGATGACGTTAGTCCAGAAATCCATTTATTGCTCAATTTCCATATACCCCTACTCTAATAGGGAGGCCGTAATGGAGCTTTGAGCCCTCACATGTTAGTGCCTGGGTTTGGTATTTATGGATGTGGGAATATGGGAAGTATTCTCTCCTCCTCAATTTTCTAGAAGTTTGTGTAATATTGATATCATTTCTTCCTTAATTGTTTGATAGAATTTGCCAGTGAAACCACTGGTGAATGAATGAATTTAATTTCTTTAATTGATATGGGGTTAATTCAGATAATGTGAAAGAGCTGAATGTCCCCTTTCTCCAGTGTACAGCCAACCAAGTAAATGGTCATAGGTCTGTTTGGCAGAAAGTCTGGGGGAATCACTGCTTTGTATATTGGCTATGATGTTGCAGGGCCTTCAAGGGGAACCAGCTTTCTTTCAGTAGATTTGTTCTGGGTCAAAGAGCTGGCTGAGGTCTGGAAATGGGGAAAGGGCTCGTGACTTTTCTAGGAGGCCTGATCTCAGCCTTCTCCTCATCCTTTCTTAATCTCTGTTGATTATATTATGCAATACGCTTGTTGGATATTTGACTATCTTGCCTTTAGGGATACATAAGAAGTGAGTATGAGCGATATCCATAGGTCCCTTTGAGTCAGGCTTTCTTGGCTACCATTCCAACTTGTTCCCCATTTTGAATAATTACTTCTTCCTTGTCAATGATGGTTAAATGCTACCTTTTGGCTTTTCCTACTTTGGATTCCCTACTGTTGCTGAGGCGCCCAGTTCTGCAACAGTTTCTCTGACGATTAGTACTGGTCTCCAGAGAACCACTACACTTGAACTTTGACTTTTCAGTGATGCTGGTGACCCCTCACCTGAGTGTTCCTTATTGCCTTGGCAAGGGGAATGTTCCCTGGCTGTTTCCAGAAATGTAGTCAACTGGTGGATTTTATGACCTTATATGATAGTTCTATTCTATCCACTACTCTGCACCTGTTAATTTCTTCCTCCACAGACTGTCACAGAAATTCTGGCATACGTTTAAAGTGGGCCATCACCTTTTTCAAGATTTTAAGAGCCATCCCACAAGTGTATATAAGCCAACTCAAGAATCCCTTCCCATGGTATTAAACTGAGAAACAGGAAGAGAGTTGCACTAGTAAAAAAAAAATTCTCCCTCAACCAACTTTATATTCTTCATCCCCGGTAGATCTACTCCTGGTACCAATGGTCTTTGGTAAGGTTTCTAGAAGCTTGAGATTTTTGTGGAAGTTATTTATAGAGGGAGTATTCTCTAGAGAAACCTGTAAGGGAATGAAGGAAGCATAATAGAGCAGAAGTCAAGCAAACATATGTTGCAAGAGAAATCTAGCCTTGGCCTCTTCCCACGGGGAGCTCTGGAGTGTGAATGTTGCTGCAGAAGTTGTCCTTCCCAAAGGCAAGGGGGTCTTTTTTACACCCTTACATCAGGTAGCCATCCTGACCCACAGGGTAAGGTGTAACCTCTTAGTTGCAGCAGGCGGGCTCCTTAGTTGTGACATGTGAACTCTTA
The DNA here is from genome assembly GCF_963924675.1 of Phocoena phocoena. Classification (NCBI taxonomy): domain Eukaryota; kingdom Metazoa; phylum Chordata; class Mammalia; order Artiodactyla; family Phocoenidae; genus Phocoena; species Phocoena phocoena. The sequence continues at coordinate 60,116,335 of NC_089220.1, forward strand.
GTTGCGGCATGCATGTGGGATCTAGTTCCCTGACAAGGCCCGGGCCCCCTGCATTGGGAGCCCCGAGTCTTAACCACCACACCACCAGGGAAGTCCGCTTCATAGGCTTCTGATACCCACCTACTATAGTTGGCACATATGATGAACCAACTCTCCATTCCATCTTAAGGTGTTCATAGGCTGCACATGCATGGAGCTACAAAGGGGTTAAACCTTGGTGCAGAGCTATTCAATTCTTCATGCACCAAGTTGGAGTAAGGCAGAATAATATATGGTTGATGCCTCTTTAACAAAGAGTTGAACTTTGTGTCAGTCAAAATCTATGAGGAGGGAATAATGGCACATGTGCCATAAATTTGCAATTCTGGAGTTCGAGTATAAGCTCTTAGAGGGTGAGATTGTGCTTTATACATCTTTGTACCCTCTGTAGCTAGCACAGGACCCTGAATAAAGCAGATGCATAATAAATATTTGTTGATGGATTGTTTTGGCTACCTAACAATTTATGCAAATGAAGGAGCTAGTGTCAGTGAAAATTGTTGAACACTTAACAAGAATTTTTATTCCTTTGGCTTTCTTCTTTGAGAACATTCTTTGACATTACAGGGTGAAATCAGAGCTGGAGAATGTGCAGCTGAAGGTTAACTCTGTCCTCAAAATATCATCTTTGGGGCTTCCCTGGTGGTGCAGTGGTTGAGAGTCCCCGCCTGCAGGGGACACGGGTTCGTGCCCCGGTCTGGGAAGATCCCACATGCCACGGAGCGGCTGGGCCCGTGAGCCATGGCCGCTGAGCCTGCGCGTCTGGAACCTGTGCTCCACAATGGGAGAGGCCACAGCAGTGAGAGGCCCTGCAAAAAAAAAAAAAAAAAAAATCATCTTTGTAGTAGTAAAATAAAGCACTGATACTGAGGTCCTTATGCTTTTGTCCTGGTCTTTCTATAAAATATAAGGCCCATGTATTTTCTTTAGAAATCCCTTTTTGTCGTTATTCAATCTTATCTCCTTGCATGAATTACTCATTAGAATTTAGCTTCTTCCAGAGCCCCAGTAACATATTTTGGTTCCTGGAATGTTATTAAGAGTGATATTTTGTGGTCAGCAATAATCACTATTACTGTCTATTAATAGGTCCTGCTTGAGTCAAGGGAATTTTTTGTTGTTGTTGTTATTGGTATTGGTATTGGAGTGGGAAGGTGAATACCTCCAGGATTTGCATGTTTAGTCCTTGACCAAATCAATGATATAAAATCGGATTTTAGTGGGTTCAAAGGAGAATGTAATCTCGGTTTATTTATTGGAGAGCAGGTGTCCAGGGCCAAAGGACATTGCTATAGGATTAAGAATGTTGTTTATGTTACAATGACATTTGCTATGTTTTTAATGCTTTCCCAAAATGATTTCTTCTCAAGCAAAAAATGCTGAGAAGAATTCAAAAGGCTTGAATACTAGAGTGCCTGAGGGAAAATCCAAAACAACACCACAATCTCTCTCTCTCTCTCTCTCTCTCTCTCTCTCTCTCACACACACACACACACACACACACACACACACTGTGTGTGTGTGTGTGTGTGTGTGTGTGTGTGTGTTTGTGTATGGACAGGTACATTCCAGGTTAGCTTATGCTATTAATGAATAGCATGGGGCTGGGCTATTTGCCACAATCAAAATTAAAAACTTAGAACTCTTGACACCTCTCATCAATTTGATCTTTCCAATTTCCTCAAGCTAATGAGGGTGATGGTTTTATTTGACACTAAAATATTTAGGAAATGCCTTAATCTAACAATGTGACAAGATAAATTGGGTTTAAATAGAAAATGAACATGGGCCTTTAATAGAAGCAAATGTATTTCTAAGGCAAACACAGTTGGTCTTGTTCCCCTGTGTGTTTCTATATGAGTGCCCTGTAATAATTAATGTTTTAAGAGCATAAAATAAGGAAGAAAATTTGAGCTCTAAAGCCTTAAGGAATTTTATGTTTCTGTGAAGTATTTCGTTATGTTACTCATCACTTGATTTGAATGTGAACTAATTTCAGTTCTCTAAAGCAAGGTATTTGCTAGCCTCAGTAGGGTGGATTGAGCATATAAAAATTATTAAGAAAAGCCATAAGCAGTGCAATTTGCAACTGTGAAGATTTGTGCAATGCATCTATAATATACCCACATATTGCTATCATCTAATTATCTTTTGGTGGCTAAAACCCAATGTTTGTCCTTGGGAACAAACTTGTAGTATAACCTTTGTCTAGGTCTGTAGACCTAGACCTTGAGTGTTCAGACTTAGCTGACGGTTCATACTGAGTATGTCAGTTCATACTGAGCTGACAACAATTCAAGATACTTAGGTTTGGGAGATAAGAATGTCAATTCATTTCTTTAGTTGTCTTGAGACAAGAATATCTTCCCAAGGAGTGAGTTACTAATACTAAATAATGATGATTCCTGGCCTGTTCCTTAGTTTAGTCAGAAATCTAATACTTTAAACCACATCTAGCCTTTCGAGCATGTATAGTTAGAATGATGTTTGATAGCAGTTGAATGACTTCGGGAATAAAATAAATTGCTTGTATCAGCATTTTTTTTTTTTTTTTTTTTCTGTACCCGGGCCTCTCACTGTTGTGGCCTTTCCCGTTGTGGAGCACAGGCTCCGGACGCGCAGGCTCAGCGGCCATGGCTCACGGGCCCAGCCGCTCCACAGCATGTGGGATCTTCCCGGACCGGGGCACAAACCCGTGTCCCCTGCATCAGCAGGCGGATTCTCAACCACTGCACTGCCAGGGAAGCCCTGTATCAGCATTTTTAATCTTACTTTTGGAAATCATAATTTCCATTTAAAATTTGAAATAGCATTATCATTCCTTTATAAACATTCATTCATTCATTTTTCAAATGGTTATTCAGAGCCTACTTCGTGCTGGTTATTATGAGGCATTAAAGGAAGAAGAATAAGTTGTATTACTTCCTTTACAAATCTTATTAACTGACAAATAAAGATACACATGTATATATATACAAACATATTCATACGCAGAAAGCCAAAAGTAATAAGGTACAGTGTGCTATGGTTATGAAAAGGAAGAATTGATTATTTATAGCTGTGACAGATTATTTATTAAAATGTTACCATGTGGGACTTCCCTGGTGGTGCAGTGGTTGAGAGTCCGCCTGCCGATGCAGGGGACACGGGTTCGTGCCCCGGTCCGGGAAGATCCCACATGCTGTGGAGCGGCTGGGCCCGTGAGCCATGGCCGCTGGGCCGGGCGTCTGGAGCCTGTGCTCTGCAACGGGAGAGGCCACAACAGTGAGAGGCCCATGTACCCCACCGCCCAAAGAAAAAACTTACTGAAATATTAAATGTTTTAACAGCCACTTTATAGTGTATTTTTGGGATATCAGGTCAGAATCCTAGTCATAGTCTTCAGAGAGCCAGATGGCCAGGAGAAAGGAGCAGGGAATATCATCAAAGTTATTTACCTTTATATCAGCTACTAATATGGTGCCTTAAGACTGAGAGTATGGGTCTTAAAATTGGAGATAATACTTCAAAAAGCAACTTAGAAGATGGCTACTTAGTCTTGAAGGGTGAATGTTTCTAAGATAGCCTTCTGAGAATCTATTGCTAGTAACATGGGAGTTAAGGCATGTTTTGGGTTTGAGAGACCAGAGAAGGACCATGACTGTAATCAAACATCACAAACTAGAAGAGAAGAGAGGGGAAGAAAGAGGATGGAACACTTATCAGGCTGCCCATGGATCCCTGGGTAGGGGAAGGCCTGAGTGCTTACATAGCAGATACCCTCCTGCTCTGTCCTGTAATGTAGGTGCCTGGAATCTGGGGCCTAGAGCCTGGGGAATGACTGATATGATGACCTAAGTCGTAGTTTACTTAGAACAGTCTGTTTATGCCTGTTGCCCAGCATAATTATATATAGCCCTTTCACTGTCCAAAGTGAGTTTGAATGATAATATGGGCATCCTTCCAAGTGATACCACAGAAAAAGTTAAAGATGTGGCTGGAGTCTGGGTAGAAGGGCAGCCCTCATGATTTGCCAGAACTGAATCTTCATAGTGTTGCTTTTGTCTAATCCCATGGTAAAGTAAGACCATTAAGCCTTATCCGGACTGGAGGATATTCTGTGGTCAGTGTTGGGAAAGCAAGAGATACCCAAGGAGGGGCAAGAAAATTGTCCATTTCACAGACTCATCAACTGGTCCCCTGGAAAACCTGGGGAAGATATCAGCATTTTTCTGTGTGTTGGAACTACTGCTGTGAAAATCCTACTCACATCATAGATAGGGTTCCCATCTAAATGATAAGTGAAAATACAGCAGGATATTTATGTTTTCCTTTTACTTATTCCTCAGACCTTCCAGTGCCTAAATTAGGGGGCCAAAAGCAAAAGGTGATTGTAAAACATTGTGTCTTCCCAGCTTTGCTTTCTCAAAGCCTGGATTTACTGAGATCACGCCAAGGACATTTGAGGATCGTGAAAACAGAGGGGAGCAATTTAGCTGACACTAATAAAAAAATCTGGGGGGTAAAGAGGGTTCAGAGAAAAGGGGACTCCCAAACTGTTTGGTGGAAGCACCCTAAGGATATTTATCTGATCAACATTATAGAAAACTCCTGCATTGTGTGCATAGAGAGGCTGGGTTTCTATGAATTTCTAGATTTCTGAGGCACAGAAGTTGAGCTGTGTAGGAACGATGTAGTCAAGGCATTTAAACAGAAGCCACTGAGGACTGAGGACCACAGGAGCCCCTTTCTACCTTGGTGTGCCCAGTTTCAATGAACAGGGATCCCTAGATGGAGGGCACAGCACGTGAAGTTGGCTTTTTAGGATCAATCATATTTAGATACATGGGGAGGAGGGAACGCAGGGCACAAAAACCCAAAGCAGGAAATCTCATGATGTGAAAGAAAAATGGTCAAATATTTAAATTGTTTCACAAGTCCCTCATGATTGACTTATTCTTCAGACTTAACTGCTGATACTCTGCTCAACCACACCCATCCCTCAGCTTGGAATATTCCTTTTGTCCATTCTAATTTCACCTAACATCCATTGAATCTTACAGTTCAGATTATACATAATTTTCACAAAGTTTAACGTCCAGTGGCTTGGTAAAGCACTCCTGTTGTTATACACTGTCATTGCACACTTGTACAATATATTTGTGTTGTGCTTACCACAATTGTATTTAAATTTTTGAGTAATTAATTTTCTTAATATCTGTCTCTTGCTAGATTCTAATTTCCACTGGCTCAGAAACTGTGTCATTGATGCATCCTCAGTACCTAGTACAGGGTCTGGCTCAAAGTACGTGTTCAATAACTATGTCTTGGATGAATGAATTAATTAGGCTGAAACATGAGGTATGCTATAGGAGGTTCTGGGAGATTAGACTCGAGAAATAGGCTGGAATAAAATTTTGGAGTGTTCTGAATACAAGCCAGTGGAGTTTGGCCTTTTTCTAGGCCCTGAAGAACCTTTGAAAGTTTTCAGAGTACAGAGTGTCCTACCCACATTCAAACAGTTGGTTGGAAAGTTGCTCTTGGTAAACAGTTTCGAATTGTGCACAGAATACCCATGAGCTGTTGATAGTCATATGTTGATAAGGCAGGAAAACGGAGTGGAGGAAGAAAGGGAGGCATTGACTTTTATAGAATCATGTTTCTTTACCTCAAGCAACAGGTCCAGACCACCAGCAAAGTAAAAGGAAAAAAATGTCCCTAGAGAGTCTCTGTGAAAGAACTATTTTCCCTGAAGTTAGCTCAGTCTAAAACTGACAAATTTTGGCAAAATAGAAGTGACTTAGCAGTTGATTTCCTATAGTAGTGGTTCGGCTTTTAGTAGAGTGTATGGAATAGAAGGTGACTCTGATCTTTCCAAGCAGGTAGCAATGCTGCATCCTCAGTGCTACACAGCCTAGTCTCAGTTCTTTTGACCTTATCTGCTGGTGGCCGTCAGCAAGCTAATATCTTTGTTAACAAGGTCCTAACAGTACTCACCACGCATGAACTACTAGGATCTAATTATTGCAAGTATCCCATCCAGTGACTTTTTTGACAGTACTTAGTTGGTTCTATAGACCCAGATTAAAGCAGGATAAGGGCCTGATTTTTCTAGTTCCAATAAAAGTCCAACTCTGAGTGTCATATCCTTTTACTGTCATGGTGTAAATGACCTCACTTCTTAGGGTTCAAAGAAATTGACAGAGAAATGTGGAGAGCAAAAGAAGGTGAGTTAGGCCCATTTGTCCACAGCTACACATGCCTCAGCCACCCTCACGTCTTCTTGGAAACTGTCTCCAGGCCTTTAAAAGTCGCATAGAATAAAAAACAAAAACAAGAAGGAGTGGTAATAATTTAAATATGAAAAATAATAATAGCTATTACTAAGTGCTTATGCTGCAGCAGATGCTTTAAATACCTTTTATAGATTTCTTATTTGATACTTACAATAATCCTTTGAGGTGGGTGCTGTCTCCATTTCATACATGAGGAAACTACAGCTCAGAGAAATGATTAGGCCTTGCTTGGAGCCAGACCTGGGCTCTTTAGTTCATAACTCTGTGGATGGGCAGGAAAAAGAAAGGGTGGAGTGTGTGGCCCTTGATCCTCAATCATCTTTAGGGAAGATTGAGGCTATGATTAAGAGAATAACTTTCTTTTGAGGTCACCAAATATAAATTAAACACTGAAAAGGAAAACTCAGCAAGAGTTACGAATCTATTATCAAGTGATACTGAGTATGGGATATGCTGTGGGCTGTAGTGTTTGGATGGGTTGACAAGAGGGCACAAGGTGTCTGCTTCCCATGGGGGTGAGTTGGGATCAGAGAGAAGAGGAGGAATACATGAGAGAATAAATGTGTCCAGCTGAGATGGAAGGAACAGGCGTTGGGGGCGGGGGGCTGCAGTTGCTAAATAGGGGAGTTGGGTGTTAGGTCATGGGACTTGGAATGTGAAGCTAAGGAATTTGGGATATATAAAGTAGATAACCAGAGTTATTAAGATAATTTAAGCAAGGAAGTAACTGGTGAAAAAAATGTGTTTGGAAAAATAATTGGCAGCACAGGTTAAAGTGGGCAGAGGGACTTTAGGAAACAAGCGAGGTAGCTACTACAACCAACCATGAACAAAAGGGAGAAGATTGGAAAAAGATGCACACAGAGGAAATGAAAAGGAAGGGATAGGTAGAGAGATGTTATGAATCTTTATTTAGCTTGAGAATTCTACCAGTACTATATAATTACTACCTTAAATTAAGAATACTAGGGAACTAAGTAATTTATGGCACAAACAGCACCTTTGAATTACTAGTAAACTTTTCAACTTGTTACTTTCTTTAACATAAATCATTATTTAATTTTTATAGCTACAGTGTACTAAAAAGTTTCTAGGTACTCTACAAATCATACAATTCCATGTGATTGCTACTTGGATGGATTGTAAATTGGCCAAGCTTTTTGTTCTGTGTTTTGGGTTCTCTACTCTCAATCAATAAACCTTTGAGAGAGGGAAATTTATCTGGAGGACTCATGTCTTCCACAATATAGAGGCTTATTATGATGTTAAAAAGAATCAAAGTCTAAGTGATCATCTAAAAATAAAACAATTTCATTTTCTGCTTAAATGATGATTTGTTGAGAATTATGCTGCTGTTACTTGAAGCTGGCACAAGCAGCTGTATCACCATTTGCATCGTTTCTTGTGCAAAACGCTAGGGATCAAATTCTGGTTTAAATCTCAGCCTAGAGAAACACGTTTAGTTTATTAAACGTAAACAGAGGCCGAGTTATAGGGAAGCTGAAAGGAAAACAATAAGCTCAACTGGAACACATGCTGACTCCAGGAAGGATGAAAGGCTGCCTATGTTTCAGCAAATCTGGTCAGGGATGGCTTGGGAAGGGACAGTGTCTGGGTCACTTCAGAGTTCGCTTTTTCTGTTTATTTTTTAAGCAGTGCAAGTGCCGCTTCCTGTTTCGTACACTTCCTTGAAGTCCCTTTGAACTTTCACATGGCTTATATTCACTTACAAGGGTTCATTTACTCAACAAGAATTTTTGAGGCCACTGTTTGTAGAACCCTCTTAGGTGTAGGCATTGGAAGGGTTATGTGAGGAGTAGAAGAAACAGTTCCTGTGTATGGAAAACTCTAAGAAAGCAGGTTTCAAAAAAAACTTTAAAAGAGAGAATCAAAAATAACATGGACCATGACATGAAGGCAAATAAGGATAAAAGAAACCAAAGGGATACAGAGTACTTGATGAGGAGTCTGGGAACCTAGATCCTAGTTTCAGCTGTGAACTGGGATCCGCTGCCTACACTAGCTGGGCCTTAAAATTATCATCTAAACACTAGAGAATCTTAAAACTCCCATGGTTATGTAAAATTTGCAATTTGGGTTAATGGTCAGTGTAGAAATTGTTTTAACAAAATTTTTTTCTGAAGTTGGTGAAAATTCATGAGTTAGCATCATTTAGAGAAACTTTGAAGATTTTATACTGTTCATCTAAAGAACCAAGTTTAGTTATTTTTTTTTCCTGTTGCAACTGAAGTTCAGTAAATGAATGATATTGTTATATATATTATCTATATATGCTATAAACCCCACAGGACAGTATTATAACTTTGTTTTAAATAGTCCTATATATTTTAAATAAGCTATAAAAATACTCTATTATATTTACCCAAGTATTTATAATTTACAGTGTTCTTTATTCATTCCTAAAGATTCAGTCTTCCTTTTGGTATCATTTCCCTTCAGCTTGATGAATTTCCATTAGCATTTTCTTTAGTGTAGTTCTGGTGGCAATGAATTGCTGTTTTTCATTCACCTAAAAGGTTATTTCATCTTCATTTTCACTTGATAATTCTTTTGGATATAGAATTTCAGGTTGACAGTTCTCTTTCTTCTATCAGTCATCTTGAATATTTGATATCTATAGGACTCTAATCCCAATCAAAATCCCAGCAAGTCATTTTGTGGATATCAACAATCTGATACTAAAGTTTATATGGAAAGGCAAAAGAACCAGAATACCCAGCACATATTGAAGGGGAAGAGCAAAGTCAGAGAACTGACCATGCCTGTCTTCACGACATACTATAAAGCTACAGTAATCAATATAGGGTGGTACTGGTGAAAGAATAGACAAGTATATCAATGGAACAGAACAGAAAACACAGAAATAGACCCTGACATATAGAATCAACTGATCTCTGACAAAGAGGCAAAGACAGTTCAATGGAGAAAGGGTAGTCGTCTCAACAAATGGTGCTAGAACAACTGGACGTACACATGCAAAAAAATGAATCTAGATACAGAACTTACCTTTTCCACAGGAATTAACTCAAAATGGATAGTAGACTTAAATGCAAAATGCAAGATTATAAAACTCCTAGAAGATAACATAGGAGAAACTCTAGGTGTCCTTAGGTCTGGCAGTGACCTATCTGATAATAGCAAAAGCATGATCCCTGAAAGAAAGAGTTGATAAGCTGGACATCATTAAAATAGGAAAATGTTTTGTCTGCAAAGACACTGTTAAGAGAATGAAAAGACAAACCAGAGACTGGAAGAAAATCTTTGCATCTTTGCAAAACATATATCTGATAAAGGACTGGTATCCAGAATACCCAAAGAGCTCTTAAAACTCAACACAAACAACCCACTTTAAAATGGGCAAAAGATCTGAGCAGACATCTTACAAAAGAAGATATACATTTGACAAATATGCATATGAAGAGATGCTCAGCATCATATGTTATTCGTTTCTGGTGGGAATGCAAATGGTACCGCCACTTTGGAAGACAGTTTGGTAGATTCTTGTAATACTAAACATACTCATAAGATGATCCAGCAGTTGTGCTCCTTAGCATTTACCCAAATGAGTTGAAAACTTACTTTCACACAAAAACCTGGATGTTTATAGCAACTTTACTCATAATTATCAAAACTTGGAAGCAACCAAGATGTCCTTCAATAGGTGAATAGGTAAACTGGTACATCAATCAAATGGAATATTAGTAAGCAATAAAAAGTGAGCTATTAAGCCATGAAACACATGGAAGAAACTTTAATGCATATTGCTAAGTAAAAGAAGCCAGGCTGAAAAGGTTACATACTGTATGATGTTCTGGAAAAGGCAAAAACAATAGAGACAGTAAAAAAGATCAGTGGTTGCAAACAGTTTAGAATGAGAGAGGGAGGGATGAATAGGTAGAGCACAGGAGAATTTTAGGGTATTAAAACTATTCTGTATGATACAGTAATGGTAGATACATGTCACTATACATTTATCAAAACCCATAGACTATAAAACACAAAGAATGAACCATAATGTAAGCTATGGACTTAAGTTAATAATGATGTCTCTATATTAGCTCATCAATTGCAACAAAAATGCTACATCAATGCAAGATGTTAATAATAGGGAAAACTGGAGGTGGGGGGTTTATAGAAACTCTGTACTTTCCACTCAGCTTTCTCTAAACCTAAAACTGCTCTAAAAAAAAAACCTAATACTGCTCTGAAAAATAAAGTCTAATGATAATAATAATAAAAAAAGAAATTGAAATATACCTAATAGGAATTACCAAGACAAAAAGAGAAAGAATATAAATCACAATATGAGGGGACCTTCAAGATGGTGGAGGAGTAAGACGTGGAGTTCAACTTCCTCACCAAAAATACATCAAAAATACATCTACACGTGGAACAAATCCTACAGAACACCTACTGCACACTGGCAGAAGAACTCAGACTTCCCAAAAGGCAAGAAAATCCCCACGTACCTGGGTAGGGCAAAAGAAAAAAGAAAAAACAGAGACAAAAGAATAGGGATGGGACCTGCACCTCTGGGAGGGAGCTGTGAAGGAGGAAAAGTTTCCACACACTAGGAAGCCCCTTCACTGGCAGAGATGGGGGTTGGGGGGTGGGGGAAGCTTCAGAGACATGGAGGAGAGCGCAGCAACAGGGGTGCAGAGGGCAAAGTGGAGAGATTCCCACACAGAGTATCGGTGCCGACCGGCATCCACCAGCCTGAGAGGCTTGTCTGCTCACCCACCAGGGTGGGTGGGGGCTGGGAGCTGAGGCTCAGCCTTCAGAGGTCAGAACCCAGGGAGAGGACTGGGGTTGGCTGCGTGAACACAGCCTGAAGGAGGCGAGTGCACCACAGCTAGCTGGGAGGGAGTCTGGGAAAAAGTCTGGACCTGCCTAACAGGCAAGAGACCATTGTTTTGGGGTGCGTGAGGAGAGGGAATTCCTTCCCTGACTGCCCACAGAAGGCAGAGCACCACCTAAACGAACTCCAGAGATGGGCATGAGCTGCAGCTATCAGCTTGGACACCAGAGACAGGCATGAAACCCTACCACCGCTGCTGCAGCCACCAAGAATCCTGTGTGCAAGCAGAGGTCACTATCCACATGTGGCCCCCACCCCGCTGCAAGCCTGTGCAGCCTGCCACTGCCAGGGTCCTGTGATCCAGGGACAACTTCCCTGGGAGAACACACGGCATGCCTCAGGCTGTTGCAAAGTCATGTTGGTCACTGCTGTTGCAGGCTTGCCCCGCATTCCAATTATAACTAGCATACCCCCTCCCTCCCCCCGGCATGAGTGAGCCAGAGCCCCCTAAACAGCCGCTGCTTTAACCTCATCCTGTCTGAGCAGGAACAGATGCCTGAGGGCAACCTACATGCAGAGGTGGTGCCAAAGGCAAAGCTGAACCCCAAGAGCTGTATGAACAAAGAAGAGAAAGGGAATTTTCCCCGTGCAGCCTCAGGAGCAGTGGACTGAATCCCAACAGTCAACTTGAGGTACCATGCATCTGTGAAATACCTGATTAAACAACAAGTCAACCCAAAATTGAGGAGGTGGACTTTGGGAGCAACTGTAGACTTGGGACTGACTGGTCTGCGACTGACTGGTTTCTGATTTTTATATTTATCTTAGTATAGTTTTTAGTGCTTGTTATCACTGGTGGTTTGTTTATTGGTTTGGTTGATCTCTCCCTTTTTTATTATCACTTTTTTATTTTAATTATTTTATTTTATTGTTATTATTATTTTCTTTCTCTTTTTCTCCCTTTTCTTCTGAGCCATGCGGCTGACAGGGTCTTGCTGCTCCAGCCTTGTGTCAGGCATGAGCCTCTGAGGTGGGAGAGCCGAGTTCAGGATATTGGACCACCAGAGACCTCTCAGCCCCATGTAGTATCAATTGGCGAGACTTCCCCTAGATATCTCTGTCTCAATGCTAAGACCCAGCTCCACCCAAAGCCAGCAAGCTCCAGTGCTGGACGCCCCATGCCAAACAACTAGCAAGACAGGAACACACCACCCATTAGCAGAGAGGCTGCCTAAAATCATAATAAGTTCACAGACACCCCAAACACACCACAGGATGAGATCCTGCACAACAGAAAGACATGATCCAGCTCCATCCACAAAAACACAGGCCCCAGTGCCCTCCACCAAGAAACCTAAAAACCCACTAAACCAACCTTACCCACTGAGGGCAGACATCAAAAGCAATGGAAACTACGAACCTGCAGCCTGCGAAAAGGAGACCCCAAACACAGTAAGTTAAGCAAAATGAGAAGATGGAGAAATACGCAGCAGATGAAGGAAAAAGGTAAAAGCCCACCAGACCGAACAAATGAAGAGGAAATAGGCAGTCTACCTAAAAAAGAATTCAGAGCAATGATAGTAAAGATGATCCAAAATCTTGGAAAAAGAATGGGGAAAATACAAGAAATAAAAAGGACCTAGAAGAACTAAAGAGCAAACAAACAATCATGAACAACACAATAAGTGAAATTAAAAATTCTCTAGAAGGAATCAATAGCAGAATAACTGAAGAAGAACGGATATGTGACCTGGAAGATAAGATAGTGGAAATAACTACCACAGAGGAGAATAAAGATAAAAGAATGAAAAGAATTGAGGACAGTCTCAGAGACGTCTGGGACAATATTAGATGCACCAACATTTGAATTATAGGGGTCCCAGTAGAAGAGAAAAAGAAAGGGTCTGAGAAAATATTTGAAGAGATTATAGTTGAAATCTTCCCTAACATGGGAAAGGAAAGAATCAAGTCCAGGATGTGCAGAGAGTCCCATAAAGGATAAATCCAAGGAGAAACACGTCAAGACTCATATTAGTCAAGCTATCAAAAATTAAATACAAAGAAAAAATATTAAATGCAGCAAGGGAAAAGCAAAAAATAACATACAACAGAATCCCCATAAGAATAACAGCTGACCTTTCAGCAGAAACTCTGCAAGCCAGAAGGAGTGGCGGGACATATTTAAAGTGATGAAAGGGAAAAACCTACAACCAAGATTACTCTACCAGCAAGGATCTCATTCAGATTTGATGGAGAAATTAAAACTTTTACAGATAAGCAAAAGCTAAGAGAATTCAGCACTACCAAACCAGCTCTACAACAAATGCTAAAGGACCTCTCTAGGCAGGAAACACAAGAGAAGGAGAAGACCTACAAAAACAAAAACAAAACAAGAAAATAGTAAAAGGAACATAACATATTGATAATTACCTTAAATGAAAGTGGATTAAATGCTCCAACCAAAAGACATACACTGGCTGAATGGACAAAAAAATCAAGACTCATATACATGCTGCGTACAGGAGACCCACTTCAGACGTACGGACACATACAGACTGAAAGTGAGGGGATGGAAAAAGATATTCCATGCAAATGGGAATCAAGAGAAAGCTGGAGTAGCAATTCTCATATCAGACAAAATAGACTTTAAATAAAGACTATTACAAGAGGCAAAGAAGGACACTACATAATGATCAAGGGATCAATCCAACAAAAAGGTATAACAATTGTAAATATTTATGAACCCAACGTAGAAGCACCTCAATACATAAGTCAAATGATAACAGCAATAAAAGGGGAAAGCAACAGTAATACAATCATACTAGCAGACTCTAACACCCTACTTTTACCAATGGACAGAGCATCCAAAATGAAAATAAATAATGATACAAAAGCTTTAAATGACACATTAAACAAGATGGACTTAATTGATATATATAGGACATTCCATCCAAAAACAACAGAATACACTTTCTTCTCAAGTGCTCATGAAACATTCTCGTGGATAGATCAAACCTTGGGTCACAAATCAAGGCTGGTAAATTTAAGAAAATTGAAATTGTATCAAGTATCTTTTCCGACCACAACTCTATGAGACTAGACATCAATTACAGGAAAAAACTGTAAAAAATACAAACACTTGGAGGCTAAACAATATGCTAGTAAATAACCAAGAGATCACACAGGAAATCAGAAAATACCTAGAAAACATGACGGTGAAAACATGATGACCCAAAACCTATGGGATGCAGCAAAAGCAGTTCTAAGCGGGAAGTTTATAGCAGTACAATCCTACCTCAAGAAACAAGAAAAATCTCAAAGAAACAACCTAACCTTACACCTAAAGCAATTAAAGAAAGAAGAAGAAAAACTCCCAAGTTCGCAGAAGGAAAGAAATCAGAAAGATCAGATCAGAAATAAATGAAACAGAAATGAAGGAAATAGTAGCAAAGATCAATAAAACTAAAAGCTGATTCTTTGAGAAGATAAACAAAACTGATAAACCATTAGCCAGACTCATGAAGAAAAAAAGGGAGAAGACTCAAATCAACAGAATTAGAAATGAAAAAGGAGAAATAACAACTGACACTGCAGAAATACAAAGGATCATGAGAGATTACTACAAGCAACTCTGTGCCAATAAAATGGACAACCTGGAAGAAATGGACACATTCTTAGAAAAGCACAACCTTCTGAGACTGAACTAGCAAGAAATAGAAAATATAAGCAGACCAGTCACAAGCACTGAAATTGTGACTGTGATTAAAAATCTTCCAACAAACAAAAGCCCAGGACCTGATGGCTTCACAGGCAAAGTCTATCAAATATTTAGAGAAGAGCTAACACCTATCCTTCTCACACTCTTCGAAAATATAGCAGAGGGAGAGGAACACTGCCAAAACTCATTCTACAAGGCTACCATCACCCTGATACCAAAACCAGACAAAGCTGTCACAAGAAAAGAAAACTAAAGACCAATATCACTGATGAAATGGATGCAAAAATCCTCAACACAGTACTAGCAAAGAAAATCCAACAGCACATTAGAAGGATCATACACCATGATCAAGTGAGGTTTATCCCAGGAATGCAAGGACTCTTCAAAATATGCAAATCAATTAGTGTGTGATACACCATATTAATAAACAAAGATAAAAACCATATGATCATCTCAATAGATGCAGAAAAAGCTTTCAGCAAAATTCAACACCCATTTATTAAAAACCCTCCAGAAAGTAGACATAAAGGGAAATTACCTCCACATAATAAAGGTCATATATGACAACCCCACAGCCAACATTGTTCTCAGTGGTGAAAAACTGAAACCATTTCCTCTAAAACCAGGAACAAGACAAGGTTGCCCCACTCACCACTATTATTCAATGTAGTTTTGGACATTCTGGCCACAGGAATCAGAGAAGAAAAAGAAATAAAAGGAATTCAAATCAGAAAAGAAGTAAAGCTGTCACTGTTTGCAGATGACATGATACTATACCTAGAGAATCCTAAGGATGCTACCAGGAAACTCCAAAAGCTAATCAATGATTTGATAAAGTAGCAAGATACAGAATTAATGCACAGAAGTCTTTTGCATTCCAATACACTAATGATGAAAAATCTGAAAGCGAAATTAAGGAAACACTCCCATTTACCACTGCAACAAAAAGAATAAGCTTGTACTTTGTGGCTGTGAGGATCTTTTCCTCCACACTATTCACGGTGAAGAGTCTCAGCACGCGGACGTTGTTCTGCTGGCCGATGTGATGGACGTGGTCTTGTCCTTGCAGGTCCTAATGAGGATTCCAGTCGCTGTCAAAATTGACCATGGTATCAGCTGCCTGGAGATTTAACCCCAGGCCTCCAGCTCTTGTGCACAGCAAGAAAATGAAATACTGGGACAAAGGTTCATTGAATTTCTTCAGCAAAGCAGCATGATCTTCAGAATTGGTGGTGCCATCAAGGCACAGGTAAAGGAAGTTCCGAAAAGCAAAGTAATCCTCCATGATGGTCATGAGAGACGTCATCTGGCAGAAAAGCAGGACGCGGTGATTAGTCGTTCTCAATGTTGGTAGGATACGATCAAGTTGGTCGCACTTTCCTGAGGCCTGATGCAGCTCAGACCCATTGATGACCCCATTTGAAAAACCCGGGTGTTCAGCAAAGGATTCCTCAATGTGCTGAAACATAGCTGGATGATTGCAGATTTTTCTCAACTGCATGATAGCGTTCATAAATGTCTTAGCACCTCCTTTCCCCTTTTATCTTCCTCCGAACCATCTGTGAGAAGGATCTCTTTGACTTGCATATGGCGATACAGAATCTTCTGCAGAGCTGACAAGTCACACTTGATCACATATTCAACTTTTTCTGGAAGCTGGGATTCAACTTCTTTCTTCAGTCTCCTCAGTAAAAATGGTCTCAACACCGTATGCAGATGCCTGATGATCAATATAGTTTCTTCTTCATTTAAGTCCACTCTCTCTCCAGTCATGGCAAATGGAGCATTAAACCACTGCTCAAACGCACTGCAGCTCTTAAAAATTGTAGGAAGGAGGAAGTTGAGGAGGGCCCAGAGTTCCGGGAACATATTCTGCAGGGGGATCCCAGTCAAGAGGATCCTTCTGGGGGCCACATAGTGAGTGTTCAGGACCTGAGTCAGCTTGCAGTGGTGATTCTTCATTTGGTGGCCTTCGTCCACTATCATGTATTTCCACCGAGTCTTTGCAAGAATGTGCTTGTCTTTAAAATGTACTCATAAGTAGTCAGGAGGGCATTGAATTTGCCGCTCCGTAACTGGGGACAAGGGAGCGACGCGTGGCGAGGGTGCCCTTGTAAGAAATTTTCACCACAGAAGGAGCCCATTTGTCAAATTCATACGTCCAGTTAGAGTCGAAAGGGGGACAATGATGAGACAGGGGCCATTGAGTCTTTTGTGATCCATCAGATAAGTGATGAGTGCAATGGTCTGTATTGTCTTTCCCAGCCCCATTTCATCAGCAAAGATTCTGTTCAAATTGTTATTATACAGAGAAACCATCCATTCCAGGCCCTGATAATGCTTCAGGGTCCCATTGAAGAGGAGGGCCTACTGTTTCTCCACCCTTTCAGAGATGGCATGGGCCACTGTGAAGTAGGACTGGGAGCCCCTGGCACTGTATTGCATGCTGTACTCATCGTCCACGTAGCAGACATTAGTATTAAAGAAAAAAGAACTAGACAGGTAGCCCTCATGAACATATATACAGATGAATTCCTAAAAATTGAATCCAGTTATATATTAAAAGGGTAATACAACAAGATCAAGTGAGGTTTATTCAAGGAATGCAAGGTTGATTTAACATTCAAAAATAAATGTTAATATAAAAAGGGGGAAATTCGTATGATACTTCAATAAATGAAGAGTGAACACTATACAAAATTTAACCCTTACTCATGATTTTAAAATAACTTTAAAACTGGAACAGTAGGGAATTACTTCAGTCTTAAAAAAAGGCATCTATGGAAAATTTTTGGCTAATATTATATTTAATCATTAAATATTAAATGCTTTTCCCTTAAAATCAGGAACAATATGAATATGTCTACTCTTACTACTTGTTTCAACATTGTATTGGAGGTTCTAGCCGTTACAATAAGGCAAGATATTTTTTTAAATTGGAGTATAGCTGATAATGTTGTGTTAGTTTCTGTTGCATAGCAGTGAGTCAGTTATACATATACACATGTCCACTCTTTTTTAGATTCTATTCCCATACAAGGCAATTTCAAAAAAGGCATAAACTTAGGAATGGAAGAAGTAAAACTGTTGTGGTTTTTTTGGACAACATGACTGTTTATGTAGAAAATTCTTAGAAATCGATAAAACAGTTATTAAAAGTAATAAATGAAGTTATCAAGTTTGTAGGATAAAAGTTAACTGCATTTTTATATACTGACAGCAAACAATTGGAAACAATTAGAAAATGAGATTATTGAAGTTGAATTAATTATTCAGTATTAAAGAAATGTAATAACATTCATTTATGACCTTACACTAAAACTCACAAAATATTGCTTAGAGAAATTATAGATACTCTAACTAAATGGAACAATGTACCGTGCTCATGGACTGGAAAACTTCATATTGTTAAAATATCAATTCTTCCGACATTGATCTTTAAATTCTATGCAATTCCAACAAAATATAGCAAGAGTTTTTGGAAATTGATAAGCTAATTCTAAAATTTATATGAAAATTTAAATGACCTAGAATAGTCAAAATAATTTTTTTAAGGGCGAATTTGGAGATCTTATATTTTCTGATTTAAAGATATGCTGTAAACTACAGCAATTAAGACACTGGAGTATTGTCAAGAGGATAGGCACATAGATCAATGAAACAGTAGAAAGCACAGGAATAGTCCACAAATACATGGTCAATTGATTTTCAACAAAAATGTCAAGACAATTCAATGGGGGAAAAAAGTCTTTTCAAACAATTGATGCTGAATCAATTAGAAAGATATATTTTTAAATAGGAACATTATTACCCATTACTTCATGTCATACACAATAATTAACTTTAAAGGCATAATAAATCTAAATATAAATCTAGTGCTGTAAAACTATTTAAAAATTAGAAAATATTCATGAAAAATGTAAAAACGGGTAAATTGGACCTTATAAAAATTCAGAACTTTTACTCTTCAAAAGGTATCCATTAAGAAAATGAGAAGACAAGACATAGAATGGGAGAAAATATTCCAATATGTATATTTGACAAGACTTGTATCCCGAAAAAGAACAATTACAACTCAGTTACAAGAAGATAAGCAACCCAATAGAAAATTTGACAAACTACTTGAATATTGACTTCACAAAATAAGATATACAAATTGTCAGTTTGTATCTCTCTCATATTCTGGTGATGGAAATGTAAAATTGCAAATCACTTTGGAGAAACTGTAGGTCTCTCCACAAGTTAAATGTGCATATAGTGTTTAACCCAGCCATTCAGATCTTAGGTATTTATATCAAAGAGAAATGAAAATATATATCCACTCAAAGACAGCTGCTTGATACCCCTGTGTCTCAAATCACAACTGTTCTTTCTATCACAGGGCTATGAAGACATGTTTGTTGTTCTCTTAGTCATTGTTCCTGGGCTCAAGTTCCTGACTCCCTTCTGAAAATGGTCTCATTTTATAGCCAACATTGTGTTTGTTTAAAGGTCTTTAATAAATATGAGTGCAGGACCTATGGCCTGAGCATAGAGATGGTGAACAGGGCAGTTTAGGCATGGGGGCTGGATTTAGGTATAGACCTATTCAGTATAGGTATTAGATGGTAGTGGAGTACAGTGCTAGAGCATTGGAGTCGGTCAGACTTGAATTTGAATATTCCTCAATGTTTTTATCTGTCGACTGGGCTTTTGTGTGGATCAAATTAGATTAAAAGTGTTTTGCATAATTCCTGGCCTCCAAGTTCTCAAGAAATCATGACTCTTATTATAATGACACAGCATACTAAACCCATTCATCTCTTCTTGCTTAGGATAGGTTTTAAAATTAAATTTCTAGTATTACTTCTGATACTGATGAGACAAAAGTCCTTTGGGACCCTGATTATCAAAATGAGATATAAATAGGCACATACTGACCATAATAGGGTCTGGGCAGGAACATGAGTGAGGCTGAGAAAACATCAAAGATCACAGGGGTTTCTCTCAAGAGAGAAGGTGGCTAGAACAAAGTGATGATTCTGCATACTATGGACCATGGTTCTTGCCATTTTGAGATGTAATAGAAATTTAGTATGGTGGGAGAAGAATGTGATGCTGTGGGCTTTAAATTTTACTGTTTAAATTTCGGATATGCAGAAGTCCACTGTGGGACTAAGCTATTGAAAAAATCAAATTCACACATTTTTGCATTGTGACCTTCAATTTTAAGAACTCAAGTTGAGATGAGTTTTTCATTATTGGGTAGGTGGTAGCTTGGTAAAGGAGAGAAAGTTGGGCTGTGGTGATGGTGATAAAGGCAACATGAGAGAAAGAGAAGGACCTCTAGGGATCTTTCTTGAGACCATGATAATGACTTCTGGGAGTTATCTGGTGGTAGGGTCGTGTGTTCCCTGACACACAAGGTTCTGCATCCCTGTAGCTGCCTTTTGAGTGTTATGTCATGACAGATACCAAAATTTGCTTTAATGATTGCAGGAAGATTATTTTCCCCTATTCAATGGCATGAAGCAATAGATGAATATTCAAATCTAAATTGTATATCTAAATTGTATACATATGTGTGTGTATGTGTAACATATATATATATATATAAATGTTTCATAAGTCTGATACTCAATTATTCATTTTTATGTATGCAAGACAACATTTTCAAATCTGTTGTCCTTTTACTTTCCTTTGTAGTTACAAAATCAAAGTAAAGTCAACATATGCATATTTCTAGGTAGACTGATGTTTTTTAAGCTGCATTAGCTTGAAATCCTTGGTGAAGATGTGCATATGCTTACTTTATACCAATAATGTCATGAAAGAGTTTGAAGGAACAATGCTTTGTATATAATTAGTAGCATGATGAACATAATTTGAATAACAAAAATATTTGCTCTTAACTGAAGGAAAATGAATCAAATTCATCAGCTGATAGCATTCACTGACTAAGAAGACATGGGGAAGTCAGATGAGAAATCTTAAATAGAGGATGCTTTAACAGGGGGATTTATGTTCCACAACTAGGTGTTTAAGAAATAAAAGACAGTTGATATTATGAATTCTCACAAGCATATCCATGAATATCTGTTAACGATGGAAACAACCATAGCTAAGTATGAAGATGTTAACTTTGTTCCTTTCAATTGAAATCATTATTACCAATATTGAAGAAGATATTAAAATAAATCATATCTAATCCCAGTACTCAATCACAGCTTTTCATCTTTTTGCAAGTTTCTTTCTAAGCCTTGTCTTTAACCGTTTGTATTTATGGTTGTGACACATTTTCTAATTCAGCTTTTTTTTTTTAACATCTATATTGGAGTATAATTTCTTTACATTGTTGTGTTAGTTTCTGCTGTATAACAAAGTGAATCTGCTATACGTATACATATATCCCCATATCCTCTCCCTCTTGCGTCTCCCTCCCACCCTCCCTATCCACCTTTCATGAAGCACGGAGATGATCTCCCTGTGCGATGAAGCTACTTCCCACTAGCTATCTATTTTACATTTGCTAGTGTATATGTGTAAAGCTACACTTTCACTCTGTCCCAGTTTACCCTTCCCCCTCCCCATGTCCTCAAGTCCATTCTCTATGTCTGCGTCTTTATTCCTGTCCTGCACCTAGGTTCATTAGAACCTTGTTTTTTTTTTTTTTTTTAGATTCCATATATATGGTATTCATCCCATCCTCCCCTTTCCCACCCTTGGTATCAACATGTTTGTTCTCCTCATCTGTGTCTCTATTCCTGCCTTGCAAACTGGTTCATCTGTACCATTTTTCTAGATTCCACATATATGCGTTAATATACGATATTTGTTTATCTCTTTCTGACTTCACTCTGTATGACAGTCTCTAGGTCCATCCACATCTACAAATGACACAATTTCATTCCTTTTTATGGTTCCTTTAATATTCCATGCTATATATGTACCACATCTTCTTTATCCATTAGTCTTTCGATGGACATGTAGGTTGCTTCCATGACCTGGCTATTGTAAATAGTGCTGCAGTGAATATTGAGGTGCATGTCCCTTTTTGAATTATGGTTTTCTCTGGGTATATGCTCAGTAGTGGGATTGCTGGGTAATATGGTAATTCTATTTGTAGTTTTTTTAAGGAACCTCCTTACTATTCTCCATAGTGGCTGTACCAATTTACATTGCCATCAACACTGCAGGAGGGTTCCCTTTTCTCCACACCTTCTCCAGCATTTAATGTTTCTAGATTTCTTGATGCCCATTGTCACCAGTTTTAGGTGATCCCTCATTGTAGTTTTGATTTGCATTTCTCTAATGATTAGTGATGTTGAGCATCCTTTCACGTGTTTATTGGCAATCTGTGTGTCTTCTTTGGAGAAATGTCTATTTAGGTCTTCTGCCCATTTTTGCATCAGGTTGTTTTTTTGCTGCTGAGCTGCATGAGCTGCTTGTATATTTTGGAAATTAATCCTTTGTCAGTTGCTTTGTTTGCAAATATTTTCTCCCATTCTGAGGGTTGTCTTTTCATCTTGTTTATGGTTTCCTTTACTGTGAAAAAGCTTTTAAGTTTCATTAGGTCCCACATGTTTATTTTTGTTTTTATTTCCATTTCTCTAGGAGGTGAGTCAAAAAGAATCTTGCTGTGATTTATGTCATAGAGTGTTCTTCCTATGTTTTCCTCTAAGAGTTTTATAGTGTCTGGCCTTACATTTAGTTCTTTAATCCATTTTGAGTTTATTTTTGTGTATGGTGTTAGGGAGTGTTCTAATTTCATTTTATATGTAGCTGTCCAGCTTTCCCAGCTCCACCTATTGAAGAGGCTGTCTTTTCTCCATTGAATACTCTTGCCACCTTTATCAAAGGTAAGGTGACCATATGTGCATGGGTTTATCTCTGAGTTTTCTATCCTGTTCCATTGATCTATATTTCTGTTTTTGTGCCAGTACCATACTGTCTTGATTACCGTAGCTTTGTAGTATAGTCTGAAGTCAGGGAGCCTGATTCCTCCAGCTCCATTTTTCGCTCTCAGGATTGCTTTGACTATTCGGGGTCTTTTGTGTTTCCATACAAATTGTGCAATTTTTTGTTCTAGTTCTGTGACAAAAGCCATTGGTAGTTTGATAGGGATTGCATTGAATCTGTAGATTGCTTTGGGTAGTATAGTCATTTTCACAATGTTGTCTCTTCTTATTGAAGAACATGGTGTATCTCTCCATCTGTTTGTATCATCTTTAATTTCTTTAATCAGTGTCTTATAGTTTTGTGTATGCAAGTCTTTCCCACTTTAGGTAGGTTTATTCCTAGGTATTTTATTCTTGTTACAGTGGTAAACGGAAGCATTTCCTTAATTTCTCTTTCAGATTTTTCATCATTAGGGTATAAGAATGCAAGAGATTTCTGTGCATTCCTTTTGTATCCTGCTACTATACCAAATTCATTGATTAGCTCTATTAGTTTTAAGGTAGCATATTTAGGATTCTCTAGGTATAGTATTATCATGTCATCTGCAAACAGTGAAAGCTTTACTTCTGCTTTTCCAATTTGGATTCATTTTATTTCTTTTTCTTCTCTGATTGCTGTGGCTAAAACTTCCAAAACTATGTTGAGTAATAGTGGTAAGAGTGGGCCACCTTGGTTTGTTGTTCCTTATTTTAGAGGAAATGGTTTCAGTTCTTCACCACTGAGAACGATGTTGGCTGTGAGTTTGTCATATATGGCCTTTATTTTGTTGAGGTAAGTTCCCTCTATGGCTACTTTCTGGAGAGTTTTTATCATAAATGGGGGTTGAATTTTGTCAAAAGCTTTTCCTGCATCTCTTGAGATGATCATATGGTTTTTCTCCTTCAGTTTGTTAATATGGTGTATCACATTGATTAATTTGCTTATATTGAAGAATCCTTGCATCCCTGGGAGAAACCCCACTGGATCATGGTATATGATCTGGTGAATGTGCTGTTGGATTCTGTTTGCTAGTATTTTGTTGAGGATTTTTGCATCTATGTTCATCAGTGATATTGGCCTGTAGTTTTCTTTCTTTGTGACATCTTTGTCTGGTTTTGGTATCAGGGTGATGGTGGCCTCGTAGAATGAGTTTTGGGAGTGTTCCTCCCTCTGCTATATTTTCGAAGAGTTTGGGAAGGACAAGTGTTAGCTCTTCTCTGAATGTTTGATAGATTTCGCCTGTGAAGCCATCAGGTCCTGGGCTTTTGTTTGTTGGAAGATTTTTAATCACAGTTTGAATTTCAGTGCTTGTGATTGGTTTGTTTATATTTTCTATTTCTTGCTGGTTCAGTCTCAGAAGGTTGTGTTTTTCTAAGAATGTGTCCATTTCTTCCAGATTGTCCATTTTATTGGCATGTAGTTGCTTGTAGTAATCTCTCATGATCCTTTGTATTTCTGCAGTGTCAATTGTTACTTCTTTTTCTTTTCTAATTCTATTGATTTGAGTCTTCTCCCTTTTTTTCGTGATGAGTCTGCCTAATGGTTTATCAATTTTGTTTACCTTATCAAAGAACCAGCTTTTAGTTTTATTGATCTTTGCTATCATTTCCTTCATTTCTGTTTCATTCATTTCTGATCTGATCTTTCTGATTTCTTTCCTTCTGCAAACTTCAGGGTTTTTTGCTCTTCCTTCTTTAATTGCTTTAGGTGTAAGGTTAGGTTGTTTCTTTGAGGTGTTTCTTGAGGTTGGATTGTATTGCTATAAATTCCCCTCTTAGAACTGCTTTTGCTGAATCCCATAGGTGTTGGGTCATGGTGTTTTCATTGTCACGTGTTTCTAGTTATTTTTTGATTTCCTGTTTGATTTTTTCAGTGCTCTCTTGGTTGTTTAGTAGTGTATTGTTTAGCCTCCATATGTTTGCATTTTTTTACAGTTTTTTTCCTGTAACTGATATCTAGTCTCATAACGTTGTGGTCGGGAAAGGTACATGATACAAGTTCAATTTTCTTAAATTTACCAAGGTGACTCAAGGTGATTTGTGACTCAAGATATGATCTATCCTGGAGAATGTTCCATGAGCACTTGAGAAAAAAGTGTATTCTGTTGTTTTTGGATGGAATATCCTATAAATATCAATTAAGTCCATGTTGTTTAGTGTATCATTTAAAGCTTGTGTTTCGTTATTTATTTTCACTCTGGTTGATCTGTCCATTGGTAAAAGTGGGGTGTTAATGTCCCCTACTATTATTGTGTTACTTTCAATTTCCCGTTTCATGGCTGTTAGCATTTGCCTTATGTATGGAGGTGCTCCTATGTTGGGTGCATAAATATTTACTATTGTTATATGTTCTTCTTGGATTGATCCCTTGATCATTATGTAGTGTCCTTCTTTGTCTCTTGTATTAGTCTTTATTTAAAAATCTATTTTGTCTGATATGAGAATTGCTACTCCAGCTTTCTTTTGTTTTCCATTTGTGTGGAATATGTTTTTCCATCCCCTCACTTTCAGTCTGTATGTGTCCCTGGGTCTGAAGTGGGTCTCTTGTAGACAACATATTTATGGGTCTTGGTTTTTGTATTCAGTCTGCCTGTCTGTGTCTTTTGGTTGGAGCATTTAATTCATTTACGCTTAAGGTAATTATCTGTATATACCTTCCTATTACCATTTTCTTAATTGTTTGGGGTTTGTTTTTGTAGGTCTTAATTTTATTTATTTATTTATTTTTGGCTGTGTTGGATCTTCGTTTCTTTGCGAGGGCTTTCTCTAGTTGCAGCAAGTGGGGGCCACTCTTCATTGCTGTGCGTGGGGCTCTCAATATTGCAGCCTCTCTTATTACGGAGCACAGGTTCCAGACGCGCAGGCTCAGGAATTGTGCCTTATGGGCCTAGTTGCTCCGCAGCATGTGGGATCTTCCCAAACCAGGGCTTGAACCCGTGTCCCCTGCATTGGCAGGCAGATTGTCAACCACTGTGCCACCAGGGAAGCCCCTGTTTTTGTAGGTCTCTTTTTCTCTTGTGTTTCCTGCCTAGAGAAGTTCTTTTAGCATTTGTTGTAAAGCTGGTTTGGTGGTGCTGAATTCTTTTAGCTTTCGCTTGTCTGTAAAGGTTTTAATTTCTCTGTTGAATCTGAATGAGATCCTTGCTGGGTAGAGTAATCTTGGTTGTAGGTTTTTCTCTTTCATCACTATAAATACGTCCTGCCTCTCCCTTCTGGCTTGCAGAGTTTCTGCTGAAAGATCAGCTGTTAACCTTATGGGGATTCCCTTGTGTGTTATTTGTTGTTTTTCCCTTGCTGCTTTTAATATGTTTTCTTTGTATTTAATTTTTGATAGTTTGATTAATATGTGTCTTGGCATGTTTCTCCTTGGATTTATCCTGTATGGGACTCTCTGCACTTCCTGGACTTGATTGACTATTTCCTTTTCCATATTAGGGAATTTTCAACTAGTGGAAATGTGGTAGTTATTTCTACTATTTTATCTTCCGGGTCATTATCCATTCTTCTCCCTCAGTCATTCTGCTATTGATTTCTTCTAGAGAATTTTTAATTTTACTTTTTGTGTTCATCATTGTTTGTTTTCTATTTAGTTCTTCTAGGTCCTTGTTAAACGTTTCTTGTATATTCTCCATTCGATTTCCAAGATTTTGGATCATCTTTACTATCATTACTCTGAATTCTTTTTCAGGTAGACTGCCTATTTCCTCTTCATTTGTTTGGTCTGGTGGGTTTTTACCTTGCTCCTTCATCTGCTGTTAATTTCTCTGTCTTCTCATTTTGCTTAACTTACTGTGTTTTGGGTCTCCTTTTCGCAGGCTGCAGGTTTGTAGTTCCCGTTGCTTTTGGTGTCTACCCTCAGTGTGTAATGTTGATTCATTTTGTTGTGTAGGCTTCCTGATGGAGGGGACTGGTGCCTGTGTTCTGGTGGATGAGGCGGGATCTTGTCTTTCTGGTGGGCAGGACTGCATCTGGTGGTGTGTTTTGGGGTGCCTGTGAACTTATTATGATTTTAGGCAGCCTCTCTGCTAATGGTTGGGGTTGTGTTCCTGTCTTGCTAGTTGTTTGGTGTGGGGTGTCCAGCACTGGAGTTTGCTGGTCATTGAGTGGAGCTGGGTCTTAACGTTGAGACAGAGATCTCTGGGAGAGCTCTCACGTATTGATATTTCGTGGGGCTGGCTGGTCTCTGATGGTCCAGTGTCCTGAACTGGTGGCTCTCCCACCTCAGAGGCTCATGCCTGACACCCGGCTGGAGCACCAAGACCCTGTCAGCCCCATGGCTAACTCTGCTGGACCTCAGGGTCTCCTGAACATATCCATGGTCAGTAGCACAAGATGACATCAGGAACTGAATCGGCCAGCACTTTTCATCTTAGAGTTCCCATCCTCCAGAACTGGTCTTCCTAAAGCTGGGCCACCTGCAGCAGTAACTTCTTCCAGCCCCTCTTCCATAAAGCAACCTTCCAGATTTAAATATACCCACTAATTCAGCTTTTTTATATATAAAATCATATCATAAACATTTTTATTATTTCTACATACCATTTTAAATGCCCGTTTTAATGGTTGCACACTGTACTGTTAGGTGCTTGCTATAATTTACTAAAGCAATCTTGCTTTAAAAGAAGCTTGTTATTTCTAAATTATGTCATTTTAATTAAGTATTTTAACTGAGTACCTAAGCTACAGAAATGCAGCAGTCCTAGGTTTTGCACAATAATGCAAAATCCACAGTATCATTATTTTGGTGTGACAGACTACAGTGACTCCAAAGTGTAACTAAAAAGTTAACACTTTTCAGTTGCAGATAACAGAGAAGAGAGAACATTGGACAAATGATTAGAGAAATTAACTTCTCCTTTATAGATTCTGATTTATGGGCTTCCCTGGTGGCTCAGTGGTTGAGCAGGGGACGTGGGTTCGTGCCCCGGTCCAGGAAGATCCCACATGCTGCGGAGCAGCTGGGCCCATGAGCCATGGCCGCTGAGCCTGCGCGTCCAGAGCCTGTGCTCCACAACGGGAGAGACCACAACAGTGAGAGGCCCGCGTACCGAAAAAAAAAAAAAAAAAGATTCCGATTTATGTCCACTTCTGTGTTCCATGGAAAATTTTTCTGTTGTTAAAAAGAGAAATGTTACTGGAGGTGAATTTTAATGTTCAAGTTTGACTTTTTGCTATTCCTGAAACAAAATAATTTCTTTGATTCTATTTTCATTGTGTCTCTCTAGAATAAAATCTAGATATATATATCTATGTAGATGTTTGAGTCAAATATGCACAGAGGAAGCGGTTTTTAATAATATGTGTATGTCTTAAGGTGTTGGCTTTTCATGTGATTTGAGTACCCTGAAATCCACATTTTACATATATATGATTTTGCATACTAATGTGCTAAGGTGATGAAATTTTCATCCATTTATTTTGGTTAAGATATTGACTTAGACAAATAAAAGCACTGTCTTCCCCAAAGGAAAAGAAAAAAACTGTTACAAAACATAAAAAATATATTAAGAGGCAAAATGAACCACATTTTTGAATTATTTATTTTAACCTTAGCATCGTTGATTTATTCTGATCCCTTCCAGAAGCAGGACCTGAAGAAATCGAACTGGCTGAAGGCAGGGTGGGGTGGGGGTCATGGGTGCAACATTAGAATTTGACTGAAGGAAAGTAGTCAAGGAAGAGGTATCCTAGTATTCAGGATAAGCGAGATGTAGATCTGCTTGTTTAGTTCATTGTGGCCTAAAAATAAAAATAGTTAACGTTGTTAATTATACTGTTAGTTGCAAATTTATTGCACATTTACAGGAGTCTTATTTTACGGTTCTTGTATAGTGAGAAATCTTCTTAACTCCTTTTGAGAGCTGAACAGTGCACTTTGGTCTTGGGGGAAATCTCATACAGTATGTGGCTTTGGATCAAAAATACATTTTCAAAGTTAGTATCGTTATGGTGGACTCATTACATCATAGATTTGATTTTGGTACACCAGATTTTCCCAAATTTATAATTAACTTTATCCTTTTGTTTGTCTCAAAGTTTATGTGGAAGGTCTATACTTAGAAGCATCATTTAACCCTGCAAATAAGTGTGGCATGTAAAACACAAGAAATAACCAAGTCATCTCTGTAGAACAAAGATATACACCACTGTGTCCAGGATCTTTTGTTAGCACATCAAGAACATTTTAAATCAAGTTTTCTCATGTCAGGCTGTCTAGTAGCTTTCATGCAAAAATTATTTTTAGCAGAATGAAGAACAGCCTAGATCAAATGAAGTCTTAATTTTTAGTATAATGCTTAGAAAACTGAGGTAGATCTAAGATCCCATTTCACCATAACTGAGTGTAACAGACAGGTTCAAAGGTGGTAATGTCATATATTGTCCAAAAGAAGAACCAATCAGAACTTCTGCTCCTCCTTATTTGTTCTCTTTTTATGAATAATTTTCTGATTATAAAGGTATCACATAGTCATTGTAGAAAATTCAGAATATATAGGAAAAATATGGAGAAGAAAATCAAAATCAACTACAATCCCTCCAAAAAGGCACAACTGGGTCCTTGGCATGGTCAATGCAATACCACACTTCCCCTGGAAAAACTGGTTAGTTTAGGAGTAAGTATATGACTTAAGATCAGTAAATTAGGTCCAATAAAACTCAGTCTTCATTTTTATCCCTGAAACTATTAAGGGAGTTTAGAACTGCCAGGATTACCATGTAGGGTCACTAAGGGAAGCTGAACTGAGTGATGGATAGAAAAGGCCTAACTCCTGTGACATGATTTTAAGCCCCAAATCTAGCCATACAAGAAGCCAACAACTCCTGGACTTCTCAATCATGTAAGTCAGTAAGTTTCACCTTTTTTTCCCCTCTGTAAGTTAGTTTAAGGTGAGTGTTTGTCACTTGCATCTAAGAGGCTTCTGGTTTATAAGCCCATTGAGTAAACTCCCAAGCTATGGAGCTACCACAAATAATAAAACAATCACAATTCTTTATTAAACAATTCTGTGTAATTAGCACTTTGCTGAGAAACATAAAAAAAAAAAAGAAAGAAAAGAGGTAATTCTTACCTGTCCAAAACTATAGTTAGATCTCACTTCTATTGTCTCTATCAATTATTGACTCCTTGAGTGATGGGGTGTCAAATATGGAATGAAGGTAGGAGATTCTCTCATCCAAGGGTGTCATATAGGTGGCTCTAGTGCTGCGGCACCCCCCTCTCTTGTCCAGGGAAGACATTGCTAATTGCTCATGGCACTCAGTCGACTGAACTTAAATTTGGCCTTAGGGCTATTGTCAGCATAGCATTACAGAAAGTCCCAACAATTTACTGAAGTCAGTTCTCAAGACAGACCTATTTACTACCACTGCTGAGTCCATTCCCCTCATTTTAAAGATGGGAAAACAGAGTACCTGGGGGGTTAAGTGACTAGTTCATGATCATCCAGGTAGTGACAGTAAGCTGTTTTTCTGGTTATCACTAACATCTTCCAGGTAGCTAAAATCATCATCTGTAAAAATTACTCAGTGGTTACCTATAGTATTGATTGCACTTTATTGATTTAGACAAATAATGTGACATGCCTTATATTTCCCATTTTAAAACAGTTCACACCTGTTATAAGTTGTATCAGTCAGTTATTGCTAACAGATAATTACAAAAATCTCTGACACATATACAGCAAAAACCATTAATTTTCACATGGCTTTGGCATGGGTTGGTGGCTCTGCTGGGCTCAGTTGAAGAGGATTAAGCTGCAGGTTGTGTTTGCTCCACGTCTCATCCTTCTTGGACCAGTGGGCTAACCATGATATGTTCTTTTAACAGTGGGGGCAATCTAACCACAAACGACGTTTTCATGTCCTAGCTTACTGGCTGGCTGTTAATATCTCAATGGCTAAAGCAAATTACATGGTTAAGCCCAAAGGAAGTAGAGATGTACACATTCTTCTGTAGCAGGAGCTATAAAATTACATGGCAAAGTGTTTGGACATAGGGAAGAGTGAAAAATTGGAGTCCAAAATGCAATGTATCATATAAATCAGGAAGGAGATTTATAGGATACCATAAAAATATATAAATGGTTTAATCAAGTTGGGGGTAGGGTTTTCATTACCAAGGCTTTCTTTAGGGAAGCCATATTTGGTTACCAGGTAAAGAGGTAAAGGAGCTTCCTTGCAGAGGTAACAGCTTGCATAAATATTCTCTGTTGGAACAGAGAGAAGGTCAGAGTGTCAGAAGCATTGAAGGCATAGGGTAAAATAGCAAGAGATGAGATTGGAGAAGTGGGTAGGGACAGACCATTTGAATAGTCCTGGTAGTTCTATCATCCTATGAAAAGTGGAATGTCATTGATTGGTATTAAGTAGAGAAGTGACATATGCAATTTGCATTTGGAAAAGATCACTGACTACAGTGCAGAGAATCCATTGTAGGGAGCAAAAGGGAATTAAGAGCAGATAGTAGACAGATCCATTATTGTAGGAGAGACCTGTATTTGATTCTACTTTCAAGTAGGGTGGTAGGAGTGAGAACAGAGGGAGATGAACACAATAGTTTGAGGGTAGAATCAACAGGACTTAGCTTCTTATACTAACATCCCTCTTGTTCTCTTTGCTTCAGCTTCACTTACTTTCTTTCAATCCCTGTACTCACCAGGCACCCGTCTACCACAGGGTCTTTGTTATACCATTTGTTATACCTAGTATGCTCATTTCTCCACTCTGCCTAGTTTAACTCTTAATCATCCTTCAGATTTAAGTTCTAACATCAATTCCTCAGGGAAGAATGATCTAATCTTTCAAAAAATATTATGATGGGTTCTCACAGAATGATATGCCTCTTTTACATAATACTTGATGTAGTAGAAATTTCACATTTGTTTTATGATTATTTGATTAGGGTTTATATCTCTCCACTAAGCCTTGAACTGCATAAAGAAAAATGTTTTATTTGGTTTTAATTATCATGATGTTCCCAATTCTGAGCTCATTGTCTGTGTATGCAGTAACTACTTAATGTATGTGATTTGAATGAATGCTTCTGAATGGAATATTTGGTTACATACTGGTTATATAAATGTTTACGTTGATCAGTTATTATAGGTGACAATATTTTTGAAGTTAATTTCAGGCTAGTAACAATCAAGATGAAACCAAAAAAAGCTGAAAATTGAAATCAGGAAGTAATTTTCAGAGAGAGAAGAATGAAATAACGAATTTAAGCAGAAACTGAATATGCTACTCTATAAAAGCCTTGATGCCTGAAGCAAGGGCACCTCTATGACCTGATGAATATGATCAATACCCTCCAAAGATTGAAGATTAAAAGTAAGCCACTGAGTTTCAATAAGAATCATATTAAAATTCATAGTGCTGCTAAGTGACAAGAAGTCTTTTAGAGCAGAACCCAGGTAAAATTTACATTTGCTCTGGGGCATCATCTTGGTGTCATGTTTCCTCTACACAGTCAGTGAACAGAGGCCCCAAAGCCCTTGAAAACGGGTCACTCCTGAGCCTTGAGAGTGCAAGAGAGAGATTAGGCTCTGAAGTAATCATGGAGCAGAAAACAAATTGCAATACTTTGCCATCAACAAAAAGAAATCACAGTAAACTAGTCCGTCCTAGAGGCCATTTAAATTGCCATAAACTTTTGCTTCATCCTAATCACTATACCCTAAACACTTGTGAGTTTTTCTTTATGGTTTATAGTTTCCTATTCCATAAAACTCCAAAAGAAAACATGAAACGGCAGGAAAGAAGAAACAGGCTTAGAAAGTAAATGTTATTTGTTTTTTTTTGTTTTTCCACCCCTCCCCCACCCCCCGCTTTCCCCCCTTGGTGTCCATACATTTGTTCTCTACATCTGTGTCTCTATTTCTGCCTTGAAAACTGGTTCAGATTCCACATATATGCGTTAATATATGGTATTTGTTATTTGTAATTTAGGATTTTTTAATGACGTTTTTTGTTTATATGTGTTAATTTTGCTGCGAGAAGCAAAGAGTAGAAAGATCTCTCATATAGATGCTGAATGCTCTGTGCCCACTCTCTTGGATCACCAGTTACTGCTACTACTATTATTGCTATTATTATGATTATTACTATTATTTGGACTTATAGTTGGTACTGTTACTGGACTGCAGCCAATATCTTTAGGTCACAATGAATCTTTCAGAATATTTTCTTGGATAGCACAATTGTAGGCAAATAGCCTAGACTGATGCATCCTTGTGGTCTGCTATTCCTTTTGCCTTGACTACATTATTCTTAGACTGGCATGGGGAGTTTGCTTTCTCTCTGAAGGGTAACCATGCAATTTGGAGTCCTGAGAACTTCAGACTAAGCATTTAGACTCATTGCAAGTAAGATCTTTTCTTGCAATTGAGATGGAGAAACTTGTAAAGTTATTCACAGTGGCCTTTTCAAACAAGACAATGCTTATGGCAGTTTTCATCCTTGGATATTTTTAAGTTTCCAGACTCTTAACTCTTACCTGTTCTTTTTTCTTTTTTTGATGAATATTTCCAAGTGTGTGTATATGTATTGCCTTAAGGTTTTATATTTCATTTGAATTCAAGTTCTAAATTACTTTTGTGGTTGTTTGCAATAAAGTCTTTGTTTTTAGATTTGGAGACCAGAAAAAAAATGATTAAAAAAACTCAATATGATTTTTGAGACATATTGAATAAGTATTAAGAAAATGAACATTCTGGCAAAGATGCAAACTTACTGAATGTGAAATATGCCATTTCTAAGTTACTCTACCTAGAATGACAAATTAGAGGTGATTTAAGGTATGAAAGTGAAGGCTTTTTGAGCTACAAACTTCTGTAGAATATTCTTCTTCATCAGTTGTGCTCAGTCCCCCGAATTTCTAGATTCTAGTCCGTGCTAAGGCTTTGGGGGCATAATCAAAAATGTAGTTTCGTGAGTCTGCCATGGTAACAGAGACTCTATCATTGTTTTATGAACAAGGATTCTGGTTGTTGATAGTAATTTACTTATGAAGCCTAGAAATCAAAGCTACCTGTATTTGTTAAGTTTTTGCTGTGTGCCCAGTGTGTTCTAGAAAGCAGAAGTAATGTGCTCTGCTATGGGGGAGCTTCAAGTCAATGATTAAATAGTTTAAGATAATAGAGAATCAAGAGGCAGCTTCTGTGTTAAAACTTACAAGGGTAATGGGATACAGAAAAGGGGAAGATTATGGCTTTGGAGTTGGAGGAGGTGGAGGTAGAACTTGAGGCAGCTGTGAAAGATGTATAATCCATGAAGGCATTTATGAGAAGGAAGAGGGAAATGCTTATAGGGAATGAGGAGGGGAGCATCTCAGTTACAGCAAACTATAGCTATGAGTGAGGCATGTGTGAAGGGGATTAAAGTATAGGGGATTCGAAGTATAGGCATTGAGGAAGGAAGTTGCGGTGTGTGGCTTAAAGGTTGTACACCACTGCTCCCTTCTTTAACGTCTGTACTTCTTACTTTTTGTTGTAACAGAGACTTTGACTTCCAGGGAAAGGAGTTTGATTTTATACTGAGCAAAGGAATTCATGAGGAAAATGAAATGTGTTTGAGGAGGCATAGCAAGGCCATTACCCAAAGGTGCAGGAGAGAGGAACTAGAATTACTGTGACCAAGTAGGAAGTTACTGCAGCAATTTAGTGTAAAATAGTGAAGACCTAAACCAGGGATTGGTCATTTTTTTCTGTAAAGGATAAAATAGTAAACATTTGAGACTTTTTAGACCATATGGTCTCTGTGGCAGCTCTTTGACACAATATGCAAATGAATGAGCATGGCTGCATTCCAACAAAACTTTATTTAGAAAAAAACCAAACGGCAGAGGGCTGTATTTGGCCTGCAGGCTGTAGTTTACTGACTTTTGGTCTAAACCATAGTGGTGACATGGAAATGAAAAGAAAGAAACAATTTGAGATGTTGAAAAAATACTATCACATTTTCATATCTGCTTGAATAAGAGGGGTTAGGAGAGGAAGGAGCAAAATATTTCAAACAATACATCAGTCCTTGAAATAGCAATGTGGGATTTATCAATATGGACATGGTGAATAAATTTGCAAAAGTTAACTTGTTGAAGGAGAAGAATGGAAGTTAAGGACTGACTGTTAGGATAGCTGGGGATGGAGTAGTGACTGGCCTCTGAGATGGTGTCAATACCTTGTTTCTTGATCTAGATGCTAGTTTCACTGGAGTGTATAATTTGTGAAAATATATGAAGCTGCACAATTATGCTTTTTGTCTTTTGTTTATTTTTGTTATACTTTAATAACTGTTTAAAGGGAATTGAAAGAGGAAGTAAAACCAGTGAGAAGACAAAGAAATCATGATCAGAGAAGTAGGAGAAGAACCAGAAGAATAAAATATCATGGAAACCAAGAGAGGGTAGAAGAGAAGGGACCGATTGGTCGGATCAGAGAAAGAAGCAAGGTTAAGATGAGGACGGAGAAATGGGTTTAAATTTACCTAGGAGGTAAGAGATGACCTCCAAATGGTAGCTTCAGTGGAGCATTAGATTGAAAATTAAATTTCAGGTTTTTAAGCAGAAAAGAGGAGGTAAGGAAATGGAGCAGTTTATTTAAAAACTCAAGGACAGTGGTTGTAAAGGAAAACACAAAAGTAACATGTAGTGAAGGGAATAGTAGAATAAAGTGAGGGTTTTATTTCTGATTTTTTTTAATGGGGAGTGTTATGTATGTTTGAGAAAAAGGACAATTAAATGAGTGTAAAAGACTGAAGATGTGAATAAAAGATGGAGAATATATGGGACTAAATAAGCTAGATCAGAAGGATGTATACCTCTAAAAAACAAAAGGGTAAAAATCAGAAAGAAAGGCAAGATAAATTCAGATAAGAAGTTACTCTGAAGAAGGGCAGATCTATCCATGGTGGTGAAGCCATCTGCCCAGTTTTGTTTGCATGTATGTAGGAGAGTTGATTTGGGGGTTGAAGGAAAGAGGAAAGTCTCTGTAACTTTAGGAGCAAGTTAGTAAAAACTGGTTAGGTATGGTTGTTAAAGAATAAGATGCAATCCCAGGATATTCCCCAAAGCATCTCCTTGAATAATTGGCTGGTGTCTGACAACTATGACTATGAATGTGGTTGACTAGCACATCAAGTTACAAATTCCCATAAGCAATATCATTATTGTATTATAGGGGAAATCCCACGTATTTGAAGATCCATCTTGATGCCACAATTTTTCCTTTTAGTACATACTTTATTTTATGGAATTGTTATAATGAAGTTGAAAAAGGAATCTGGCATAACTAATTTATAAAACAAAACTTCTAATATTAAGATCAAAACTCTAAATGGTTAAAATTTAGAGTTTAAATTTACAAAAGTATTTAATAAATGAACAAATATGGTATGCACACCCACAACCTTAAAAATTCAGTGATTCTTCTCTATATAATCTTAAAGAGGGTTGTGTTGCACACATATACACAATACCAATAAAATCAGACTCCTAATTTTAAGGACTCTGGATGTTTATTTAACTGTTTTTATAACTTGTAATTCACTTTGTGAATATGCCAAACTCCATCAAGTCCAGTAAAATCAAGGCTGTGAAGTAATAAATAAAAATCAAATCGCTTTGTGAAACTGCATTATATGGATATAATTGGATACACCTAGCTGCCTCATACTGATAATTAATAAACATTTTTTCACAATGAAATATAATTATCAGTTCCCTCTGAACTATGTATGCAAGATTGATGAAATAGTTGAGCCTTAATGAACAGAGACATTTGCATTTCATTATCAAGTTGTATAATTCTGCTCATAAACTTTATGAAATATTTTTAATGCTTAATTCATTGCAGATAAACGTGAAAATATTTTAAAAATCTGTGCTAAAGTGTTTTATTCCTCAGCAATGTGCTTTTACTTAATATTCTTTCATTTCAATAAAGTGGATTGAACCAAAGTGAGATTGCAAATTTAAAGTTCCATAACTTTATCAATTACTCTCTAAGGTCCATGAAATATTTATCAGTCAGTTGGATCAAGGCAGCATTTTAAAACATGCACATATTTAAGTAACTTCTAAGGGTAGTGGACCTTAACTTATTTTGATTGGTATTAGCTCTTCTAATAAAGACTGACATTATTTACAACTTCTAGGTCTTACAGTTCCATACCAATACTGCTGAATATTGAAAGATAAATGACTACTATTATAGTAATTTAATTTTTTTTTCTGTTGAATTTTTTTCTGTTGTTACTCTAGTTTTTTACTCCAGGGAGATCTCAAACTTCCTCTTTGTTCTCGTGATACTCTCAAAGGAAGAGATGTATCAAGATACTCTGATTAGACCTTATTTTCTGGGGATAGAAATCCTTTTCCCAAATGTCAGCACGTTTGTAATTAAGTCCCTTTTCTGCCTCTACTCCCAAAGAGAAGTGGGTAATTCCTATTTTTGGATAATCCCTACCCCAAAATAGACTTGGATGATCAGCGTAGTCAAGCAGAGTTCTAGAAACTGGGACAAGTTTTTATTTCTCAGTCCTTTGTCTTTAGAGTGGAAGACATGCTTTCAATGGGTTTTTTCTTGGTTTGGAGTCATAACTACCAACTAGGGGTAGTAATGAAAGGAGCAGTTATACAATTTCATCGTGCTTTAAGTGTAATTATGATTGGAAAAAGTGAGTCTTCCTCGAGGTCTGAACTCAATCAGAGCATCTTTCATTGGAATATGAGGCCAAACTTTCTCTATATATACTCCCGTCCTTTCTTGTCTTACTATACTTCCTTCATAGCACTTATTACATCTTAATATAGATATTATATAAACATATAAATATTACATAAACACATATAATGTAAATATATAAGTATTACATAAATATGTGTATATATTTATTTATTTATCCTTTATTTGTCTCCCATAACTAAACATAATCTATGTAAGCTCAAGGACTTCATTCTGTCTTGATCACCCGGAACAGAATGGGCACTCAATAAATATTCATTGAACAAGGACATGCATGGTGGGTATACCCTAAAGTGACCTCCAATGAGTTATATTCTTGCATAATTTCCTCTCGTTGAGTGTACACAGAACTTGAGATTTGCTTCTAGCCAATAGAATATGGCAAAGATGAAAAGATTTTTCAGATTTGGTTAAGGTCCTAAATCAGTTGACTTTGAGTTAATCAAAAGGAAGATTATCCTGGATGGATCTGACTTAATCAGGTGAAATTCTTAAGAATCTCAGTGCCTTATTTTTTTATATAAATTTATTTTATTCTATTTTTGGCTGTTTGGGGTCTTCGTTGCAGTGCGTGGGCTTCTCATTGCGGTGGCTCCTCTTGTTGTGGAGCATGGGCTCTAGGTGAGTGGGGTTCAGTAGTTGTGGCACGTGGGCTCTAGAGTGCAGGCTTAGTAGTTGTGATGCACAGGCTTAGTTGCTCCACGGCCTGTGGGATCTTCTTAGACCAGGGCTCGAGCCCATGTACCCTGCATTGGCAGGCAGATTCTTAACCACTG
Organism: Phocoena phocoena; assembly: GCF_963924675.1. Taxonomy (NCBI): domain Eukaryota; kingdom Metazoa; phylum Chordata; class Mammalia; order Artiodactyla; family Phocoenidae; genus Phocoena; species Phocoena phocoena. The sequence goes on from NC_089220.1 coordinate 60,154,619, forward strand.
TACCACCAGGGAAGCCCCTCAGTGCCTTATTAAATCACTGTTTAATAGCATACTATTTCATTACTCCCAACCAGATATTTATGGATGTAAAACAAAGAAATACGGTTATCAGAGCCACTTTATATATGCATTTACACTTTTAAGATTTAATTTATGGTTATTGTAAAGTTCTTCAAGAGATGACAGTCTAATTAGTGTAGTAAAACTTTTGAATAAGACTTAAAGACACTTTCAAAGCTGCATGTGAACAAATACCAGAGTATAGTGCAAATTGAGTTGATGAGGACAGATTGGGCAGTTTAAGGTACAAATAAAAGTTAAAATGTGAAAATTTTACCTTCTTTTTGGCGTCTTCTTGCCTCTACAGAATTATTTCTACTACGTTTTAGCTTCGGTATATACTATTTATAAATATTACATTTTATATAATGTACAGTTTCATTCAAACCCTTGACTACAACTGCTGTGTATATATATACAACTTCTAAATTTCTTTTTTTTTTTTTAAGGACTTCAGATGCTTGGCTTTTTATTTATTTATTTATTTTTGGCTGTGTTGGGTCTTCATTTCTGTGCGAGGGCTTTCTCTAGTTGTGGCAAGCGGGAGCCACTCTTCATCGTGGTGTGCGGGCCTCTCACTATTGTGGCCTCTCTTCTTGTGGAGCACAGGCTCCAGATGCGCAGGCTCAGTAGTTGTAGCTCACGGGCCTAGTTGCTCCGCAGCATGTGGGATCTTCCCAGACCAGGGCTCGAACCCGTGTCCCCTGTATTAGCAGGCAGATTCTCAACGACTGCGCCACCAGGGAAGCCCTAAATTTCTTTTTTTAATCCCAGATCTTTTTCCTGAGCTCTAGTCTTATGTATATAACTATTTACAGGACTCATATCCTTGAGTACCTGGTGATATCAGAGAGCTTTTCCTATAGCATAAGTCCGCTCACATTCAAATTCTTTAGTACCTACAAGGCTATCCTTCCATTATCTGTTGTTTCCTAATGTTCCAATCTCATCTCTCATGTCTACCCTGTGCTCCAGCTGCATCTAATTTCTTGCAGTCCTGAGTGCAGCAGGCAATTTCATTCTCTATCTTGTGCCCATCTTTGTGCATGGAAATTATCTCCATGTCTTTCGCTGCCTAGCTCAAGTTTGGCCTTCTCCTTGATGACTTACAGAAATGATAACATCTTTTTTGATGTCCCAACTTACATATTTTCTACAAATGTATGAGCTAATAGCCGTCACAATAGGTTTCACGTCTGTACCCTCCACTTGACTCTAAGTACCTTTAGAGTAGAAACTGTCTGGACATCTCTGTAACCTCAGCACATACCATCTTACACATGACACTTACTGATAAGTGCTCATTAAATACGTGATGAACGAATGATTGAATAAGGAAGATGTGCCCTTCTCATTAGTATTTTACTTCTATAACTTTGAAGAATTTATCAGTTTATTAATTAATCAGTTTATTTTTATTAAAATTATTAATTTATTAATTTTATAAATTTTAATTTATCAGTTTATTAATTTTTTATTAATTTTGATTTATAAAATCAAACAATTTTTTTCAACTAAAAAGGAATATATTCCCTCTTTTGTGATCGTTGACTGGTACAGCCATTCTAGAAAAACATCTGGGTATACTTAGTCAAATGAGTAGATGTTTACCATGGGTTCCAGCAGCCTGTTTCCTGGTTACACATCACAGGGACATTCGCACACAGGCCCATGAGGGGACATGTAGTAGAATCTTTATTACAGTCTTATTTGTGGTAATGAGAAGCTGGAGACCAGGTAGTTGTCCATCACTGGGGGAATGGATAAGTAGCATAATGTAGATGCACATTACAGACTATTATGCAGCACTCAGAAGCAATGGATAGATGTCCAGAAATATGGTCATATCTTTAAAAATATAGGGCTGAGTTTAAAAGTAATACTCAGAATGGTATCTACAGAATGATGCTATTATAAATCAAAATACATGCACATAACAATAGAAGACTCACAATAATTCATACATATAAAGGATATACATCAAACATATTATTTTCCTATGAGAGAGAGAGAAAATGGGAAGGAAGTGAATGAATGCAGTGGATTAAATAAATCAATAAATTAAAGGAATGGACCAATAACTGTAATACACCATGAAATTAGTTTATGATTAACTCAATATTCTGAACCTGAGGTACTTTCACCCACAAGCACAAAAAGAAACTTAGAAAACAGGAAAGTCCTATAAAGCAGTGGTCCCCAACATTTTTGGCACCAGGGATTGGTTCCACGGAAGACAATTTTACCATGGACTGAGGGGCGCAGTGGGGAGGTGCAGGGATGATTCAGGCGGTAATGGGAGCAATGGGGGAGATGGTTCATGAAGTAATGCGAGTGATGGGGAGCGGCACATGAAGCTTCCCTCGCTCGCTGCTCACCTCCTGTTGTGTGGCCCGGTTCTTCACAGGCTGTGGACCAGTACCGATCCCTGGTACAGGGGTTGGGGCCCCCTGGTATAAAGGAAATTTTAAATTGTTTTTCAAATATAAGTGACCTAAATAGAATAATCTGGAATATATAACATAATAAAAATTGACCCTTTCTTCTCTCAAGTCATCTTGGACTGGCACTGGGGCCAGCCTTGCTCTCCCCAAGAGCCTAATAAGTCTTTTCATGCTCTCTTGTTGCACATGTGACATCATCAGTCTCTTGTTATCGGAACGAATTTTAGGCGGGGGATTGATCCTACCCTTTGCAGAGCAACTACAAAACAATTGGCATTGTGAGACCTGGGGGTCTTCTCTTGCTTAAGGCTTGCCAGTTGCCTCGACTGCCTACTGGTGAGCATGTGTTTTGAGTTGTGTTGCTGTGTGCCAGGAAGCTTACATTTTGTTGGATTTTGAGTTGTGCTGTGCTTTGATGCATTTGCTGAGTCCTACCAAACGTCTCATAGATTAAACTAATCAAGTTAGAAGTTTCAATAATAAGCATTTAGGGACAGGAGTATGGGGTTTGAGGCCGTCCGTAAAGTGGCCCTGGGTTGTGGACTTCGGCCTGGACCTATCCATGTGTCTCATTTGCAGCATAAGCCATGACTGCCTCTAGGCTCAGGGGAGCAACTCTTATACTGTGATCCCTGGTTGCATGTCTGAACCAGACGTTGACCTCCTGTGCAATATATGGGCCCAGGTTGGTTGCTGTGTGAGGAAGAGCGGTCACCATGTTGCATGCCCAAGTCCACATTCCTAAATTCAGAGAGCTCACTAGGATGCATTAAAGCCTTACAATGCCTCTGCTGCTGCTGCCTATGCCTCTATTGTTACAAAGATCTTGATCTTTAAGATTATAGGGTAAAAATTCCCAGTGTACCCCACGGTGTGGACCAGAGGATACCATCACTCTATTGGTTAACTGTAATACAAACTGACAAAGACTGTGGGTTAAACTGAGTACGGAACTTACCAACTTCATGTGGTTAATTCAAACCCAACTTAATCTTAAGGTCCCTAAACCCAAAAAACCAACATTCATCCTGGGAGAGGACCCTAGCCTCAATGTTACTGATTTGGAACTCTCTGGAGATGGGAGACTTATGAATACTATTAGGATAGAGAGGACTCCCCTCTCCCATATAGTGTATCCAGTAACCAAAAACCAAAGCAAAACAAGATAAAAGAAAATGATCTCTACATGTAGTGGAAGGAAATAGGAACTGTAGCAGGGGTCTGTGATTTGACCTATTTGGAAGTTCAAAATTTACTGAAAGAATTTATGCAAGAAAAGATAAAACACTGGCTATTGTGTTTAGAACCTACAATATAGGTTCTAACTTAACTTTAACATCAGCTGAGATGTACCAATTGGCAAACATTCATGGTCTAAATTGATACTGTGGTTTGAATTACAGTTAGACCTTGGGATTCTACTAAATTTAAACAAGGTACCCCCTATATTTTTAGGGGAGTTACTGAACAGAAAATAGGGGGCAAACAGGTATGCCTTATCCTAACCATCAGAAATATTACCTTGTCTAAATTCCTCATGATCATGGTACCCAGTATCTGAAAATATCCCACAGTAGGCAAGGATGTTCTGACCCAAAAAGTCATAAAATAAAATTCTTTGTCATTTACATTTGGCCTGATAAAATAGAACTCCTTAGATTCTCTCTTGTGACCAATGCCCTCCCAGGTTAAAAAGTTAAAACAGTTCAATATAGATTTTAAAAAGGCCTACAGAAATTAAGACCCACCATATAAGACTTACTGAAGGAAGGGGTCATTGTTCTATTGCCTGATTCTGATAATGCTATTCCTGATAAAAATGAATGGCATCGAATACTGGATCACCTCAAGCATCTCATTTTAGTGGAATGAAAATAGATTATGTAATAAGGAGAAAAAAGTTAGATCTCACGTTCTACACCAAAATAAATTCCAAATGAATTGAAGAGTTTGTTATAAAAAGGAAATAATAGAAGTTTAAGAAGGCCATATAGGTAAATATTTAGATAGTCTTGCTTTGAGGAAGAACTTTTTTAGAAAGACACTAAACCAGAAACTAAAATGGGGAAAAATGCTGACTTAGCATACCTAAGTAAAGTTTCTTATACAATAATAAAATATAAACGGAATTACAGGAAAAAAAAAACTGAGAACATTTGTGGTATATTTAGTGTATGTGACAAAAAAAATAATATCTGTGACTTATAAAGCTTCTTCTTTTTTTAAACATCTTTATTGGAGTGTAATTGCTTACAATGGTGTGTTAGTTTCTGCTTTATAACAAAGTGAATCAGCTATACATACACATACATCCCCATATCTCCTCCCTCTTGCATCTCCCTCTCACCCTCCCTGTCCCATGCCTTCAGGTGGACACAAACCACCGAGCTGATCTACCTGGGCTATGTGGCTGCTTCCCGCTAGCTGTCTATTTTACATTTGGTAGTATATATATGTCCATGCCACTCTCTCACTTTGTCCCAGCTTACACTTCCCCCTCCCTGTATCCTCAAGTACATTCTCTATGTCTGCGTCCTTATTCCTGTTGTGCCCCTGGGTTCTTCAGAGCCTCTTTTTTTTTTTTTTTTTAGATTCTGTATATATGTGTTAGCCTATGGCATTTGTTTTTCTCTTTCTGAATTACTTAATTCTGTATGACAGTCTCTAGGTCCATCCACCTCACTACAAATAACTCAATTTCATTTCTTTTTATGGTTGAGTAATATTCCATTGTATGTATGTGCCACATCTTCTTTATCCATTCATCTGTCGATGGACACTTAGGTTGCTTCCGTGTCCTGGCTATTGTAAATAGAGTTGCAATGAACATTGTGGTACATGAATCTTTCTGAACTATTGTTTTCTCAGGGTATATGCCCAGTAGTGGGATTCCTGAGTCGTATGGTAGTTCTATTTTTAGTTTTTTAAGGAACCTCCATACTGTTCTCCAGAGTAGCTGTATCAATTTACATGACCACCAACAGTGCAAGAGGGTTCTCTTTTCTCCACACCCTCTCCAGCATTTATTGTTTCTAGATGTTTTGATGATGGCCATTCTGACCAGTGTGAGGTGATACCTCATTGTAGTTTTGATTTGCATTTCTCTAATGATTAGTGTTGTTGAGCAACCTTTCATGCGTTTGTTGGCAGTCTGTATATCTTCTTTGGAGAAATGTCTGTTTAGGTCTTCTGCCCATTTTTGGATTGGGTTGTTTGTTTTTTGATATTGAGCTGCATGAGCTGCTTGTATATTTTGGAGATTAATCCTTTGTCAGTTGTTTCATTTGCAAATATTTTCTCCCATTCTGAGGGTTCTCTTTTCGTCTTGTTTATGGTTTCCTTTGCTGTGCAAAAGCTTTTAAGTTTCATCAGGTCCCATTTGTTTATTTTTATTTCCATTTCTCTAGGAGGTGGGTCAAAAAGGATCTTGCTGTGATTTATGTCATACAGTGTTCTGCCTATGTTTGTGATTGTTCTGTTTATATTTTCTATTTCTTCCTGGTCAGTCTCGGAAGCTTGTGCTTTTCTAAGAATTTGTCCATTTCTTCCAGGTTGTCCATTTTATTGGCATATAGTTGCTTGTAGTAATCACTCATGATCCTTTGTATTTCTGCAGTGTCAGTTGTTACTTCTGCTTTTTCATTTCTAATTCTATTGATTTGAGTTTTCTCCCTTTTTTTCTTGATGAGTCTGGATAATGGTTTATCAATTTTGTTTATTTTCTCAGAGAACCAGATTTTAGGTTTATTGTTCTTTGCTATCGCTTCCTTCATTTCTTCTTCATTCACTTCCAATCTTTATGATTTCTTTCCTTCTGCTAACACTGGGTTTTTTTTGTTCTTCGTTGTCTAATTGCTTTAGGTGTAAGGTTAGGTTGTTTCTTTAAGATGTTTCTTGTTTCTTGAGGTAGGATTTTATTGCTATAAACTTCCCTCTTAGAACTGCTTTTGCTGCATTCCATAGGTTTTGGGTCGTAGTGTTTTCATTGCCATTTGTTTCTAGGTGTTTTTTGATTTCCCCTTTGATTTCTTCAGTGATCTCTTGGTTATTAAGTAGTGTATTTTTTAGCCTCCATGTGTTTGTATTTTTTAAAGATTTTTTCCTGTAATCGATATCAAGTCTCATAGCATTGTGGTCAGAAAAGATACTTGATATGATTTCAGTTTTACCAAGGTTTGAACTGTGATCCAAGATATGATCTATCCTGGAGAATGTTCCAAGAGCATTTGGGAAGAAAGTGTAATCTGACGTTTTTGCATGGAATGTCCTATAAATACCAATTAAGTCCATCTTGTTTAATGTATCATTTAAAGCTTGTGTTTCCTTATTTATTTTCATTTTGTATGATCTGTCCATTGCTGAAAGCGGGGTGTTAAAGTCCCCTAGTATGATTGTGTTACCGTTGATTTTCCCTTTTATGGCTATAGCATTTGCCTTATGTATTGAGGTGTTCCTATGTCGGGTGAAAAATATTTACCATTGTTATATCTTCCTCTTGGATTGATCCCTTGATTGTTATGTAGTGTCCTTCTTTGTCTCTTGTAATAATCTTTTAAGTATATTTTGTCTGATATGAGAATTGCTACTCCAGCTTTCTTTTGATTTCCATTTGCATGGAATATCTTTTACCATCCCTTCATTTTCAGTCTGTATGTGTCCCTACGTCTGAAGTGGGTCTCCTGTACACACATATATTGTGTCTTGTTTTTTTGTCCATTTAGCCACTCTTTGTCTTTTGGTTGGAGCATTTAATTCATTTACATTTAAGGTAATTATTGATATGTATGTTCCTTTTACTGTTTTCTTAATTGTTTTGGGTTTGTTATTGTAGGTCTTTTCCTTCTCTTGTGTTTCCTGCCTAGAGAAGTTCCTTTAGCATTTGTTACAGAGTTGGTTTGGTGGTGCTGAATTCTCTTAGCTTTTGCTTGTCTGTAAAGATTTTAATTTCCCTTGCAAATCTGAATGAGATCCTTGCTGGGTAGAGTAATCTTGGTTGTAGGTTTTTCCCTTTCATCATTTTAAATATGTCCTACCACTCCCTTTTGGCTTCCAGAGTTTTTGCTGAAAGATCAGCTGTTAACCTTATGGGGATTCCCTTGTATGTTAATTGTTGCTTTTCCCTTGCTGCTTTTTTTTTTTTTCTTTTTTTTTTCGGTACGCAGGCCTCTCACTGTTGTGTCCCCTCCCGTTGTTGAACACAGGCTCCGGACGTGCAGGCTCAGCGGCCAGGGCTCATGGGCCTAGCCACTCCGCGGCATGTTGGATCCTCCTGGACCAGGGCATGAACCCTCGTCCCCTGCATCAGCAGGCGGACTCCCAACCACTGCGCCACCAGGGAAGCCCCCCTTGCTCCTTTTAATATTTTTTCTTTGTATTTAATTTTTGATAGTTTGATTAATATGTCTTGGTGTGTTTCTCCTTGGATTTATCCTGTATGGGAGTCTCTGTGCTTCCTGGACTTGATTGACTCTTTCCTTACCGATATTAGGGAAGTTTTCAACTAAAATCTCTTCAAATATTTTCTCAGTCCCTTCTTTTTTCTCTTCTTCTTCTGGGACCTCTGCAATTTGAATGTTAGTATGTTTTATGTTGTCCCAGTAGTCTCTGAGATTGTCCTCAATTCTTTTCATTCTTTTTTCTTTATTCTGCTCTGTGGTAGTTATTTGCACTATTTTATCTTCCAGGTCACTTATCTGTTCTTCTGCCTCGGTTTTTCTGCTATTGATTCATTCTGGAGAATTTTTAGTTTCATTTATTTTGTTGTTCATCATTGTTTGTTTGCTCTTTAGTTCTTCTAGCTCCCTGTTAAACGTTTCTTGTATTTTCTCCATTCTATTTCCATGATCTTGGATCATCTTTACTATCATTACGCTGAATTCTTTTTCAGGTAGACTGCCTATTTCCTCTTCATTTGTTTGGTCTGGTGCGTTTTTACCTTGCTCCTTCGTCTGCTGTGTATTTCTCTGTCTTCTCATTTTGCTTAACTTACTGTGTTTGGGGTCTCAGTTTCGCCAGCTGCATGTTCGTAGTTCCCATTGCTTTTGGTGTCTGCTCGCAGTGGGTAAAGTTGGTTCAGTGGATTTTATATGCTTCCTGATGGAGGGGACTGGTGCCTGTGTTCTGGCGGATGAGGCTGGATATTTTGTTTCTGGTGGGCAGGACCACATCCGGTGGTGTGTTTTGGGGGTGTCTGTGAGCTTTGTATGATTTTGGCAGCCTCTGTGCTAATGGGGTTGTTTTTGTTCCTGTCTTGCTAGTTTTTTGGCATAGGGTGTCCAACACTGTAGCTTGTTGGTCATTGAGTGGAGCTGGGTCTTAGCATTGATATGGACATCTCTGAGAGTGCTTTTGCCATTTGACATTATGTGGGGCTGGGAGGTCTCTGGTGGCCCAGTGTCCTGAAGTCGGCTCTGCCACCTTAGAGACTCAGAGCTCATCTCCCCAGTCAGAGGCTCAGGCCTGACACTTGGCCAGAGCACCAAGATTGGCTTAGAAGAAAAGAGAGAGAGAGAGAGAGAAAGAGAGAAAGAGAGAGAGAGAGGGAGGGAAGGAGGGAGGGAGGGAGAGAGGGAGGAAAGAGAGAAAATAAAGTTATTAAAATAGAAAAAAATATTAAAAATATAAAAATAAAAAGTCATTTAGAAAACAGAGAGAAAGAAAGAAGAGAGCAATCAAACCCAAAAATAAATCCACCAATGATAACAAGCAAAAAAAACTATACTAAATAACAGCAACAACAAAAATAACCAAAACGCACAGTCAGAACCCTAGGACAAATGGCAAAAGCAAAGCTATACAGACAAAATAACACAAAGAAGCATACACATACACACTCACAAAAAGAGAAAAAGGAAAAAAAGGTATATATATATATATATATAATTAAAAATTTAATAAGGAAGAGAGCAACCAAATCATTAAACAAATCTACCATTGATAATAAGCTCTAAATGCTAAACTAAGATAAATATAAAACCAGAAACAAATTAGATGCAGAAAGGAAACCCCAAGTCTACAGTTGCTCCCAAAGTCTACCACCTCAATTTTGGGATGATTTGTTGTCTATTCAGGTATTCCACAGATACAGGGTACATCAAGTTGATTGTGTAGATTTAATCCACTGCTCCTGAGGCTGCTGAGAGAAATTTCCCTTTCTCTTCTTTGTTCACATAGCTCCTGGTGTTCAGCTCTGGATTTGGCCCTGCCTCTGCATGTAGGTTGCCTGAGGGCATCTGTTCCCCACCCAGACAGGACAGGGTTAAAGAAGCAGCTGATTTGGGGCCTCTGGCTCACTCAGGCTGGGGGGAAGGAGGGGTATGGAATGCAGGGCGAGCCTGCATTGGCAGAGGCCAGTGTGACCTTGCAACAGCCTGAGGTATGCCGTGTGTTCTCCCAGGGAAGTTGTCCCTGGATCATGGGACCCTGGCAGTGGCGGGCTGCACAAGTTCCCAGGAGGGAAGGTGTGGTTAGTGACCTGTGCTTGCACACAGGCCTCTTGGTGGCTGCAGTAGCAGCCTTAGCATTTCATGCCTGTCTCTGGGGTCCACACTGATAGCCACAGCTCGCACCCATCTCTAGAGCTTGTTTAGGTGGTGCTCTGAATCCCCTCTCCTTGCACACCCCGAAACAGTGGTCTCTTGACTCTTAGGTGCAAACTGTTTCCCTGACTCCCTCCTGGCTAGCTGTGGCACACTAGACCCCTTCAGGCTGTGTTCACGCAGCCAACCCCAGTCCTCTCCCTGGGATCTGACCAAAGCCCGAGCCTCAGCTCCCAGCCCCACCTGCCCCGGCGGGTGAGCAGACAAGCCTCTCAGGCTGGTGAGTGCTGGTCGGCACCGCTCCTCTGTGCAGGAATCTCTCTGCTTTGCCCTCTGCACCCCTGTTGCTGCGCTCTCCTCCATGGCTCCAAAGCTTCCCTCCTGCCCATCCCCTGTCCCCACCAGTGAAGGGACTGCCTATTGTGTGGAAACTTTTCCTCCTTCACAGCTCCCTCCCAGAGGTGCAGGTCCCATCCATATTCTTTTGTCTCTGTTTTTCCTTTTTTCTTTTGCCCTACCCAGGTATTTGGTGAGTTTCTTGCTTTTGGGGAAGTCTGAGATCTTCTGCCAGAGTTCAGTAGGTGTTCTATAGGAGTTGTTCCACATATAGGTGTAGTTTTGATGTATTTGTGGGGAGGAAGGTGATCTCCACGTCTTACTCCTCTGCCATCTTCAAGACGCCCGTCACAAAGCTTCTTTACAAAGTATACATAAATAGAAAAATAGACAAATGAAGAACATTTATTAAAGATAAAAATTGAAATAACACTAATAATATGACAGTATCTATTTTTACTAGTATAACTGTAAATTAAAACAACAATGTGATAGTATTTTTATTGTACCAAATTGGTAAATACAGAGAATTAAGAACACACAGCATTGGCTTTGGTGCAGGCAGTTGGGAACTTTGATATGCTGCTGGTAGCAGTATAAATTTATGTACCCTTCTTAAAGTGTATGTACTAGTGTAAGTTCTCTAGAGAAACAGAACTAATAGGGTTAATATCTATCTATATATAGAAGGAGGTTTATTATAAAGAATTGGCTCACGAGATTATAGAGGCTCATAAGGCCCAAGATCTGCAGTTGGCAAGCTGGAGACCCAGGAGAACTGATGGTGTAGTTCTAGTCCAAAGTCTGGCAGTTTTGAGACTCAGGAAGAGCTGATGTTTTAGTTCAAGTCTGAAGGCAGGAAAATACCAGTTCTAGCTTGATGTTTCAGGTCCAGCTTGAAGGCAGTTAGGCAGGAGGAGTTCCCTCTTATTTGGGGCAAGGTCAACTTTTTTGTTCTATGCAAGCCTTCAACTGTTTAGATGCGGCCCACCCACATTAGGAAGGGCAATCTGCTTTATTTAGTCTATAAATTCAACTGTGAAGCTTATTCAAAAACACCAGAATTATGTTTGACCAAATAACAGGGCTCCCTGTGGTCCAGTGAAATTGACACGTAAATTAACACTCCCCCTTATATATATGTACATATATATATCTTTTCTTTGTTTTCTTATTACTAAACAAATATAAACTAGCTGTATAATAAAACACAGATGAACTATCACATTTTGATGCATTGTTTTTGTATTCTATACCTATTCAACAAATTGGTTAAGTATTGTGTTTGTATTGCTTTGTTTCTCTTAGTATTTTAATTATATATTGCCATGTCATTTAAACTATTTGAGAGCACAATTTTAAATGTCTGCATGAAAATTCATTATTTGTATGAACCACACTTCATTTAATCATCCTCTGTTGTTAAATGGAAGTATTTATAATAGTGAAAAATTGGAAACACTGAGTTGTATATATATTTTGATTCATAGCTCTGAATATCTCCTTAAGACAGATATCTAAAAGTGGAATTACTTTATCAAATAAAATTTAATTTTGATATGTATTATGAAATTGTCTCCTAACCCAGCTGAAAGAACTTTTCACCTGCCTTCTACCAAAAATGCTGGGTTCATCACATCATAAGTAAATATGACTTAAACAAATAAACAAAACACCTTTGTCAGTTTGGGTAGTTAAATATAGTATTGTGTTAAGTTTTTATAATTCGCATGCCTTTGTTCCAGTTATCTAGTAAGTGAGTCTGGATATGTTTCACATTTATTAGCCATATCCTCTATACATTTATTCTCTTGATTTTTCTACATGTAGAAGGCAGGGGAGGGGAATCTCATTCAGTATAAGTTTTTACATTGTAAAAACGTCACATGTTTGTAGCTAATGTTTATTCCCAGTCTGTGGTTTGTGAGTATTTCTTCAGTAATAACTAAAATTTATTTAGAATTTACCGTGTGCCAAGCATTAAATGCTTAAATACATGATTTCATTAGGATTCATAATAGCTTTAATGCCTATATGTTACTATCTCCATTTTATACATAAGGAATGTAAGGCATAGAAGTTGTTTTGTTTGATGCCACAGACCCTGGCATCATTCTGCTGAGACCTAATCCTGGCCCCACCAGTTGAGAAGCTGAGGGCTTTCCATTGTCCTGGGATCTCAGAATGGCTGGACAACATGAACCAGCCACACGCAGGAGCACCTGGAAACATGATAATAATAATAATAATAGTGGCATTTTCCTCCATAGGTTGAAATGCATCACCTTGTGGAATTGCTGTGCCTCAAAGACCTGCATCTCCCATCATTTGGCTATATTTTCTAATGTTTTTACTGACTACGCATTTTAAGAAAGCAATGAATAACCCCACACACCTCAGAGTTAGTCCTATACTAAATGAATCCCCAGGCCTTCCTTGCTCTCACTTGTTCAAGTTTTGAAATTTTAAAGTGGTATTTGTAGTTCATTTTGTGACTTTAATGCATGATTTACATTGATGATTTATCCCCATTAGAGAAGGGGATAAATTTGCCTGTGTACTCACCACATAGAATAGAAAATTAACAGATGTTAGCATTTGATCATATTTGCCATGTGTATATATATTTTTGGTAAAGAGTTGAAATCCACTTTATTCTTGCTTCCTAGGTTTATTCTTCTGTCTCTACAAGCAGCCAGTATAAAGAATTTTGTGAGTATCTTTCTGGCTTACTTTTCATATTTATATTATGAAAATAAATGTATATTTTATGCAAATAGCATATATATAGACATATATCTTTGAAACATATAGCATTTATATATGATTTTAAAAATTAAGCAATGCCAAAATAACTACAATGTGGATTTTTTTTGAGGTTAGTTTCTTTTTCTTTTTTTTTTTTTAATTTATTTATTTTTGGCTGCGTTGGGTCTTCATTGCTGCACGCAGGCTTTCTCTAGTTGCGGGGAGCACGGGCTACTCTTCATTGTGGTGCATGGGCTTCTCATTGCAGTGGCTTCTCTTGTTGCGGAACATGGGTTCTAGGGGTGCAGGCTTCAGTAGTTGTGGCTCATGGGCTCTAGAACGCAGGCTTAGTAGTTGTGGCACATGGGCTTAGTTACTCCGTGGCATGTGGGATCTTCCTGGAGCAGGGCTTGAACCTGTGTCCCCTGCATTGACAGGCAGATTCTTAACCACTGTGCCACCAGGGAAGCCCCACACTGTGTTTTATTAAATGCCAGCCAAATGTGTATTGAGATGTATCTGTGTTTCTAATATGTCCTGTTTATTCATTTCAACAACCATCTATTACTTATTAAATAAATCTACTCTAACATTTATTTATTACCATAATGAACATTTAGGATTTTCCCACTTTTTTCCATTATTACAAAAAACACTTTATATGTAGTAGTTCTCAAACTTACTGGTCTCAAGATCCCTTTACACTCAGGTAATACTCAGAGCCCCAAAGACTTTTGTTAATGTCAGTTTTATCTGCCAGTATATTGTATTAAACTCACAAATTGAAAAAATATATTTAGCTATTTAATTCATTTAAAAGTAACAGTAATAAACTGGTTCTATGCTAACAGAAATTATATGTTTTTTATGAAAAGTAGATTATTGCATTTGGAATTTGTAAGCATTTATGTGTGGTCTGGTACAAAGCTTGGTAAACTGCAGCCTGTGGGCCAGATTCTGTTCACTGCTCTTTTTATACATCCTATAAGCTAAGAATATTATTTACATTTTTAAATGGTTAAAAATCAAAAGAATAGTGTTTCAAAACATGTTAATGACATGAAATTCAAATTTCAGTGTTCATAAAGAAAGTTTTATTGGAATGCAGACATGCTCATTTATTACGTAATGTCTGTGGCTGCTTTAGTGCTACAAGGGCAGAGTTGAGTGGTTTGTTAAATGAGGGCTAAATGAGATTATCCAAATCTTCTATATCCTTGTTTTGTTTGTTTGTTTGGCCTGCTTCATCTCTTAGTTTTGGAGAGAGGTATACTAAAGTATCCCATTCTAACTGTGGATTTAGTTTTTCCAATTCTGTTAGTTTTACTTTCTATATATTGAGGCCAGGTTATTTTGTGTAAACAAGTACATGCTTGTTGTATTCTAACACTTTGTTTGATGTTTCTTTTATCATTGTGAAATTTCATGGTGTCACTTCTTACCTTTGTAACGGATTTTAAAATTCAATTTTATCCAGTATTAATATTAATGCAATTTTTGTTTGGTTAGTACTCTGCATTGTATTTATTATTTTATTTTCAGTATTTGTATGTCTTTTTTTTTTGTTTGAATTTATTGTATCCCTTTTAAGGATATACCTAAATTGTAAAATCCATGCTAATATTCTGTCTTTTAATAGATACATTTAAAGCATTTACCTTATTGCAATTACTAAAATATTTGGACTTATTTATTCTAACTTATTTTGTGTTTTCTATCGTATTACTTATTTGCCTATTCTTACCCTTTTCATTTCCCATTCTGGATGAATAGATTTCTCTATTGTATTTTTCCTCCTCTGAGTTTAAAAATTATATATTCTATTCCTATTTTGTTGATAGCCTCTCTTAAAATTTAAACATATGTATATAATAATTAACCACGATGTAAAAGTAATCTGTATCTTTATCTATTTCTTGAACAATATGACAGCTTTGGATTGCTTTAACACTGATCTTCTGTATTCTGGGTTATTGCTGTCTAGTATTTAGTTCTACCTTATTTTTAATTTCCTAATTAGAAGTTATTTATATAATTATTTTTTTTAATCTACTAAATATAATTGAGATTCAAAATATATTTATCACTTTCTTTGCATGCCATTCCTCCTTTTATCTTATGTTTTCCTTCTTGGTTCAATTTTCTTTTTGTGGTACCTACTTTAATATTTCTTTCTGGTAGTGTTGTGAGTAATAAACTCAGTATTTGGCCAAGAAAGTCTATTTTCACCACAACTTTTGAATTATAGTTTATATAGGCCAAATCCTACATTGATTTTCACTCCTTTTTTCATAAATTTCTTTCTGGAGGTTTATATAATCTTTCTCCTAAATTTTAGTGATTTCTGTTGTCCCCATAATTTGTTTTTTAAATTTCTCTAAATTTGTTTTTTGTTGTCTTGCTCAGGACTTGTACCTTTTCAAACTACCCTTCTTCAAGTCTGAAAAATTGTCAGTCATTACCTCCTGTGAATATTGCCTTTCTCCCATTTTATATTCATTCTTGAATTTCTATTAGACATATATTTGACCTTCTTATTCCAGCATCTATTTCTCGCAATTGCTCATTTTATAATTTTCTATTTATTTAGCTCATCCTTAATGATTTATTTATATCTAGATTCCATTTGACTGTTTTTCTCTTCACATATCTGATTTAGTGTCAAAACTACCCATCCTTTTTTGGTTTGTTTTAGACTAGGTAAATTATTTTTTCAACAGTTTCACAGAGATGTAATTCACATACCGTAAATTTTATCCTTTTAAATTGCATAATTTGGTGATTTTTAGTATATTCATAGAATTGTGCAGCCATCATCACTATCTAGTTTTAGAACCTCTCATTACACTAAAAATAAACCTGGTATCCATTTACGGTTACTCTCTGTATTCTCCTCCCTCCCCCAGGGAACCCCCAGATACTTTTATCTCTATGGATTTGCCTATTCTGGGCATTTCGTACAAATGAAATCATGCAATATATAGTCTTTTATGACTGGCTTCTTTCAGTTAAGATAATGTTTTCAAGGTTCATCCACATTGTAGCCTCTATCAATACTTCATTTCTTTTTATTGTCAAAATACACTCCATTGTGTGAATATGCCACATTTTGTTTATCTAGTTTACCAGGTGATGGACATGGGTTGTTTGCATTTTTTGGCTATCTTAAACACTGCTGCTATAAACATTATTAGACAAGTTTTTATGTGGGATGTATGTTTTCATTTCTCTTGGGTATATACCAAGGGGTAGAACTGCTTAGTTATGGGGTAAATCTATGTTCAGTATTTTGTGGAATTGCCAAACTGTTTCCCATAGTGGCTGCACAATTTTAAATTCATATTAGTAAAGTGTGAGGTTTCCAGTTTCTCAACACTCAGTACTTATTGTTGTCTTTTTGCTTATAGCCATCCTAGCGTGTGTGTGTGAAGTGGTATTGCATTTTTTGCATTTCTCCAGTGATTAAAGATATTGAGCATCATTTCTTGTGCTAACTGCCCATCTGTGTATGCTCCTTGGAGCAATGTCTAATCAAATCATTTGACCATTGTTAATTGTATAATTTATCTTTTTATTGTTAAGTTGTGAGTTCTTTATACGTTCTGGATAAAAAACATCTTAATTAGATATATGATTTGAAAATATTTCTCCAGTTGTGTCAATTGTCTTTTCACTTTCTTGATGGTATTCTTTGAGGCATAAAAGTTTTTAATATTAATGAAGTCCAATTTATCTAGTTTTTCATTTGTTGCTTATGCTTTTGGTGTCGTATCTAAGAAATCATTGCCTAACCCAGAGTTATGAAAATTTTGATGCCATGTTTTCTTCTAAGATTTTAAGAGTTTTACCTCTTATACTCAGGTATATGGACCATTTTAAGTTAATTTTCGTATATGATCTGAGGTAGAGGTCCAACTGCATTCTTTTGCATGTGGATACTTTTATTAGTTTACATCTTATTTAAATGTATACAAATGGGGGTATGCTTATGTTGATCCAGCATTTATAGATACATGAGATGGGAGAGGTAGTTTTCCATGTCAGCCTAATTGCTAAGGTAATGCAAAGAAAATTCTGAAAATATTGTCTAATCTTATGAGAGGTTATGTTAAAATCACAGATCTGAGCCACGTCCCAGCATTGGTTAGAGCAGTCTCAGTTGTCACAAACTCATTGACTAGAATGCTGTTTATTAAGTGAATAAGTGGTTTTATATTTAAAATAAATAATAAAAGACTGTAATTTCAATGGTCCTTACAAATATTAGTTTTTATAACTTTAACACTTGAATCTCACTAAACAGAACTCTTTCTTTTAAATCAACTCTTAGCCTGTACAGAATGAGAACTGATATTCGTAAGGATAATCCCTTTATTGTACATGTATTTATTATTTTCTGAATCTTTTTTTCATAGCTTTATTGAGATATAATTGGCATATAGCACTGTATAAGGTATACAGTATAGTGATTTGACTTAAATATATTATAAAATGATTACCACAATATGTTTAGTTAACATCCATTATTTCCTATAAATACAAATATTTTCTGAATCTTAAAGGAAGATTTTTTATTAATTTAATTTAATTTTACATTGGGTAGGATCTTAGAACTTATCAGGCCTGATACCATCATTTCACAGATCAAGAAGCCAAGGTCAGGAGTGCTTAAGTGACTTCTTCAAGGGTATATAACTAGTTAATGAGAGACCCAAGAATTGAACTCAAATGTTCTGACTTCTTTTGAGATCAGTGCTTTTCCCCACTCACAACATGTTGCTCTTCAGAAAATGATTCTTAATAATACAAGCCTGGAGGATACCTGTTGGTTTACAGTTACCCTAGGGAATTCTCACACATCTGTACTTGAAATGGATTACCAAAGGGTACAAAAGCTGTCATAAGAATGATCAATACTGTATTCCATAAGTGATTAGAATAAAAAAATGAGTACCTAAGAAATTTGATTTTAAATATTCCTATTTAATTAAATTATTTATACTTGAGTATGTTCTTAACATTTTTTCAAAGACCTAGAAGTAAAAAGTTGTGTAGGTGGATATTGGATTCCATGTATCTTAATGATTCCACATTCCTGGGGACTATGGTGTGAAAAGTTTAGGTTGAGCATCTGTACCTTTCTTCCAGTTAAATAGCACTTTCTTACCACAAAATATAGAATGAAAAGGGTCACTTTCTATTGAGGATTTATGTAGCTTGCAATTAACAAAATCTAAAAGGAGCCATTAGTAAAATTCTGTAGGTGGAGATAGATGAATAGTATAGGGAAAGAAGATTTCAGAAAACTAGCCATCTAAAATAGCAATGTGTTTTTATAGCTTTGTTATTCAAAAGTGTTTTTATTTTTGTGTTTTTCATTTCACTGGCACATAGTGAGAAACTGCTTAGTAATGTTTTGGCAAAAAAGTTTTAATTTTGTAACAGAACTTTTAAAAAGGGATGTCTTCTTACATTACTAGAAAAATTTCCTTCTGCTTAGTTACATTACATGGTGATGGTATGAAATTCCAAAAAAGAAAGGAAAATATGTTTGTGTGATCCTGAGAATAATTGTTTTAGTTATTATTGAACTAAAATAAGAAACATAATAACTTACTTTTGTTTCAGATTTTTTTCCAACGTACTTATTGCACCAGTCTTCATTAAATCCTTAGACAAAGGGAATCAGTGATCTACAGGAAGGAAGTAGAAATAGCAGGCAAAATTTGGTGTCTTTTAAAGGCTAAATAGTAAGTGAAGTAGGTTTTCTGCATTTTATCCTGTTTATATAGGCAGAGACTGATCTGCCTAAATAAAGGTAAATGCTTTCTGACTTCCCATTCATTCATTCATTTCAGTTATTAAGTACCAACCAAGCACTGCACTATGTGTTGATAGGCTTGGGCTAAGCATTGGTGTTATAAAGGTAAATGACAAAATATTCCTGCCTTCAAATTATTCACAGTCTAATGGATAACAAAGAAAAAGTAGATGGACAATTATAGTATAACATATTAAAAATAAATTCAGAGAATATGGGGAACACATAGAGGGTATCATGTCCAGACTGGAGGATTAAAGAACATGGAAGCCCCTGCTGCAGAGTCTAACTTACTGCAGTATCTATCAGTTCCAAGTCATTTTTTAAGACCCTTCAGAGACATTACATAGAAGTAATCGTAAGATCCAAGTGTCACAATGTTCTCATTTCATGATCTTTTTTGCATTCGTGGGTAAGACGCAAAGTGGAATGGCAGTGTCTTGGACTGATCACCCCTGGGTCTAAATCATGGCTTACCCACTCAATGGCCTTGTGACCTTGAAAAGTGGCTTAATTTCCCTGGACCTCCGTTTCCTAATTTGTGAAATGACAGTAATAATGAGGCAATTTGTAGGTTTAAATGAGACAGCATTTAATGTGTTGATACAATTCCTGGCATTTGACATGGTTTTAAATCCATGAACATTCACTAACATTCATTAGCTTTTAAAACCATTGCCATAACCAAAATTATTAATAGTAAAATTCAAAAACTTTAAACAAATGCCAAATACTTTAGTTCTGTGGAGCAATATTTTAAAGTAGATACAACACCCAGGATGGTAAAGAAATTTCTCAAGTTACAAATAGGCTTTGGTGCAAAAATGTATGTATAAATCCATTATTTGAATCTCATAAGCACATTTTCACAAATAAACAATGTTACTAATCAACAGAACCATCATAAAACATTCATTGAATGCATATTTTTGTGTTGATGATTCAGGTTAGAGCACAATAATCCTATTTAACCCACAATGTAAGTGAAAGGCAAGAAATTCCTTCCATTTGCTCCTTCACACACTGCAACTTAATCACTTGATGCAGCTGGGTTAATGGCCAGTTTCACAACTGGTATCCCCTTTTGCAAAGTTTTAACAGACAACAAAATTTATGCAAACATGTCTACACTGTGCATTTTAACTATACATAATATTTTATTAATTTTTACATTGGTTCTTTGTAATGACTTGGTAATTAGCGTGTTGGATTTTCACATTTATGAAATGATCTGAGAGGTCTCATCAGAGCTTTAATAGTTTTATTCATTTCATTCAACAAGAATGCCTATTATGGTCTAGCTCTGTGCTAGATAAAACTAATAAATAAAGGCATTTTCCAGCTCTGCAATTTCTGTATAATAACAAAAGAAAATACACTGCCACAGCATGCATGTGATGGGCAAAACACCAGCCTCTGCTTGGCTGATGTTCACAGTATGCAAGCTCGCAAGTGGTGTGGTAATAATACCTTATTGCATATAGGAATATATGTGTGTAGTATTATTTACAATGTGTAGATTAATATATAAGTGGCTATTATAGCTTAAATTTGATTTATTATCTATTTTTAATTATTTTTTTAACAAAAAGATTCTTATTAGTCGTCCTTCAAACTTTTAGATAACTTCGATTTAAAAAATCCTGAAATTACAATCTATCACTTTAACTATTGGCATTTACATCCCTACATATTTTATTTTCATAATGCTATGCAACCGGAAATATATCACAGAAACACAGGGACAAATTAGATGCTGAAGTTGATATAAAGTGAAGCTGTTATTAACTTCTCCTATTTTCATATTTTTGCATTCAACTGAATACACCTAGCATTCCCCCTGAACCAGTCTGTAATAAGTAACATTTTAAAAACTTGAGCTTATAAAAATATGTTTCTACTAAATAGTTTTGTGTGTTTTTTTAAATGTCGGGATTACCTATAGATTTTTAAAGATTTTTTTTTCTGAAAACCCAAACCAAGGACATAGAACAAAAACAAGTTATTTGCATTGTTATCATTATCACCATTATCATCATCAATAACAAGAAATACAACAATAAGGAAAATATATAGGAGCTCCATACCCATGCCATCCTTTAGGAAAGCAATGAGGTGAAAAAGAATGGAAAACATTTCCGCTAACTAAACGGAAAAATTTTAAAGGAAAAGCAATGTATAAATTCATACCTTTGTGACACATATTGCTTGGGATGATTTATAAGTTATCCAAGGTAAATCTCTTCTAAATGCTAAGAAGTTAAACAAAATTATTGAATTATTGATTAGTATTTACTGGAGGTAATATATTAATTTTAGGTCAAATTTATGATATAGTTTATTTGTTTAGTTAAATATATAGAGAGATATATAGATATATTGAGGCCCTTTGTATGATTGTCATATATATATGTGTACATATATACACATATATATAAAACCATTGTATATTACTTTTATGCCCATTTTATGTGACTGGAAGTACAATTTTACCATAAAAATAAGCCCATAGTAATTATTTATATTTTTTAAAATAAATTTATTTATTTTTGGCTGCACTGGGTCTTCGCTGCTGCATGCAGGCTTTCTCTAGTTGTGGCGAGTGGGTGCTACTCTTTGTTGCTGTGCGCGGGCTTCTCACTGTGGTGGCTTCTCCTGTTGCAGAGCATGGGCTCTAGGCACGCAGGCTTCAGTAGTTGTGGCACGTGGGCTCAGTAGTTGTGGCTCGCTCTAGAGCGCAGGCTCAGTAGTTGTGGTGCGCGGGCTTAGTTGCTCCGCGGCATGTGGGATCTTCCTGGACCAGGGCTCGAACCCGTGTCCCCTGCATTGGCAGGCAGATTCTTAACCATTGTGCCACCAGAGAAGCCCGTATTTTTGTTATTTTTATCCTTTTTATCATTATAAATGTTTGTTATTACTATTATTCATTAGATGGCATATCCTCCTCCTCATTATAACATTATTCATATGGAAACATATGACTGCCTTCAGTGCAACCTGCCCTATGTTATAATTTCCAGACAAACACTATATTGAAAATACGGAACCTTTACAAAAAGTATTTGCAATGAAAGTAGGAATTGATTCTTTTTGAAATACTAGTAATTAAAAGCAGATTAAAGTTAAATAAGAAATAATTTTTGAAAACATTGGATACTGACATTTGAGCCAAAATAATTAACCAACCTGTTCCATGGGAGTTGTTGTTGGAAGTAATAGAGAAGACATACGCTGGAGATCATTTTGAATCAAAGTCCTGCCTCTATCCAGCTCTGTTTCTTACAATGCAATGAACATCAGGTTAGATGGTTAAAGTGATAAAACTTTCTCATCAGAAATCAGCTGAGCCTAGAGACCTGTTACAGTTACTTTAAACTACAACTGAGCTCATAGACCTGCCTAGTAATGAGGCTACCGCTGACTGGCAGTGCCCCTTTGAACAAGGCTTGGGGTTACATCTTTCAGGTTCCACCATCCACACAGTGCTTGCTGAAGCATTGATTTCCAGCTTGCCCCACTCATCACATTTCCTGTGGCACTGTGCTCGTGACTTCTGTAGGTGATGCACGGAGGGGCATATTATTCCTGGATTTGTTGCAGTGATGCTGCTGCTAAGGGTCGGGGGTGACCCTGAAGAAGGTGGCTCTGAAATCTTGAGGCAAGTCTCAAAAGTTTCTCTCCAGAGAAGTCTCATGCTTACCCTCTATGGAAGTAATAATAAACTTTGCCTTCCTCCTATCAAGTTGCCTTATCTATACAAACTCATCATATTTACCTTTCCAATCATACACATGCCATTGAAGGCTGAGTACATTTTGCTGGATTTCCCCTTTGCCACTCTTTCTGTAGCTATGGGAAATGCCCCAGCAAAAAGCTGTAATCCATGGGTCCTATGTATGCGTTCAGCCCTGGAGCGTGGTTCATGGGCCATGCACTGCGTTTCTTTAGTTAGGAACTGTGAACTACAAACTCAAAACATAGCAACGATAAAACTTTGTTAGGCTCTATCCAAAGGGTAAGTCTAGATCAGTTAGGTGAGTTTCTATGGAGGGTAAATGGATATATGAGAGGTTTACTTTTTTTTTTCCTGACTGACTATAGGAACTTCCAGGCAAAATAAAGCATCTGAAATATGTTAGTTGGAAAGTTAATCTTAACTCATTTTTCCTCAGCAGCACTGTGGGAGGCCAGAGGGTGAGGAGGAGAGGGAGAGCAGAAAAGGAGGTGTGGCATCACAAAGAAGTTGCAAAGTTTGTCAGAGCCATATTTCTATGATTTTCATTGCACACGTTCTTCCAAAATTAAGGGCCACTCCTCTTATGCAAAACTGAAAAAAAATCAAAAGGGGCATCTAGAAGACTTGCCTTAAACGAAACCCAGCTATGAAGGTTTTTTCACAGATGCTACAAGGTTCATAGAGATAATATAAATGCATGAAGCCAGCCAGGGTGGGAACTATGGTGAAAAGAAGAGCAAAGCACAGATCTCGTCTAAAAGTGGCAGCTGCTACCCAGCTCCAGTTGACTGTTGGCAGGTCGACCTGTGGGCCAAGTGTTGACAGATCTGCTGATTTTTTCAAAAGAAGTGAGAATATTTTCTCCCTGTGAAATCAACTTATTTTAAAGAGAGGGTAACTACAGTTTTAACACTGTGTAAACAATACAAAACATGTCTATGGGTTGCCAATGCATCTCCTCTGAGTTATCACGAGAAATGTCAATATTGCTGCATGTCTCAGCAAGGATGCTTTGAGCTGCAAAACCGACAAACAGTGAGGACCTTACCAGTTCCTCTAGCAGCCCCAGGGTTGATTCAGTGTCTCAGTGATGCCTTCTAGATGTCAGACTGTTTTCGTCATCTGTTCTTCCATTCTCAGCATTTGGCTTTTTGTCTTTAGACTTGTTGCCTCACAGCTGAAACATGCCCTAGCATTTCCTCTCCCCCCATCCACGTCAGTACAGGTGAAAAAGCTTTCCTGCCGCGTCTGTCTCCTTCTGTCAAAGAGGAAGTGTCCCCCCTCACAGCCCTGCCGAACACCCCAGGAGACTAGCCAGTGCTCATCTCATAGACCAGCACTGGATCAAATATGAGGGAGCCTTTTCGACCTTAAAGTAGGAGGTGGGCAAGGTGAAGGAGGGCTGGCGGTGGCTGCTAGGAGGCCAGCCAGGGTGGTGTCTGTTGTATCATCCAGTATTATAAACTTGTATTTCTTTCCTTTGTACTCCCATAGCTGAGTTATGACATACACTGAATGGTATCAATACATCTGCCCTTCAGAAAGAGAGAATATCACTGCGAAGGAAAAGTTACAACTGCAAAGTTCTAGTTCTCGACCGAAAAGGTCATGGCAGCCTCGCTGATTTCATTTTATTATTATTTAGGCTTTCAGTTAATTAGGAGGCGGAGTCATAGGAAAAATGTTTCAAAAGCCTTAGGGCAATCTATTAATTTTATCTTTTAAAACATGAGTGTTCTGAGAATGCTACTTCATTTCTGTGGATTTTGTTCTCCAAAAACGCGGACCCTGGTCTAACCATAAGAACATCAGACAAACCCAAATGAGGGACATTCAGAAAAAAAGAAAAACCTGACCAGTGCTCCTCAAAACTGTCAAGGTCAGCAAGGACAAGGAAATTCTGAGAAACTGTCACAGCCAAGAGGAGTCTTAGGAGTCATAATGACCAAATGCAATGTGGTATCCCTGATGGGATCCCAGAAAAGAAAAAGGATCTTGGAGGAAAACTAGTAAAATCTGAATAAATTACCAAGTTTAGTTACTCAATGTTGGATTCTTAGATTTGAAAAATATACTCTGAGACTCTAAGATGTTAACAATAGGACAGACTGGGTAAGGGACATGGGGAAATTCTCCGTACTTTGAGGATTTTCTGTAAATTTTGCAGAAGAAAACTCGTGTGGTTTACCCCCAATTTCCCAACAGAGCTCAGCTGTCAACCTCTCTGTAATGCAAGCATTTGGCATCAGCTTCTTTCTGCAGGAAATCTTCTGATCAATGAGTGCTTGGTTTTATGTCATATTTATTGGTAACTGGTATTTTAGGGCCGCAACTTCTGTTATCTGTCTAGATTATTTCATTTTAAGGAGTTTTACTGATATTTTTTTTTCCTACAACTCACTCTGTTATGAATTCCCATAAATCCCTTTAGCTGCTCTGTGACTTTCAAGCCCAGATAACACATACTGAATTTTAACTAGTTCAAATCTTCTTCCTTGGGCCTTAGTCCCATCCCTCTTGCTCTCCTGATTGGCTTATACCCTTGATAGATTTCAATAATAGTTTAGAGAGGCAAATCCTTTCCCATGGTCAGTGTATTTGGAGGTTTATTTGAACAACATGACTTTGGATTCTTGGCTGGAATTCTTAGCTTCCTCTCTCTAGCATCCAAAAAACCAACAGATACTGAAGGAATTAGACCTTATGAATTTGTAGGATAAACTAGAGGTCTAATAAACAAGGCAGCATCAACATAGGATGATACGATATTTGGGGGAAAACAAAGTCAAGTACCAAATCAGGGAAGAGGATGTAGGAATAGAATTAAGTATAGAATCAAAGTATTCTGAAGGACTTCAGGTTTTTAAAATCTCAATTTCTCCTCTGCCTGTTTACATCATCATTTTCTCTCTTTCAGAAGGAAGACTTCTTATTTTCGTTTTAAAGGCATAAGTGAATGTTACTGAAATGTGTAGATAGTCAGAGATCTCAAAGTGTAGTTAATAGAAATTACTCCTACAGGTTCCTGAGACCTACAGTTTTTTCAAAGGATAGTTCCCAATCCTCTCCAAATGCAATAGGCATCACTTAAAGAAATCAAATAGAGGTAAAGCTTTTTGATTTTTTAATAACTGTAATCAGATCCAACAAATGAGTTTCTTTTCCTGCCATGCACAGAAAACAGTGAATGTGTGTGTAGAAGGCACATTTTCTGAGTTGCCCAAACTGATAAAAAATTCCAATTCTATTCCTCTCTTCTTTCTGGATGAATTGGAGTAATGCTACCACGTTCACAGAGATCACATTTTCACTGTTCTCATTCCCTTCTATGTAGATACTGTTCCTGTCGAAGTAACAAGATCCTCTGCGAGGGAAAGTAGTCTTTCTCACATGTTTGTTCACATTGGGAAACCAGGATATTTCTTACTGTATTGATTCCTTTTTCAGAGCACCTTGGGTTGCAATTCTTTGAGGCTACAGAGAAGCAAAGAACTTTCAACAAGGTGAATATCTGTTAGGAAAGTGTATGAGTGGTTGGTGATAGGAAACACTGTACACAGTTCTCGATAGCTGTCATAGATCTGTCTGCTGACCTGAGACACAAAACACTTAAATATGTTTTGATTGTCTGTGTACTTCACATGCCATATAGTCGTAGCTTGGAAATTTCTAATCTATTTGACTATGAATACCCTTTTTTTTTTTTTTTTTTTAGTTTTGCCAATCTATATCCATTTTGTTTGTTTTAAAGGCTCCATACAAGGGAAGAGGAGGTCATCTGTTCATTGCCCACTTGCTTTTTTTTTTTTAACTGGGGTATAGTTGATTTACAATGTTGTGTTAGTTTCAGGTGTACAGCAAAGTGAATCAGTTATATATATACATATATGCACTCTTTTTTGTTTTTGTTCTTTTCCCATGTAGACCATTGAGTAGAGTTCCCTGTGCTATACAGCAGGCTCTTATAAGTTATCTATTTTATATATAGTAGTGTGTGTATGTCAGTCCCAGTCTCCCAATTTATCCCTCCCCCTCCTTATCCCCTGGTAACCATAAGTTTGTTTTCTAAATATGTGACTCTACTTCTGTTTTGTATATAATATTGTTTCATATTAGCAGGGAAGTTAGTGGTCTTACAACCTGCTGGAAGGAACACATAACGATAGAATCTTTGAGAAGGCAATTTAGCAATATATATAGAAATCCTAAAAAGTGTATACTTTTTGACTTAGCGACTTCATATGTAGGGATTTATCCCCAAAAAGTTAAGGATGTATATAATACTTAGCTATAGCAAGAATGTTTATAAACAGCATCGTTTTTAATATAGAACAACTTAAATCTTCCAAAGTAGGGGAATGTTTAAATTAATTATAGAATAGAACAAAATACCAGTCAATATTTTGAAATGATTTATAAGCTTTATAAGATTTATAGGTATATTCGTTCACATAAAAATATAGTCATAATATATTAACTAAAAATGTCAGCAAAAATGGTGATGCAGTATGATGCATATATATAGTTTCTTTAATCTGAATAAAACAATGAAGTGATATGAAATTTCAGTAGTTATTCCTTCAGTGCACTAGTGCTATTAAGTGGATATATTCTTTATCACCCACAACAGCTTTTGAAAGACAGTGGTTAGTATTTGCCGGTGATGTTATTTATTAAATCTATTGCCTGGACTCGGATTACCTTCATAAGTTGCTTGCAATAATTCAGTGATCCCTCTAGGGGTCTGAAATTCTCAGACTGTGAGCTGCTAATTTATTTTAGAACTTTCTGCATGTTCTTAAACCAAGTATCTTGGTTTAATTAATTCATACATATCTCTTAGCTATAAATTCATTTTCAGCACTAAGTTTCCTCTTACGTAGTTGGGTAGGAACCATTGTTTTGCTCAGGCTGAAGTAGGTGATTCTTATTACTTAGGCACTTTTTTTTTTTCCCCAGTCAGGCTCTTAAAATGTGAAGAATCCTTCAAAGCCCAGTTCAAACTCTACCTTTTCCATAGGCTTCCCTGATCATACATTTCCTATCTCTTACTTAGATGTTAAGCTTCTTAAAAATAAGGGCTGGACTTCCCTGGCGGTCCAGTGTTTACGACTCTGCGCTTCCACTGCAGGGGGCGGGGCTCCATTCCTAGTCGGGGAACTAAGATCCCACATGCCCTGCGGCCAAAAAAAAAAAAAGTTGCTAAAAATAAGGGCTAAGTTATAAACTTCTTTTCATTTCCCACCCCCACGTCTATCATATTATCTTGGATACATCAATTGTTCAATAATCATTCTTTGAATTAATTATTCAATAGTGACCGGGATATAGGAAACCTGAGTGATCAATTTAAAGCAACACCTTGAAGAGGAATCTAATGAATAACAACATTAATAGTATCCAAATGTAGTTACTACTATAAAAATAACAATGTTGTTTCTACAGGTGCTTTAATTAAAAAAATATTATAAGGGTCCCCTGTAGATTGAAATCTTATTCTGTGTTTTTGGCATTAATTAACTGGCTATTTAGAATAATATAGCCTGCAAAGTCCCTGTCTCTATGAGAGTTATGTCTGATGTTTTTAAAAAAATCTGGAAGGGGAATTTATCATGCTTAATAGAGCTACCTGCAGTTATTACTTGGAGTAGGCCCAATGGCTGACTTTAC
Source organism: Phocoena phocoena (assembly GCF_963924675.1). Taxonomy (NCBI): domain Eukaryota; kingdom Metazoa; phylum Chordata; class Mammalia; order Artiodactyla; family Phocoenidae; genus Phocoena; species Phocoena phocoena. Next base: position 60,182,972 of record NC_089220.1, read on the forward strand.
AACCTTCATTCCAAAATTCTCTTTATTTCTTATAGCTTCCAGGCTAAAATCACTCACGTCTGAGACTTACTTTAGAATTCACACACCAAAACTGAAAGTTTAAAAACGATGAAGGGTGGTGGTGGAACCTTGCTGCGTAATCAGAAAAATCAGAAAAATGTGTCCTGATACGACTTTGATTTCCTTTTTTAAAAAAAATAACAGATGCCTAATCACATTTAATTAAGAGAATCCTTTTTGTCTCTCTAAAATCCTTTCATCACCTGCTTTACTATCTCACACTTATTCTGTCATTTTTAATTTTGTGTCCTTGCCACTAATGTGCATTTTTCTTATCCACCAATGTCATCTACCCACTTCCTTCAGGAGAGCACAGCCCAATCCATCTCTCACTTATAGCACCATCTGAACAACTTATTATGAGATTCTTAACTTGGCAGACAGGCTGCATTATTTATTCAGAGCTGATAAGGCACAAAACACATGGTTGAGTTTCCTAAGGAATTTCACTATTTAACACCTCTACAGGGCTGAATCTTTTAAAGCATAGTTTGTTCCACTTGTTTTTACACTTTTTGTTCATTTGTGTTTTGGAAAATGATTCAAATAAATGGAAAACAGATAATTTATTTGTAACTTTCAAGCATTCAGTGTATTCTGTAGGTTCAAGTACTATAATCAGTTACTTATGGGCTCATATCAAATTTTTCTGGCATCTCTTACTCAGAACTAAGAATTGAAATGATAATCCATCCTATTTCTTCCCTCCTATTTTTTTTTGTTCCCTGTAGATTATCCAGGAAAGTTTGAACCCTAAACATCACAGAATCTTCCTCCGTAACTCATGACTCTTACCTCTACTCCATTTGTTTGGAAACAAAGATTTTTCTCTTATAATTACCATGATAAGCAAAACACCATTTAATATTATTCCCAGAATAATTTCCTCTGCAGGGTTTGCCAAATCTTGTGAAACAATGGCAAATAAAGTTTATGTTACCATTTTAAACGTGTGAATTTTAACACTGTACCCTTAAGTATCACATGGATGTGATCTTGTCACAAAATATGCTTTTATCTTAGTGCACTAATGACCATTTTGCCACTTCTATACACTAATCTAATTTTCAGTTATTGTTACAGTTGATCCTTCTGTTGGGTAAGCTATAACCTCATCAATATAAATGTTTACATTGGTATATGGCTAATTCATTTAAAACTCTTTCACTTAAGACAGATTTAATTATGAATTTTCCTATATTAAGTTGCTATAATTATGTATATATATCATTTATCATTTTCACAGTGTTTAAGTTTCTTCCTCTTTGAGGTTAAGCATCTTTGAAATTTTATTTTAGACCATGTGGGTATAATTCATGACATTTGTGCTCTCAGTTAGTAAGTTGAACTCTGGTAAAAATTTAGACACTGGGGGGATTCCTTGGTGGCGCAGTGGTTAAGCATCTGCCTGCCAATGCAGGGGACACGGGTTCAAGCCCTAGTCTGGGAAGATCCCCCATGCCACAGAGCAGCTAAGCCTGTGTGCCACAACTACTGAGCCTGTGCTCTAGAGCCCACGAGCCACAACTACTGAAGCCTGTGCACCTAGAACCCATGTTCTGCAACAAGAGAAACCACCACAATGAGAAGCCCGCGCACTGCAACAAAGACCCAATGCAGCCAAAAATAAATAAATAAATTTAAAAAAATTTAGACACTGGGAAAATCTGACATTCACTAAGAATTTGCTCCTTACTTTTTTTTAGGTGGGGTTGAGAATGTCACAAATGGCCCTACCCAAGGTAGCAATGTTTAATAACAGTGTTTTGGGGGACAATGATAAGGGAAAGCTGAAAACTGCATTCTCCCTTGGTTAGAAAGGAAGAAATGAGAGAAAATGGGTGCTTTGCAATGCTATAACTAAGTGGTTAATGTGCTAACAACAAGCACATTATTCTGGACGGACTCTGGGGGAGCTCCTGCCAGGGAGTATTTCCCAGAGCTTCTGCTGCCAGTGTCCTTGTCTCACGTTGAGCCACAGCCACCCCCTGCCTCTGTGGGAGACTCTCCAACACTAGCAGGTGAACAACAGATATTGAAAGACAGTGCCTGATACTTAGAAGTTTCTCAGGGATTGGTTCAAGATGGCGGAGTAGAAGGATGTGCTCTCACTCCCTCTTGAGAGAACACTGGAATCAGAACTAACTGCTGAACAATCATCGACAGGAAGACACTGGAACTCACCAAAAAAGATACCCCACATCCAAAGACAAAGGGGAAGCCACAATGAGATGGTAGGAGGGGCGCAATCACAATAAAATCAAATCCCATAACTGCTGGGTGGGTGACCCACAGACTGTATAACACTTCTACCACGGAAGTCCACCCACTGGAGTGAAGGTTCTGAGCCTCACATCAGGCTGCCGAACGGGGGGTTCGGCAATGGGAGGAGGAATTCCTAGAGATTCAGACTTTGAAGGTTAGTGGGATTTGATTGCAGGACTTCGACAGGACTGGGGGAAGCAGAGACTCCACTCCTGGAGGGCACACATAAAGTAGTGTCTGCATCGGGACCCAGGGGAAGGAGCAGTGACTCCATAGAGACTGAACCAGACATACCTGCAGGTGTTGAGGGGTCTCCTGCAGAGGCGGGGGGTAGTTCTGTCTAACTATGGGGACAGGGACACTGGAGGCAGAGGTTCTGGGAAGTACTTCTTAGCGTGAGCCCTCCCAGAGTCCACCATTAGCCCCAACAAAGAGCTGGGGTAGGCTCCAGTGTTGGGTCACCTCAGGCCAAACAACCAACAGGGAGGGGACCCAGCCCCACCCATCATCAGACAAGCAGATTAAACTTTTAATGAGCTTTGTCCACCAGAGCAACAGCCAGCTCTACCCACCACCAGTACCCCCCATCAGGAAACTTGCACAAGCCTCTTAGATAGCCTCATCCAGCAGCGGGCAGACAGCAGAAGCAAGAAGAACTACAATCTTGCAGCCTGTGGAACAAAAACTACATTCATAGAAAGATAGACAAGATGAAAAGGCAGAGGGCTATGTACCAGATGAAGGAACAAAATAAAACCCCAGAAAAACAACTAAATGAAGTGGAGATAGGCAACCTTCCAGAAAAAGAATTCAAAATAATGATAGTGAAGATGATCCAGGACCTCAGAAAAAGAATGGAGGCAAAGATCAAGAAGATGCAAGAAATGTTTAACAAAGACCTAGAAGAATTAAAGAACAAACAAACAGAGATGAACAATACAGTAACTGAAATGAAAACTACACTAGAAGACATCAATAGCAGAATAACTGAGGCAGAAGAATGGATAAGTGACCTGGAAGACAGAACGGTGGAATTCACTGCTGCAGAACATAATAAAGAAAAAAGGATGAAAAGAAATGATGACAGCCTAAGACACCTCTGGGACAACATTAAACGCAACAACGTTCACATTATAGGGGTCCCAGAAGGAGAAGAGAGAGAGAAAGGACCCGAGAAAATCTTTGAAGAAATTATAGTCGAAAACTTCCCTAACATGGGAAAGGAAATAGGACCCAAGTCCAGGAAGCACAGTGAGTCCCATAAATGATAAACCCAAGGAGAAACACGCCAAGACACATGGTAATCATATTGGCAAAAATTAAAGACAAAGAAAAATTATTAAAAGCAGCAAGAGAAAAATGACAACATACAAGGGAACTCCCATAAGGTTAACAGCTGATTTCTCAGCAGAAACTCTGCAAGCCAGAAGGGAGTGGCATGACATAATTAAAGTGATGAAAGGGAAAAACCTACAACCAAGATTACTCTACCCAGCAAGGATCTCATTCAGATTCGATGGAGAAATCAAAAGCCTTACAGACAAGCAAAAGCTAAGAGAATTCAGCACCAACAAACTAGCTCTACAACAAATGCTAAAGGAGTTTCTCTAAGTGGGAAACATAAGAGAGGAAAAGGACCTACGAAAACAAACCCCAAACAATTAAGAAAATGGTAATAGGAACATACATATCAATAATTACCTTAAACGTGAATGGAATAAATGGCCAACCAAAAGACACAGGCCTGCTGAATGGACACAAAACAAGACCCATATATATGCTGTCTACAAGAGACCCGCTTCAGACCTAGGGACACATGCAGACTGAAAGTGAGGGGATGAAAAAAGATATTCCATGCAAATGGAAATCAAAAGAAAGCTGGAGTAGCAATACTCATATCAAATAAAATAGACTTTAAAATAAAGAATGTTACAAGAGACAAGGAAGGACACTACAAAATAATCAAGGGATCAAGCCAAGAAGATATAACAATTATAAATATATATGCATCCAACATAGGAACACCTCAATACATAAGGCAACTGGTAACAGCTATAAAAGAGGAAATTGACAGCAAGACAGTAATAGTGGGGGACTTTTAACACCTCACTTACACCAATGGACAGATCATCCAAAATGAAAATTAATAAGGAAACAGAAGATTTAAATGACACAATAGACCAGATAGATTTAATTGATATTTATAGAACATTCCATCCCAAAACAGCAGATTACACTTTCTTCTCAAGTGTGCACAGAACATTCTCCAGGATAGATCACATCTTGGTCACAAATCAAGCCTCAGTAAATTTAAGGAAATTGAAATCATATCAAGCATCTTTTCAGACCACACGCTATGAGATTAGAAATCAATTACAGGGAGAAAAATGTAAAAATCACAAATACATGGAGGCTAAACAATACGTTACTAAATAACCAAGAGATCCCTGAGGAAATCAAAGAGGAAATCAAAAAATACCTAGAGACAAGTGACAATGAAAACACGATGATCCAAAACCTATGGGATGCAGCAAAAGCAGTTCTAACAGGGACGTTTGTAGCTATACAAGCCTACCTCCAGAAACAAGAAAACTCTCAAATAAACAATCTAACCTTACACCTAAAAGAAGTGGAAAAAGAAAAACAAACAAAACCCAAAGTTAGCAGAAGGAAAGATATCATAAAGATCAGAGCAGAAATAAATGAAATACAAACAAAGAAAACAATAGCAAACATCAATAAAACTAAAAGATAGTTCTTTGAGAAGATAAACAAAATTGATAAGCCATTAGCCACACTTATCAAGAAAAAGAGGGAGAGGACTCAAATCAAGAAAATTCGAAATGAAAAAGGAGAACTTACCACAGACTCCTCAGAAATACACAGCATCCTGAGAGACTACTACAAGCAACTCTATGCCAATAAAATGGACAACCTGGAAGAAATGGATAAATTCTTAGAAAGGTATAACCTTCAAAGCCTGAACCAGGAAGAAATAGAAAATATGAACAGACCAATCACAAGTAATGAACTTGAAACTGTGATTAAACATCTTCCAACAAACAAAAGTCCAGGAACAGATGGCTTCACTGGTGAATTATATCAAACATTTAGAGAAGAGCTAACACCCATCCTTCTCAAACTCTTCCAAAAAATTGCAGAGGAAGGAACACTCCCAAACTCATTCTATGAGGCCACCATCACCCTGATACCAAAACCAGACAAGGATACTACAAAAAAAGAAAATTACAGACCAATATCACTGATGAATATAGATACAAAAATCCTCAACAAAATACTAGCAAACAGAATCCAACACATTAAAGGGAACATACACTATGATCAAGTTGAATTTATCCCAAGGATGCAAGGATTCTTCAATATAGGCAAATCAAACAATGTGATACACCATATTAACAAATTGAAGAATAAAAACCATATGATTATCTCAATAGATGCAGAAAAAGCTTTTGACAAAATTCAACACCCATTTATGATAAAAACTCTCCAGAAAGTGGGCATAGAGGGAACCTACCTCAACATAATAAAGGCCATATATGACAATCCCCTAGAAAACATCATTCTTAATGGTGAAAAACTGAAAGCATTTCCTCTAAGATCAGGAACAAGACATGGATGTCGACTCTCACCACTATTATTCAACATAGTTTTGGAAGTCCTAGCCACGGCAATCAGAGAAAAAAAGAAATAAAAGGAATACATATTGGAAAAGAAGAAGTAAAACTGTCACTGTTTGCAGATTACATGATACTATACATAGAGAATCCTAAAGATGCCACAGAAAACTACTAAAGCTAATCAATAAATTTGGTAAAGTTGCAGGATACAAAATTCATGCACAGAAATCTCTTGCATTCCTATACACTAATGATGAAAAATCTGAACAAGAAATTAACAAGAATCCCGTTTACCATTGCAACAAAAAGAATAAAATACCTAGGAATAAACCTACCTGTGGAGACAAAAGACCTGTATGCAGAAAACTATAAGACACTGATGAAAGAAATTAAAGATGATACCAACAGATGGAGAGATATACCATGTTCGTGGATTGGAAGAATCAATATTATGAAAATGATTATACTACCCAACACAATCTACAGATTGAATGCAATCCCTATCAAATTACCAGTGGCAGTTTTTATGGAACTAGAACAAAAAATCATCAGATTTGTATGGAGACACAAAAGACCCCTAATAGCCAAAGCTGTCTTGAGGGAAAAAAACAGAGCTGGAGGAATGAGACTCCCTGACTTCAGACTATACTACAAAGCTACAGTAATCAAGGGAATATGGTACTGGCACGAAAACAGAAACATAGATCAATGAAACAAGGTAGAAAGTCCAGAGATAAACCCATGCACCTATGGTCAACTAATCTATGACAAAGGAGGCAAGGATATACAATGGAGAAAAGACAGTCTCTTCAATAAGTGGTGCTGGGAAAACTGGACAGCTACATCTAAAAGAATGAAATTAGAACACTCTAGTACCGTATACAAAAATAAACTCAAAATGGATTAGAGAACTTAATGTAAGAGTGGACACTATAAAACTCTTAGAGGAAAATATAGGAAGAACACTCTTGGACATAAATGACAGCAAAATCTTTTTTGATCCACCTGCTAGAGTAATGTAAATAAAAATGAAAATAAACAAATGGGACCTAATGAAACATAAACACTTTTGCACAGCAAAGGAAACCATAAACAAGACGAAAAGACAACCCTCAAAATGGAAGAAATTATTTGCAAATGAATCAACGGACAAAGGATTAATCTCCAAAATATATAAACAGCTCATGCAGCTTAATATTAAAGAAACAAACAACCCAATCAAAAAATGGGCAGAAGACCTAAACAGACATTTCTCCAAAGACATACAGATGGCCAAGAAGCACATGAAAAGCTGCTCAACATCACTAATTATTAGAGAAATGCAAATCAAAACTACGGTGAGGTATCACCTCACAGCAGTTAGAATGGGCATCATCTGAAAATCTACAAACAACAAATGCTGGAGAGGGTGTGGAGAAAAGGGAACCCTCCTGCACTGTTGGTGAGAATGTAAATTGATACAGCCACTATGGGGAACAGTATGGAGTTCCTTAATAAACTAAAGTTAGAATTACCATATGACCCAGCAGTCCCACTACTGAGCATATACCCAGAGAAATACCATAATTCAAAAAGACACATGCACCCCAATGTTCATTGCAGCCCTGTTTACAATAGCTAGGTCACGGAAGCAACCTAAATGTCCATCAACAGCCAAATGGATAAAGAAGATGTGGTGCCTATATACAATGGAATATTACTCAGCCATAGAAAGGACTGAAATTGGGTCATTTGTAGAAACGTGTTTGCATATAGAGACTGTCATACAGAGTGAAGTAAGTCAGAAAGAGAAAAACAAATATCGTATATTAACGCATATATGTGGAAACTAGAAAAATGGTACAGATGAACTGGTTTGCAGGGAAGAATTAGAGACACAGATGTAGAGAAGAAACGTATAGACACCAAGGGGGGAAAGTGGCAGGGGGTGGTGGTGGTGGTGTGATGAATTGGGAGCTTGGGATTGAAATGTATACACTGATGTGTATAAAATGGATGACTAATAAGAATTTTCTGTATAAAAAAATAAATAAAATTCAAAAAAAATCAAGCACATTATTCTAATCATAATAAGATTCTAATCATAATAAGGCAATATACTCAGATGATAATGATAAAATATATATGGAGGCATTTGATTTCTTTTTCTATTTATTTTTAATAAAATATTTCAAACTGGCAAAAAATTCAACCCACCGACATATCTGTTTCTCAAATTTAACAGATTTTAACGTTTTGTTCTATTTGCATCTGGTGTCTTTCTCAAATAAAATTTTATGGATGCACCTAAATTCTAATGCATTTATTTTTTTTTCCTCCCCAAAGAATCACTGTCCGGAAGCTGGAGAGTGCCATTCCACGCATGTTTTAGTGCTTTTTCTATTTGTGACTATATCCATAAACAGTATATATTATTGCTGTATTATATATATGTATATATTTTTGTATGTGTGTATATATACATATACACATATATAGGGTTGGCCAAAAAGTTTGTTCACGTTTTTCTGTAAGATGTTATGAAGAACCCTAACGAACTTTTTGGCCAACCTATATATACTCACACATATATAATTCTATATATTTGCAATTTTCTTGATTTTTTTCACTCGACATTATGTTTTTGAAATTTAAAAATACATATTTTAGCTACCATAGTATTATTCCAAGGTGTGAATAAACTCTGATGTATCACTTACAGATGGGCTATTTCCTTTTCATATTTTTCACTATTGTAGTGGATAGCTGTGCTCAAGTGTGATTTAGAGACGTTCAGAGCATCAGGGGTAGATAGGGAATTTTATTTAAATAGACTGTCTGCTATCTGCCGAAAATCAAAACACAATTCTCCGCACACCTCTTTCTGTTTGAGTGTTCTACTTTACTTTCATCCCATGTATACCTTGGTTAGTTATGTCCATGTTAAGTTTTGTCTGCTTAAGATGAAGACCATACATTTTTCAATTAAGTACTGTACTGCTGCTCTGAGCATCTGGAATGATAACCATGAAAAACAACCTTTGTAAAAGGTAGTGCTTTATAGCACTGTAGAAAGATAGCTACCAAGTTTAATTCACTGCTTTAGGTAACTTGTATTTTATATATTTATACTCTACTTGGTTTACTTTATGACTTATAGTATTGCAAAGAGAGAAAGAAACATTTTTTCTCTCCTGTTTTAGTTGTGATTTTATAATATGTTGCACTGGTAAAAGTTATTCCCATTTCTTGCCATCTGTGTTAAAGCAAAGTCATTATATGTTTTACTTGAAAGGGAGAAAGCTATTTGTTCCTGAAGGTCATTGAAAGGGCTTAGAAAATAAATTAACTTGAGGTGATTTTATACAATTTAATTACTGTTGATCTTAACAAGAATAAAAATTAAACTGGGGCTTCCCTGGTGGCGCAGTGGTTGAGAGTCCGCCTGCCAATGCAGGGGACGTGGGTTCGTGCCCTGGACCGGGAAGATCCCACATGCCACGGAGCGGCTGGACCCGTGAGCCATGGCCGCTGAGCCTGCGTGTCCAGAGCCTGTGCTCCGCAACGGGAGAGGCCACAACAGTGAGAGTCCCGCGTAGCGCCAAAAAAAAAAAAAAAAAAAATTAAACTTAATAAATTTAAAATATCTTCACTCCAATTACATTCTCATCTAGTAGAGCAATTTAAAAAATGCATTGCAATCTGACTGGCTCGTGCTGGTGTGAGAAGGGCTGTTAGAAACCCCAGAAGGATAGACACTGCCTGCTCCTTTGCTCAGAGAGAACAGCTCTACACCCAGCTCTCTAGCCCTCATAAGAGCGTGGTCTTGGGAGGATGGTCTTGCTCTTTTACCACTGGCCTCTCAGTGGCCACTGTGAAAGTTGTAAATGAAGTGCAGCTGGAGAGCTGGCTGTAAATGAGCATTTCTCTCTATAAATCTGGCCTCTGAGTGGATGATATAGGAGATTTTTGAAGGAAGTAATTGACACACCATTCAACTTAAAGTTAATTCTAACCACTTTTTATTATCCTGGGGATCTGCCAGATACACTCTATCCTTTCCTCTGCACTTCAGAAGTGGAGACAGGAGACATTTGGCAGTGTATTCTTTGTTATGTAAACAGTAAAAAAGTAACTGATAACCTCACACCAATCTGGAAGGATAATTCTTTTAAGACAAACTTTTAATTAAGGCAATCACTTTTGCCATATGGGAAGATATTCTTTAAGATGTGCTGCATGTCACCTATATGAGGCTAAGAAGTTATATGGAATAAAATAAATACCACGAGGAAGGAAGGAGTGGGGCTTATCATTCCCCTGATACTGAGGCACCAATGGGCAAGTTTCCTCTGTCCTTGGATAACTGTACTGAAGTAACTGTGGTTTTTAGATTTTAGTTATTGTAGGAAAGAAGATTTTCTTGGTGATTACATTCTGTTTCCTAGAACATACCTAAGACATAGGGGATCTTAAAAAATGTTCTGGATGTCATCTACTCCCTCCAAAAGGCAAACTAGTTACAATCCATTGATTTATTAGAACCCCAGTGTAATAGGAATTAATTCTTTTATTGCAATAGTCAGTGTATCCATGCAAAGAATACCTAGTAGGGTGCAAGCAAGGACTGCCTTCACAAATGACTGGCTCTGGGCAGAACTTATTTAGAAAAGCCTTCTTAGGCACATTTTATAGAAGATTTTTAAGGATTATTATGTTGGAGTAGAATATGGATACATATTTACTTACTAAAATACCTGTTTCAATTATTTATTCATAGATTATATTGTATAAAATCCCCGCATTAAGACCAATATTACAGCCTTTAGAATAAATATCACTCTTCCCAAGAAGACCAAGCTCAATAGGAGTCATTTGTCAGCTTCAGGCATCTTACTTACTCAGTTATTGGTTCAGGATTAAGGCTGGATGTGTTCCGACCTCCTGACTTGACAGATAAGTCTAGTTTCTCACTGTTGCCTCATTTCAGATGATCATAGGAGGAAGCTATGACTGTCAGAATTCCAATTAGTTGTCAGAGTTAAAGAACTCACCTCAGTGGTGCCTGGTAGAAACACCGTATTGTGGATTAAATGAGTACACTTATGTAAAGTGCTTAAAACTGCCTGGCACTAAGTAAATGTTAGCTGTTATTAGAATTATTTGCTGTTCTGAACGATTCCCAAACAATGGGTCAAATCAATAAAGTACATTTTATATAGGAATGTAGGAAAAATATTTCCCAAACTGATCCTGCTGCCTGAGAGTGGGTAGAGTAGCTTCATAATCCTGGACACGTGACTGGGAAATGGTTTTCTTTCTAGAGCTAAAACTGTATGTCTGGACTGTTCTGAATATCAAGGCAAAACAAATGCATGTGTTCCTCCTCGCAACAACTGGCAATCTGTGAGGAGCGAGTGAAGATGTTTCTTGGCTTTGGAAGTTGTAGGGTAATGGAGTTTCTAACCCAACAGTTTTATTTCAGAGAGCCTGTTCAACTTGCACGTGTAAAAATAATCCTTCTTCTATTGGATCCCAGAGGGGCTTGATTTTAGCAGCTCCATTGCATTGCACAGAAGAGAGATTGTTCTAAGAAATGAGCTGTCTGAAAATGCCATGACATGCTACTGCAGCATGGTCATTTGCTAACTATTTTTCATGTTATATCCAACCTTTTTAATACCAAGGGTCTTTTTAAAATGCCAAAGAGACTCCTCCAAAAATACACATGAATCAGTCATTTGCATTTGCTCATAAAACTCTTTTGCCTTTTCAAAGAGCACTGGGTTGGAGACAAGGACATCTTTCTATCTTTTCATTGAGAACCACTAACTCAGAGCACCATATAGTCTTCCTGATTTATTTACATGAGCGCATCATGGGGCATGGGAAATGGTTTTCTTTCTAGAGCTAGAACTATATGCTCCCTTCATACTTTGAAAGACTGAAAATCTGTTGAGCCTTTAAATATCAGCCATCCTGTTCCCTGATATTTTATATACTATGTTGAAGAATATTGTGATTATCTACTAATGCTTTTTTATGCTCAGCCCTATCCAGTCATAAACGCGTGTCCATTTTCTCTTTAGATGATCATTGCCTTTCCGTGCTTCTACTAATTGACTTTTACTAGAGGAAGACTCTTTTTTTCCCATCTCAGTTTTAATCATCACCACCACAGCTCCTTTTATCACCCATCTGGTTCTCTGATCTCTACTTGTTACTTTCTTCCTTCTTTCTCTAACTGACTTTTTCTTGCTTTTTTTCTCCCTTGTGCCTTAGTTCTTAATTCTCCATTGATTGATCACAAAAGGCTGCCATTCTTTGGACATGAAGAAGAGGAGCTTTTCTTCTGTTTGTGATGTAGGCACTGAGCATCAGGTGCAACTCTTCATGGCTTTTCTTTCTTCCCGAGCATTTAAGGGCCTTTGAGGGTATTGCTTCTGGCACAGAGCAGTCCTGGAAGCTTGTGTGTTGCATAGGCTTGGTGTCTGGATCTCTGCTACTGGGAGTGGAGATGGTGCCACGGCTGGAACTTGCTGTGTTTGGTGAGGTAACAGGCTAGAGTAATACTGAAATCAGGAGCTGAGGTTCCCATGGCTCAGACTGAAATACACATATTGACAGCACACTGAAACTAAGAGTGGGACCATAAGGCCAGAGAAGTAGAGAAGTTGAGGTTACACCAGATCCATGGGCTTCCTAGGACCCTAAACAGGCAGCAGAAGGCAGAGTCAAGGCAAGTGTCCCACAGTTTAGGGGCCTGCTCTGGACACTTTCAGAGAAGGGCACTGATTCACTCTTCATTTAAGACCGGAAATGAATCTTGCTGTGGTGTGGGCCTCAGGGGCACAAGACTGGCCTCATATAGGGACTGGCAGCCAGCAGACAGGCTGCCTGTGATACTGATACTCTTCCCTGAGATGTCTTCTGAAATACAAGATCCTGGGCTGTGAGTCATCCTCACCAAAATATTGCACTGTCAACTGAGTGAGGTTCAACATTTGCTTGAGGTCTGGTCCTGAAAAGGAGTCAGAGCTCCTTTAAAAGGATTGGGAGAGATGGACAAATTTTCATTTAATTTTTCTCCATGTTATTCCACACACGTTAACTGTTAAAAGTGTACTGTGTTGATTGAACAGGAGAGTAAATAAAGGTGACATTCACAAAAGTGAATTGTAAGGACTCTACAAAAATTTATCTAATCATTGCCATTCACACAAGTAAATGCTAATTCTTAAGTTTTTTAAGTTAAGTGATCGCTTATTTCAGGGTTATGTCTGTGATAGGAGATGAAACAGACAAGGCATCTGAAAAGAATAATTCTAATCTTTGTGTGATTGTGCTGTACTTTTGTGTAATAACTTATAATGTGCAGACACCAGGCCCTAAAGAATTCTGTCTCTATACCAAAGGAGGAAGAAACTGAGACCATTTTTAACATTCATTCTTCATCATTTCCACAGGGTATTTTAATTTCAGATGGTTCCCTCTTTTCAGAGCCCATAAGTCTCCTTAGAAAAAATGTTCACCTTGGAGAGGTAGAAATCCCACAATGAATCTTACATGATTCTTTTCCTGGTCAAGGAATATTTAAGTGAGCTCAGAGGAAAGATGAATGTTTTGCATTTTACTGCCTTATGCTCTGCATTTCAAAGATAATCTAAAATGTGTTTTCAGTAAAGCACCCTTTGCTACTTGCAATGTCCATGAATACCACTGAATGTATCAACAGGTTTCTAATACCTATAGCTGAGAAAAAAATCTTAACGACCATGAGGCTGTAAAACATAAGTACTCCCCGTAGTAAGAGTAAGATAAATGCAGACTCATATTAGTAACACTGGCCTGGAGATATAGCTCTCTGTTGGAGCTTATCGTGTGTTTAATGAAAGATACAATCAGACAAATTAAATTCCATATTTTTATTCATATCAATGCAGTTCTTCTTTAGTTCTATCCTTCTACAAGAGGCCCAGTTGCACCACTGCTGCCCCCTGGTCCACCCTGCCCATCCTTGTTCATAAGAACAAGAAGAGCACAGGTAGCCCACCCACAAAGGGCTCAAGATAAATGGAGCGTTGCTGCTGCCCTGGAGAGGGGAAATCAGCTGTCATTGTGTCAGATCACCATTAGTCTTCTATTTTTCTCAGCTAACCACAGCGTGGTGTGTCTTTTGGGTCTAGAGGCATCTCAGAACCTTGGTGAGCAGGAAGGTACACTGATAGGATCCCCTTGCTGGTCCTCACTGCTGGCCCATTGTCAGGGAAAAGCAGGTCTAAATTTCCAAAAAGACCTTTAGAGGAGCAGGTGGAGAGAACAAATAGAACATGAGCTTTGATGGATGTATTTACAGAGCACAGCTTATTAATTAAAGGTTCGTTCAGCCCAGTTCATGGGTGTGTTGTGTAGCCGGGCCCTTTCCCTCACTTCAGTCACATTTGGAGGGTATGGACTGAACTTTCACTGTGTCCCATTATTTCGTGTGGTTCTCTCGGGACATTGGTGTTTCATTCTAAGTGTGTCTCTCTTGTAGACAATGTGTGGTTATGTTTGGCTTTGTGGTTCAGTAGGAGTCTTTTTTTTTTTTTCATTGGAAAAGGCAGACCTTGTTGACATGACAGAAATGTTTGGTCTTAGTTCTATCACCATATTTTATGTAATGCTTTCTGTTTTATTATGTATAAAATCTTTTACTTTGCTTTTTACCTAATGATTAACTCTGTGCAGTGTACTGAATCCTCTACATTTTTAGGCTCATGTATTGATTCCTTATTATGAGAAAGAATAAATTTAAGCTATGTACACTTTTATTAGTGTTTATTCTTATATTTTAAATATGTTTATATTTTTATTTCTTGCTTAATCCATTTAATATCTTTCAACTGCTTGGCTATGAAAGATAAACTTACTTGCACTAACTGTCCTTAACTCTCCCTTCTCTTACTAACAGTTGTGATTTTTATCATTTCTGTATTGTTAGAGATTGAGACATTAACATTTTAGTTTGCAATAAAAAATTTTACTATTTGTTTTTCAAGTCCTAAGATTAAATGAATTTAATGATCACAGCCATGCCTTTTTACCATAAAAAGCTTGTTCTCTTTCACTTTTTCAAGAAGCTCAGGGAATGTATATTCATCACACTTTTTTTTTTTTTTTTTTTTTGCGGTACGCGGGCCTCTCACTGCTGTGGCCTCTCACTGCTGTGGCCTCTTCCGTTGCAGAGCACAGGCTCTGGATGCGCAGGCTCAGCGGCCATGGCTCACGGGCGCAGCCGCTCCATGGCATGTGGGATCTTCCCAGACCGGGGCACGAACTCGTGTCCCCTGCATTGGCAGGCGGACTCTCAACCACTGCGCCACCAGGGAAGCCCTTCATCATACTTTTAAAGAAGTTTATCTTCTGCCTTTATACCTGATCTACATTTTTTCTGGGCACAGAAATCTCAGTTAATCTCATTTAACTCTTTTTTTGAGGACTTCTATAAGCACTGCTCTGCTGCCTTTAAGGGACTGTTAGCAGATTCTTATAAATTTCAGGATACAGTTATCAGGCAATTAACCCAGAAATTCCACTTCTAGGTATTTACCCAAGTGAAATGAAAACATATGCCCACAAAAAGACTTAGGATATGAGTGTTCATAGAAACTATATTCAAAATAGCCCAAGACTAATGAAACTCCAATGCATGTCAGCGGTAGAATGGATGAACAAGTCATGGTGTATTCACACAATGGAATATTACTCAGCAATTAAAAAGAATAAACCACTGATACACACATCAACATGGATAAATTTCACAGACATCATTCGGAGCAAAATAAAGTGAATATCATCGTGGTCAAATGTAGGTTTTGATATCTTTCCACAGGAGCAACATTGCCCCGAGATCCAGAGACCTAGTTTCTAAGCTTTAGTGTACAAACCAGCTTGTGAAACTCCAAACTTTGGTGGGGGTGGGTTTACTTTCACCATCTATAAAAGGTGATAATATAATAAATGATACTATTTTCACTTTTTTGAGGTTTTGAAATCCAGAGGATTTAGTTATTTGTAGTCAACATGAAAAAACATTGGTCTTCCATTCCTTATCATGTGTGAGTTATAATCTCTAATGACATTCCAACTTTAACACAATGATTTCTAAACCATTGTGTAGAATTGCTACATATCCTAAAAGTGAAGAATCCAGGGCTATTAGTGAGTAAGATCAAGTTATATCAGATTCACCAATTTATTTAATTACTCATTTCCTATTAATTATTTGCTTTTTCATTCTAATAATAACCAAGCTTTTCTTACATTTAGTTATTAATTCAATAAGTACATATTGAATGTCTACCTTGGAACTGTATACAGGCCCATAAATCTGCTTTATTACTGGTTAGGGAATTGACTTTATTATATCTGTTTTCTTCTTAATGAGACAAGACATGTAAAAGGTGTCTATTTATAAATGAACTTAAAGTACCCTCCAATTATTATAATCTCTCTACATGCTGAATTTTTCTGTCCTCCAGTGAGGTGTCTTCATAAAGAAAATTGGGACTCATGGAGGATGTAGCTCTTGGAGAAAAGAAAACAGAAAAGAACATAATAGTAAATATCACTAAGGATTTTAATGATTTATGAGCCACACACAAAGTCCTATTTAAAGCCATAATTCATATATAGGTTATGGTTACTTAGAAGAATTCTATTTACTTTGTAAAGGAAATACGCTTGATTCCAACAGTCTTCCATTCAATTAACTGATATTTCCTGCTAAACATGTGTTTCTTCTAAATACAAAAAACAAACAAACAAAAAGCTTATCATCTGTTTTAAGGATTTCTCAAAATAAGGAAAATATCTGTAAATACCTTTCTGGAAAATATTTAAGTAAGCATCTAGAGTTTCATGTCTGAAATAATTAGTGTCAAGCCTTCCTTGAATTGGGAAGAATGACAATGATATACATGGCATATTTGTTCCCAATCCTTCACCCTTTCCTATAATCTCACCTTTTGCCCTTTGACTTTGAGGTTCCTCCTAGTAGGAGTGGAGTATATTTCCCATCACATTACAGCTGTGAATTGCTTTGACTAATACACTATAGGTAGGAAAACCAGTGTGCCAGTTCTGAGCTAGATCTTTAAGAAGCAGCACAGGAGGGACTTGCCTGGTGGCCCAGTAGTTAAGACTCCATTCTTCCACTGCAGGGGGCACAGGTTCATCCCCTGGTCAGGGAACTAAGATCCTACATGCAGCGCAACCAAACAAACAAAAAGCAGCACAATGTTTCTGTTCACCCACTTGGCACTTCTACCATTGCCATGAGAACAGACCTCAGACAGTCTGCTGGTCCCAGAGCAATAAGAGAATGTGATGCAGAAATACCTCAAGGGCCTGCAGACCAGCTACTGTGAGTATATTTGTTTATTGTTGTCTGCCACTGTATACTTTTTAACATCTTTATTGGAGTATAATTGCTTTACAATGTTGTGTTAGTTTCTGCTGTACAACAAAGTAAATCAGTTATATATAAACGTATATCCCCATATCCCCTCCTTCTTGCGTCCTCCTCCCACCCTCCCTATCCCACCCCTCTAGGTGGTCACAAAGCACAAAGTTGATCTCCCTGTGCTATGTGGCTTCTTCCCACTAGCTATCTATTTTACATTTGGTAGTGTATATATGTCCATGCCACTCTCTCACTTTGTCACAGCTTACCCTTCCCCCTCCCCGTGTCCTCAATCCATTCTCTACATCTTTATTCCTGTCCTGCCCCTAGGTTCCTCAGAACCATTTTTATTTTTTTAGATTCCATATATATGTGTTAGCGTACGGTATTTGTTTTTCTCTTTCTGACTTACTTCACTCTGTATGACAGACTCTAGATACATCTACCTCACTACAAATAACTCAATTTCGTTTCTTTTATGGCTAATATTCCATTGTATATATGTGCCACATCTTCTTTACCCATTCATCTGTCGATGGACAATTAGGTTGCTTCCATGTCCTGGCTATTGTAAATAGAACTGCAGTGAACATTTTGGTACATGACTCTTTTTGAATTATGGTTTTCTCAGGGTATATGCCCAGTAGTGGGATTGCTGGGTCATATGGTAGTTCTATTTGTAGTTTTTTAAGGGACCTCCATACTGTTCTCCATAGTGGCTGTATCAATTTACATTCCCACCAACAGTGCAAGAGGGTTCCCTTTTCTCAACACCCTCTTCAGCATTTATTGTTTGTAGATTTTTTGATGATGGACATTCTCACCGGTGTGAGGTGACACCTCATTCTAGTTTTGATTTGCATTTCTCTAATGATTAGTGCTGTTGAGCATCCTTTCATGTGTTTGTTGGCAATCTGTATATCTTCTTTGGAGAAATGTCTATTTAGGTCTTCCACCCATTTTTGGATTGGATTGTTTTTTGTTTTGATATTAAGCTGCATGAGCTGCTTGTATATTTTGGAGATTAATCCTTTGTCAGTTTCTTCGTTTGCAAATATTTTCTCCCATTCTGAGGGTTGTTTATGGTTTCCTTTGCTGTGTAAAAGCTTTTAAGTTTCATTAGGTCCCATTTGTTTATTTTTGTTTTTATTTCCATTTCTCTAGGAGGTGGGTCAAAAAGGATCTTGCTGTGATTTATGTCATAGAGTGTTCTACCTATGTTTTCCTCTAAGAGTTTTATAGTGTCTGACCTTGCATTTAGGTCTTTACTCCATTTTGAGTTTTTTTGTGTATATGGTGTTAGGAAGTATTCTAATTCCAATCTTTCACATGTAGCTGTCCAGTTTTTCCAGCACCACTTGTTGAAGAGGCTCTCTTATCTCCATTGTATATTCTTGCCTCCTTTGTCAAAGGTAAGGTGACCATATGTGCATGGGTTGATCTCTGGGTTTTTCTGTCCTGTTCCATTGATCTATATTTCTGTTTTTGTGCCAGTACCATACTGTCTTGATTACTGTAGCTTGGTAGTATAGTCTGAAGTCCAGGAGCCTGATTCCTCCAGCTCCGTTTTTCTTTCTCAAGATTTATTGCTTTGGCTATTCGGGGTCTTTTGTGTTTCCATACAAATTGTGAAATTTTTTGTTGTAGTTCTGTGAAAAATGCCATTGGTAGTTTGATAGGGATTGCATTGAATCTGTAGATTGCTTTGGGTA
The DNA here is from genome assembly GCF_963924675.1 of Phocoena phocoena. Taxonomy (NCBI): domain Eukaryota; kingdom Metazoa; phylum Chordata; class Mammalia; order Artiodactyla; family Phocoenidae; genus Phocoena; species Phocoena phocoena. The sequence continues at coordinate 60,202,072 of NC_089220.1, forward strand.
GTATAATTATTTTCACAATGCTGATACTTTCAATCCAAGAACATGGTATATCACTCCTTCTGTTTGTATCATCTTTAATTTCTTTCATCATTTTCTTATAGTTTTCTGCATGCAAGTCTTTTGTCTCCTTAGGAAGGTTTATTCCTAGGTATTTTATTCTTTTTGTTGCAATGATAAATGGGAGCGTTTCCTTAATTTCTCTTTCAGATTTTTCATCACTAGTGTATAGGAATGCAAGAGATTTCTGTGCATGAATTTTGTATCCTGCTACTTTACCAAATTCATTGATTAGCTCTCGTAGTTTTCTGGTAGCATCTTTAGGATACTCTGCGTATAATATCAAGTCATCTGCAAACAGTGACAGTTTTACTTCTTTTCCGATTTGGATTCCTTTTATTTCTCTACTTCTCTGGTTGCTGTGGCTAAAACTTTCAAAAGTATGTTGAATAATAGTGGTGAGAGTGGGCACTTGTCTTGTCCCTGAACTTACAGATAATGGTTTCAGTGTTTCACCATTGAGAATGATGTTGGCTTGGGTTTTTCACATATGGCCGTTATTATGTTGAGGTAGGTTCCCTCTATGCCCACTTTCTGGAGAGTTTTTATCATAAGTGGGTGGTGAAGTTTGTCAAAAGCTTTTTCGGCATCTATTGAGATTATCATTTGGTTTTACCGTTCATTTTGTTAATATGGTGTATCACATTGATTGATTTGTGTATATTGAAGAATCCTTGCATCCCTGGGATAAACCCCACTTGATCGTGGTGTATGATCTTTTAATGTGCTGTTGGATTCTGTTTGCTAGTATTTTGTTGAGGATTTTTGCATCTGTGTTCATCAGAGATATTGGTCTGTAGTTTTCTTTTCTTGTGACATCTTTGTCTGGTTTTGGTATCAGGGTGATTTTGGCCTCATAGAACGAGTTTGGAAATGTTCCTCCCTCTGCTATATTATGGAAGAGTTTGAGAAGGATAGATGTTAGCTCTTCTCTAAATGTTTGATAGAATTTGCCTGTGAAGCCATCTGGTCCTGGGCTTTTGTTTGTTGATTTTTTTTTTTTTTTTCGGTACGTGGGCCTCGCACTGTTGTGGCTCTCCCATTGCGGAGCACAGGCTCCGGATGCACAGGCTTAGAGGCCATGGCTCACGGGCCTAGCCGCTCCACAGCAAGTGGGATCTTCCTGGACCGGGGCACGAACCTGTGTCCCCTGCATTGACAGGCAGACCTACAACCACTGCACCACCAGGGAAGCCCCGGAAGATTTTTAATCACAGTTTCAATTTCAGTGCTTGTGATTGGTCTGTTCATATTTTCTATTTCTTCCTGGTTCAGTCTTGGAAGGTTGTACTTTTCTAAGAATTTGTGCATTGCTTCCAGGTTGTCCATTTTATTGGCATATAGTTGCTTGTAGTAGTCTCTCATGATCCTTTGTATTTCTGCAGTGTCAGTTGTTACTTCTTTTTCATTTCTAATTCTTTTGATATGAGTCTCCTCCCTGTTTTTCTTGATGAGTCTGGCTAATGGTTTATCAATTTTGTTTATCTTCTCAAAGAACCAGCTTTTAGTTTTATTGATCTTTGCTACTGTTTCCTTCATTTCTGTTTCATTTATTTCTGATCTGATCTTTCTGATTTCTTTTCTCCTGCTAACTTTGGATTATGGTTTTTTTTCATTCTTTAATTGCTTTAGGTGTAAGGTTAGGTTGTTCATTTGAGATTTTTCTTGTTCCTTGAGGTAGGATTGTATTGCTATAAACTACCCTCTCAGAACTGCTTTTGCAGCATCCCGTAGGTTTTGGGTTGTTGTGTTTTCATTGTTATCTGTTTCTAGGTTTTTTTTTATTTCCTTCTTGCTATCTTCAGTGATCTCTTGGTTATTTAGTAGTGTATTGTTTAGCCTCCCTGTGTTTGTATTTTTTACAGTTTTTTTCCTGTACTTGATATCTAGTCTCATAGTGTTGTGTTCTGAAAAGATAATTGATATGATTTCAGTTTTCTTAAATTTACCAAGGTTTGATTTGTGTCCCAAGATATGATCTATCCTGGAGAAAGTTCCATGAGCAGTTGAGAAGAAAGTGTATTCTGTTGTTTTTCTATGGAATGTCCTATAAATATCAATTAAGTCTATCTTGTTTAATGTGTCATTTAAAGCTTGTGTTTCCTCATTTATTTTCATTTTGGATGATCTGTCCATTGGTGAAAGTAGGGTGTTAAAAATCCCCTACTATTATTATTTTACTGTTGATTTCCCCTTTTATCGCTGTTAGCATTTACCTTATGTATTGAGGTGCTCCTATGTTGGGTGCATAAATATTTACAATTGTTATATCTTCTTATTGGATTGATCCCTTGATCATTATGTTGTCCTTCTTTGTCTTTTGTAATAGTCTTTATTTTAAAGTCTATATTGTCTGATATGAATATTGCTGCTCCAGCTTTCTTTTGATTTCCATTCGCATGGAATATCTTTTTCCATCCCCTCACTTTCAGTCTGTATGTGTCCCTAGGTCTGAAGTAGGTCTCTTGTAGACAGCATATATATGGGTCTTGTTTTTGTATCCGTTCAGCCAGTCTGTGTCTTTTGTTTGGAGTATTTAATCTATTTAAATTTAAGGTAATTATCTATATATATGCTCCTATTACCATTTTCTTAATTGTTTTGGGTTTGTTATTGTAGGTCCTTTCCTTTTCTTGTGTTTCATGCCTAGAGAAGTTCTTTAGCATTTGTTGTAAAGCTGGTTTTGTGGTGCTGAATTCTGTTAACTTTTGCTTGTCTGTAAAGGTTTTAATTTCTCTGTCCAATCTGAATGAGATCCTTGCTGGGTAGAGTAATCTTGGTTGTAGGTTTTTCCATTTCATTACTTTAAATATGTCCTGCCACTCCTTTCTGGCTTGCAGAGTTTCTGTTAACCTTCTGTGGTTTCCCTTGTATCTTATTTGTTGCTTTTCCCTTGCTGTGTTTAATAGTTTTTTTTGAATTTACTGTTTGATAGTTTGATTAATATGTGTCTTGGCTTGTTTCTCCTTGGATTTATCCTGTATGGGACTCTCTGCACTTCTTGGACTTGATTGACTATTTCCTTTCCCATGTTAGGGAAGTTTTCATCTATAATCTCTTCAGAATTTTCTCAGACCCTTTCTTCTTCTCTTTTTCTTCTGGGACCCCTGTAATTTGAATGTTGGTGAGTTTAATGTTGTCCCAGAGGTCTCTGAGACCATCCTCAATTCTTTTCATTCTTTTTTCTTTATACTGCTCTGTGGCAGTTATTTCTACTATTTTGCCTTGCAGTTCACTTGTCCGTTCTTCTCTCTCATTTATTCTGCTATTGATTCCTTCTAGAGTATCTTTAATTTCATTTATTGTGCTGTTCATCATTGTTTGCTCTTTAGTTCTTCTAGGTCCTTGTTGAACATTTCTTGTATTTTCTCCACTCTGTTTCCGAGATTTTGGATCATCTTTGCTATCCTTACTCTGAATTCTTTTTCTGGTAAACTGCCTGTTTCCTCTTGATTTGTTTGGTCTGGTAGGTTTTTTACCTTGCTCCTTCATCTGCTGCATATTTCTCTGTTTTGTCATTTTGCTTAACTTTACTGTGTTTGAGGTCTCCTTTTCGCAGGCTGCAGACTCCTAGTTCCCATTATTTTTGGTGTCTGCCCCCAGTGGGTGAGATTGGTTCAGTGGGTTGTGTAGGCTTCCTGGTGGAGGGGACTCATGCTTTGTGTTTTGGTGAGTGGGGCTGTTTCTTTTCCTTCTGGTGGGCAGGAGTGCGTCTGGTGGTGTGTTTTGGAGTGTCTGTGAGCTTAGCTTGACTTTAAGCAGCCTCTTTGCTAATGGGTGGTGTTGTGTTCCTGTGTTGCTAGTTGTTTGGCATGGAGCATTGGAGCTTGCTTGCCATTGGGTGGAGCTGGGTCTTAGTGTTGAGATAAAAATCTCTGGGAGAGCTGTCGCCGATTGATATTATGTGGGACCACGAGGTTTCTGTTGGTCCAGTGTCCTGGACTCGGCCCTCCCACCTTGGAGGCTCATGCCCAACACCTGGCTGGAGCACTCAGGCCCTGTCAGCCACCCAGCTCAGAAGAAAAGGAAGAGAGAAAGAAATGGAAAACAGAAACAAAAAAATGAACAGACAGAACGCTAGGACAAATGGTAAAAGCAAACCTATACAGACAAAATCACACAAAGAAGCATACACATACACACTCACAAAAAGAGAAAAAGGGAAAAAAATATATATAAAAGGAAGAGAGCAACTATTCCAATAAACAAATCCACCAATGATAATAAGTACTAAACTAAGATAAACATAAAACCAGAAATAAATTAGATGCAGAAAGCAAACCCTAAGTCTACAGTGGCTCCCAAAGTCCACCACCACAATTTTGGGAACATTCATTGTCTATTCAGGTATTCTTTTGATGCAGGGTTTATCAAGTTGATTGTTGGGATTTAACCTGCTGCTCCTGAGGCTGCACAGAGAAATTTCCCTTTCTCTTCTTCGTTTGCACAGCTCCTGGGGTTCAGCTTTGGTTTTGGCCCTGCCTCTACATGTAGGCCACCCTCAGGAGTCTCTTCCCCTCCCAGACAGGAGGAGGTTAAAGCAGCATCTGATTAGGGCTCTGTTGCTCACTCAGGCTCAGGGGAGAGAGGGGTACGGTAGTCATAATTTGTATGTGGGGCGAACCTGAGGTGGCAGAGGCTGTTGTGAAATTGCACCAGCCTGAGGCACGCCGTGTGTTCTCCTGGGGAAGTTGTCACTGGATCACGGGGCCTTGGCACTGGCAGACTGCACAGGCTCTGAGGTGTGTGGATAGTGACCTGAGCTTGCACACAGGATTCTTGGTGGCAGTGGCAGTAGCATTAGCAGTTCATGCCCATCTCTAGGGTCCGAGCTGATAGCTGTGGCTTGTGCCTGCCTCTGGAGCTTATTTAGGCAGTGCTCTGCCTTCTGTGGGCACACTGGGAAGGAATCTCCTCTCCTCGCACACCCCGAAACAAAGATCTCTTGCCTCTCCGGCTGGTCCAGACTTTTTCCCTGACTCTTTCCTGGCTAGCTGTGGTGCACTAACCCCTTTTAGGCTGTCTTCATGCCAACCTCAGTCCTCTCCCTGGGGTCTGACCTCCGAAGCCCGAGCCTCAGCTCCCAGCCCCCATCCATCCCGGCAGGTGAGCGGACAAGCCTCTCAGGTTGGTGAGTGCTGGTCGGCACCGATCCTCTGTGCGGGAATCTCTCCACTTTGCTCTCTGCACCCCTGTTGCTGTGCTCTCCTCCGTGGCTCTGAAGCTTCCCCCCAGCTCACCCCCTGCCTTCACCAGTGAAGGGGCTTCCTAGTGTGTGGAAACTTTTCCTCCTTCACAGCTCTTTCCCAGAGGTGCAGGTCCCATCCCTATTCTTTTGTCTCTGTTTTTTCTTTTTTCTTTTGCCCTACCCAGGTACATGGGGCTTTTCTTGCCTTTTGGGAAGTCTGAGGTCTTCTGCCAGCATTCTGTAGGTGTTCTGTAGGAGTTGTTCCACATGTAGATGTATTTTTGATGTATTTATTGGGAGGAAGTTGATCTCCATGTCTCATTCCTCCTCCATCTTGAAGGTCTCCTCTGCCACTGTATTTTGAGAGAGCGGTTTATAACAGCATTATTGTGACAGTAGCTGACTGATTCAGGCAAGAGACACACATGGCAATATCATCTCCTGAAGTTCATTTTAACAGAACTCCCTCTGAGCTATGATACACAGGTCAAACAGAGGAAGATGTTTTTAGCATGGAATAAAGGCATTTTTTACCATGCCATGGTATTAAGTTTTTATTTTCTTTAAATAAGTGGTTGCATGACAGCTTCTGAAACCTCCTAATTATTTAGTTCATTCAAAAGCAGCAGACAAGGATCTGTGTGTGTAAAACATATACATTCTATTGTATTTTCCTATGAAATTACAAAACTATGTAATCCATCTTTGTAGACTATGCCCATGTCCCAGAAATCTGCATGGGTGATCCGACCATTCCAACTGCAGGACAGACGCAGTCTTCAAAGGAGACACATGCAAGTGTGATGAATAAAACCTAAAAAGACTACGCTATATTTTGGGCACTATAGAAAACTATGTGTGTGTGAGAGAGGAAAGAGAGGGGGACAGACTGATTTTTAATGGAAGGATATATAGTACACACAGTTCAGCACAATTTAAGAAGCAGTTCTGGGGAAACACAAGTTACAGAGGCAAAGAGGAACAAATTGAAAATAAACCATTGACAATCAACAATACATAGACAGGAAAGAAAAAAAAGATGATAGATGTTGCAAGTAGCTGACTCCTGGTACAGGGACAGCCCACAAGCTTTCGTTCTCTCAAGGCCAAAAGCATGTAGCAAATCAACTTATCTGTGTGGAAGAAAAATGTCAAAAGGGTCAAAATGTCCTCTGATATCCACTTGAAAGGATAGGTGAAGGAGAGGATAAGGTGAGATATGATAGAGGCAGAGACTTAGAGTACCAAAAGAGAAGTACATTGATGTGAGGGAGGATGGAGGGAAAGATACCCTTGTAAGTCTTGTTTCCCATTTTAGTGAGAAGGACACTCATTCAGCAGTGTTTATAGAGGCAAGGAAGATCACAGAGTCCTGCAGGCAGGGACAAGAGAGCAAAGGTCTTAGTGGGTAGAGGTGAGGAGTGGTCAAAGAGAGCAGGCAAGTTGCAAATAGCTGTTCAAAGCCTGATAAGAATGGAGGACAAATAAAAAAGGAGAAAAGCAAAATCAAATCAGAACACAAAACCTTATTAGTAGTAGAAGCAATAAAAGAATATTAGCAATTGTAGAGAGTTTGATCTTGTATTTCCCCAGAAAGAAAAGTTCTTGAATCTTTGTGGAACATGTACGATACCCTCTCGAAGGGATAACTGTAGTTATTTCATTTTATAAAACATTTTTACATTATTTTCTTTTTGGAATGTTATAATTGTTACATTAAAAAGAATTTTTGTGTCTACACACACACACCTGAATTATAAAGTACAATAATAAAAATGTTTACCCACAGACACACCACCCAGACCAAAGAACCGGAATGTTATAATAATTATGCATTTACCAATGCACTGTACCCTTTTTCCTTCCCTCTGGCTCTCTCGCATAGATAACCTTTTTCCCGAATCTTTTTTTTTTTTGGAGAGATTTTTCTTGTTAATGGATGAAATGACTTGTTATTTATTTATTTATTTATTGGCTTCATTGGGTCTTCATTGCTGCTTGCAGGCTCCCTCTGGTTGCAGCAAGCGGGGGCCACTCCCCATTGTGGTGCATGGGCCTCTCACCGCAGTGGCCTCTCCTGTTGCAGAGCATGGGCTCTAGGCACGTGGGCTCAGTAGTTGTGGCATGCGGGCTCAGCAGTTGTGGCACGTGGACTCTAGAGTGCAGGCCCAGCACTTGTGGCACACGGGCCCAGATGCTCCACAGCATGTGGGATCTTCCCAGACCCGGGCTTGAACCCATGTCCCCTGCATTGGCAGGTGGATTCCCAACCACTGTGCCACCAGGGAAGTCCCCTTTTTCTTGAATTTTCACATTATTTTTCTGCACCGCATATACCCAATGAGATTTCTAGGATTTCCCTACCAGGCTGAGTTGAATATATTCCAAAACTTGTTTTTGTTTTTAAACATCAGGAAAAAATAAAAGATCCAAGTCAATTCAATATTTTTACATTTCTTAAGCAGCCACTTTCCCATGGTCCGCTGAACTCTCCTCACCACCCTGGCCCCCTGAATGTCAGCATGATGTGTTGGCATGGCTGCTCTACTCACCTTAACATAAAAGGAGTCTACATCCCAGGTGATCTAATTGGCAGTGCTGAACTCTTCAGATGAGATTTTCATCCATCATTGGTACCCAGGGAAAGTGGCTTTTGGGAGTCAAGAATATTTATAACCAAAACAAAATGAAGGCTGTTTGTTAAATATGGTATGTATTTGAAAACAGAATGTTTTGCTCCATTTGTAGCAATAACGTTTATAAATGCAAGCATATCAACAAGCCCTTCCTGCCTGCTGTATCCACATTTACTTTGCAAGATTTACAGATACCTGGGTTTAAAGCCACCATTATTTCTACTTTCTGGGACTTAAGTTTTTAAATATCAAATATTAAATGACTAGATTTAATAGTCATTTAACACTTACATACAGTAACGATGTAGAACTGGGAAAGAACTTCCTTAGCAACTAAAAAGAAAAAAAGAAAAAGAAAAAGAGAGAGAGACAGAGACGGTGGAGACAGAGAGACACAGAGGGAGTCTGTGTTATATTTCACTGTAAATCATTCTTCTACTTCTTGATTCACTTAATTCGTATAATACTACCGGTTTTGCGCAATGTCAAGGTTTCTAACTTGTATGACTCATTCTTCTTGAGCAAAATAAAATTTTCTACTTTTGTTTACAAAACGTCTTCACCTAGGGTAGACCCAAATATGTTTATATTCTTTTCAAGACTTCACATCTGATAAAACGATCACATTTGCTGTATTTAAAACAAGTCAAACTGTATATAATGCAGTTAATATAATGTATTGTTCTTAAAATAAGAGAATGATATTTAATACCTAAATAATACAGTGTGTCTTGTCCACTGAAGTAGGCCAATCTCATTTTCATCTCAGAAAAGAGAATGTTACAAGTAGCTATAAATTAATGTTTTCCTTGGAAAGCATCAAATTACATAGTGTCTAAGAAAGTGCTTAGAAATTCTAATATAAATACATGTCAGGAATAAATGCATTGCTCTACATAAATGATCTTTTGGGAAATTTCAGAAACAGATATTCTAATAAACTAAAATTTAACTTGGTATATTTTTGGTTCAATATCATTAGAAATATCCTTATTGAAAAAAGATACTCTCAGTGATAAGGAACTTTTGAACCCTTTCTCTGATGGAAGTACAGTCGTTGAAACTTCGTATTGGTGAAATATGCAGTAAAATCAGCTGATTAAAAAAATCAAAACTATTTCTCGAAATGTGTCCACTTTAACCCTTAACTGTCAGGGCAGAGATTTCTCTCATTGACCTCTATGATGCTCCTGATAGCGAAATATGTTCCCTTCTCACCCGCTTGAAATTTCCCTTAACCACCACCAATCCCTTATTTCATCAGATTGAAGAATTTTTGTCATTATTGTTTTTTAAACGTGTTAAATTACTTGTTCTCTAAATTATGCTCCAGATCATCCAACAGTAAGCTTAAATATCTTCAACTTTACAAAAGATAATTATAGAATACATTACATTGTACAATCAGTAAAATACCAGAAAACTCAGCTCTTGATCTTATATTTGAGCTAATGTAATTCAGGAGAAAGGTCTTTATTATTTGCTTTTGTGCTTTCAAGGCATTATGGGAATCTATAAATACAATAATTACCTTTTAAATAGCTGTTCCATCTTCAAAGCACAAAGTCTGTGATTGAGTTTTGCCAGATAATCAGTGAAAACTGACATAGATTACTGCTACCTTTTTTGTTTCATTTGTCAGTATGGTTTATCACTTAAGCTTTTCATCCTATGTTCAGCACATAATTGAATGAAATGTAGTTTAAAATGAAATCTATTCCCGTTTATGAGAACATTCACTTATTAAGGTTAAATAAAAGTTGAAGAGCATTGAACTTATCTTGAATACAATGACTTAGCTTTGACTATTTAAACATTTAAATATTTAATGATTGATTTCCACCAATAATCAAGATTTTCCATGTTCCTAAATACATAGGCATATATCTTTCCAAAAATTAAATGATGTGTGACTTACATTGATTTATTTTTTTCTTTAGTATTTCTGGGAATAATTTAATTAATTAATTTGGCAGTGCCGCACGGCTTGCAGGATCTTAGTTCCCCGACCAGGGATCAAACCTGTGCCCCCTGCAGTGGAAGCACAGAGTCCTAACCACTGGACCACCAGGGAATTCCCTGGAATAATTTTAGAAAGTAATTCAGATAATCTCTTACTAGTTCTGCAATCTTTGTGTTCATACACATATATAAAAATCAGAAAATCTGTTACTCTCTTTTGTACTTACACTATCATATGTTAAATTAATGTAATATATTATTAGTGTTTTTTCTTAGTTTAAAAACATAACTGAAGGAAAATTAATGGATGATTTTTAAAATCCCTTAGAAAGAAATAATAGTAAGCTTCTTTCATTGGGAGTTAATGTTTCATGCTACTAGGAATCCAAATCTATCTTTCTTCCTACCTTATGAATTTTCCTTCTGATAACTTTGCATAAAATGGATTTTGGGAAAATATAATTAGTCATATTTAATCCAGAAAGAGATGAATGTGACATTCACATAGTTGAGCAAATTAAAATTGCAGAACTTGTTTTATTATTGTGTATCTCTTGGAATACAGTGCCCTGAAATAATTTTCACATTTAGTCAAACTACTGCTTGAGAGCAGTAATTAAAACATGTGAATGCATCATCTTTAATTATATCTAATTTATATGTTGCCTATAAACATTGTTGAGATGATCTCAATGGGATAGAGTAACGCATATTTAAAGTAGTATCCATAATTTCAGAAATTTTAGATTATAATAGTACTTGTTACATAGACAGTGTTTACAAACTAGCCTTATTTAGAGAGGAAATACATAAGAATATCAATGTGAGGGTTGAGAAATTTTCCTGGGTCATTAGCAAAGAATCACCTCTTAGATACATTGATGTCCAAGATTTATTTTCTTTTTTCACTGATAAACATAAAGCCACTTTGAATTAACATGACATTTTCCTTTTCAAGAACTCAGAAGACTTGCCATTGTTGTTGTTTCAGTAATATTCTTGTGGTGAGTAGATAGGGGAATTTTAAATGTCTAGAATTCATTTTTTTATGATAAGTGACTTAGAATCAGAACTAGTGTTCGACGGGCACTTGGACAACATTGTGCCCTATATTCCCCCTCAGTCTCTCTGATGGGTAGGCATTTGTTCTCTCCTTAAATATGAAGAATGACAGGGAACTTACTTCTTCACAAGGCTCTTTATTCACTTGTGATTTGGTTTGATTGCAATTTCTCCAAAAAACTCCTCTCTCCGTTGAGACATTATCTACTTCTTTATGACTTTTCAGTCATTAATCTTAACTTTGACTTTCAGAGTCATACATTAAGATTCATCCTCCAAGCCTCTCCAGAGGCTTTGTGCTCTAGTGGAAAGAAAAATGACCACAAACCAGCACACCTGGGGTCAGCCCCTGTTGCACCACTTTCAGCTGTGAGACAAGTGGCAATGCTGTGCCTCAGTTTCTTCATGGGTAGATTAAGAATAATGATGCATGCCTACTCTCCCTCCCTGAGTTAGACAGCTATTGTAAAAATCAAATAAAATAGCTTATGGAAAATATTTCTTTCTGAAATATAAAATGCCAGGCAAGTAGGTTATTGTTTGCATTAATAGTTCTTCAACTCACGTTCCCCTCTAAGTCTCCCCTTCTCTAAGGCAAACATTCCATATATCTTTTACTATTCTCTGTGGATTTATGCTTCTTCACCATTTTAAAGCCTCTTTGGTTTGTCAGTTTCTGTTCAGATGATTTCCAGAAGGATGACAGTGCTGGGTTCTTCTGTTTATTTTTTCATTTAATCCTCAAAACATCTATTATTATCTCAGACAAAAAAACTAAGGCTTAGAGCAGTTAGAGGATGTGTCCCTCAGCTAAGCTGTGGTAGGGCTGATATCTTAACTCAAGCCTGACTTCCGAGCCTGCACTCTCAATCCGACGTGATCGTCTGTGCTTGCCATAGGTATAGTGCCGTCATTTTTTCTTTCATTCGGTGTTTGATGATTGAGTACATTACTCTAGATACTGGGATATAAAAGTTGACAGGGTAGAGATTGTGTCCTCAAAGAACAGCCCACAATGTAATAAAGAAGTTAGATAAGGAAACAGATGATTGTCAAAAAGGCAACGTGGTAAACGTCACAACAGGGGTGAGAACAGCCACACTGTTATCCCCTTGTCTGAGCGCTCTGTTTTCACTGAGGCAGCTAAAGATTATTTTATTTTATTTCATTATTTCATTTCATTTTAAAACATTTGTCAACTAGCACCAGGCTGACAAAGTCATGGCAGTATTCACACAGAAGGCAGAATGGCCCTCACCAGGCACATCATTGAACGGACTAGTGAATCACAGAGAGGGTTAAACAAGGTGAGCTGTAATGTGCTTTCAGACTTTCGGATTCTATGAGCTTGAGCTAGAGTCAAATACATCCTGAAGTCATATTTACCTACACTAATATTCCACAGCCCTACACATCTGCAGTTGATTGTTTAGAAGCTAAGTGCAAAACTTGACATTTTTCCCTTATGAAATTCCTCCCTGTCAGATGTAGTTTGATGTGCTTTCGGAAACTGCTTTTATCATCCAGCATGACGGCTCTCAAGTCCAACCTTGTGTCTTCTGTAAATGTTATCTGCATGCCCTCTCTGTCCTCATTCATCCAACAGAATTTATTAAGAATTTGCTCTGGGCCAGGTGCCATGCTGACGCAGGTAGGAGAGGGACTCTCAGATCAGTTAATGGAAAAGTAAAGTGTCATGGTCAGTGCCATAATTGAAAGATGCACAGGGAACTAGGGGAGCACAGAGAAGGTGGCGCCCATTCAAGGCTGGGGGTGGAGATGGGACAAAGGGGGAAGGCTGCCTGGCTTGGTTTTGAGACATATATAGAGGTGGGAGAAGGGAGGAAACAGAGGAGCAGCCTGTGCATGGTTAGGAGCATGGGGAGGATGGAATTTAAGGGAGTGTGAACTCATTCAGTAGGGCTGTAGTATGGGAAGTAAGGGGGAAATAGAATGATGCTGGACGGGTCTTTCAAGAGCCACTGAATGAAGCTCACCAAGCAAACCGCAATTGAGACCTGACTCTAGACTCACGTCAGCGAGCCCCTTTGTGAGTTAGGCCTGGTCTTTTGGACAAAGGACTGTACCATTTACTCATGCTCAGTGCTGTTGTGTAGGTCAAGAAGAAGGGGGAGAAGAGGAAGGAAAGGATAATGAAGAGGAGTGGAAGAACAAGGAAAAGAAAAGGGACTTCTGACTACAAAGTGTAAAAATACAAATCTGCAAGGGACACACTTCAGGCAATAGAGAGAGTGCACCCTAAATGTCAAAAATGGGAGAATTATCTGGGAGGGTGCCAAACTCTCAATCTTGAAGCAGCAGCTCAATTCTGCTTCTAAGAAGCCTTACACATTGTGCATGTTTATTTAAAATGAGGTAAGAAACTAGAAATAGATTCACTATGGCAACTAACCTACCCCAATGTAAAAATAAATTCTAATGACAGCCTCTTATAGGTAATCTTGCTCAATTGGTAAAATTATAGGAAAGCCAATCCTGTGCTAAACTCAGTTAATTTTTTGATGAGAAATGACGGGAAAATCTTTAGAAAACACAATGAAGAAAGCTAGGGACAATTTTTAACATCGATCATTTAGCCTAAATTCATCAATTGCAATGTATCCCTAATAATAAATTGTCACCAAGACGTCTTGGTTTATTTACATTTTCCAGGCATTGTGGCAATTAGGTAGAATCAGAATTAATTAGACAGTTTAAAAGCACTTGAGTAGATTTATAATAAACATGGCTTCTACTACCACATAACCTATGGGACTGCCCAAAAGTTTTATTCAAATGAAACATCGAAATTTAAAGAAGACTTCAGAAATTCCTTATCTTCTTTATTTATTTGAGTTTTTGCAAAGGTGCTTTCCTCCTTCTGAAATTCCTGGCAATTTCACCCTCCACTTAATAACTGCTTGGCACTAATATCATAAAGTCTTATATATATGGTTTTTTTAATCTTGTATATGGGCAGGATGTTTTATCTCCCTCTCTAGATTTCAAGTTAAGGGAAATTGGGGAAACACCCTGGACCAGTGTTAGGCTTCTTTTCTCTGATGAACATCAGCCAGAGAATAATATGTACAAAATATATATGCATTGAAGTTGAAGTTCTCTTTCTGTAATCACCTCTCAGAATATTAGAGCCAGATGTGAACAACTATATCCTTTCCATGGAACCTTTCTCTGAAACACCAGGAAGTGTGTTTTACGTGCCTTTGTCTCCTCACTGGCAATTCACAGACCCACTGTTACCCTGTCTTCTTTTCTCTCTAACGTTCTCTGGTACAGGTGCCATCATTTCTGAACCACAAGTTTAGATTGATTTTAGCTGGTCCTTTGTTATGTAAAGCATGCATGCAGTGACTCTGCTCTGATTCTTTTATTTCCAGTGACCTCTTAAAATGTTTAAAAAATATTTCTCCAATATCCTGCTTTTATGCATTTCTCTTCAAGCCAGTATCCCCCCACATTACCATCTTCTTTTTTTTTTTTTTTTTTTTTTTGTGTTACGCGGGCCTCTCACTGCTGTGGCCTCTCCCGTTGCGGAGCACAGGCTCCCGACGCGCAGGCCCAGCGGCCATGGCTCTCACGGGCCCAGCCGCTCCGTGGCATGTGGGATCTTCCCAGACCGGGGCACGAACCCACGTCCTCTGCATCGGCAGGCGGACTCCCAACCACTGCGCCACCAGGGAAGCCCACCATCTTCTTAATAAGCACATTCAAAAGATAAGTTTTCCTTTGTTGTTTTGACTTTTATGTGTGCATAGGAGTACTTAACACTGATCTGTGTACTTATAATTGAAATATATAAGAAAATATTGAGATATATCGTGGCAGCAAACATTACTGGCTTGATGGAGGCTTTAACTTCCCATTATCCTAATTTCATCTTCTTCCTCATCAAAGGATACTGAAGATATCTGCTTACTTCATCTTCCATTTATAAATTATCAGTACAATTGAATTTTTCTTGGTTTCTCCTTCTTCTGGGTTAACCTTTATTTTCTTGCCTTTTGTCTAAATTCCCTGGCATACATTTACTCCTCTGTGGATATCCATCCACGTTATAGCTGAATTGCCGCATCCTTTTCTGTGTCCCAATTACATACTGCACAGATATCCAGCACCTATTATGCTTTCCTATGCAAAGAGTAATAAGCATTGTTTTTGCTATACTTGCTGTACTATTCTAACGTCCTACCTAACGGCACAGTATAGCTAGCACGTAATACAAGTATAACGCATAGCTTACTAAATAAATGGATAAGTGTTCTCATCCTCAACTGGGCTGGGCTTGCATATAGATTCAAATTTTCCTTGTCAGTTGAGGCAAATACTACTTTCCTACCCCATGCACTATATATTAGGCCTTAGCAAATGCCATCTGGCCTAACTTTATTATGCAGAATACTCCATGGTGCAGATGACAATCATGGTACCCTTCATTCACATGGGTGGAGCTTCCACAAACGATAAAATATGATTTTTCACATATATTCAGCCATTTTTTTCATGAGAGACAGATTTTAGATGTTTCTTCTGTGATTGACAGTAAAATGAATGGCCAGATGTTTTATTTAGAATTAGTAAAAACAAGTATGTACTGTGTATGGCATATGGAGGCAGGAGAGTGTAATATTACAGGATCTGGAATTGAACTTCTGGGTTCAAATCTTTAGACCTTCCTTTATCAGTTGTGCTACTGTTATGGAATGAATCACGTCTCCTCAAAATTTACGTGTTGAAGCCCTAACTCCCAGCATGGCTATTTATGGAGATAGGGCCTTTATGGAGGTAATGAAGGTGAAATGAGGTCATAAGGGTGGGCCCTGATCCAATATGTCTGGTGTTCTTGTTAGAAGAGGAGGAGATACAGAGGGCTCACAAGCTCTCTATACACAGAGGAAAAGCCATGTGAGGACACAGTAAGAAGGCAGCTGTCCACAAGCCAGGAAGAGAGGCCTCAACAGAAACTGACCCAACTGGCTCCTTGATCTTGGCCTTCTAGATGCCAGAACTATGAGAAAATAAAATTTCTGTTGTTTAAAACATCCAATCTATGATATCTTGTTATGGAAGCCCGAACAGACTAATGCAGTGATCTTCTGCAGATTATTTAAATTGTTTTTATCCTTAGCTGTTGCTTTTTTCTTTTAATTGTAAAATAGGTATGATAATACTATATATCATACAACTGCAGTGAAGAGATAATTAGATGATGTGCCTGGCACATAATAAGTGCTCAGAAACCATTAACTACTATTATTACTTCACTGAAAATTATCCACTGTGACCTGTTTCTTGTGACTAAGAGCCATTGAGTCACATTTGGGACAATTAGGTCGAGAGAAACGTAACCAGTAAGAATTCTGCAAAGTCCTGGTCACTCCAAGTACATGCACACACAGCCTGGTTGTCCTTGCTAACTATGGAAGCTCCAAATATGCTGTAGTAATAATTGAAGAGGCACTTTATAGGCACATTAATCAATTAAAAAGACAATTTACCTCTGGCTAGGAAGTAATTATTACTGATTAGTAATAAATTAATAAGGTTACAACCATACAAAAAAGAATGGGAAAGAAGGTGATAAGACAAAGAATGTGAAACAGATTTTGCCAAGTATGTGAATCAGAAGGTTCAAGCTTGCAAACTGATAAAAACAGGTGACTTTAGAAAAATTCACCTTGTCTCATGCACAGTTTTTACCAGGATCTCCTTCATACAGATATCTACCTCTGGCTTCTATATCACTATCCCTGCTTTCATCTCTCTACTGAACGTATTAAATTGGAGATGAACTTTCTCTGATGGATAGCCACGTATATTAAAGAGACCCATTCCGTTAATTTCTCTCTACTGGTCACCTTGATATATGATATCCTCAAAGCTCATCTGGAATATCTTTGTATATTTTTGCAGAACGAATCATTGTCAATTGAAAGCTCTTATTCTTGATCTAAGTATAAAATACTGTCCCTCCATAGCTGATTCCTCTGCAAGTGGTTCATTGCAGTGCCTTGTGTTTGGACCCGTATCGCTCAGATCGTGCAGTAGGATTTCTGCAGTTTGGGTCGGTGTTGGCATTGACAGTGTTCTCTTTTTCCTAATATCCTCCCTTTCTCCTTTTCAGCACATCAGGGCGGGCAAGCCTTGTTTCATGTCACTGGTCACTTCTACCTTTCTTCCAAGGTGACTAAAAACCACCAAATGTTTGCACAGGCTGTGCTTAGAAACTTTGCTGAAAGCTGTTCTGAGGTCATTTAGATCAGTCACGTTTCTTCTTCAGATCAGCAAATTAACTGTGTTCACTTTATGAACTGTGATGTCTGCAGTTAAGTCTCATGACTTTTCCTTTGCAGAATTACATCAATGGCACTACTCTCTAAGTATTTCTTTCTCTTAAAATAGCTCTGTAAAAACACTTCCACTTTCCCACAGTTGCTCATTAAAGTCCATTTTGCTGCCACACCTGTATCCACCTTCATTTTGTGTCCTTGTGCAAGACTGTGATACGTCTGTCTCTTTGCCCTTTTTTTTTTTTTTTGGTGTTTTTATGATTCTGATCATATCTATATTGGTGCCACCCATTTACTGAGTCATCTTTACTCTTTCTGCTTTAACTTCTTTACTTTTTCTCTAAATGTCTCCATTAACTATATCTGCAGGTGGGGGCATCTGTTTCGCTCCTTATAACTTTTTAAGCTGCCCCATAGGCCTCTGGCATCTTGAGAATAGAATAAGACTTACCTACCATTAATTACCTCTCATATTATAAATGCTTTATTTTAAATAATTTCTCAGAGGTTATTCCATACTCTTAGTGTTTGCATTAAGTATTGTATTATTATGGGCAATTCTAAATATTTGGGTTTATGGGCTAATATTTTATTACTTCCAACCCATTCCACAGTTCTGTAAATACACTTAAATTCTCCATTCAACGTTACCCATCTTAATAAATGCAGGCATGGTGCCATATTATTGAACAAATTTTCCTTTTTTATATTTCTCTTGGGAAGTATAAACTTTCACAAATTTGGTCTTCTCTCACGTACTTTGTATCCTCAGCCCTATGTTTTCTGAGCAAGATCATATATCTTTTAACCATAATCATCATGGAGAGTAAAGCAAAAAATAAACCTTTTTTGTGACATTCTTTGCGAGAACCTTTTTGTTGGGGAGAAACTCTCATGTCCCTCATTCTTACGTTTTAATGAAAGGATTTTCAATCCAATCACCAAGAGAACGGCATACTGAAGAAAACTTCCTCTAACCAACTTCTCAGTGAACTGGAGAATAACTGCAATGAATTCACCCAGTCTCATAGTGGGAAAAGGAGTAAACCATCTGATTGGTGAGACTGGGAACTGGGGAGAGCTTGATATCCACTGAGACATTGTAGCCAGGGGCTATGGCTGCACTGAAATCAAGGGCCTCGCATGACCCTCTCACATCTTTGAACTTGCCTTTCGAATCATGTACTGCTGCTGCTTCTTTACCTTTATCCACATGATGAACATGAAAGACAGACTCTCCCCAGTGTGGTGGGAAGCCTTCTGTTCTCTAGCTTCTCTGATGGGCCTGCGTACTCAAATGTGAGCGATAGGGGACCCACAGCCTAGGCTCAGTGAGCGCCGTGGGGAGACTCCACTGTGTTCTCCAGCCACACCAATAAGGGTGTGCTGATTAAAGCTTAGGAATTAGCCAGTTATCTCAGTCTTTGAGAGCATGCACTATTAGCCAGAATTCAGGACTAAGAGGAAAGGGGGCACGTGGTGATATTTGGACACCAAACCCCAAGTGAGCCTTCTTTATGTTTAGCCTTTGGGGTGTGTATGTGTGTGTGATTTGCATATATTTTTAAATTTTAGAATGACTTTAGACTTACAGAAAGGTTGCAGAGATAGTATAAAGAGTTCCCATGTGTCCTTCATCCAGCATCCCTTAATATCAGCATCTTACCATAACTGTGATATGTTTATCAAAAGTAAGAAACTAGCATTGGTGCAACACTATTAACTAAACGACAGACTTAATCCCACTAGTGTCCTTATTCTGTTCCAGTATCCAATCCAGAATCCCACATTGCATTAGTTGTCACGTCTTCTTAGTTGCCTCTGATCTATGATGGTTTCTCTGTCTTTTCTTCCCTTTCATGACCTTGACACTTCTTAAGAATTGTTTCAGGTGTTCTGTAGCATGTCTCTCATTTTGGGTTTGTCTGATGTTTGCTCATGTCTTATAACTGGTGATGTTGATGCTGATCACTTGGTAACCGAGATGGTGTCCGCCAGGTTTCCTCACTGTAAGGTTACCTTTTTCACCCTTTGTAAGTAAAAAGTATTTGGAAGAAATTTCAGGGCTATGCAGACATCCTGTTTTTCCATGAACTTTCTCACTAACTTTAGCATTCATTGGTTGGTTATGCCCGTAGCAATTATTACTGTGGTGTTCTAATGGTGTTATCTACTTTCCTCATTTCTTCTGCGTTTATTAATTGGAATTATTCTGTAAGGAACAGTTGTCCCTTCTCCACGATTACTTTATTTATTCAGTCATTTACTTTTATCAGTATATTATCATGAATATTTATTTTATTCTTTGGATTTTAATCCAATTCTATCATCATTTGGCTATTGGGAGATATTTCAGTTAACTTTTGTGTCCTTTTGACATGCTATCATCTTTTAAAAGAATAAGCTATTTTGGGCTTCCCTGGTGGCGCAGTGGTTGGGAGTCCGCCTGCCAAAGCAGGGGACACGGGTTTGTGCCCCGGTCCGGGAAGATCCCACATGCCGTGGAGCGGCTGGGCCCGTGAGCCATGGCCGCTGAGCCTGCGCGTCCGGAGCCTGTGCTCCGCAACGGGAGAGGCCACAACAGTGAGACGCCCACGTACCACAAAAAAAAAAAAAAAAAAAAGCTATTTTAATTTAGAATAATTTCAGATTTACAGAGAAGTTGCAGAGAGAGTACTGTGAGTTCCCATACAAAATACACCAGAAACTAACACAACATTGTAACTCAACTATACTTCAATAAAGTTAAAAAGAAAAGAAAAAGTACCTTTCAGCATCTTTCCCCCATTGTTAGCATCTTACCATGGTACATCCATCAAAAGTAAAACACTGATACTGGTAGGTCACTATTAACTAACTCTAGGGTTTATTTGGATCTCACCAGTTTTTCCATTGTCCTCTTCCTGTTTCAGGATCCAGTCTACTGCATCACACTGCATTTAAGTGTCATGTCTTTGAGTCTTCTCTGGTCTGTGACAGTTTCATGACCTTGACAGTCTTGAGGAGTACTGGTCAGGTATCCTGCAGAATGCACTCCATTCTGGGTTTATCTGATCCTTTTATTATGATTAGGATGGAGTTATGGGTTTTGGGAAAGACTACTACAGGGGTGAAGTGCCCTTCTCCTTACATCACGTCAGAGGGGAACTGATATCCACATGAAATCACTGTAGTAACATTAACTTTCATCACTTGGCTAAGGTGGTGTTTGCCAGGTTTCTCCTACTCTGTTCTAGGGAAGTAAGTCACTACATGTCCACCCTCAGGGTAGGAGGGCTAGGAATTAAATCCATTCTCTTGGTGGGGAGGTATCTATAGATAACTCCAGGTATTATTTAGAATTCTTCTGTGAGGATTATTTGCCTCTTTTCCCCCATCAGCCTATGTTTTTGCACTAGGAATACATCCAATTTTTCTTCTCTGAGAGTCCCTTAGATCATGTCTCCAGCTTTTTGTGTTCTCGTGTGTGTATTTTCTTCCTGTTGATTGTCCTTACTCCATGTGTGTTTTTAATTAGTGCTTCATGGATTCTTTGGAACTCTGTTTCCTTCCCTTTTGAGTCATCTCCTCCACTAGTCTTAGGCCCTAATCAAATGACTAGGCTGTGTTACGTTTAGCAGACTGTCTGTACCTCCACTGGGGCCGCTCTCTGCTTTCTCTTTACCACCACAGTTTCTGTGGATACTTTTCTTGCATCTTTATTCCTAATCTGAGGATTTTTAGTCCCAAACAGAATAGTCTCTTTCAACCAAGATCACCTAACATCCTCCTGCCATGATTTTTCTTTCTTTTTTTTTTTTGGCCTCAGCTGTTGTTTACCTCCAGCTCCTCTATTTTCCTTCTCTTTTCCACCCACTCTACCGTCTGGAAATCAATATATTTATTTTCTCCTTCTTTTCTTGGTGCCCCAAGGAGTCTCTTTAAAGTCATGTGGGCAGATGTGACTTGCTTAGTTCTTGGACATCCCATTTCCCCATGGTGTCCTGGTCCTTGTGCAGCTCTGCCTGTCTCCCTCTTAATTTGGTATGTTTCATACATCCTGCTTTTCTACACACAGCTAGTACACAATTTACTTTGTATGAAAGATTTGCTCTTAATACTGCAAATCATCTAAACAGTTAATTATAAAAATCCTCCTAGTAAAAGTTACTATCACTTATTGAGCACCCAGACTGTACCAAGAATTGTGCTATCTACTTCATATTCATAGACATACTTAATTTTCATAAGATATTGTTTCCATTTTATAGTTGGTAAAGTAAGACTCAGAGGGTTAACCAAGTTGCTAGGTTCACATAGTTTTAAAATTCCAAGACCATTTTTCCTTACCATGCGATTCTAAGTCCTTCAATCATTATTCAGATTAATCTTGAGCTGTCTCTATAGCACATCTTCTGCTCTCTGGGTAGCCTTTGAATTCTTGATCCTGTTTAAATAAGAGCACCCTGGTTTGTGGGTAAACTTATTCTCCTCTTCCTATAAAATTTGAAGCTCGCCTCAAAACATGACCTTGAACAATAACGAATGAAGGCTTTACTACACACTTCATATAGATGGTCTTATGTAATCCTCTTAACAACTCTTTGCAGTAGACACTAGTATTATCCCCATTTCACATGTAAGAAAATGAATTTTAAAAGGATTTCGGTAATCTGCTCAATCTAATTACACAAACAAGTTAGTGGCCAAACTGGAATTTGAACTTGGGTTGTCTAACTTGGAGCCCATACTCTTAACTAACTCACTATACATGGCAGTTTCTAGGGGCTAACCCTAGCTATGCTTATATTGCTTCCCCGTAGTTACCTGTGCATACATTATCTGTCTCCTTACCCTTTTATCCTTAGTGTTAACTAAGAATTATCATATGGGAAATAAAATTTTAAGTAGGTCTCCAAGGTTAAATGAAGCATTTCATTTAGAAAGCATCATTTAACATATTCTCAGACTATGATATCATATTCATCTCCAGACCTTTGAGGGCAGTTAGTCATAATGGAAGATTAAGAGTTTAAAAAGGTACTAGTCACAAAAGAAAAGAGATCATAGCATCCTGCTTTGATTCACAGATTCTGAGTAATAAAAAGCAGAAAGTCACATTAAGCACACAGATTCATTTCTAAATGACATATTCTTAAAAATTTCCAAGTATTAGTAATTTATAGGCTGCTTTCTCGTCAAGCATCTTGAAATTTCATTACCAAGATGCTCAAATACTTCCATTTGCTTGCAATATCATTGTGTTCAACATCAGGTATAATAATAAGTGAGCAAGGGATTAAGACTTGAAAATCTTTGAAATTACAGAGATATTCATTATTAGGGAATTGATTGTAATGGGATTTAACCTATTACAACTAATTAGTACAGGTTTTCTAAGTGGAGCAGAACCTTAATAATTATTTAGCAGTTTCAGTTGTGTGGAAAGCCATGCATATGAAAAAAATCCACTTAGCTTCCAAAAGAGCACAGTGAATTCGAGAATTTGAAGAGATAAAAAGCTGCAGAAGGTGAGTTGAACGTGTTTTCCAACAGTTTTCTCTTGAATTGCTGCATTTATGGTATCTAATAGAAAACAAGGATAGTGGCAAAATGACTAAAATATAAAGTGTGATATATTTCTCTCCCAAAACCTTCTGAATGGTCACTCCTGCATCAAAAAAATGAAAGCCTCAGCTGTTATCTCTCCCACTGTAATGAAGTATGCAGGTAACTTTATCACAGGCTCTGCATACACTGCAAGTCCCTTGATTCTGGGATATTGCCACTCAGATATTACTCTACGATATAAAAATGATCGTTTCTGAAAATAGTCAGTGCAGCATTTACCTCTCAGACTATCCTCTCCAATAATCCCATTACGACTGATGACTTCCTTACTATCAATGGCAGTCAAGTATCTCCTAGTCACCAAGAGATGCAAAAGATTTTAGGTTGTTATTTTTTGAAAAGTGATTGCACACACATGGTATAAATCCCAGGAGTACGAAGCTATACATTATAGAGGGTCTCTTCTTCCCATCCTGGCCTCTTGTGCCCCTCTGTCCCTCAAGAGGCAGCCACTGTTGCCAGTTCCTTGAATGTGCTTCCAGAGGTACTATGCTCTTTTCCACAAGTGGTAGCATTTCAGAGTGCTGTGCAGCACCGTTAAAAAAAATTAGCAGCTTTATTGAGGCATAATTTACATACTATACAATTAATTACATTTAAGTGAACATTTGATAATTGGTAGTAAGTTTACAGTCATGGAACCATTGCTGCAGTCCAATTTTTACAACATTTACATTACTCTGAAAATATCCCTGGTGACCATTTGCAATCATTCCCTGTTCCCACCCCGCCCCAAGAAACCGCTAATCTACTTTCTGTCTCTGTAGATTGGCCTTTTCTGGACATTTCATATAAATGCAGTCTTGTAAGATTTGGTCTTACGTTACTGTCTTCTTTCACTTAGCCTAATGCTTTTAAGAGTCATACATGTTGTAGCATATAACAGTACTTTATTTCTTTTTATTGCTGAGCAGTGTTCCATTGTAGGGGTATATTACCTGTGGTTTATTCATTAATCAGTTAATGTCCATTCGGTTTTTTCCACTTTTTGGCCATTATGAATAATGTTGCTATGAATGGTCACACACAAGTCACACGTATGTTTTCATTTCTCTTGAGTAGATGTGAAGGAGTGGAATTCTTGGGTTGCATGGCAATTATGTGTTTAACATTTCTGCAACTGCCAAGCTACTTCCAAAGTGCCTGTACCATTTTTCATTCCCAATAACAAGTAAAGGGTTAACTCAGTTGGCTTGGGTGGCTCAACCCCTTCACATTCCCAACAAAGCTCTGTCTCAGGCCCAAACCCTGGCTGACTCTTGGGAGGTGAACTCTGAGTTCTTGGAATATTCTGCCTGTAAGGGTGCTTTTATACACCTGATACCTTGGGCCACCAATTTGATCAGATACTTTATGCTAACTGTGATTTACGAAGGACATCTGTTTTGCTCTGGGGTACGTAGGGTCTGAGTAGCTGAGGTCAGTGGCACAGATATGACCTGCCTACATAGCTGACTCCCAGTAAAAGTCCTGGACACCAAGACTTGGGTGAGCTTCGCTGCTTGATAACACTTTGCATGTGTTGTCACACATCATTGCTGAAAGAATTATGTGTGTCCATGTGACTCCACTGGGAGAGGACACCTGGAAGATTGTACTTGGTTTCTCCGGGATTTCACCTGTGTGCCTTTTCCTTTTGCTGATTTTAATCTGTATTCTTTCACTGTAATAAACAGTAATCATGACTATAACAGCTTTTCTTAGTCAAGTCCTTCTAGTGAATCATCAAGTCTGAGAACCCCTGACACACAAACCCATTTTTCTATTTTGTTGTTCATCTTATTGTTATTTTATAACATGTTGATAGTAGATTAAGAAATTATCTCCTATCTGCAATATAAATTATAAATACTTTTCCTAATTTATTTTTTGTCTTTTGACTTCATTTAAAGTGCTTTTAGTCAATGCAAAAACTTACGACTTCTGTTGAACCTAATTTATCAGTTTTATGGCATCTGTGTTTTGTGTCATAATTAGAAAGATTTTTCCCAGTCTGATTTTTTTTATCTTTTTTTTTTTTTTTTTGCGGTACGCGGGCCTTTCACTGTAGTGGCCTCTCCCTCTGCGGAGCACAGGCTCCAGACGCGCTTCGCGGCATGTGGGATCTTCCCGGACCAGGGCACGAACCCGCGTCCCTTGCATCGGCGGGCGGACCCTCAACCACTGCGCCACCAGGGAAGCCCTCCCAGTCTGATTTTATTGAGATACTTTGTATATTTCCTTTAGACTTTTTAAAAATTTAAATCTTTGATCCATCAAGAATCTATTTTGGTGTAAGTTCTGAGGTAGAGACCTAAATCAATTGTTTTCAAAGTGACTAGCCATTATTCCAACATCACTTATTGACTAATTAACCTTTAATCCATTAATTTGAAATGTCTCCTTTGTCATATATTAATTTTTCAAATGCATTTTGGCCTATTTTGGAATTTCTTTTGTTCCATTGATCTGTTTGACTATTCATGTAGTAGTTCCAAACTCTTTTAATGTTTCACTTTATGTTTCAGAATTTTGTAGGGCTAGTTCTCCCTTTCTTCAGCTTATTACTTTTCTGTTTCAGAAGACTCCTGGTTATTCTTGAATATTTCTGTTTTTATTTTAATTTTAAGTTTTGCTTGCATAGCTCCAAAACACATCTTATTGACATGATGAGTTAGCTTGTATTAAATTTATAGATTAACCCACAAAGATGTTGAATCTTACTACCTGAATCAGTAGCATGTTTTCTGTTTGCTCAAGTCTTTTGTTTCTCAGAGGTGTTGTTACATGAAATTTTATTTCATGTAACACTCAAGAATCTGTAGCTAAGTTTATTTTCATTTCTTTTGTTGTCTTGTCTTATCCTCCTACAATGCAGGTGAACTCTGCCTTGTGTCCTTGATTTATGGAAGCAATTGCTTTATTTAGGTTTTCTTTTTCTTGACTATATGGTTGGTTACTCATTTAACCTATGGCAACATTATTCTAAAAAGTTTCCTTCTTTTGTCATTTTTCTCTGTTCTTCACTCATTTTCTTTCCTCACAGGGTATTTATATAGATTCTAGTCTACCCTTGAATGAGAAGTAGTTTTCAGGAGTAGTTGTTTTCGGGAGTATTATTTTCGGGAGAAGTTATTTTCAGGAGTATTATTAAGGAGTGTGTGGGGAAGGGACCTGTGACACAGTGTTTGGTGTGTGATTGGGTTCTTTTAGTCTTTTCTTTTCCTGAGGCAACTAAGATATGATGTGCAGGACTGCTAACAATGCAGAATATTTCCTTTTCACCTGATCTCAGTGAGTTTCTTATAGTTTGTCTACATGATTCCTCACTTCCTACATCTCACCTCACTTCTAAGCCTTTCTTGATAAACTAGGTCCATGACTCCTAATGCCAATGCACACACACGTCCTTGTTATACTATTGTCTTGGAATACTGTGGGAAATTGTGCTTTTCCATATTTTTCTGAGACCTACACTGTGGTCATCTTCTCTCAGCATCTTCCCACAATCCTATTTGACCTCCCTCATATAGTGTGATTTGGAATTAATGACCTCTCCAACTTTTCAGTGAAGATAAAGTTTTCATTTTTCTTCTTGTTGCTTTTATCTGATTTCCAAGAGGAAAAGTAAAAATTGCCATTTTTATTTCACAATTTAAAAATGGAAAGTCTACCCTCCTTATTAATGCTTTGTTCTAATATTTTAATAATATTTAAATATGTTTTTAAAAAGTTTGCTCTTATGGGGCTGGAAAGAGTAGGAATTGAGGTAGAACCAGTCCTGCTTTCTGAGTTCCTTCTGATGACCTGGAGACACTCAGGTGACTTGGCTCTTTGTTTTTCTGTCAGGGAGCTCCATTTTCCTAAATTTTTCAAAGGCATAAAATTTTCCTCTCTTCTCCTTCTTCCTCTAGTTATTCATTAAAACTCTCTCTAGGCAATGAGAAAAACTGGAATAAGTTAGCTTATTTTACTTTTAGCAATTTCCTCTCTGGACCCTAATGCTGCCCTCTCTAACCTTGGACCATCAATAAGCAATCCATGTCCATCTTTCAAAACCTATAGCACTTTCACCTTGTCATCTGAGACATATGGAAACCCATGGGCTCTGGTTCCTTAGGGTGATTGTCCTCCAAGTGGCAAATGTCACTTTCATCCCACTCATTGACCAAGGCAAGTCCAGGCACTAGTCCAGATTTTAATGGGGGAGGTGCTATAATCTTCCCCCAGGATGAGAAGGGGAAGTAAATATTGGTGAATAGTAGTACAGTCTGGCACATTAACAAACACTTGTTGAATGCTTGCTATGTACCAAATACTTTCAAGAATATTCCACCAAGGGGGAAATTAAACTCCAAGGAGCAGGATTATATTAGCTCTGAGGTTCCACACAATGCTAAAATTCTCAGAATTATTTTTATTAAGGACATCGGAATGTTTGCCTAGTTTAAGTGCACTCAGAGAACAAGTTTGATGGGAAGGGGGCAATAATATTTCGCAAGGTGGTTCACTTTGGCGGAGGGTAGAAATGATGGTGGTGGGGAAGGGATGCCACAATCAGAGGACTACGTAATGCAGATGTTGGTGTCCCCTATCCTCCACCTTCTCTGTGCACATGTGCTGTTTTATCCTATGTTGACCCAACTGAGAATTCAACACTTCTAGTCTCCTCCAAATTAATCTACAAACCTATGGCAGTCCATTTGAGCTGCTGTAACAAAATACCACAGACTGGGTAGCTTATAAACAGCAGAAATGTATTTCTCACAGTGTGGAGGCTGAGAAGTTCAAGATCAGGGTGCCAGCCTGGCCATGTTTTGGTGAGGGCCCTCTTCCTGGTTCATAGCCAGCACCTTCTTGCTGTGTCCTCATGTGGTAGGAGGGGGCTAGAGAGTTCTGCAGGGTCTCTTTTATAAGACCATGATTCCCATTCATGAGGCCTTCACCCTCATGACCTAAGTAAGCATTTTCCAAAGGCCCCACCTCCTAGAACCGTCACATTAGGCATTAAAATTTCAACATATAAATTGAGGGGGGGGCACAAAAATTCGGACCATCGCATTTCCCCAATATCGTATTAAGTTTTATAGTAAATTTTCCTGAAGGAAGTGGAATAAAGTGTTTACATTATACTCCTCAACCGACCAATTGGAGAACCCCTAACATGTGTTTGTTTTCTCCTGTGACTCTTTTTGGCTTCCCTGTATTAAGAGCTTCATTCTCTGGCCCTTTCATTGCTCAGGACCCAAGCTTGTTAGCTGACTTTCCATCTTCATTTCAGTTTTTCTTTCTCCTTCTTTGGAACAACAAAATTTCCTCTCTTTGACTTATGCATAGGGCATTAACAACTGTTGCTTGCTGCAGTTCCCCACCCTTGGAACTTCCTCCTCTAATGACTCCTCAAAGTATTTCTTTCTAACACAAACAACGGCCTCTCCATGAAGTGTTTTGGTGAATAATCTCTTTTATCCCCTTCCTGTGGCATTAGTATGAGGACGCCCTTAGGAACATGAGAGAGGAAGCTGAGACAAAGTCAAATGTAATCGCAGCCTTTTGCAGAGTATCCGTGCTCATTCTGACACGCCTAGAAGCATGTACATCTTCCTCTTAGCCCTACCAGACCTCCATGCATTCAGATACAAGAACACATGGTAATTGAGTGTCAATATTTATGTGGTAAAATCTTGATTAGAAAGAGCAATGGACTTTAGAGCTGAACAGATCTGGGCTCAGATCTCAGCTCCATTACTTCCTGGTTGAGGAAATCTTTGGTAAATAGCAAGTTGCTTAACCTCTCTCAGCTTCTCCCTCACCACACACACACACACACACACACACACACACACACACACAGAATAAAAGTAAACACATCCTCATGTAAGGATGAAAATGAAATATACAAAGCACCTAGAACAGTGTTTGGCACTAAGTAGGTGCTCAATAAGTGGAAATTGTTATTTTCATATCCTAAAGGAAGAAATAACTACCTTTCTCACTGGCAATTTTTTTTTTTTTTTTTTTGCTGTACATGGGCCTCTCACTGTTGTGGCTTCTCCCGTTGCAGAGCACAGGCTCCGGACGCGCAGGCTCAGTGGCCATGGCTCACGGGCCTAGCCGCTCCGCAGCATGTGGGATCCTCCCAGACCGGGGCACGAACCCGTGTCCCCTGCGTCGGCAGGCGGACTCTCAACCACTGCGCCACCAGGGAAGCCCTCTCACTGGCAAGTTTTTAATCTTTTTCCATTACTAGCTGCTAGATATATCCAAGGTGATCATTAACTAACTTAACTTCTCAATCTTCATAGGTATAATGACCATAAGAACTCAATTCCCTCAACTTTATGTAATAATTAAGTCTTGTTTTAAAGATTTTGGCAGCTCCATTGTCAGGACAGTGGAGCCATTCTCGTCATCATTCACCAGAAAAAATTATACATGATTAATAGGTTGTGGTTTAATAAAATCTGTTATAAAAATAAAACCTAACAATGGAATTGGAATTGTTTTCATATAATACTATATCCTTTGACATTCATAACTGTCCCTTGAGTTAAGTAGAGTTCATGTGATTATCTCCAGCATAGGTGAGGAAATCAAGGCTCAGACACACGAACAAAGGCCTTTGGAAGCTGAATCCTGGACTTTTCTCTACATTGTAAAAAATTTATTCAATGAAATAACGAATATAAAAAGCTTCATAAGTTATAAAGCTTTTTGAAAATATAAGTAGATATTGCAATTGTTCTTATCGTGGAGGAGACAGTCTAATAAATCCTGCAACTTGAAACTTGCCATTTCTAATTCAAATGAAGCATTTAATTCCATTACCAAAAACTTCAAAAGGTTTAACTCTTCCCAAATACCTTCAGCTTGGTTCTCATTCTAAACTCAGGATCTACTTTTCTTCTAGGTCTGTGTAATGAGGTGGGAGTTAGAAGTGACCCAGTCTTTAAGGCCTTCTTTGGAGGCCTGGGGAAGTGGGTCATCAGGACCAAGTCCCCAGTAGAAATCAACTAAAAGCTTTGTAAACAGAAGCCATATTTAACCCATTAAACCTTAGGTTGTGAATACAGAATTGGATACTGGAGTTCTGTCTCTTCCCACAATGCCTTTTGTTCAGATTTGAATTTAAGGACCTTACAATTTGATGATGCTTCTGCCCTGCCGTCCTACTTCCAAGCATGTGGCAAATCCATCTCCCTATGTTATTCAGTTCTTCCAGTGAGTTGTAAGGTTGACCCAATAGGTTCATCTCCAGGGTTATAGTCACCAGTAACTATTGAATATTAATGCATTTCTGAAAGCAGCTTGCAAGTCTATTTCACATTATTGTTTTAGTGAACTTTTGTCAGTCTACTGTTTTTATAGAATTCCTGGAAAATAGACAATGTCTATTTCCCCTTTAGCTAAAAGTGTACTCATTTCATTTATGGAAAGAATCTAGATTATTTCTAGGTGAGTTTAATCAGTTTTGTACTTCAGAAGAGAGAATACTTTACAATCTTGAGGGAATACATTTACATGTACATTTTTAATAAAAATCTCCAGGATCTTTCCATCAAGAGACATTCTGAACAATTCTACATATCTTTCCTATTGAAGGAAAATAGGAAAATTGAAGTGTCCAATTCAACTTCAAAAAAATCTTGTGAAACTGACTTAAAGCCATAGAAGCTCAATGTTGATATGTGTCTGTCAACTTAGTCTCAGCTTCAAAAATTCAAGAGTTTGAAAAGCATTTATTTTTCTCTTCCATCATGTAGCAGAGGGTAGATGGTTCAAGTTTTCCTGAATTACTGACAGAACTGACTAATCGGTTATCTTCTGACTAAACTTTCCTCACTGTGCATGCTATGGCAATACCCAAGAGTGAGCCTGGTGCTGTCACTACCTGCTGTCACTACCTGCTGTCTCTCTTCCCATGTCTGAGACATAGAGTGTAGGTGGAGGAGAAAAGGTCATTAGAGTAAAAGAGACCCAAGGGCCATCACACTGCTGCCTCTGTATATCCCTCATCCGTTGACAGACATTTAGAATCTACCTTTAAGGTTCAGTGGGAAAGAGATTTGCTAACTACTGCATCAAGAAGATTTTAACTAACAAATGTTAGGTAACATTTATGGGCTGAATTGTGTCCTCCCCCCACCCAAGACCCAAATTCATGTATTGCAGTCCTAACCCCCAGCATCTCAGAATGTGACTGTATTTGGAGGGAGAGTCTTTAAAGAGGAAATTAAGTTGAAATGAGGTCATTAAAGTGGGCCCTAATCCAATTTGCCAAGTGTCCTTATAAAATGAGGAGATTAGAACATAGACACCCACAGATGGATGACCATACGAAGACATAGGGAGAAGGTGGCCATCTACTAGCAAATCAGAGAGGCCTCAGAGGAAACCAACCCTGCCGACTGATCTTGGAGTTCTAGTCTCCAGAACTGTGAGAAAATAAATGTCTGTTTTTTAAGCTACCCAGTCTGTGGTACCTTGTTATGGCAGCCCTAGGAAACTAATACAGTAAAACTAAACATGTACACACACACACACACACACACACACCCCACACACACATATCCACATACATTTAGATTACTTTAGAGTCCGTAAGCAGAGTTCCCAGAAATAGCAGGCCACTGCCACTGATTCTGTTGTTACTCCTGGCCCCTCTCCTACGAAAAGTTGAAAGGTGCTATTCTCTATAATCCATTGGCCAAAGGACTATGTAAGGAACAAACATTAGTGTGATCTCTAGGTGACAAGCCCTTTGACCCTCCATCTTCAGTTCTACGTCCCTCCCTGATGATAAAAGAATGGACTTGGGAGTTATCTACCCCTATGATTACTGTGAGGGTTACATGAGTATGTGTGCAGAGGGCAGGGAGGTATATAACCGTTAAGGACACATAGTAAGCATTATATGTTTTTCCTATTGTTATTTTCATCATCATAGGCTTCTCAAAAGAATTTAATAAGGCAAAATATGTAAACCATAGCCCTCTCAACATTACAGGTGTCCAGTAAATGTAAGCTGGTATACTGACTTGTTGTTTAAGAGTACAAGCTTTGGAATCAGACAAACGTAGATTAGAATTCTGGCTCTTTACCTTCCCTTCCCCCGAAGTCTGCTTCTCTCTCAGTCTTTCCATCTTAGTTAATGACAATTCCATGCTTCCTGTTCCTTAGGCTAAATATCTCGGTGTCATCCTTGGTTATTCTTTTTCTTACAAGCTTCACAATCTGCCATCAAACCCTGTTGATTTTACCTTCAAAATATACCCAGAAACTAAACGCTTTCACACCCCCTCCCCTGCCAATACCACCATGATCCAAACCACTCTCATCTCTCACCTGGCATATTGTCAATAGCATCCTAAATAGTTTTCTTATTTCTTCACCTTCTCCCTTTCATTTTGTTCTGAACACAGCAGACAGAATCCTTTTAAAACATGTCACTCCTCTGCTCAGAACCCTTCAATGGCTCTCCAAGATAAGAACCAAACCTTCAATGATCTACTTGGATCCCATCCCCCCACATTACCTATCTAACTGCATTTCCTACTCCTTTCCCATTGCTCACTCCACTTAGGCAACGCTGACCTTATTAGCTGCTTTTTGAAGAAAGAAGGCAGACTTCTGCCTCAGAGCCACTGCACTTGCTGTTTCTTCTGCCTGGAATTTTCTTCTCTTTTTCACCACCCTCAGGTTGCAGTTTCCCTGGGAATCCTATTTAAATTTGCAAGCCTCACCTCTTTATCCTCATCTTTCTAGACTATTTTTTCCCATAGATTTATCTTCTAAAACTCTCTATATTTTATTTTTTATTTTGTTAATTATTCCCCCACTCTAATGTAAGTTTCTTGAGAGAAGTGACTGATATTTCTTGTGTTAACGGCTGAATTGCCAGTGTTTTGACGTATTAGAAAAGATTAAGGGGTGGACAAGAGGAGAGTTGTAAGAAATTTAAGGAGCTTCAAAAACTCAGCATGTGGGGTTTTAAAAATTCTATTTATTTTTATTTTTTGGCTGCATTGGGTCTTCGTTGCTGTGCGCAGGCTTTCTCTAGTTGTGGCAAGTGGGGGCTACTCTTCGTTGCTGGGCACGGGATTCCCACTGCGGTGGCTTCTCTTTGTTGTGGAGCATGGGCTCTAGAACACAGGCTTGGTAGTAGTGGCAAATGGGCTTAGTTGCTCCGCAGCATGTGGGATTCTCCTGGACCAGGGATCGAACCCATGTCCCCTGCGTTGGCAGGAGGACTCTGAACCAGTGCACCACCAGGGAAGTCCCCTACATGTGGGTTTAATTATTTTCACACATTCTGACACATCAGTAGTTCCAATGGGCTTTTATAATTTATACTTTAATGTCAATATATAAAAGTTTCATGGATCAACAAGATACTTAGTTCTCTTTTTCCAAGGAACT
This sequence comes from Phocoena phocoena, assembly GCF_963924675.1. NCBI lineage: Eukaryota > Metazoa > Chordata > Mammalia > Artiodactyla > Phocoenidae > Phocoena > Phocoena phocoena. The sequence goes on from NC_089220.1 coordinate 60,235,293, forward strand.
TTCTTTTCTTTGTGTCGTCATTTATTTTATATATATATATATATATATATATATATATATATATATATATATAAAAATAGACCACAAAATCTCTATATATTTCACCTCACATATATATATAGTAATAATAATAATAGAATCCATTTACTGTACATTTAATATATTCAAGGAATACATTATCTTTTTTTAATATTTGAATTTCATTTTATTTATTTTTTTATACAGCAGGTTCTTATTAGTCATATATTTTATACACATCAGTGTATACATGTCAATCCCAATTGCCCAATTCAGCACACCACCAACCCCCGCCGCTTTCCTCCTTAGTGTCCATATGTTTGTTCTCTACATCTGTGTCTCAACTTCTGCCCTGCAGAACGGTTTATCTGTACCATTTTTCTAGGTTCCACATACATGCGTTAATATATGATATTTCTTTTTCTCTTTCTGACTTACTTCACTCTGTATGACAGTCTCTAGATCCATCCATGTCTCAACGAATAACCCAATTTCGTTCCTTTTCATGGCTGAGTAATATTCCATTGTATATATGTACCACAACTTCCTTATCCATTCATCTGTTGATGGACATTTAGGTTGCTTCCATGACCTGGCTGTTGTAAATAGGGCTGCAGTGAACATTGGGGTACATGTGTCTTTATGAATTATGGTTTTCTCTGGGTATATGCCCAGTAGTGGGATTGCTGGATCATATGGTAATTCTATTCTTAGTTTTTTAAGGCACCTCCATACTGTTCTGCATAGAGGCTGTATCAATTAACATTCCCACCAACACTGCAAGAAGGTTCCCTTTTCTCCACACCCTCTCCAGCAGTTGTTTTTTGTAGATTTTCTAATGATGCCCATTCTAACTGGTGTGAGGTGCTACCTTATTGTAGTTTTGATTTGCATTTCTCTAATAATTAGTGATGTTGAGCAGCTTTTCATGTGCTTCTTGACCATCTGCTTGTCTTCTTTGGAGAAATGTCTATTTAGGTCTTCTGCCCATTTGTGGATTGGGTTGTTTGTTTTTTTAATATTGAGCTGCATGAGCTGTTTATATATTTTGGAGATTAATCCTTTGTCCATTAATTTGTTTGCAAATATTTTCTCCCATTCTGAGGGTTGTATTTTCGTCATGTTTATGGTTTCATTTGCTGTGCAAAAGCTTTTAAGTTTCTTTAGGTTCCATTTGTTTATTTCTGTTTTTATTTCCATTACTCTAGGACGTGGATCAAAAAAGATCTTGCTGTGATTTATGTCAAAGAGTGTTTTTCCTATGTTTTCCTCTAACAGTTTTATACTTTCGGGTATTACATTCAGGTCTCTAATCCATTTTGAGTTTATTTTTGTGTATGGTGTTAGGGAGTGTTCTAATTTCATCCTTTTACATGTAGCTGTCCAGTTTTCCCAACACCACTTATTAAAGAGACTGTCTTTTCTCCATTGTATATCCTTGCCTTCTTTGTCATAGATTAGTTGACCATAGGTGTGTGGGTTTATCTCCGGGCTTTCTGTCTTGTTCCATTGATCTTTGTCTCTGTTTTTGTGCCAGTAACATATTGTCTTGGTTACTGTAGCTTTGTAGTATAGTCTGAAGTCAGGGAGTCTGATTCCTCCAGCTCTGTTTTTTCCCTCAAGACAGCTTTGGCTATTCGGGGTCGTTTTTGTCTCTGTACAAATTTTAAGATTTTTTGTTCTGGTTCCATAAAAAATGCTATTGGAAATTTGATAGGGATTGCATTGAATCTGTAGATTGCTTTGGGTAGTATAGTCATTTTCACAGTATTGATTCTTTCAATCCAAGAACATGTTATATCTCTCCATCTGTTTGTGTCATCTTTGATTTCTTTCATCAGTGTCTTATAGTTTTCTGCATACAGGTCTTTGGTCTCCTTAGGTAGGTTTATTCCTAGGTATTTTATTCTTTTTGTTGCATGGGAAATGGGAGTGTTTCCTTAATTTCTCTTTCAGATTTTTCATCATTAGTGTATAGAAATGCAAGGGATTTCTATGCATAAATTGTGTATCCTGCAACTTTACCAAATTCATTGACTAGGTCTAGTAGTTTTCTGGTGGCATCGTTAGGATTCTCTATGTATAGTATCATGTCATCTGCAAACAGTAACAGTTTTACTTCTTCTTTTCCAATTTGTATTCCTTTTATTTTTCGTCTCTGATTGCTGTCACTAAAACTTCCAAAACTATGTTGAATAATAGTGGTGAGAGTGGACATCCTTGTCTTGTTCCTAATCTTAGAGGAAATGCTTTCAGTTTTTCACCATTGAGAATGATGTTTGCTGTGGGTTTGTCATATATGGCCTTTATTATGTTGGGGTAGGTTCCATCTATGCCCACTTCTGGAGAGTTTTTATCATAAATGGGTATTGAATTTTGTCAAAAGCTTTTTCTGCATCTATTGAGATGATCATATGGTTTTTATTCTTCAATTTGTTAATATGGTGTATCACATTGATTGATTTGCATATATTGGAGAATCCTTGCTTCCCTGGGATAAATCCCACTTGATCATGGTGTATGATCCTTTTAATGTGTTGTTGAATTCTGTTTGCAAGTATTTTGTTGAGGATTTCTGCATCTATATTCATCAGTGATATTGGTCTGTAATTTTCTTTTTTTGTAGTATCCTTGTCTGGTTTTGGTATCAGGGTGATGGTGGCTTCATGGAATGAGTTTGGAAGTGTTCCTTCCTCTGCAATTTTTTGGAAGAGTCTGAGAAAGATGGGTGTTAGCTCTTCTCTAAATGTTTGATAGAATTCACCTGTGAAGTCGTCTGGTCCTGGACATTTGTTTCTTGGAAGATTTTTAATCACAGTTTCAATTTCATCACTTGTGATTGGTTTGGTCATATTTTCTATTTCTACCTGGTTCAGTCTTGGAAGGTTATACCTCTCTAAGCATTTGTCCATTTCTTCCTGGTTGTCCATTTTATTGGCATAGAGTTGCTTGTAGTAGTCTCCTAGGATGCTTTGTATTTCTGCAGTGTCTGTTGTAACTTCTCCTTTTTCATTTCTAACTTCATTGAGTTGAGTCCCTCCCTCTTTTTCTTGATGAGTCTGGCTAATGGTTTATCAGGTTTTTTTATCTTCTTAAAGAACCATCTTTTAGTTTTATTGATCTTTGCTATTGTTTCCTTTGTTTCTATTTCATTTATTTCTGCTCTGATCTTTATGATTTCTTTCCTTGTTCTAACTTTGGGTTTTGTTTTTTCTTCTTTCTCTAGTTCCTTTAGGTATAGGGTTAGATTGTTTATTTGAGACTCTTATTTCTTGAGGTAGGCTTGTATAGCTCTAAACTTCCCTCTTAGAACTGCTTTTGCTGCATCCTGTAGGTTTTGGATCATCGTGTTTTCATTGTCATTTGTCTCTAGGTATTTTTTTATTTCCTCTGATTTCTTCACTGATCTCTTGGTTATTTAGTCACATATTGGTTAGCTTCCATGTGTTTGTGTTTTTTCTTTTTTTTCCCTGTAATTGATTTCTAATCTCATAGCGTTTTGGTCAGAAAAGATGCTTGGTATGATTTCAATTTTCTTAAATTTCCTGAGACTTGATTTGTGACCCAAGATGTGATCTATCCTGGGGAATGTTCCATGTGCACTTAAGAAGAAAGTGTAATCTGCTGTTTTTGGATGGAATGTCCTGTAAATATCAATTAAATCCACCTGGTCTATTGTGTCATTTAAATCTTCTGTTTCCTTATTTATTTTCAATTTGGATGATCTGTCCATTGGTGTAAGTGAGGTGTTAAAGTCCCCACTATTATTGTGTTACTGTCGATTTCCTCTTTCATAGCTGTTAGCAGTTGCCTTATGTACTGAGGTGCTCCTATGTTGGGTGCATAAATATCTATAATTGTTATATCTTCTTCTTGGATTGATCCCTTGATTATTTTGTAGTGTCCTTCCTTGTCTCTTGTAACATTCTTTATTTTTAAGTCTATTTTATCTGATACGACTATTGCTACTCCAGCTTTCTTTTGATTTCCACTTGCATGGAATATCTTTTTCCATCCCCTCACTTTCAGTCTGTATGTGTCCCTAGGTCTGAAGTGGGTCTCTTGTAGACAGCATATATATGGGTCTTGTTTTTGTATCCATTCAGCAAGCCTGTGTCTTTTGGTTGGAACATTTAATCCATTCACATTTAAGGTAGTTATTGATATGTATGTTCCTATGACCATTTTCTTAATTGTTTTGGGTTTGTTTTTGTATGTTCTTTTGTTCTCTTGTGTTTCCCATTAGAGAAGTTCCTTTAGCATTTGTTGTAGAGCTGGTTTCATGGTGCTGAATCCTCTTAGCTTTTGCTTTTCTGTAAAGCTTTTGATTTCTCCATCGAATCTGAATGAGATCCTTGCTGGGTAGAGTAATCTTGGTTATAGTTTCTTCCCTTTCATCACTTTAAGTATATTATACCACTCCCTTCTGACTTGTAAAGTTTCTGCTGAGTAATCAGCTGTTAACCTTATGGGAGTTCCCTTGTATTTTATGTGTCATTTTTCCCTTGCTGCTTTCAATAATTTTTCTTTGTCTTTAAGTTTTGCCAATTTGATTACTATGTGTCTCAGTGTGTTTCTCCTGGGGTTTTCCTGTATGGGACTTGCTGTGCGTCTTGGACTTTGGTGGCTATTTCCTTTCCCATGTTAGGGAAGTTTTTGACTATAATCTCTTCAAATATTTTCTCTGGTCCTCTCTCTCTCTCTTCTCCTTCTGGGACCCCTATAATGTGAATGTTGTTATGTTTAATGTTGTCCCAGAGGTTTCTTGGGCTGTCTTCATTTCTTTTCATTCTTTTTTCTTTATTCTGTTCTGCAGCAGTGAATTCCACCAGTTTGTCTTCCAGGTCACTTATCCGTTCTTCTGCCTCAGTTATTCTGCTATTGATTCCTTCTAGTGTATTTTTCATTTCAGTTATTGTATTGTTCATCTCTGTTTGTTTGTTCTTTAATTCTTCTAGGTCTTTGTTAAACATTTCTTGCATCTTCTTGATCCTTGCCTCCATTCTTTTTCTGAGGTCCTGGATCATCTTCACTATCATTATTCTGAATTCTTTTTCTGGAAGGTTGCATATCTCCACTTCATTTGGTTGTTTTTCTGGGGTTTTATCTTGTTCCTTCATCTGGTACATAACCCTCTGCCTTTTCATCTTGTCTGTCTTTCTGTGAATGTGGTTTTTGTTCCACAGGCTGCAGGATTGTAGTTCTTCTTGTTTCTGCTCTTTGCCTTCTGCTAGTGTTGGGGTTTCTCCTGCAGACGTGGGGGGTGGCTGTGGCTCACCGTGGGGACAAGGACACAGGTAGCAGAAATTCTGGGAAGTACTCCTTGGCGTGAGCCCTCCCAGAGTCCAAGGAATACATTATCTTATTTGATATTTGCAAAAATGCTTAATGTGTTTCCTATTTCAGAAACAAATGGCAGATATGGGTTCAATATACGAATTTAGAATCCATATCTAGCAGTAACTGCAAAACCTGGTTCTTATCATTACTCTGATGTACCATCCAGTTATTAGTATAATTATTGCCTTGGGAAATGTATAACATGTTCATCATTATTTGTAATTACATTCCTAGGAATTAATAATTTTATAGTAAGAGTTTAATAGGAAGCTTTACATTTATGTTTGGAAATGGTTTCTTGTCTAACTTGAATTATAGGCCAATAGCCAAGGGCCAGTTGTGGGCTTGGTTTAAGACTACTTCCCCTAAATGTTTCTACTTCCCCAAAATGTTTCTACTTCCCTAGGCTTTGTGTAATAAAGAATTTGGCTGGCCTTTGTCCCTGGTTCCTGGGAGGTGACCTCTAAACCCTTGAGATTTCCTGAGTAATAGGAGTTTCTTTGTTAATAATAATGGTTTCAAAGATAGCTTATGTTAACAAGATGATTCAGGATGGGGGCCAGTCATGCCAGAAAAACCATTCATGTGGTTGGAGGGTTGGGGCTTTGAGCCACATGATACCAGCCCAATCTCCAGGCAAGGGAGGGCTGTTGAAGATTGAATTCAACCTTGGGGTTAATGATCCAACCAATCATGCCTACATAATGGAACCCCAGTAAAAACTCTGGACAGTGAAGCTCAGGTGAACCTCCTTGGTTGGTAATACATTGTCTGTCATACATCCATGTGCCAGGAGGGTAATGTGTCCCGATCCCATGGGGAGAGGACAATGTAATTAGCTTCATGTTTGGGATCCTCCCAGACCTCACCCAAGGCAACTTTCTCTTTGACTGATTCTGACATATATCCCTTTGCTATAATAAAACTATAATCCTTACTATAGCACTTTTCTGAGTTCCATGAGTCATTTTATTGAATTACTGAAACTGAGGGGGTAGTGGAAACACCCAAATCTTTCACCAACCAGAGGGTATCCTGGGGACTCCTGAGCTTGGGGCTGATATCTGAAGGGAGGGCAGTCTTGTAGAGGACTGTGCCCTTAACCTGTGAAGTTTGGCTCAACTCTTGGTAGTTGGTGTCGGAAGTCATTGCAGCTTGCATTCTTACCTCTATCCAAATATTGAAACCTCTTTAGTAGAAATAATTCCTGAATAAATATTGATGCTTTTTAATGTAAGAAAGCACTTTTCCTTTGTTACAAGGAGATAGTACTTTAACAGTGACAGATTCGTTCACATGATTCATTTTGCGAGATAACTGGGTTGTCACGGTCCCCTTGAGAAGACACAAAATGAGAGTGATCCAGCTATATCTCAAATATCTAAGGACTTTACTTTGAATCTTCAAATGAATATAAAATTAGAAGTCTGATTAGAGGAAATTGAAACTCATGATCATTTCCATAGGAAGGTGAAAAAATAGATTGCCACGTTTCCATAGAGAAAGTACAAAATGTATAAGATCTCTATGTGTCTCTAAGATAGATTTGAATTTAGTTTCTGAATAAATTTAAAGACAATAACATGAAGCAACCACTCATGGTCACTCCTAAACAATGGTAAAAATAAACCGGAACACACAATTCTCTTAATCTGGAAGATGTTCTTGCATATTTTATTAAATGGATCCAAGAGATTTAAAGAATTATATGCCTTATTAATGCTTTCTTTAAGACTAGTTACAACTACAACCAGAAAAAAATAATCCCATTTATTCTTCACTTAATCACATCATTGAATCATTCCTTAAAAGAAAGAGGAATATTTGAAACTTCTTTCTTGCTGCTGTTTGCATGGTAATGTCATGATTTTTAAACATTACCATTTTATCTACATGACTTCATTGGACAAATCAAAGGGTATATAGACTTTTTTTATTTTTGGAAGTAGCTGTAGATCATAGGTTCCAGGTGTTGGAGGCATGGCATAGGTAACCCTAATGAATCCTTGAGGTGTCTCAGTTCTGGATGGGATTGTGTTGGAAGAGGCTTAGTTCAACAACCAAAGGTAATTTTTTTTTCTTTTTTTGCAATACGCGGGCCTCTCACTGTTGCAGCCTCTCCCGTTGCGGAGCACAGGCTCCGGACGCGCAGGCTCAGCGGCCATGGCTCACGGGCCTAGCCGCTCCGCGGCACGTGGGATCCTCCCAGACCGGGGCACGAACCCGTGTCCCCTGCATTGGCAGGCAGACTCTCAACCACTGCACTACCAGGGAAGCCCCAAAGGTAATTTTAAAAGCATTTAATTTCTTACTGGAAATTAAGAAAGATCCAATTTAAAACCTACAGTAGCACTTTTAAACCCCTCTCCCCCCATTTCTCAATCTTCTTGTACACAAGAGGAGCCTCAGAGCTTTTTACCAGTGAGAACACCAAAAGGTCTACAACACCAAGCTTCTAGCCATCTTTCCCTCTCCTCCAGCCCTGTAACCCTCTTCTTGATCTCTTAATAATGAAGACCAGTCTGACCTCCTACCCTACCTTCTTCAACCCTTTCACTTTAAGAAAGGAGATAAGCAAAAACACTGGGAAATGAGATTTGAGTTTTCAGGATGCTCTTTTTCAGATTATTGTAGTAGGAGTAGACCTGACTCAATCACAGTGATGGTTTTTTCCTCTACATCTTATCTTTGGTGGAGGACAGAGGAAGATCATCCCATCTGTTCTAATGTACCCATTCACTTTACAAAGTCTACATGAAGACATCTAATATTCTAAATTACATTATACACAAGAGTAATACTCAATTGAGCCAACAGATTGCTAATCTAATGATAAGTGCACTGCTTGAAAGAACTATATATTTAAGAAGGTTTTTATGATATACTCAACTCATATATTGTCACCATCCAGCTCAAGGAAGCATCCAGCTTAAGGAAGACCACTTTATTAGGCATGCCACTGACATTATTTCTTCATAAGTGTTGAAATAAGCACCTAGATGGCCAGCTGAGTAGCTTGCCTGCTGCTTGTTTTTGCTTATTTTATGGGATGAAGCTATCAAATGAGAACATTCTGACAGGAAAATGTCCCTCAGTATGAAAGTAAATGCCTCAGGTTTGCCTTTTATATATGTATATCACAGCAGTTTTTTACAGCAGGGGATATGGCTGGCACATTTCAAAATATTTTCCCATTATCATTACTCCTTTAATTAGATGCAATTGAATTCAACAACTGGAATGCTGGCTGGTTGACTCAATGATCATTGTTGCTTTTTTATCCCACCCAAGTAAACCATCTCCTCACCCACTGTCAGTACATTCTGTATTTTCCTCCCAGGAGGTAGAAAATTTTGTTCTTTTGTATTTCTGCTTGTTCTCCATTGAATTATTGTTTTAACAAAACTTAGCTAGATTTCAACTCTATGAAGATTTTAGTTAAAAGGTTTCTGTTTTATCTTCACTAACATTAACCTTTTTGGTAATTAGTATATAGTTCATTACAAAAAAGACAGGCTTTGATTGCTGCACACTTTTTATTGTTTTTGTTTATTTGTTTTTATATTCAGTACACTTAAAAGGAACTTTATTATCCTGGTGTTCTCAGTTACCTGGTGAATTTGCTTGCAGTTTGTTTACTAACGATTGCTGGTATCTTCTGTAAATGCAGTCATTAGAATGTATTCTCTGCTACTTAATTGGGTAGAAATCGTATTTCTGGTTATTTTACAGTCTAAAGATTACATTTTAATGTAACTTGCGATGTTGTTTCTCTGTTTTCTCCTTTTTTAGTGGGTGAAATTACTAGATATAAGCTGTTCTACCATGAGGAAAAAGCTGTTCTTAAACTCTGAGACAGCTGGTAAATGAACTTGTGAAATTTCAGGGGAGTCAAAAATATCATTGTCATACAATAGGGCTGAGTAACAGAAAAATTCTTAAGGTTAGGTTATGGGACTGGGTTGCCAAATTACAGAAAAGATCCATTTATCTGATATTCACAAAGCTAGTGCAGAACTTTTGATGCTGTACTGTATATAGATAATTGGTGTTTGAAAGAATAACCTTAAAGCAATTCAGATATTTCAGGAAATAGCAAATAAAGACTCAATTATATTTCATGAGATTTTTAAGGATTCGATTTTATTATGCTCAATTATTTAAATTATACGTTGTGTTTACATATACAATATATTTTATCAATATATATATTAATTATTGAATAATGAGAAGATTGCATCTCTCAGTCACTTGTGACAAATTAGTTTGCTATGATGAATGTCTGTAATCTAGAGGAGTCTGAAATCAATCTATGTTCGACTGAATTTTACGCTATAGCAGATATCTCCTGTGAGTTCCAGTTTATTATACACTCACACTATGATAACTATAACAATTAATCACTACTATTACTATGTATTTTAAATTCTGATGAATATGAACTGAACTCATTAAAATAGTAGAGGACTCTCTGACTTTGCATTAATCGGTTCTTAGAATAGAAATTTGCCGTAGTTATGATATACATCCATATGCATTGTTTTCTCTACTCTTATGTTGTCTATCTCTGGTCCTTTCTGATGGCTAGCCAGTGTTGTAAGTATTGACTTAATTAGTTCATACTATGCAATCATAAGCTGCTGAAATCAACAAGCTATATAGGAGAGACCAGCATCTTCAGACTTCTCTGACTGCTGTTTTCAGCATGTTTGCAAGTTTCTTCTTTTGCCTACCTACCACCCTGGTGTAACAAGATAGGATTCCAAGCTTATGTATATTTATGTGTGTGTATATGTATGTATGTGTACCTTTGAGTATTTTTCTGGGGGATCCTCAGTATTTTAAAAAATATTTTTTCTGTTGTGTAACTAGTCTTAAAACACAAGCACATTTTCAGAAATCTAATGAATAAATGATAAATAGTGTATCACTCAGTAAAAAGTGTCTTCCTTTTTACTGGAAGAACTGACATGTTAAACAGATGCAGCCAGCAAAAAAATTAATTATTCATTTAACAGTTTTACCCTGAATGGCAAATAAGCATTTTGTGCTGATGCAATTAGATAAACACAAAAAAATAAAGGTTACCTATTCTGTTACACTCCTCTCAAAATTTTAGGAGGTTTAGCTGTATTTGACAAAACTGAACTTGATTGATATTAAAAAAAGAATAACACACCTGCGTTTACCAGAAAAGAGTAATATCATCCAGTTTTCTTTATGATGAAAACCACGAAGACTAAAAGTAATCAGATTGTTGTGTAATGGCCCTAATGAACAGGAGCTCGATAAATGCGTGTTGAGTGAATGCGCATGCCTGCAGCCACTAGGCTGGTTCAGACTTTGATAGCATCCGAAAGGGACCAAACTCACATGCCCCAGACTTCATTATGTCCTTCTCTGAGAAAGGGAGTCTTTACTGTGGCTAATTTAATTAGTATATCATATTACTCTCTTGTAATTTTAGGATCTATACTGATTTGGCCAGGGAGTGAAATAAGTCCATCTTTGCTTGAGCCATGAGAAAAAGAATTTTCTAAGTCAATTTATAGTGAACCTCATCCTTTAAAGGGAGCTCAGGAATTCTGCCTTCCTGCATCCCCTCACTCCAGCCCTTTTGCTACCCCTAAGAGGAGTCCAAGACCATGATTGTGCTTCATTAAGTATGTATAGTTTCCCAAGAGGTTGAGGATGGCTCCTATTCACTCAGCCCAACCTTAGATACAAACTCCACTTGAATGGGGAAGTGTCACAGGATAAGTGAACAAGTCTACTTTGGTTAGAAGCTAGCACAGGCTTACTTGGTATAGTAAAAAGACTGTCTTCATGGTCCAGTCTAAATTATATTGGGTTTGAGAGCCCAAATTCTAGATGTAAACTAGATGTTATTTTAATTTGGAGGCTTCACGGGAAGGCAGGATTATTAGACTAAGTCAGGATTTCAGTATTCTTAGGCCCCTTGGTCAAATAGCATTCTAATTTCACCTTAAATTCACCATCATTCTCTATAATAACATACCCAGGGAGACATTTAACTACTTGAAAAATACTGTTTTAAACACAAAGTAACACCTATTTCTACATGGTATCTGATCATAATAGCTAATATTCATGTAGTACTTACTACGTGTCAAGCATCATAATAAGTGTTTGTATGGAATACCTTACTTAACCCCTAGAACACCATGTAAAGTAAACATTATTATCCCTATTTTATACTTAAGCCAGAAATCTTGGACTACCCTTGAATACTCACTTTTCCTCATCCTACATCCAGTTCATCCCTATGTCCTTTTACGTCCAATAGATTTCCTGGCTTCAGTCTCTTTGCTTCACCTTTGTTAGACCATCATGATCTATCGTGATCATCATGATCTGTGAGCCTATACTCACATTATTGGAATAGGCTTCTTACTGGGTCTCCTAACTTTAATGCTTTTTCTTCTCTGGTCCATTCTATACTGCAGCAAAAATGGTCTTACAATGTAAATGAAATCATGTGAATACTTTGCTTAACTTCCTCCTGTGGCTTCCCATAATGAAGTAAAATCGCATTCTGTACCAGAGGCTACAGTTCTTGCATCCTGTATCGCCTGTTCATGTCTCCACTTCTACTCTGTTCCCATCTCATCATCTTCTTGTCACACTGCTCATCTTCCAGTTCTCTGAATAGGCCAAGCACATTTCCACTTCCTCATCTCAGCATAACATCTCCCAGCTGAATGGAATGTGCTCCCCCTTGTCATGTGTCTAATTCCCTTTATCCTTTCAAGTCTGTCTTAAACGTTACCCCCCCCACAGAAACCTGCTCCAACTAAACTACCTAGAGTAAGTTGCCCCATCTTCACTTTTGATCTTAGTCCCTTCTTTATTCTTTTCATAACGTAAATTACCATGTCAAGTCATTTTATTCATGTGCTTACTTGTCTTTTGGGGGGAGTGGACTGTGTCTTCCCTTAGAATATGTATTTGGAAGGAGCAGGTACTATCACTGTCTTCTCCATTATTGTGCTCTCAGCAAAACCTAGCAGAGAACAAATGGTGTTAGCTAAATAATGTTTGAATGAATGAAAGCGAGTTGCTCCCAGAACTTGAAATTTTTATGGGTGTGATATTTAAAACAGGAATTTGTGAGGCTGAACATTGTTATTGAATTTACTTTTTAACAAATAGTAACATAACATTAAAAACTTTATGTGCATATATATGTTTAGATCTATATATGCATATATATATATAGCTATATTCTTTTTATTAATGAGAGTTATGTTCTATAAACTTGCTGGGGACAGTGAATTAGCAAATGCTGAACCATTGCTCCCAGGGGAATTACAGAGTTAGGTTTCTAAAAAAAAAAAAGTTAGGTTTCTGAGAGCCTTTTGTTCAAAACACTTTTATCAGTCAACCATACATAACCTTGTTTTAGTGTGTTTCTGTTTAAGAACACCTCATTTAATACATATTATTGCTTTATTAACAGTGAACTCATGGCATCACTGCTGTAACTTTTGCCTGAACAAAGCTTATCTAACACATATATTTTCTCCACAAGGCGCATAACAGCTTTCTTGTGCTTAGGAACCCTAGACATCACTTCAACATTATGCTTGGGGGCAAGTTTATACAGCAAAATAATTAATAAAAAACATAAAAATGCAAAGAATGTCGCACTAAATGGACTGTGAAAAGGGCATGTTTACAGTATGAAAGCTGAAACAGGAAGTCAGAGCATCACCTTGTTTGACCTCAGTGAGTGACTGGGTGATTCAAATTTTTCTTAGCTCTATGCATGTCAGTGCATTTTAGCAAGCAGGCAAATTCATAAATATGGAGTCCATGAATAATGAGGATAGACTGTGTGGTGGGGGAGGGGAGCTACTATAAGGATAATTCTTTTTTCTGAATTTTATTTTATTTATATTTTTATACAGCAGGTTCTTATTAGTCATCCATTTTATACACATCAGTGTATACATGTCAATCCCAATCACCCAATCATCACACCAACACCCCCACTGCCGCCGCTTTGCCCCCTTGGTGTCCATACGTTTGTTTTCTACATCTGTGTCTCAATTTCTGCCCTGAGAACTGGTTCATCAGTACCATTTTTCTAGGTTCCACATATAAGCGTTAATATACGATATTTGTTTTTCTCTTTCTGACTTACTTCACTCTGTATGACATTCTCTAGATCCATCCACATCTCAACAAATGACCCAGTTTCATTCCTTTTTGTGGCTGAGTAATATTCCACTGTATATGTATACCACATATTCTTTATCCATTCGTCTGTCGATGGGCATTTAGGTTGCTTCTATGATCTGGCTATTGTAAATAGTGCTGCAATGAACACTGGGGTGCATGTGCTTTTTGAATTATGGTTTTCTCTGGATATATGCACAGTAGTGGGATTGCTAGGTCATATGGTAATTCTATTTTTAGTTTTTTAAGGAACCTCCATACTGTTCTCCATAGTGGCTATATCAATTTACATTCCCACCAACAGTGCAAGAGGGTTCCCTTTTCTCCGCACCCCCTCCAGCATTTGTTGTTTGTAGATTTTCTGATGATGCCAATTCTAACTGGTGCGAGGTGATACCTCATTGTAGTTTTGATTTGCATTTCTCTAACAATTAGTAATGTTGAGCAGCTTTTCATGTGCTTCTTGGCCATCTGCGTGTCTTCTTTGGAGAAATGTCTATTAAGGTCTTCTGTCCATTTTTGGATTGTGTTGTTTGTTTTTTTAATATTGAGCTGCATGAGCTGTGTATATATTTTAGAGATTAATCCTTTGTCCATTGATTCGTTTGCAACTATTTTCTCCCATTCTGAGGGTTGTCTTTTTGTCTTGTTTATGATTTCCTTTGCTGTGTGCAAAAGCTTCTAAATTTCACTAGGTCCCATTTGTTTATTTTTGTTTTTATTTCCATTACTCTAGGAGGTGGATCAAAAAAGATCTTGCTGTGATTTATGTCAAAGAGTGTTCTTCCTATGTTTTCCTCTAAGAGTTTTATAATGTCCATGTTACATTTAGGTCTCTAACCCATTTTGAGTTTATTTTTATGTATGGTGTTAGGGAGTGTTCTAATTTCATTCTTTTACATATAGCTTTCCAGTTTTCCCAGCACCACTTATTAAAGAGACTGTCTTTTCTCCATTGTATATCCTTGCCTCCTTTGTCATAGATTAGTTGACCATAGGTGCATGGGTTTATCTCTGGGCTTTCTATCTTGTTCCATTGATCTACATTTCTGTTTTTGTGCCACTACCGTATTGTCTTTATTGCTGTAGCTTTGTAGTATAGTCTGAAGTCAGGGAGTCTGATTCCTCTAGCTCTTTTTTTTTCCCTCAAGACTGCTTTGGCTATTCGGGATCTTTTGTGTCTCCATACAAATTTGAAGATTTTTTGTTCTAGTTCTGTAAAAAAAATGCCATTGGTAATTTGATAGGGACTGCAATGAATCTGTATATTGCTTTGGGTAGTATACTCATTTTCACAATGTTGATTCTTCCAATTGAAGAACATGGTATATCTCTCCATCTATTGGTATCTAATTTCTTTCATCAGTGTCTTATAGTTTTCTGCCTACAGATCTTTGGTCTCCTTATGTAGGTTTATTCCTAGGTATTTTATTCTTTTTGTTACAATGGTAAATGGGAGTGTTTCCTTAATTTCTCTTTCAGATTTTTCATCACTAGTGTGTAGGAGTGCAAGTGATTTCTGTGCATGAATTTTGTATACTGCAACTCTACCAAATTCATTGATTAGTTCTAGTAGTTTTCTGGTGGCATCTTTAGGATTCTCTATGTATAGTATCATGTCATCTGCAAACAGTGACAGTTTTACTTCTTCTTTTCCAATTTGTATGCCTTTTATTTCTTTTTCTTCTCTGATTGCTGTGGCTAGGACTTTCAAAACTATGTTGAATAACAGTGATGAGAGTGGACATCCTTGTCTTGTTCCAGATCTCAGAGGAAATGCTTTCAGTTTTTCACAATTGAGAATGGTGTTTGCTGTGGGTTTGTCATATATGGCCTTTGTTATGTTGGGGTAGGTTCCCTCTATGCCCACTTGCTGGAGAGTTTTTATCATAAATGGGTGTTGAATTTTGTCAGAAGCTTTTTCTGCATCTATTGAGATGATCATATGGTTTTTATTCTTCTGTTTGTTAATATGGTGTATCACATTGATTGATTTGCATATATTGAAGAATCCTTGCATTCCTGGGATAAATCCCACTTGATCATGGTGTATGATCCTTTTAATGTGTTGTTGGATTCAGTTTGCTAGTATTTTGTTGAAGATTTTTTTTTTTTTTTTTTGCGGTACGCCGACTGGACCTCTCACTGTTGTGGCCTCTCCCGTTGCGGAGCACAGGCTCTGGATGCGCAGGCTTAGCAGCCATGGCTCACGGGCCCAGCTGCTCCATGGCATGTGGGATCTTCCCGGACCAGAGCACGAACCCATGTCTACTGCATCGGCAGGCGGACTCTCAACCACTGTGACACCAGGATAGCCCTTGTTGAGGATTTTTGCATCTATATTCATCAGTGGTATTGGTCTGTAATTTTCTTTTTTTGTAGTATCTTTGTCTAGTTTTGGTATCAGGGTGATGGTGGCCTCATAGAATGAGTTTGGGAGTGTTCCTTCCTCTGCAATTTTTTGGAAGAGTTTGAGAAGGATGGGTGTTAGCTCTTCTCTAAATGTTTGATAGAATTCATCTGTGAAGCCATCTGGTCCTGGACTTTTGTTTGTTGGAAGACTTTTAATCACAGTTTCAATTTCATTACTTGTGATTGGTCTGTTCATATTTTCTATTTATTCCTGGTTCAGTCTTGGAAGGTTATACCTCTCTAAGAAATTGTCCATTTCTTCCAGGTTGTCCATTTTATCGGCATAGAGTTGCTTGTAGTAGTCTCTTAGGATGCTTTGTATTTCTGCGGTGTCCATTATATCTTCTCATTTTCATTTCTAAATTTATTGATTTGAGTCCTCTCCCTCTTTTTCTTGATGAGTCTGGCTGATGGTTTATCAGTTTTGTTTATCTTCTCAAAGAAGCAGCTTTTAGTTTTATTGATCTTTGCTATTGTTTTCTTTGTTGTATTTCATTTAATTCTGCTCTGATCTTTATGATTTCTTTCATTCTGCTAACTTTAGGTTTTGTTTTTTCTTCTTTCTCTAGTTCCCCTAGGTGTAAGGTTAGATTGTTTATTTGAGATATTTCTTGTTTCTTGAGGTAGGCTTGTATAGCTATAAACGTCCCTGTTAGAACTGCTTTTGCTGCATCCCATAGGTTTTGGATCATTGTGTTTTCATTGTCATTTGTCTCTAGGTATTTTTTGACTTCCTCTTTGATTTCTTCAGTGAAGTCTTGGTTATTTAGTAATGTATTGTTTAGCCTCCATGTGTTTGTGTTTTTTATGTTTTTTTCCCTGTAATTGATTTCTAATCTCATAGGGTTGTGGTCAGAAAAGATGATTGATATGATTTCAATTTTTAAAAAATTCTTGAGGCTTTATTTGTGACTCAAGGTGTGATATATCCTGGAGAATGTTCCATGTGCACTTGAGAAGAAAGTGTAATCTGCTGTTTTTGGATGGAATAACCTATAAATATCAATTAAAGCTATCTGGTCTATTGTATCATTTACACCTTGTGTTTCTTTATTAACTTTCTGTCTGGATGATTTGTCCATTGGTGTAAGTGAGGTGTTAAAGTCCCCTACTATTATTGTGTTAATGTCGATTTCCTCTTTTATAGCTGTTAGCATTTGCCTTATGTATTGAGGTGCTCCTATGTTGGGTGCATATATAATTGTTATATCTTCTTCTTGGATTTATCCCTTGATCATTATGTAGTGTCCTTCCTTGTCTCTTGTAACATTCTTTATTTTAAAGTCTATTTTATCTGATATGAGTATTGCTGCTCCAGCTTTCTTTTGATTTCCATTAGCATGGAATATCTTTTTCCATCCCCCTCACTTTCAGTCTGTATATGTCCCTAGGTCTGAAGTGGGTTTCTTATAGACAGCATATATATGTGTCTTGTTTTTGTATCCATTCAGCAAGCCTGTGCCTTTTAGTTGGAGCATTTAATCCATTCACATTTAAGGTAATATCGATATGTATGTTCCTATTACCATTTTCTTAATTGTTTTCAGTTTGTTTTTGTAAGTCCTTTTCTTCTCTTGTGTTTCCCACTTAGAGAAGTTCCTTTAGCTTTTGTTGTAGAGCTGGTTTGGTGGTGATGAATTCTCTTAGCTTTTGCTTGTCTGTAATGTTTTTGATTTCTCCATCAAATCTGAATGAGATCCTTGCTGGGTAGAGTAATCTTGCTTGTAGGTTTTCCCTTTCATCACTTTAAGTATATCATGCCACTGTCTTCTGGCTTGTAGAGTTTCTGCTGAGAAATCAGCTGTTAACCTTATGGGAGTTCCCTTGTATGTTGTCATTTTTCCCTTGCTGCTTTTAATAATTTTTCTTTGTCTTTAATTTTTGCCAATTTGATTGCTATGTGTCTTGGCATGTTTCTCCTTGGGTTTATCCTGTATGGGACTCACTGCACTTCCTGGACTTGGGTGGCTATTTCCTTTCCCATGTTAGGGAAGTTTTCGACTATAATCTCTTCAAATATTTTCTCAGGTCCTTTCTCTCTTCTCTTTCTGGGACCCCTATAATGTGAATGTTGTTGTGTTTAATGTTGTCCCAGAGGTCTTTTATGCTGTCTTCATTTCTTTTCATTCTTTTTTCTTTATTCTGTTCTGCAGCAGTGAATTCCAGCATTCTGTTTTCCAGGTCACTTACCCATTCTTCTGTCTCAGTTATTCTGCTATTGATTCCTTCTTGTGTATTTTTCATTTCAGTTATTGTATTGTTCATCTCTGTTTGTTTGTTCTTTAATTCTTCTAGGTCTTTGTTAAACATTTCTTGCATCTTCTCGATCCTTGCCTTCATTCTTTCTGAGGTCCTGGATCATCTTCACTATCATTATTGTGAATTCGTTTTCTGGAAGGTTGCCTATCCCCACTTCATTTAGCTGTTTTTCTGGGGTTTTGTCTTGTTCCTTCGTCTGGTACATAGCCCTCTGCCTTTTCATCTTGCCTATCTTTCTATGAATGTGGTTTTGGTTCCACAGTCTACAGGACTGTATTTCTACTTGCTTCTGCTGTCTGCCCTCTGGTGGATGAAGCTATCTAAGTGGCTTGTGCAAGTTTCCTGATGGGAGGGACTGGTGGTGGGTAGAGCTCATCATCATTCTTAAAAATAAAGTTTAAAAGTTAAATGAACTTTGTTTACGTAAAGCTCACATTACATTTTCCTTATTTTTCTCATCTGATCATGAACCCATAAAAGCATCATCCTTTGAGGATAGAAGAAGCATTGTTCTATGTGATGCTAGCCAGCAACTTATTCTCCCACCAGACTTATTCAGATGTAACAAAAACGTATTTTAGTAATCTTCTTGGTAAATATTGATAAATACATAGTGATTTTAAGAGACTGTCACATTTTGAAAGGATAAAACAATACAGAACTGGAGTTCTAAAATCTAGCATCTTCCTTTATCATTTTTTGTCCTTGACTTTGACATAAGAATGACCACATCCGTTTATTGAGTGAATACACCAAATAGAGACCTTTTTTGCTGTCATAAGCACAGTGTAGCCTTTTCCTTTTTATACTTTTTTTCTTATTACAAAAGTAGTACATGTTCACCTGAGAGAATTTTGAACCTATAGTAAGCAGAAAAAGAAAGGAAGGAAGGAAGGAAGGAAGGAAGGAAGGAAGGAAGGAAGGAAGGAAGGAAGGAAGAAAAAGAAATAAGGAAAAAAAACAGTTTAAATTCATACATTATGGGCTTCCCTGGTGGTGCGTTGGTTAAGAATCCACCTGCCAATGCAGGGGAAATGGGTTCAAGCCCTGGTCCGGGTAGATCCCACATGCTATGGAGCAACTAAGCCTGTGCACCACAAGTATTGAGCCTGTGCTCTAGAGCCTGCGAGCAATAAATACTGAGTGCCTAGAGCCTGTGCCCCACAACAAGAGAAGCCACCGCAATGAGAAGCCTGCACACCACAATGAAGAGCAGTCCCTGCTCACTGCAACTAGAGAAAGCCTGCGTGAAGAAGATCCAATGCAGCCAAAAATAAGATAAATAAAATAAATAAATTAAAAACTAAAAGAAATAAATACATACATTACGTACATACAGACAGACATATGTACATCACCCCTTTCTAGCATGCAGAAATCATCACTGTTCATTTTTCTGGGCATGTCTCTCTAATCATTTTCCCAAGCCTCCACATGCTGGTTTTTCCCCCCTTTAACCATATGTCACTAAAGTCTGTCTATGTTAGACTGAACCTTTGTAACATTTCCCTTTGTTCTAGGTAATTCTTTGAGGATATTACATTGTCTTCTCTTTTCCATAAGTTCAGGAGCAGAAACACTTCCTTTTCTTCAAGTCTTCACTGTAGGAGAACTCACTGTTGTTCTCTGTCAGATCTGAGAGCCCATTTGCTGGGGTGCAGTATTGGGGCACTGACAAGGAGGTATCAGTCTAGACCACCGTTATCAGATAGACTCCTGAAAAAATCAGAGTGTCATGTTTAAGAGGAAAATGGTATGTAGTTTTTCCTTAGAGCTAGAGTTCTGACAGTCAGTTTGTTTCTTCAACTTGTATTTATTTTCAGTTTACCTCTTTGTGGTGATAGATCTGAGACACAGCTTATGTGTCTTATGTGTTACAGCTTATTCACCTCTGAAATAATTTGTGCTCAGAAGCCAGGCCCAAACACCAACAAGCTACCAATACAAGATTTCAAGAAAAGTGAGTCAGATTTTAATACAATTCCTGATTTAGATGATTGAATACTTTCTAATCTCAAAATATGAAATTCCTTTAGAGAAAGCATATAATACTCACTTGAGTTAAGGTATTTTTTTGTGTATCTATATCTGCTGTAACACATTTTTAGAAAGTATGAGGAAGGCAAGCCTGCAATTTTATATTGTGTTAGGCTGTCCCTTCAGTCTCAGTGACAATTTTAGAGAAGTTGATGACGAGCCAGAAGTAAGCTCTTGCACTCAAGAGCTTATTTGATGATACTAGCTTCAGGTAAGTCTTATTTTGATATGTCTAATAAGGATGTACACACTGAAATGCATTCCTGAAATCTGCTGGAGATACTGGTTACACATCAGGAATACATTTAAACTAATTCATGAGATTCTTGTCAAATCAGTGGTCTGGAACTTTACATGATAAAAGAATAAATGATGATTGATTAACAAGCATCACATTTAAATATAGAGTCTCCCCTAAAAGCCCTTCTGTTATATTGTATGGACATGCTGCCTTGATGAAATAGCACATTAGTTTGCCCCCAATCATGATGTCTCACTCACACTTAACATAGAGAGGTTTGTTTACTCTTGTGCTATTCACCAGTTTGAGCCCAGGTGACCCAATTTATTTATGCTCCGTCTACTTTTACTTCTGGCAGCCACTATTCATCATCTTGCAAAATATGGAAAGGTGGGGAAACTCCCTGTTGGTACCATCATATGACGCTGGACATAGTTGCATTTTATAAATGATTTTCATAACCATTATTTAATTTGATAAATTTAATAATCATGTGGAGTAGTAGATTCATATACTGTTTTGGTCACTTTACATAATGAAAATTGAAGTTCAGAAGAATTCAATGACATGTTGAAGCTATCATAACTTGTGAGTTTTAAGTCCAGATATTACTTATACATTCGTGTATTCCATCTGAATTATATTTCAGTTTTTTCCTGTGCTTTAAGGGACTAAAGAAAAACAAAAAATTAAAATTTGAAAAACCAGAAAATCTTACCAAGCGACCAAAATCTATGTTCTTGAGGATAAAATAATTATTAATGTGAGATATGAAAGATGTCATGGAAACCATTATTTTGAGCCAAATCCTAAAATAAACAAAAACACTCTAAGTTTATCTATATTATTATAGCAAAAAAAGCAAGGATACCTATTATTAAAATGTCTTTTATACTACAGTAATTGTAAATATGCTATAAAATAATGAATTCCATCCAATTAAAATATAGAAACATTCAGTTAATTATCAAAGTGATTCACAAATAATGGAGTTTAGAACTGGTTAAGGTAGTAATTAGAAAAATCTGATTAACACAGATAAGGTCTGCATGAAATAGAAAGGGTAGTAACAGATAAAAGAAACAGATAAAAGAGATCTTAGATTAGTAGGAGCTAGAGAAAGAGATAAAAGAGATCTTATATGAGCAGTTTTCAGTCTCCTTCTGAGACTTTTATTATCTGAAGGGATGCTGCTAGATTCTCAACAAAAATTTCACAATATAGTTATTTCAAATAACTATAATCATTCCAAGTATACCCATACACACATCTTACTGCACATCTGTAGTAAGTGTTACAAACTCAAAACAGCAACATATTTTTCCCTCTCCAGGTAGGTTTGGAAGCACAACCCGGTATCTTGATATGATACATGGTCATTTGCCCTTCCCCACTTCAGGGGAGTCCCATGGACAGCTCTTCAATTGTGAAGAACTGCATCCCCTCCTAAAGAGGCATGCTTGAAGACCTTCTTGCTGTTTCTCTGAAGATGCAAATCATCCCTTCCCAGTCATGCGCCTTCCTACAGAATCAGCCCTTAAGCCCTGCCTACTCTGTTTGTACCCTGTGACCTTATGCCAGCTCAGGGCCATCACCAGTTAAACCTGAGCCAATCAGATTTAATTAAGAATTTGAATGAGATGGCATCTAACTCACTGTGGTGTACTAGCTTGTAAAGGAGATTATGTAGAGGTGGGAAAGCTTTTTTCATTTTTCTACCTTGCAAGCACTGCAGCAGAGAAAGCTAGACAGCGGTAAGAAGCAGGAGAGGAAAGCAAAGACTGAATATCACTTTGACCAGAGACAAGAAGAGAGGGAATTCTCAACTTTCCATTCCCAGTTTCCCTGTTGGGACTTCCTGCCTTGGAGTTCCCTTCTATTCAGTAAGGTATCTCTGTATTATTTGGATAAGGAATGCTTCAGCCTGCTTAAATGAGCTTCTGTTTGTTCCAATTAAATGCTCCCTGATTATGGCAACCGTGACCTGATTCAAAAGTAGTAGCAACTCTGTGCAAAGGGACACAGAGTTGCTACTACCTGAGCAACAGAGTCTCATTGCCTGAGACAGGGTTTTAGCTGACACAGACAGGGTTTTTAGCTGACACAGAGTCTCACTGCCTGAGAAAGGGTTTTAGCTGAATTCAATTCAGGTACCCCCTGTCTACCAGGAGAAAATCACACAGTTCACTCAGACTGATACCGTTTCAGCAGGGCTTGTTGAGCAACACTGGTGTGTGTCATATTCTTACTACTTGAAAAATTACAGAATTTTCAACCTGGAAAGGAGCCTTAATGATCAAATTCAGCATCCTGGTTTTGTAAATGAGACAACTGAGAAGCAGAGAGGTTAATTCCGTCATTCAGGGCTCAGGAAATCTTGGCCAAAATTTCTTCAATTGGTCTCTCCCCTCAGGACCAGTCTGTTGATAAAGGGGTCTTTTGAGTTCTCTCTGCTTGTAAAAAATGGAGAGATTCTGCTGCCCATAAAACCTCGAGCTAACTTTATGTATCCAGCTAGAATCATGTTATCATCATATAACAAAAAGTCAGAAGTAACAGTGGCTTAAACACATGACTGTGTATTGCATTTATCTCACCTAAAATCAGTATGGGGGGTGTACAGTCCGCCAAATGTAGTGACTCCATGGCTGCCAGGGACCCACCTTCCATTTTTATTTCTACTCTTCCATTCTTTTTTTTTTTTTTTTTTTTTTTTTTTTGTGGTACGCGGGCCTCTCACTATGGTGACCTCTCCCTTTGCGGAGCACATGCTCCGGACACGCAGGCTCAGCGGCCATGGCTCACGGGCCTAGCCGCTCCGCGGCATGTGGGATCTTCCCAGACCGGGGCACAAACCCGTGTCCCCTGCATCGGCAGGCGGACTCTCAACCACTGCGCCACCAGGGAAGCCCCTACTCTTCCATTCTTGGTATCTGAATTCCATTCTCAAAGTCACCTCAGTTAGTCCAATATGGTGTTGGAGCGCCATCCATCAAATCTGCATTCCAGGAAGCAGGGTGTAGGAAAGAGGAAGGGACCAAGTGGCACATCCTAGCTGTCTTCTCCACCTAATAGCTTTTGTTTATGTATAACTGGTCATAGCTCAGTTAAATGGCCACTTTAGGACCAAGGAAGCTGAGAAATGCATTATTTTAGCTAGGCGCATTGCCACCTCCATAATTGGAGGTCTCTTACAAAGAAAGAAAGTAAATGGATGTTGGTACAGCAACTAGAAATCTATGCCATACCTTCCTAGAATTTTTGTCACCAATTCTTCCTTAAAGGATATCTTTAGTGGGTATCTCAAGACTATTGCCCAAATTAGATGGCATCCTAAAACTGCAAGAGCCAAAGAAATCCTCCCTGAGTGTTCTCCTTGTGCTACAGGAGCTTCTTCATGTTGTCTGAACCTCTGTCTAGTTCAGTCTCCGCTTACTATGAGCTGACTCCTTTTATCCTCTCCTGTCAGGGATTTTGCTGCAGCATACATTGACACCAGCGATACTGAATTATGTTCTATCAACTGTTAAAAAGCTTTTGCGTGTCATTATAGAATCCTGAGTAGGAGAAAGAGGCTCCTAAGTCAGTGGGAAAGCAGTCTGCACATGTCATCCAAAGACCATCTGTAAAATGGCAGATAATAATGGTATCGACCTCATCGGATTTTTATGATGATCGAATGAGTTAATGCATGTGCAAAGCACTTAGGACACTTCGTTATGAAGCAAAATAAGTGCCCTTTGAGTGTTTGTTATTACTGATCGTCATCATTATTATTATTAATACCATATGACTTTTTTACATACTGAGATATATTTTGTGGGAAGCTAGGAAGAAGATATCTTTGTCCCCAGAACTGAAATTGCTCCCAGGAGAATCACTAATGGATCTAGATGACAAGGAAAAGACATTATGTTCAGGAAGCCACTGCTCAAATGGCTACTCTAGTACAAGGTTTATCAAGTTGCTTAGTTGGTAAAGCGGTCCCTTGCAGTGTGAGTGTTGGGAGGATATTATTCCCATGAGGGGAGTTTCACATCCCTGGGCATCCTTCCAGCCAAGGATGGGGATGAGGTGGGCTTGAGGGTGCTTAGAAGAGAACCAATACTCCAAACCAAGTGGGGGACATGCTAAACTTACCTTCCTCACAACTTTGCATCAACCCGTTCCTGGCAAATTGGGTTCCAGACATCTCTGGATGAAGATTTTGCCAACTCACAATTGGGTTTCTTAACAATAAACCACTTAAACATTTGTGGGTTGCATGGAAATTTAATGTTGTTCTAAATTAAGTAGAGAAGAGAACAAGAATGTGTTAATTATATGCAACAATGAACCAAGTGTAAAAGCTAGAGTCTTTAAGTTTATTCTTTGAAGCATATTCCGAGTTTGTTTTTTTAAAAAATGAAAGTAAGGAAATGATGAAACCACTTAATGCCTGAAAAACCTGGATCACTGTTAGAACTGTACTATGAACACTGTTAACTTAGTCATTATGGTGAGGCTGATGTGCCCTCAACAGTGACTGTAATTAAAGCCTGACTTGGAAGTCTTCTTAACCCTGATATGGCTCTAAGAGAGTGTGAGAAGATTCCCAGGATTGACATTTAGAAAGAAGCAGAGTGACTTTCTGTAGCCTGTAGTAAATCACTTCCAACGCACAGTGAGAATTAGAGACAAGGACGGGAACAAAAGGTATAAGGAAAAAGAGGATCTTAGGTGAAAAGAAACATATAATTCTATCAAAATGGTTTATGCTGACATGTCACAAAGGCCTATTCACCTGGCAATCACTCTTTGCAACAGGTCTAGGAGAGAGAAACTGCAAAGCTTACATGGACTGAAATTCACTTCAGGCACCTCTATGGCTTTTCTTTATCCGTAGTTCACTTAGAAGTGTGCAAAAATAAATCTTTGAATATGATGTTCCCTTCCCCATTGTTGGTTAAATCACAAACTGTTTCACGTGAGGAATACTAACACTAAGCACTTTTTATTTGAAGAGGAAGGAGGCAAAGATTATCAAGGAACATCTCCAAAGAACATGGTATTGGAATTCAGGAAATTAGTTTGCCTTCTCCATAACTGCCTTCCCTCTAACGACAGGGCAACTCTCCTCCTGCTTTCTCAAAGGCGATTCAGATTCCCCAGTGAAAAATGAGAATCACTCTTACCACTTATCTGAGTCAAATAAAGGTTCGATATATAGTAATTGTATGTTTCTTTTGCATTGCAAGTGAACAACAGCACCTGCTGAATTTTCAAATTTGCAGCACAGTCTGGAATATAGGACTATAGATATATAGATATGGTATGCTTTATAATCTTTTGATTATCAAAGTCTAGTATTAATGGTTGATCATTTCCTAGTTAGTCATCAAGCTTTTACCTGTCAGAAAAGATAACTTAGGGAGTGGGGGCGGGAGAGTTAAGTAGTAGCTCTCAATCTTGCAAGTGGAGAGAAAAAGACCTGAGACATGCAGATGGTATCAACAAACGGCATTTGGATTCTGAAACAGGATTGAAGACACCGAGATGAAGCCTCTTTCCAAAGGGAGGGGAGCATTCCATGAGGGGAGGAGTGGGGAAGCTTGCTGGCCTGCAATCTGACTGGGGAGGAAGAAGGAAAACAACACTCAGATGAATCTATGAACTTCTGTAGAAGGAGCAAGTATCACCTGAGGGGAAGAGGAAGTTGTGCGAGGTCCTTGATGACTCACCTGGGTTAAGAACGGAACAGGTGGGGACTTCCCTGGTGGCACAGTGGTTAAGAATCCGCCTGCCAGTGCAGGGGACACAGGTTCGAGCCCTG
The DNA here is from genome assembly GCF_963924675.1 of Phocoena phocoena. NCBI lineage: Eukaryota > Metazoa > Chordata > Mammalia > Artiodactyla > Phocoenidae > Phocoena > Phocoena phocoena. The sequence goes on from NC_089220.1 coordinate 60,261,614, forward strand.
GTCCGGGAAGATCCCACATGCTGCGGAGCAACTAAGCCCGTGCGCCACAACCACTGAGCCTGCGCTCTAGAGCCTGCGAGCCACAACTACTGAGCCGGTGCGCCTAGAGCCTGTGCTCCGCAACAAGAGAAGCCACCGCAATGAGAAGCCCTCGCACTGCAACGAAGAGTAGCGCCCGCTTGCCGCAACTAGAGAAAGCCCACACACAGCAACAAAGACCCAAAGCAGCCAAAACTAAATAAATAAATAAATTTATATTAAAAAAAAAAAGAATGGAACAGTTGGCCTGAAAAGACACCTAGAATATCCACTGCCTGCTTACCAGTCACAAAAACGGGGTAATATTAAAAACAAAAGGTATTTGAGACCAAAAAGCAGGACAATGTGACTCTGTGGTCATGGCAGGATACTTTCTGTCTGACCTTGGTTGTCAGCTGAGACTCTGACTGGAGGCTTAAGGCCCTGGGTCCTCGCTTTGCAAGGCAGCTTTCCTTGGTAGCTGTATCCTACCCAGTTTCCTCTTGACAGAGGCTGCGGGCCCATTTAAATCCTTAAAAAAAAAAACACTCTAAAAAGTGCTTTATTATTTTTACGTGCTATTACAAATGCCTATTGTAGGGGGTTCAAGGGAGTTGGAGGCTGATCAATGTAAAAGATATGCCACGGGAGGCCGTAACATACAGGGCTGTGATGGGGAAGTTCTTCACGGCTTGAGACATCCAGAGGCTTAAGGCGAGGGGACCACCATCCAGAATGGGAGGAGGGCAAAGAGACCCCTGGGGGGAGAGGAAGTTAGAGGCGGGCTTCCACCTTGAGACACTGTTGCTCAGCAATAGCAGGGAGTATCTGTGTCAGAGAGCTCCAAAGGGCCATACGGCTTGGGGAGTTATAACCAGAAGGCTCTGTCTTATCTGTGGGTTACAGCTGTCCAGTGCACAGGGTATGCAGAGCAGACAGGCTTTAAATAGCTAAAAATCTGCTTGCTTGGGGTATTTTAAAAACAACTGGGTGTGTCAGAATTTGAGTTTGGTGCTGCTGGGCTTTTGAGCTAATGTGTCAGCGAAGAAATAAACTATCTAGTCTATACAAAGAGGCCATCTTTGGTTCATGTATACAACACCTGTGATAAATGTTTAATATAAATTATTCAAACAATACAACAATTAAAAAGAAGAAAGTAAACACAACTCCATATCCTTCAACCAATAAATAAGTACTGTTAACATTTTGATCTTTATCTACATTCTTTCTCTCTCTCTCACACACACACGCACACACACACACACACACACACTACAATATAAACAATTTTATGTAAATAGGATCACATTTAGCATCAAGCTACTAATCTCTGTTTTGATTCAACAATACTACCGTAGACATAAACATAGATACATATCATAATTTTTATTTTTGCACACAATTTTATTGTGTGTATGTTCATACTATAATTTACCTTTAAAAATCCCTATCAGTGTATATTTCAGTTTAATATAATAACAAATACAGTTCTTCAGTTACCATTTTGTGTATTGTTTTCTAATTTCTATAAATTCATAGAAGTGGAATTACTAAATCAAGGTGTATGAACATTTAACATTCTTGATACCAATTGCCATATTGCCTTCCAAATTTTTATTAATTAACTTACACTCCCATGTATATTCATGAATTTTAGATTAAGTTAGGAGGGACTGTCAGGAAGGTTAAAATACAAAATGAATTGAGATGTATGAAAGTCGCTATGGGTGAAACTGCATTCTTAAAATTGTATTTGGAACAAAAAGGTGATCACAGAAGGGATACATCCACTGTCCCTTCACTCTTAGCAGATGATCCACCTTGAACTTCTCAGAGAAAGCAGAGGCAACAGGAGTAAAGTCTTCTAGCCTTCAGTTTCTACCCTCAATCTCATTTCCATTCAGTGTCACCTGCCATGTTCAAGGAAGAGTTATCTCTACCACTTTCTGAAGTTCTTGGTCTCACAGTATTTCATAAATTTGTCACTCTCTCACTCTCTTCATCAAATACTTTAAACCTAGAAACCTGTTCAAAGCATCTTCGCTCTAAAAGTAGTACCCTTGACTGTGCTTTCGCTTCAAGTCTTCGCCTGGGGCAAGAGAAAAGTGTGGCATGTCCCAAGCATATGAGAGTGCATAGGAAAATACCCAATATGCATTCCAAGGCTAAGGAAGCATTTCTAGGATTATTAAAAACCCTTGTCATATTTTATTATATATTGCAGACTCATGATCAATTCCAAGAGATAATTTATAATCCTCCCTTAACCAGTTAGAATGTAGTGCATAGAATCCTTTCTCATGTGGAATAAGCTTCCTCTTTGGCCTCCTATCTAGTCCTTCCTCTTTCAGCTTTTGGAGACCCACAAAACTCTCCTTGAATAATTTGTTTCCCTTCTGCTTGGCAAGGGAACATATACAACTCTGGTTTTGCTCCCGTGGTCCTTGTCTTATTCTTTGACTCCGCCTTCCTCCATTTCCTTGCAACACTCAAGAGGGGCCTACAGATCCTGCCTCTATTTTCTCCCTTTCCACTTATTTTTCATCCCACTGAAATATGATTTCTGCTTATACCAAACTAAATGATGCTGTTTTTGCAAAGGTCGCCAAAAAAAAAATTTCTAATTTACAAAGTCAGTAGTTTATTTATTTATTTTTGAACATATTTATTGGAGTATAATTGCCTTACAATGGTGTGTTACTTTCTGCTTTATGACAAAGTGAATCAGCTATACGTATACATATATCCCCATATCTCCTCCCTCTTGCGTTTCCCTCCCACCCTCCCTATTCCACCCCTCTAGGTGATCACAAAGCACCGAGCTGATCTCCCTGTGCAATGTGGCTGCTTCCCACTAGCTATCTAGTTTACATTTGGTAGTGTATATATGTCCATGCCACTCTCTCACTTTGTCCCAGCTTACCCTTCCCCCTCCTTGTGTCCTCAAGTCCATTCTCTATCTCTGCGTCTTTATTCCTGTCCTGCATCTATGTTCTTCAGAAACTTTGTTTTTTTAAGATTCCGTATATATGTGTTAGCATATGGTGTTTGTTTTTATCTTTCTGACTTACTTCACTCTGTATGATAGTCCCTAGTTCCATCCACCTCACTACAAATAATTCAATTTCATTTCTTTTTATGGCTGAGTAGTATTCGATTGTCTATATGTGCCACATCTTCTTTATCCATTCATCTGTCGATGGACACTTAGGTTGCTTCCATGTCCTGGTTATTGTAAATTGAGCTGCAATGAACATTGTGGTACATGACTCTTTTTGAATTATGGTATTCCCAGGGTATATGCCCAGTAGTGGGATTGCTGGGTCATATGGTAGTTCTATTTTTAGTTTTGTTTTTTTTTTTCCGGTACGCGGGCCTCTCACTGTTGTGGCCTCTCCAGTTGCAGAGCACAGGCTCCGGACATGCAGGCTCAGCAGCCATGGCTCACAGGCCTAGCCGCTCCGTGGCACGTGGGATCTTCCCGGACCGGGGCAAGAAACCGTGTCCCCTGCATCAGCAGGTGGACTCTCAACCACTGTGCCACCAGGGAAGCCCTATTTTTAGTTTTTAAGGAACCTCCATACTGTTCTCCATAGTGGCTATATCAGTTCACATTCCCACCAACAGTGCAAGAGGGTTCCCTTTTCTCCACACCCTCTCCAGCATTTATTGTTTGTAGATTTTTGATGATGGCCATTCTGAATAGTGTGAGGTGATACATCATTGTAGTTTTGATTTGCATTTCTCTAATGATTAGTGATGTTGAGCATTCTTTCATGTGTTTGTTGGCAGTCTGTATATCTTCTTTGGAGAAATGTCTATTTAGGTCTTCTGCCCATTTTTGGGTTGGGTTGTTTGTTTCTTGATATTGAGCTGCATGAGCTGCTTGTATATTTTGGAGATTAATCCTTTGTCAGTTGCTTCATTTGCAACTATTTTCTCCCATTCTGAGCGTTGTCTTTTCTTCTTGTTTATGGTTTCCTTTGCTGTGCAAAAGCTTTAAAGTTTCATTGGGTTCCATTTGTTTATTTTTGTTTTTATTTCCATTTCTCTAGGAGGTGGGTCAAAAAGGATCTTGCTGTGATTGATGTCATAGAGTGTTCTGCCCATGTTTTACTCTAAGAGTCTTATACTGTCTGGCCTTGCATTTAGGTCTTTAATCCATTTTGAGTTTATTTTTGTGTATGGTGTTAGGGAGTATTCTAATTTCAGTCTTTCACATGGAGCTGTCCAGTTTTCCCAGCACCACTTATTGAAGAGGCTGTCTTTTCTCCATTGTATATTCTTGCCTCCCTTATCAAAGATAAGATGACCATATGTACGTGGATTTATCTCTAGGCTTTCTATCCTGTTCCATTGATCTATATTTCTTTTTTTGTGCCAGTACCATACTGCCTTGATTACTGTAGCTTGCATTATAGTCTGAAGACAGGGAGCCTGATTACTCCAGCTCTGGTGCTTTGGCTATACGGGGTCTTTTGTGTTTCCATACAAATTGTGAAATTTTTTTTTCTAGTTCTGGGGAAAAATGCCATTGGTAGTTTGATAGGGATTACAATCAATCTGTAGATTTCTTTGGGTAGTATAGTCATTTTCACCATGTTGATTCTTCCAATCCAAGAGCATGGGTATATCTCTCCATCTGTTTGTATCATCTTTAATTTATTTCATCAGTGTCTTATAGGTTTCTGCATACAGGTCTTTTGTCTCCTTAGGTGGATTTATTCCTAGGTATTTTATTCTTTTTGGTGCAGTGGTAAATGGGAGTGTTTCCTTAATTTCTCATCAGATTTTTCATCATTAGTGTATAGGATTACAAGAGTTTTCTGTGCATTAATTTTGTATCCTGCTACTTGATTAGCTCTAGTAGTTTTCTGGTAGCGTCTTTAGGATTCTCTATATATAGTATCATGTCATCTGCAATCAGTGACAGTTTTAATTCTTCTTTTCCAATTTGGTTTCCTTTTATTTCTTCTTCTTCTCTGGTTGCTGTGGCTAAAACTTCCAAAACTATGTTGAATAATGGTGGTGAGAGTGGGCAACCTTGCCTTGTTCCTGATCTTATTGGAAATGGTTTTAGTTTTCCACCATTGAGAACGATGTTGGCTGTGCGTTTGTCATATATGGCCGTTATTATGTGGAGGTAGTTTCCCTCTATGCCTACTTTCTGGAGGGTTTTTATCATAAGTAGGTGTTGAATTTTGTCAGAAGCTTTTTTTGCATCTATTAAGATGATCATATGGTCCTCTCCTTCAGTTTGTTAATAGGGTGTATCACATTGATTGATTGTGTATATTGAAGAATCCTTGCATTCCTGGGATAAACCCCACTTAATCATCGTGTATGATCCTTTTAATGTGCTGTTGGATTCTGTTTGCTAGTATTTTGTTGAGGATTTTTGCATCTATGTTCATCAGTGATAATGGTCTATAGTTTTCTTTTTTTGTGATGTATTTGTCTGGTTTTGGTATCAGGGTGATGAAGACCTCGTAGAATGAGTTTAGGAGTGTTCCTCCCTCTGCCATGTTTTGGAAGAGTTTCAGAAGGAGAGGTGTTAGGTCTTTTCTAAATGTTTTATAGAATTCACCTGCGAAGCCATCTGGCCCTGGGCTTTTGTTTGTTGGAAGATTTTTAATCTCAATTTCAGTGCTTGTGATTGGCCTGTTTACATTTGCTGTTTCTTCCTGGTTCAGTGTTGGAAGGTTGTGCTTTTCTAAGAATTTCTCCATTTCTTCTACGTTGTCCATTTTATTGGCATACAGCTGCTTTTAGTAATCTCTCATGGTCCTTTGTATTTTTGCAGTGTCAGTTGTTACTTCTTTTTCATTTCTATTTCTGTTGATTTGAGTCTTCTCCCTTTTTTTCTTGATGAGTCTGGCTAATGGTTAATCAATTTTGTTTATCTTCTCAAATAACCACCTTTTAGTTTTTTGATCTTTGGTATTGTTTCCTTCCTTTCTTTTTCATTTATTTCTGATCTGATATTTATGATTTCTTTCCTTCGGCTGACTTTGGGTTTTTTTGTTCTTCTTTCTGTAATTGCTTCAGGTGTAAGGTTAGGTTGTTGATTTGAGATTTTTCTTGCTTCTTGAGGTAGGATTGTATTGCTATAAAGTTCCCCCGTTATAAAGTTCCCCCTTAGAACTGCTTTTGCTGCATCCCATAGGTTTGTGGTCTTCATTTTTTCATTGTCATTTGTTTCTAGGTAGTTTTTGATTTCTTCAGTGATTTCTTGGTTATTTAGTAGTGTATTGTTTAGCCTTCATGTGTTTGTATTTTTTACAGACTTTTTCCTGTTATTGATATCTAGTCTTATAGCATTGTGGTCGGAAAAGATACTTGATATGATTTCAATTTTCTTAAATTTACCAAGGCTTGATTTGTGACCCAAGATATGATCCATCCTGGAGAATGTTCCGTGAGCACTTGAGAAGAGTGTATTCTGTTGATTTTGGATGGAATGTCCTATAAATACAAATTAAGTCCATCGTGTTTAATGTATCATTTAAAGCTTGTGTTTCCTTATTTATTTTCATTTTGGATGATCTGTCCATTGGTGAAAGTGGGGTGTTAAAGTCCCCTACTATGATTGTGTTACTGTCAGTTTCCCCTTTTATGGCTGTTAGCATTTGCTTTATGTATTGATGTGCTCCTATGTTGGGTGAATAAATATTTACAATTGTTACATCTTCTTCTTGGATTGATCCCTTGATCACTATGTAGTGCCCTTCTTTGTCTCTTGTAATAGTCTTTATTTTAAAGTCTATTTTGTCTGATATGAGAATTACTCCTCCAGGTTTCTTTTGATTTCCATTTACATGGAATATCTTTTTCCATCCCTTCACTTTCAGTCTGTATGTGTCCCTAGGTCTGAAGTGGGTCTCTTGTAGACAGCATATATACAAGTCTTGTTTTGTTTCCATCTTCCAGTCTATGTCTTTTGGTTGGAGCATTCAATCCATTTACATTTAAGGTAGTTATTGATATGTATGTTCCTATTACCATTTCTTAATTGTTTTGGGTTTGTTATTGTAGGTCTTTTCCTTCTCTTGTGTTTGCTGCCTAGGGAAGTTCCTTTAACATTTGTGGTAAAGCTGTTTTAGTGGTGCTGAATTCTTTTAGCTTTTGCTTCTCTGTGAAGGTTTTAATTTCTCCATCGAATCTGAATGAGATCCTTGCTGAGTAGAGTAATCTTGGCTGTAGGTTTTTTCCTTTCATCACTTTAAATATGTCCTGCCACACCCTTCTGGCTTGCAGAGTTTTTGCTGAAAGATCAGCTGTTAACTGTATGGGGATTCCCTTGTATATTATTTGTTGCTTTTGCCTTGTTGCTTTTAATATTTTTTTCTTTGTATTTAATTTTTGCCAGTTTGATTAATATGTGTCTTGGCATGTTTCTCCTTGGAGTTGTCCTGTATGGGACTCTCTTTGCTTCATGGACTTGATTGACTATTTCCTTTCCTATATTAGGGAAGTTTTCAACTATAATCTCTTCAAATATTTTCTCAGTCCCTTTCTTTCTCTCTTCTTCTTCTGGGACCCTATAATTCGAATGTTGGTGCATTTAATGTTGTCCCAGAGGTCTCTGAGAGTGTCCTCAGTTCTTTTCATTCTTTTTTCTTTATTCTGCTCTGCAGTAGTTATTTCCACTATTTTGTCTTCCAGGTCACTTATCCATTCTTCTGCCTCAGTTATTCTGCTACTGATTTCTTCTACAGAATTTTTAATTTCATTTGTTGTGTAGTTCATCATTATTTGTTTACTCTGTAGTTCTTCTAGGTCCTCGTTAAACATTTGTTGTATTTTCTCCATTCTATTTCCAAGATTTTGGATCATCTTTACTATCATTACTCTGAATTCTTTTTCAGGTAGACTGCCTATTTCCTCTTCATTTGTTTGGTCTGATGCTTTTTAACTTGCTCATTCATCTGCTGTGTATTTCTCTGTCTTCTCATTTTGCTTAACTTACTGTTTTGCGGGGTCTCCTTTTCACAGGCCACAGGTTCATAGTTCCCATTGTTTTTGGTGTCTGCCCTCAGTGGGGAAGGTTGGTCCAGTGGGTTGTGTTGGCTTCCTGGTGGAGGAGACTGGTGCCTGCATTCTGATGGATGAGTCTGGGTCTTGTCTTTCTGGTGGGCAGGATCACGTCCAGTGGTGTGTTTTAGGGTGTCTATGAATTTATTATGATTTTAGGCATCCTCTCTGTTAATGGGTGGTGTTGTGTTCCTGTCTTGCTAGTTGTTTGGCATAGAGTGTCCAGCACTGGAGCTTGCTGGTCATTGAGTGGAGCTCAATCTTAGTGTTGAGACAGAGATCCCTGGGAGAGCTCTTGCCGATTGATATTACATGCAGCTGGGAGGTCTCTGGTGGACCAATGTCCTGAACTCTGCTCTCCCTCCTCAGAGGCTCAGGCCAGAGACCCAGCCGGAGCACCAAGACCCCCAAGTCTACAGTTGCTCCCAAAGTCCACTGCCTCAATTTTGGGATGATTCATTGTCTGTTCAGGTTCCACTGATGCAAGGTACATCAAGTTGATTGTGGAGATATAATCTGCTGCTCCTGAGGCCACTTGGAGAAATTTACCTTTCTCTTCTTTGTCCGCACAGCTCCTGGGGTTCAGCTTTGGATTTGGCCCCGCCTCTGCATGTAGGTCACACTCTGGTGTCTGTTTTTCGCACAGTTGTTGGGGGGGTTAAAGGGACGACTGACTGGGGGCTCTGGTTCACTTGGGCCAGAGAGAGAGAAGTGTATGGTATGCGGGGAGAGCCTGTAGTGGCAGTGGGTGGCGTGATGTTACAACAGCCTGAGCCACGCCGTGTGTTCTCCCGGGGAAGTTGTCCCTGGAACATGGGACCCTGGCAGTGGTGGGCTGCACAGGCTCCTGGGAGGGGAGGTGTGGATAGTGACCTGTGCTTGCACACAGGTCTCTTGGTGGCTGCAGCAGCAGCCTTAGCATTTCATGCCCTCCTCTGGTGTTCGCGTTGATAGCCGCGGCTCGCGCTGGTCTCTGGAGCTCGTTTAGGTTGTGCTCTGAATCCCCACTCCTTGTGCACCCTGAAACAATGGTCTCTGGCCTCTTAGGCAGATCCAGACTTTTTCCCAGGCTCCCTCCCGGCTAGCTGTGGCACACTAGCCCCCTTCAGGCTGTGTTCACGCAGCCAACCCCAGTCCTCTCCCTGGGAGCTGAACTTCAAAGCCCGAGCCTCAGCTCCCAGCCCTGCCCCTCCGGGCGGGTGAGCAGACAAGCCTCTCAGGCTGGTGAGTGCTGGTCGGCTCCGCTCCTCTGTGCGGGAATCTCTCAGCTTTACCCTCTGCACCCCTGTTGCTGCACTCTCCTCCGCGGCTCCAAAGCTTGCCCCCGCCCCCATGTCTCCGCCAGTGAAGGGGCTTCCTCGTGTGTGGGAACTTTTCCTCCTTCACAGCTCCTTCCCAGAGGTGCAGGTCCCATCCGTATTCTTTTGTCTCTGTTTTTTCTTTTTTCTTTTGCCCTACCCAGGTATGTGGGGAGTTTCTTGCCTTTTGGGAAGTCTGAGGTCTTCTGCCAGTATTCAGTAGGTGTTCTGTAGGAGTTGTTCTGCATGTAGATGTATTTTTGATATATTTGTGGGGAGGAAGTTGATCTCCATGTCCTACTCCTCTGCCATCTTGAAGTTTCCCCCCCCAGTGTTTTATTTTTGCTTTGCATTCTGGGTGATCTCTCTGCGGAATTTGACAATTTCTTCCTTGAAATTTCCCTCAGTCCTGGTTTCCCCAGCACTATTCCCTGTTTATTTCACTTCTACCTCTGATTTATTCTTCTTAGTCTTTTTCTCCCTCTGGTTTCCTTCCTTTAACTCTTCCTTGAAACATTATTTTTCCTCAAGGCCTCTGTATTAGTTCTTGCTGTGTAACAAACCACCCCAAAGCTCAGAGATATAGAACAATGATTCTTTCTACTATCATGTCTGCCAGTTGGCTGAAGATCAGATTATGTAGCCAAAGTTCAGCTGGGCTTAGTTCCCAAGACAAGTTGATTCCAGGTCATCTCCATAATACTCCCATCCTCTTCTGACTAATAATAGCCTGGCTGGGGGCATATTCTTTTCATAGTGGTGGTAAAACTACAAGAGGGCAAGCCTGGCCATGCCTGCACATTTCAAACTTCCGCTTATTCTGAATCTGCTGACATCTCACCTCCCTAAGCAAGTCACATGGTCAAACCCAAAATCAAGGGATAAGGAAGTATCCTGTGCTTATCATGAAGCCATGACAAGAGTTGGCTGTATAATATTACTAAAGGTGAGTGAAGAATTGTTACTAGTAATTTAATCTATTAAATACTTCTTACTGACTACAAGGCTCTTCAAGATCACACCTTAACTACCTCTATAGACTTGTTCTTGACACTTTTCCTCTTCATTGCAAAGTTCCAGACACAAAGCTGCATTTCAGTTCCTCCAACACATTGCTCTTTCTCTTAGTCTACACGGTCTTCAGGTTTTAATATATATATCACTTTCCCATGGAAGTCTTCCCAATTTCTCCAGATTAGGTTATGTTCCCTTGTTATATCTCCTTATAGATTTTCCATAATTTAATTTAATTAATTTATTTTTTATACAGCAGTTTCTTATTAGTTATCTATCTTATACATATTAGTGTATATATGTCAATCACAGTCTCCCAATTCATTCCACCACCACCAGCCCCCCTGATACTTTCCCCCCATGTTGTCCATATGTTTGTTCTCTACATCTGTGTCTCTATTTCTGCCTTGCAAACCGGTTCATCTGTACCATTTCTCTAGATTCCTCATATATGCATTAATATACGATATTTGTTTTTCTCTTTTTGACTTAATTCTGTATGATAGTCTCTCGATCCATCCACGTCTCTACAAATGACCCAGTTTCATTCCTTTTTATGGCTGAGTAATATTCCATTGTATATATGTACCACATATTCTTTATCCATTAGTCTGTCAATGAGTATTTAGGTTGCTTCCATGACCTGGCCATTGTAAATAGTACTGCAATGAACGCTGGGGTTCATGTGTCTCTTTGAATTATGGTTTTCTCTAGGTATATGCCCAGTAGTGTGATTGCTGGGTCATATGGTAATTGTATTTTTAGTTTTTTAAAGAATCTCCATATTGTTCTCCATAGTGGCTGTATCAATTTACATTCCCACTAACAGTGCAAGAGGGTTCCCTTTTCTCCACACCCTCTCCAGCATTTGTTTTTTGTAGATTTTCTGGTGATGACCATTCTAACCGGTGTGAGTTGATACCTCATTGTAGTTTTGATTTGCATTTCTACAATAATTAGTGGTGTTGAGCAGCTTTTCATGTGCTTCTTGGCCATCTGCGTGTCGTCTTTGGAGAAATGTCTATTTAGGTCTTCTGCCCATTTTTTGATTGGGTTTTTTTTTTTTTAATATTGAGCTACATGAGCTGTTTATACATTTTGGAGATTAATCCTTTGTCCGTTTATTTGTTTGCAAATATTTTCTCCCATTCTGAGGGTTGTCTTTTCATCTTGTTTGTAGTTTCCTTTGCTGTGCAAAAGCTTTTAAGTTTCATTCAGTCCCATTTGTTTGTTTTTGTTTTTATTTCCATTACTCTAGGAGGTGGATCAAAAAAATCTTGCTGTGATTTATGTCAAGGAGTGTTTTTCCTATGTTGTCCTCTACGAGTTTTATAGTGTCCGGTCTTACATTTAGGTCCTTAATCCATTTTTCAACTGACAAAGGATTAATCTCCAAAATTTACAAGCAGCTCTTGTAGCTCAACATTGAGTTTATTTTTGTGTATGGCATTGGGGAGTGTTCTCATTTCATTCTTTTACATGTAGCTGTCCAGTTTTCCCTCTCCTTATAGATTGATACCATTTTTCTTTGTTGCATTTACCATGCTTTTGATGATATAAGTTGTTTGTTTATTTATTTGATATCTTTCTTCCTCTGTGGAATTTAAGCTCCATGTGGTAACGTTTGTCTTCATTTTGTTAAATATTATATTCCTAGTGTTTCCTATTTACCCATCATATAATAGATATTCAATAAGTGATGCAGTTAATGAATCTATGTGTCCTTCATAGACAGTTTCATCCATTTCTATGACTTTAACTTTCACCAGATCTGAATCTAGAGTCTCAAAATCTTTTCTGGGCTCCAAACAATATTTCCAATTGGATATTACATGGCAACTTCATACTATGCCTGTTCAGAAGTCAACTGTTTTAGTGAAAACATCACAATTCACCTAACTACCTGGTATAGTTACTTTTATGTGTCAATTTGACTGGGCTTCCAGGTCCCCAGGTATTTAGTTAAACATCATCCTGGAGTATCTGTGAGGGTGTTTCTGGATGAGATTAACATTTGAATTGGTAGATTGAGTTAAGCAGATTGCCCTCTGTGATGTGAATAGGTCTCATCTAGCCCCCTGAAGGCCTGCAAAGAACAAAAAGGACAAGCAAGGGAGAATTTGCTTTCTCTACCTCACTTTGAGTTGGGTCATTAGTCTTTTCCTTCCTTTGAATTTAAACTAGTACTGAAACTTACACTATCTGCTCTCCTGGTTCTCAAGCCCTCAGAATTGGACTAGAACCATCAGCTGATACCATTGGCTCTCCTGGGTCTCCAGTTTACCAACTGCAGATCTTGGGAATTCTCAGCCTCCAAAATCATAAGAGCAAATTCCTTATATAATATCAGTGTCAATCTCTCTCTGTATATACGTGTGTGTATATACATACATGTATATATACGTGTGTGTGTGTGTGTGTGTGTGTATATATATATATATATATATATATATATATATATATATATATATATATATATATTCTGCTTCTCCAGAGAACTCTAATACACCACCCAGAATCCTGGAAATTGTCCCCAACTCCATACTTCCCTCAACCTTTACACATAATTTGTCTCTAAAACCTGATGCTTTTTACTTCTGAATGTCTGTTTAGTTAGCATTCTGATTTTTCTTCTCTATCATGAATAATACTGGCACTAAAAAATGTAGAAAATATTGTTGGGAAGAAAAGGAAGTCCAAGATGGGATAAAACAATTGAAAAAAACACCTGGCAGTTCTAAATGTGTTCCAAATTTCCTGGCCAGGATGAGTCACATCCTTGAGAGTGGAGAACATATACAAATGATACTTCTATAGGAATTGCTGAGAAATTGTTTAAAAAAACATGAGATAAAGTAGAAGAGTGGAAAATTAGAGGTGGGAAGCTGGGGTTTCATAGGTGATTGAAGGTCTCAGTTGACACTGTGATATTATAAAGACTTAAGCTGTAATGTCCCACTGGCCTTGGGGCCAGGATTTCCAAAATACCCCTTTCCAAAAACAATACACATGAGAACGTCAGCATCACAATTTGTGAGCTTTCGCAAATAAGTAGACAATATGATAAATGATACTGCCCAGGGATAATGATTAAAAAGGAAAGTAAAAGAAATGCATATTTTTTTCTTACAAAATACACTAGTATATAATATTAGAACATTTGCATTTGGACATTTATTTGTTGATCCTTTTGGGAGTGGAGGTGGAAGGATTAGAGAATGACAGTACTCCCTCTAGTTTAACACAGTGTAGCCCATCATCACCTTTATGACATACTCATAATGTTTGCTTATATTGGATCTGGGTAAATTGTATGAACATCTATCTTTATGAGCATTTATCTTTATTTCAACAATAATTGTCCTTATGATGCAAAAATACATTAAAACTAGAGTTTTTGTGTTAGAAACAGCCTTGGAAATGCAGAAGTTAAATATGTCAGAATGCTTAGGTCTACACAGTGTGTGTGTGTGTGTGTGTGTGTGTGTGTGTGTGTGTGTGTGTAGGGTATAAATATATACTTAGTGCTCATTTACCGTTCTCATTGTTCAGTCTACATTGAAATGTTTGCCTGAACTGGAAATCCAAGTAAGCCTTTGCCTGTCGAGTCACATCACATGCCTACAAACAGAAGTAATGAGTAATGGTGGATATAGTTAGAAGGGGACAAAGAGAGGAGCACTTGTAAGTATGACAAGAACAAGTGGAAGTTTGGAAAAAAGGTTGAAAATGTGTTTCTCTAACATACTGGTGGGGATGAAATCGAAATCTTTGCAAAATAACTTATATCAATTAATTAGTATGAGGGTCCAAAAATAAATTATTTTCACAGGCAACTCCGTTCAAGATCTAGAAATCAAGTTACAACCTCTGCTTCCATTTTTATTAACAATAACAAGAAATACAAATTGTTGCAGAAATAACATGTTGGGTGATGGAACAATGAAAAGAGGAATCCTTCTTATTTAAAAATTACATGATTCTGTGACATTAAATGATTATAAATGTATTTTAAAAACCTAGTACTCTCCAGCTACTATTTGGTATATTTGTCTATCTTTCATTATCTCCTTCTTTCTTCTTTCATTTGTGCATTCATTTATTCAATGAATATCAGGTGTCCACTATATATCAAACAGTATTCTAGGTACAGGGATAAAGTAATAAACAAAAAACACACAAAAATCTCTGCCTTCTTAGAGTTTACGTTCTAGCAGGGAAAATAGACAAGGCTAGGGATGGTCTCACTGAGGTCTTTATGAAAAGATAGGAAGGATGTGAGAGACTCAGCCTTGTGGGTATCTGGAGGGAGAATGTTTAAAGAAGAGAAATAACTGCAAAGCGCTGGGATGAGATCATGCCTGGTGTGTTGGAGAAATAGCTAGAAGACCAGTGACTGGAAAGGAGTGAACATGGGAGAGAGTAATAGGACTTGAGATCGGAGAAGTACTTGGATGACAGAACATGTATGGACCATTGTATGCTTGTGGGTTTTATTGGGAGTAACACAGGAAGCAAATGGAGGTCTTACTTTGTTTTGTTTAAATAAAATTCTTATTTTCAATATAATTCTATATGTATATTTATATAATTCTAAATATATAGAAAAATTGCCAAGATAGTATAACGATCCTGTATAACCTTCACCTAGCTTCCTCTAATGTGACTATCTTATATGACCATAGTGCATTTTTCAAAACTAAGAAGTTGACACTGGTTCAGTACTACTAACACCTCAACTACAGACTTCATTGGAATTTATCAACTTTTCCACTAAAGTCCTTTTTCTTTTTCCTAGATTCTGATCTAATTGACGGTACCGCGCTGCATATAGAAATGGAGGGTTCTGAGTAGAGGGCTGGCAGGACTTAACCATCATTTGGCCATTTTACTCTGACTGCTGTATATGTACTTAGAACCCATTTGCTATATACAGCACTTCTACTTCACTTATACCAAAGTGATGAATAACCTTAATACTACTTATCTAGTAGGAGTTGCTGTTCCAGTGCCTTATCCAGTGGTAGATGCTTTTCATTCAACCTGACATTAAGCAGATGCAACCCATTGATTCCCAGTAGGTGTTAAGGCAAAGCAGCCATGCATCTGAGAATATACTTAAAGAAGTCTTTATATGTTCAACAGAAGAAACTGGGGCTCAGAAATAGGATCACTGTTCAACAGCTCAGTTAGATCAATTACCCAAACATGGCCTGTAGTAAAATTTATCTTTGGATTTTGCTTTTATGTTCATGTTAGAGGGTACAATTGGGTCCACTTATTTGGGGTCCAATTAAGTAGCACTTTACAGTATCCTATATTGACAAACTGCTTTCACAAGTATTCCCGTAATCAATAAAATACAGTATACACTACATCAGGCATTATCTAGAATAGATTTCATTTCTCGGATTTATGTGTGCAGACAGAAGGTCACGGTGCCCTGGTTAACATGTCTGAATCATGCAGTTTAAAGCATCATGTGATCCAACCACATGTTTAAGTAATTACCTTTAAAGCCAGGTACTGACAAATTAAATCTCACCATTCCATGGACACCTCGCTATCTTTTCCACTACTGTTAATGGGCTGCTCCATTTTCCTGGTAAATTTACTTACAGACCACACAGTTGTCCAAGTAATAGCTCCCATTTTTCCCTAACGTTTCATGCTGAGATTTATTAGTCTTTTAATGAATTCCACCAACTGTCAGGGAGATATTTTATGATGATGTGAATAAAATGACCCACATAGTATCCTAGAAAATGTTTTTAGTTCATATTATTTGCTTTTCACACTATTGGCATTTGTGCACTTTTGCTACTGATTTTAGATGATGCAGTTTGAATACTATTTAAGAAGAATTCTCCTGAAAATGAAGTATTTTCCTTTTTATTTGGGTATCCACTTACATCTTAGCATAATGATATATTTTTACCTTTTTATTATGGAAATCTCAGAAGTTTCTTCTCTTTTGAAAGCTAACTTAGTAAGCACATTTTCTCCTGCTTAAATATTGTTTTAATGGTGGATTTATCATTCTGAGGTTCCTCTAAGACAAGTCTCCTAAAGAACTAAGGAATAGAATATGGATTTGTATAAGATTTATCAAAAATAGCTTACCATGTCTTAATTTCAGTAAAATTGGCAAAGTAGTTTTTTGTAAATTAGTACAACTGGATAAACACTGAGAAATGATTGAAATAAGGTAATTGAAACAAGCAATAAGTTATGTTTTATTTTACACGGAATTGCAATAAAATGTAATTTTACTCAAGGTCAGATATGGAGGCCATGGTTCTTATGACAATTGCCACATTTAAATTTGGGCAGTGTCACTTTTGGGGTGAATGTTACAAGCTAATATTTCACAGTGTTTAGCCATAAACACAAATCTGTTGACCTCAGAGCTACCTCTCTCATTGTTCTACATTCACTGCAGTTGAAAGGAAGATGTGAACTATGTTATCTAGGCTATCTTCATGCACTGGTATTGTCTTTACTTCTTTTTCTGAGTAGACACACATTTTGATTAATTGTCGAATTGAATTTAAACTAACTGAAGCTTAATTCTCTCAAAGATTTTAACATTTGAAATTATAAATATAACTGCAATCATAATAACTTCTGCAGCAGAAATGCATATTGTAAATTGTGTGGTCTGCACTGAAATTACCATCATCCCTTGATAGATATTGGGCACATCTACTAGGAAATCTGAAAATAAGCAGCAGTCTATTCTTTCTTCTTTGTTGTTGTAAATACCTCCTTAAGAAAACTATTCATTGAATATGTCACTTCAAGATAACATTGTCCAAGAGGATCATCTCTGAAAGATGTGAAAAATTAAGTCTTTTTTTAGTAGAAATGAACATATGTATTTACCTGCGCATATGTATCATAACTATATGATATAAAATTATAGCCATCTATTATAATTGGTATTAGTTACTATCAGTAGGAACTCATCTTCTGGTTATCTTTAAAGTAGTCTATTGTATAGTAGTAATAATAGTAGCTAATATTTATATAATACTTATGTGCTAAATAACACATAATACTTATGTGCTAAATTTTAGCTTAAAGGCTACTTTGGCATTGGGATCAATATGATCTTAGATGCAGTACTTACCTCAGGCTTTTATCTTATTACTTCAGAAAACAATAAAAGTAGGAAATACCTTACTTGTTATCAGACATTTAACAGTTTCCTTAGTGGATTACTTGTATTTATATGGCTGAAAACTGGACACCTTCTTATGTCATTCTTTGTGACCAGTGAAACATTTTGGAAATAGTCAGCCAAGCTAAAGCATGCAGTTGTAAATCTTGGAAAAAATTATACATAACTCAATGGGAATTCGACTTTGTTAGATTCCTACCCATGACATCAAACTCATTAGCATTATCATTTAATTTTAACCAGAGGTACTAACTGGCCCATAAATAATTAAGATTCTCAGACTTAAATATACAGATTCATACACATACCATAAAATATATATGAGCACTAGGATATCAGTATCTCAGTGTGTTTTATATTCTATGAAAGTAGCTTCTGAGTTAGAGTTTTAATATCTGAAACAAACCAAGACTTATCTATGCCTATCTAGCTGTATAACCAGTGATTTGAAAATCAATGGCATGTGATCATATACAAATCAGAAACCCACTTAAGTCAGTACAATTCTGAGAGCTTTCCACTTCACATAACTTGTACTCCAGCACTTTATTAAATTTTATGGGCTTATTTGCCATGGAAGTCTAGGTTCAATACTTGGAATCATCTTTCAGGATAATGCCCTTTTAGTAAGTCTCGCATGCTCCGTACTCTAACCAGAAAGTTGAACTGCAGAGCAGTTGCTTCTTGATTGCAATCATGGGATGACTAACTAAAATGAGAAAATGTCGACACACAAGTAGGTTTGAAGCCAAATAGACAGCAGTTCTCTGGGTGTTACATTGAGTTCATATTTACAAACATTTTCAATAAATACGAATATACTGTTTAAAACAAGTAATATAAATCTGAAAACGAACAAGAAAATCTGAATGTTGGGAAACTGTAACTGCACAATTTATTTTTAAATAGAAGTTTTCATTGTGAGAAGCTTCAATATCAGCCCTCCTTCACCACCTCCCCTATCTTCAAACCTGGATCAAGTCATCTCTCTAGAGAGAAACTCACTGCTGAGACCAGTGTTGTGCAACGGGCTGATATGTCAGAGCATTCATAAAACTTTACCATCTTTGGCGAAAATCCAGATTCCTTAAGAGGTTTTGCTTCAAGACTGGTTTCAGCCTTCCCATCTAATCTTTCATCACTTTTGAACAATTAGTCATAATTATTTCTCTTAATTTTACCTCCTTTCCCTATTGTTTTCTTTTCCAGAAACAGGGGTGCAAATAAATAATGAAGGGGCCAAAGATAAATAATAGCAAGAGGAAGAGAAATAAATGCTTTCCTAATTTGAAAGCAGTTAATTATATCTGAATTATCCTTGTTATCTTGTGATCCTATTGGTCTTGATGGCAAAAAGAAATCATCCATTCAGTACTAAAATGTAAAGAATGTTCCTACCAGATAGAAAGTATTGAATGATTTAAATCACATTCTTATATATTAGTGATCAGAAAAATCCATTGAAATAAATTAGGTAGCAGGATGTCATATAAAATTTTAGCTTAAAGGCTACTTTGGCATTGGGATCAATATGATCTTAGATGCAGTACTTACCTCAGGCTTTTATCTTATTACTTCAGAAAACAATAAAAGTAGGAAATACCTTACTTGTTATCAGACATTTAACAGTTTCCTTAGTGGATATCTAGATTTTGAAACTTGCATTTTTGTTTTATCCATATTTAGACTTTCTACTTGCATCTACTTGAAAATTTTTCAAATAAAGGTTTTAGTTTAAAAGAATACTATGTCATCTTTGAGACTAATTAGTGGCTTGCTTTTGTAAGGTTGTATTATTCCAATGTTTTGCGGTAAATAAAGGAATTACAATAGTTCAATAGATACGATAGTTTTTTCTGGAACATCCCACTCTGCTTAAAGGTAAGCATTTAGTCTAACAGGAATGCCAATTTACACTTACTGTACATAGCACTTTCCCCATCGGTAAGATTCATTTAATTATACAGATATTTACTGAGAACTTATGATGTGCCAGAAGCAGTTCTAGGCTCTAAAACTAAAATGCACTTTAAATACCTTATGTGTAAAGACCTGTTTTCATTAGAAAGCCCTATTTAATAGTAACTCTTCTTTAGCTGTTAGTCTCAAAACATGTTTTTTAAATAACCTGTAGATGTTCACCACTTATAAAATATTATATCATCTATTGGATGTAGAGATGGTTTTTCAGAAAGAACTCTACCATTTAAAAAAAAATACCTGTTTTGCTTCTCTTATTTCATGCAACATTCATAACATGAATGATGTTTGTAATGATTACATGGAACTTCCCCTGAAACTTCTACAACTTTATTTTTGTTTTAACTGCAGGCTAGTGATTCCTTAGGAAATTCCTATAAGGAAAGTAAAGGGTTGTGCCAGAATAACCCATTTACAAATGAGGAAGTGGTGGTTACTTATCCTACGTTCAAATCGGAAAGCCAGGACAGAAGCATCTGAATCAGAGCCAATAAAGCTCTAAAAAGGTAATGATTTCTTTTCCAACATGTTTTCAGATTATTGATTGATTCCCAAGGTCATGTAATAATTTTTACAGTTTCCCTTTAGCTTTGTGCCGGTGGTAATTGCTATTTGTCACTAGCTTTAGAAAGGGACTAAGAAGTTAGAGAGGAGGCATGTGGATATTTTAAGTGACCTGAAGGAATACTAATGATATAATTGTGTGTTTGTGTGTGTGTGTGCACGCACATGTGTATGCATTAACTAATCAAGAAGCTAAGGAAACTAAAAAGAAGTTAAAACATTTACAATAAATTATATTAAATAGCTACAACAATAAATTTAGAGAACTGCTTTATTTTTTAATCTAAGACCTTTTTGAATTATTTTTTAAAAGTCATTATTAACATTTGAGGCTTGCTGCCTTTCTCTTTTAGTCACCCAAGGTAAAATGATACAAGATTTTAATATTAACATTAAATACTACCTTTAGGGAAAAGTTTTCAAACCAATAGCCTTTGTATCTATACTCCCCTGGAAATTTCTTTCATTCTTTTCCATATGTTCAAATTCCTGGCTGGAGATCTGCTAAGAATAGGTTAAGGAGCATATTCAGAACCGGGGATTATTAACAGAAACTTTAAGTCAAAAACTAGCACTAGGTTGTGGGATTGCATTTTCAGGGAAGCAGCTTTCAATATTAAGGCATTTCACTAACTCAGTTGTCTTCCTTAAGTTTGCTGATATTCACTCTGTCAGTATTTAGCAACTCAGGTTTTCTAATATGGTTCAGAAATATGTGGTGCTGTGCTAAAGAAAGGACGTGGATGCTTTGGGTGGGGGGAGGGGCTTGGGAAAATGGCTGTAAAGAGAACTTGGGTAGTTGTGATCTCTGGGTCCTCACTTTTATGGAATCACCAGTATTATCTCCTCTTGGCCTCCCCAACCCAATAAGCATTCTAAAAGAGATCTCTTCAATGATGTTGTCCATTGGTCTGTGAATCCCAGGTTAGGCCTGTGCAGGGCTGTCTCTGGCCTCTTGACCACATCCATTCCAGTTTTTGGCTTTACAGAATTTCATAGCCTCTATTTTGTCCTAGGTTGTGGATAGAGCAAAACCTTGACTATAGTGAAAGATATAAAGGCGGCTTAGTGATCTGTAAGTTAACATGGCTACCTAGAGTCTACTCAGGCGTACCTCTCAACCATCTTTCCTGATCATTTGGGGCCAATCTCAATAGGCTGAAGCTCTGTAGTTCAATAAGATGTTTAGAAACAGAAGCTCCTCAGGGGTCTGACTGCTATGTTACCACTGCCACCCAGAGTCAGGAGCTCCATCAGATCCCCAGCCTCCAGCCCAAGTTCCCTGCAAATGAGAGTCTTCCCAGAGATATTAATTTCCTATGTTCAAAGCCTTCTAAAACTACACTTTTAGTATCATACAACCCCCAGCCATTGGTACCATTTATCCTCTACTATTAGCTCTGTTATCTGATCTGCAGCTTGGAGGCTTGGCTGTTGTAAAGCCACAGAGGAAAACTCAAAACTTATATAGAATTAGTAATTGCTTTTTCTCCACCTAGGAGAAACAGTTCTTTTGTTTTTGTTTTTTTCTAGGAAGTCAGTTATGTGTTGCCATGGGATGAAAGGTAAGAAAAACTCTAAGCAAACAGGAACATGACTTTTCATTTATGTATATAGCACTTTCACTTGCCTTGTGTAAAATTCATTCAACTCAACAAATGTTTATTGAACCCCTGCTATGTGGCAGACATAGTTCTAAGTTCTACATATTATCAGTGAACAAAAGAGATGGACTGCTTACCCTCATCAAGCTCATAGTTACTTCTCAGGGGTGTTGTAGTAATTGAGACATGTAATACGTTTGGCCTAGTGCCTGGCATTTCAAAACTACAAAAGATGCAGGTTATGTTTAATAGAAAATAGGGCAAATGGCAGTGTTCCAGGTAGAATATAACTTAATCATCATTTGTCATTGCTATAATAAATGTTATAAGAATGAAAGATTTAGATTAATACTTTTTACGTCAAAACATGAGAAAATATATCCTTCGAGTCCGTTGTAAAACGACATTAATCTAACAGTTGATATTCTGATTTTCACAGCAATATTCTAGTATGAGTATTAACTTAATTCTTGCATAATTTATAAAATTTAAATATTAGTTCTGTTACAGCTGCCTTTTTCCATTTTTGAATATGCTGAGATCTCAACCCAAGGGTATGTTCTCTCTCCTGAGGGAAGACACACATTTGACGAAAAGAATTCTGTGAAATATTTTAATATGCTTTAAAAAAGAGAAATTTAACAATACAATTTTCCATTATTAAAAAAATGCCTCAATCTTTCCGGTAATACTTCCAGTTTTGTTGTTGTTGTTTTGCACAGATAAGCCTTAGTTGGAAATCAGGTATGCAATTGCCTTTTGATTTTTCGAAGTTGATGATACCTAACAACACGAGGGATTGTAAAGAGTTCCCGTTTTAAAAGTTTGACACTTTGAATAATAATCACTTTATTTTGTATTAAAATCCTCAATAATATAATAAGAATATTATTCTTTATTATATAAGTAAGCCCTTAAAGGAACTACAAAGGCCAGAAAGTGAATCATAGTTGAATGTTATAAAACTAGTAGCATTACCAAACAAGAAGAAAAGGAGAAGCCTAAAAAAACTTAATTTTTTCCTAACATTAGAATAGTACAACTGTAATGCAATCAAAGGTTATGCAGTACACACATAGCAGGAAACAATCCACATTAAATTTTAAAATCTATTATAATATTAAGCATCAAGGAAAAAGTTCTTCATCAGACATAGTGTGACCTTATGAAACTAGCACTGGTACTATTTGACAGTGGTGACAAACTTTCTTAAAATATTCTTCTTTTGAATGGATATATCTATCCATTAGGAAGCAACCTAATACAGAAAACTAATCATAAGTATTGAGACTTTCTATTCCTATGTGCTTTTCCTTTTGAGTTCCAGATAATACTTTTCTCAAAGATGATTTCATTTTTCTCTACATGAGTTTAGATTTGTTTTGAAATATCTCAACTCGTTACAGACAATCTAGATGACTGAGATTTGTGTTAAGGGCAGTGTCTTGAATTTTGGTGCCCAGGTTTCTAGACATAGCCAGTGGTAGACAATTTTGGTTATTTGTCAGAATCATTGCAAACCTACAGAACTTTCCTCCACAATCCATAAACCCTGTGATGATTGAAAATGAGTAAATGTGACACATATTTAAGACAAAACAGTTCCATTCTTTCTATTTATATCCAAACTCTTTTATAAAAAGACTTTTGTAGTACGATGCAACATCTCATTAACCTCATTCAACAGATGGAGAAAAGGAGGAAGGAATTGTCTGTTTGCCTTTTTACTGTCTTCGTGTTGATGTAATAGTTTGTGGTTTGTCTAGCAGAACCACTTCAGCAATTTAAAATGGGGTATAATCTCTTAGACTCCTGTGAACAAGTACAAGCTGTGGTTAATGGAATTTCTTTCAAGGTAATCTGGGTGATCTAGCAAGCTTCTTCAGAGAAGCTTTAAAAAGTATCAGTCTAGAAAGAGATGGTATTATAGCTAAGACTCTCAGATATTTTCTCTGCGATACCACAGTGGGGGTTATGGTAATCCTGAGGGCAGGAGGAATAATTTAGCATGTCTTTGGAAAGGTTTTCCTAGTCACACTGTCACATCATGATACCTCAGTTCTCTGCATAGCATTTATTAACATTGATTTTTTACAATTTAATTAATTAATTTATTTATTGTCTGTTTCCTTTACTAAAATGTAAAAGGTGGCTGAGGAGGTGACATTTAAACAGAGATTTATGTGATAAGAAAGAGTCCAGGAAATATCAGGGGAAAGCATTTCAGCTAGAGTGAGAATAGCTCATCAAAGTCCTACTTGAAAATGAGTTTGGCATGTCTGAGGAAAAGAAAGGGCAGGATATCTAGAGCCAAGCAGGATGGAATAGTGTGGAAAGATTTGGAGGAGGCAGACAAAGGCCAGGTCACACGGAGCTTGGTAAGTCAGAAGTAGGAGGTTGTATTGTACTCTGAGTTAAATGGCAGCTCCTGGGGGCTGTGGGAGGGGAGGGTGTTCAGCTGGAGTGACACAATCTGAGCTACAAGATTTGACTTTGGCCCCTGTACTAAGAAAAAACTGAAGGAGGTGAGGCAGGAGTGGAAGCAGAAAGGCAGTTAGGAAGGCACTGGAATATTCCAGTTGAGAGATATCATTGGCTTGAACTAGGAAGGAAGTGGTGGGGATGGAGAGAAGTGGTAGGATTTAAAAATATGTTTTAAAGGTAGAATCACTTTGACTTATGGATGGATTAGAGATGCAAGATAAGGGAAAGAGACTACTCAATCTGCATTCCCCTCATTCTCTGGAAGCACTCTGTTGTTCTTGTATTAATTTCTTTGTACTGAAGTAAAACTTATTTCAGTAAAATAAGCAAATATTAAGTGTTCAGTCTGTTGATACTTTGTATATGCCTATGGTTGTTTAACCAACCACAAAACAAGATATACATTTCCATAACCCAAAAGACTACCTCAAGCCCCCTCCCAGGCAGTACCCTCAACTCTTATCCACTCTTGATATTCTTCCCCAACCCCTTTACTACAGTCCATTTTGCATATCTTTAATCTTCTTAAACTGTTGCTTTGTTCATTCCATTCTTCTATTTGGTAACTTTAATGGTGCCCCACTGTAACAAGATACCTAAAGGTATTAACTTGTAATTAATTTGAATCCTTCCATCGACTCATCTCAACCCCTTTCTCCCACTTCTTCCTTTGTCATAGATAGAATATATTACTCATTACTCTTTCAGATAAGTCTTGCTTATTTCCATCTTCTAAAACTTTACATATATTAGTCTTTTAATCTAAAATATCTTTAGATTTAAAATCTTTCTCTCTTGGTTCTACTTATTCTTTAGGGCCTCAGTTGGCCTTCCATGAAAATACCAGGATAATCCTCCATTTGTCCAACGTGTGTGGCACCTATGTTGCTTGAATGTCTACACTGCAGTTTCCTTGTTTTTTGCTTTCTTAGGAAGTGTAGCATCTATATTGCTTTAACGTCTACACTGAATTCTTGTATTTTGTTCTTCAAGAATGCATGGCATCCATTCTGCTTTAATATCTTCACTGCTGTCTCCTCTATTTTGTTCCTTTATGTATTCATCACCTCTAGCATAGTACCTGGTGCAAGTTTGGTGTTCGATATATATTTGTTGAATATATGATGAAAGAATTCATTAACATGCATCATTAGTTATCTTTGATGTATTTGTACTATCTCCTCATCTGGATGGTACGTTTTCTATAGCAAATTTCCCATGATATCTTTCATAATATCTAGCAAGGTAATCTAGAGAAAGTAATTGACTAAAAAGTTAGCAAACCTTGTCTTTCCTAAAATGCATCTCTTTGCCTATCCTAATTGATTTCTCACCGATTCAGGCAACTTTGCCAGGTGTTATCAGTGGGTGATAATAGACATATCATCTGCACTCAAATTTGGTATCTCAGGTGTGGGGGATGTGGTTCAGATATCTGGTAGAACCTTCTGGCAAACTCCAACCTAAATATGCATGTAAGAAATACTTTTTGTACCTGGAAATTTACCAAACCTGCTATGGTAAGTAGACTCTGCCTAGAAGCAAGAATGGACTATTTTTAAACACTTCTGATAAATGAGTATGTAATAGACATACAGATCATTTCTATGTAATAACATGAGATTAAGCATAATCAATTCAATGCTCTCAGAAATTTTGATGAGGGAACTAAATTGACTGCAAGGCAATTTGATTAAGTTTTTTTTAAAACTCAGTAGTGAGAAGCCAAGGTTTAGTGTAAAGGCAGAATATGAAACGGAGGACCTGAATTCAAAGGAAGTTCCAATTCTTTCATTAACTAGATGTGTGTCTTTGGATAAGTCTTTGGATAAATTATCTGAAATATAATTTTCTTATCTTTAAAGTGGATATGACCAGAAAGCCTTGAGAAGAGAATGAGATGGTGCATGGGAAGATCCTTTGTGGTCTACGTGCCATCTATTAAAAACAAGATGGTAAAAACATAATTTAAGAGAAAAAGAAAATGTGTATATAGGTCCAGAAAATAATAACCATGTTGCATTGCAGTTTTCTGTTGCTTATCAGGCATTGCACCCCGCTAAGAAATTATTCTTTACTGGCTGACTCCTTTCATATTGGCAATTGTTGTCATGGTTCTTGTCTCAGACTCCTGAGACCTGTTCTGAATTGTCACTTAGGTTCATCTGGGCACCCCTCCATTAGTGTTGGATTCCGGTAGTCATGGAAATTACAAGTTGTCCTGTTTAGTGTGGCAGCTGTTCAGCAAATAGCATCCTCGATTTTATGTCATAACTCGGTACTTGAGAATTGGCAGATTAAAAAATTCAATAGCATCATTCTCCACGTTGTCTTAACAACAAACCATCAGTGAAAGGACCAGGAAGTGTACATCACATGCCTATCATAAAAGAGCAATTAGAATTTCTTCCTTAGAAAACAAAAAATTTCAGTAAGTAAACATTTGTTTTGAGTATGTGTAGAAAATAGGTTAGTAGAAAACTATGTTCCCAAGTATTAATTATATATATTAATTAGTAAATAAGATAATTCTATTAAGTTTAGAAAGGAGATTAAGGTTAATTTTTTTACCAAGTACCCTTGGTCCTATTCATTTAATAGCGGAGGATACATAATCTGTCAAAGGACAAAAAAAAATTTTAAAGCAGTTTAAAATCTCTTTAACAAGGTCAGAAATTAAGTTTTCAGGCTTAACTCCAAGTAAGTATAATGTCATGACTTTAATAACAACTAAAAATAAATTTAGACTTTTGAGCAATTGTTTTTTTCTGAGGGAACACAGACCCTTGAAAATACCTTGGGGGAAATTACTACCTCTCTGGAAATTAATGAATCCTTATACTATCCCTGGAGGATTATGGGATGTTTTCTAATTTTGCATTGCAGATGAGAAACCAAATAGCCTGGCCAGTAGTTTCTATTTTCAGGGATGGACTGACTAGGACTCTTGTAGTGCTCTTCCCTCTTCAGTTTGTCTGTCGTTCGGCCTTGTCCTTTTTCTCTAATACAAAGTACGCAGATAATACATATGTGTTCTTTGTTTTAGAGTCTTATTTCAATCTCTGAAAGCCCCAGGCATACTCTCTGGCCTATTTAGAGCTAAATGAAAAGCTTAGTTTCTAGTATGTACTATTGTACTTTTCTTTCCAATTATTTGAAGTCTAGCCTATAGGATTATACACCCCACATATGGTCATATGACACACTAACATCAGTCTGGGCCATGGGACTATTTGCCCAGTGGAATGTAAGCAGAAGTGGCATATAGTGTGTCCAAGCAGAAGCTTTGAGAACCATAGCATGCTTCAGCCATTTCTCCCTCCCTCTGCAATGACAGTGGCACGCCCAGATAGGCACTGCTCCTTTTAGCCTGGTTCCCAGATGAGAAGATAGGTAGAGTGGAGCTGCAGGGGGTCCACAGGTAACTCATAACATGAATAAGAAAAAAAATCTTTACCATTATAAGTGATTGAGATTTTGCAGTTGTTTGTTAATGCAAATAATCTAGCAAAATTTGGTAATACACAGTCCTTGCCACAGTGTGACAGATTTAAAATAAGTGACTCTCTAAGTACTAATGCACAGAAGCAGGTGTTCAGTTGGAAATTTACATAAAAACTTGATATTTGCATTTAGTTCATTGTCATTAGATTTTCATCATGTTAATTACATGATGTTAATTACAATCCAGGTACTTGAATAAAAGAAATGTGTCCCTTATAAAAGAGACAAAAGGTTGGGCTTCCCTGATGGCGCAGTGGTTGAGAGTCCGCCTGCTGATGCAGGGGACACGGGTTCGTGCCACGGTCCGGGAAGATCTCACATGCTGTGGAGCGGCTGGGCCCATGAGCCATGGCTGCTGAGCCTGTGCATCCAGAGCCTGTGCTCTGCAACGGGACAGGCCACAACAGTGAGAGGCCCGCGTACCGCAAAAAAAAAAAAAAAAAAAGAGAGAGACAAAAGGTTAAGCTTAAGTATAGCACTCAACTATAAAAAGGCAGAAAAAGTTCAGTAGACCCATGGCATTTATGGATTTAAAATTGACCACACACAGTGTTGTTAAATCTGTGACTTGTGGTGGTTTGTAGTTTTCTTGAAGCATCGGTTTGAATGGTGTTCTTGATGAACCTGTAGGGAGAGTTTGCCACTGTGTATGTCACTGAGCTTGTGGGAGGGCCTCTCCCAATGCTCCTCAAAACACAGTCCCTGGACCAGCAGCCTCAGAGTCACTTGGGACCTTGTTAGAAATGCAGATTCCCAGGCATCACCCCAAACTTACTGAATCAGAAACTTCTGGGGTTGAGGCCTAGCAATCTGTTTACCCAACCCTCCAGGTGATTCTGGTGTTTGCTAAAAATTGAGAACCACTAGCCCTGTCATTTTCCATGAAGGCCTTTGCTACTCTCTATACCACATAGTGGGACAGGACCTAGAAATTGGCATTTTAAAAGCTTCCTTGTTATTCCTGATACAGGTGGCTCATTTTCACTGGCTTACATTTTAAGAGAGAATGTAGTAATGTTATTCAGAATATGCTTTCACAGTATAAGAGCAGACATTCAGGATAAAGAAACGGTGGTATATATATATATATATATATATATATATATATATATGCAATGGAATATTACTCAGCCATAAAAAAGAATGAAATAATGCCATTTGCATCAATATGGATGGACCTAGAGATTATCATACTAAGTGAAGTAAGTCAGACAGAGAAAGACATGTCATATGATTATCACTTATATGTGAAATCTAAAAAAATGATACAAATGAACTTATTTATAAAACAGAAGTAGACTCACAGACATAGAAAACAAACTTATGGTTACCAAAGGGGAAAGGGGGTGGGGGATAAATTAGGAGTTTGGGATTAACAGATACACACCACTATATATAAAATAGATAAACAACAAGGACCTGCTGTATAGAACGGGGGACTATATTGAATACCTTGTCATAACCTATAATGGAAAAGAATCTGAAAAAGAGTATATATATATATATATATATATACACACACACATACACACACTCATATATATATATATATATGCGTATTACTGAATCTCTTTGCTGTACACCTGAAACTAACACAGCATTGTAAATCAACTATACTTCAGTTAAAAAAAAAAAAGAGTGAACATTTATAAAGAGCTTGGTATCCAGCAAATGTCAAGGATCTCGTGTACATGCAATTTAAGGTAATAAATTGATGTTTAAACACTCATTATCATAACCAATATTGGCTTTTATAAGACATCAAACCACAGGTATGTTTACACAGTGTCTCCTGACACCCACAATGGGAGTGAAGCCACTGTAAAGAGCACAGAGCGTGAAGTTCCAGTCCTTGCTTTTCTCAGCTGCATTCTTTACCTGCCTGCTCATCGCGTGGTGCTGGCGGCCCTGAGGACGAGGGACTAGGAAGACAAGAGAAAATAGTTTCCCAAAGGCAGATGTCTTCAATTAAAACATGAAGGCAGAAATCTAAGTCAGATTGGGAAAGGTAGTCCTGGGTGGGGTGTGAGTCAGGATGAAGAGGAATATGAATAGGAGTCAAA
Source organism: Phocoena phocoena (assembly GCF_963924675.1). Lineage (NCBI taxonomy): Eukaryota > Metazoa > Chordata > Mammalia > Artiodactyla > Phocoenidae > Phocoena > Phocoena phocoena. Next base: position 60,291,363 of record NC_089220.1, read on the forward strand.
AAAAAAAAAAAAACAGCAAGAAAGAAAAGAAGGAAGGAAGGAAGGCAGGGAAGGAAGGAAGGAAGGAAAAGCATTGTTAATCAGTTTGTTTTAAAGTCTTACTTCCCATCTCTTTTGCCAACATTATGCTCATATTAAATCAGCACCTGAGAACCATGACCTGCCGCTTATCTTAATGCAGCAGAACTATTTCCTGTGGTTAGAATGTAAGTGCCATGGGATCAGGAACCACGTCAATCTTGTGACCACGCTACTCCAAACCCTGATCAATCAGTGAGGCCCGAGGCAGCTTTACTGTGAAGGTAAGCCTCCGGCTTCCTCCCTTGCACAGGTCACTTTTAATATACATAATTTTATTTTTGTAATTTTTTATTATTTTTCTTAAAGAGGACCTTGAAAATGATATAATCTCCAGATCTCCTCAAACGTGGATCCACCTCTGGTTAGGAGGTGACTAAATTGAGGTGAAATATGCTTGGACAGAGGTCAGTGAGAGCATGACAAGGGAAAAGATTACATCAATATATAGAAGAAAATCAGCTATATACCTGGTGATTGACTGGATTGTGGAAGGAGGAAAAAAAAAAAAAGTGAGCAATTCCGTTTCTTTCTTTGACGGTATTATTTAGTTCAAAGGTAAATCATATGTAACGACAGGCTATCTGGATATCAACTAATATATAAAAGGCACCTCAATGATTCAATTCTTGCCGAAATAGAGAAATAGCTAAATTCCATTATAATTAGGTGGATTGCAAACTGGTTAAGTGACTGTACCACATGACACTGAAAGGAGTTTCTAGGAGTGCCTGAATTGCCTAGGTCTTTGTAACTCTTGTTTTCAATATGTTTGTCATTTGGACCAAATTATAAGCATATGACTAAATGTATTAGCATATGTGATGTGTTTTGGAGAAGACCAGAAAATTAAGCTAAAAACTCAAAAGGATGCAGAATTAGACTCTATAAATCCTTTTAATTGGGATACATGACTTGGCAGCAACATTGTTAAAACTGCCTGAGCTCACTTCATGTTGAGTATGTGATGTCCACCTATGAAGGCTAATGTCATCCTAGGCCACATTAATAGAAATGGTTTCTTGACTCTAGAATGAGGGAGGAATGGTAGCCTCATTTGGCTTCAGAATATTCACTGTTGTCTTCAAACAGTGGGTTGTTGATATGTTCTATCTGACAAGACAGGTTCTATTTAACCCCTCTGAGGATAAAACTAGGGTCAGTATCAGTAGGTTTGATTTTTATTGTAATTACTTTTTACTAGAGATATAAAAGGTAGAAGTGTGTTAGTGAGTGGCCCATTGTATGTGTTCAATTATAGGCTGAAAGACAGTCACTTAGTAGGCATTTTTAAGGGAGAAAAGCATTAGGTAGTCGGTTATTTCATGTAATTTAAGGTATCTTTTTAAACTCAGTGTTTTCAAGATTCTATTACTCTATGACTCCTTGATAATTTTTACTTAAACTCCATGTTGTTGGTCCAACTCCTTCTGAGTTGTTCTTTTAACTACTAGAACTGGCAGCAACCCACAGTATGTTCCTTTCTGTGTTTCCAGAGTTTCCTTTCATGGATCCAAAAGATAAATTCTTACTGAGAACTAATCTACTATTTATTTTTCTGTTCAAGAAGAATTCAGTTTATTCATCTATAGTAAGGCTTAATAAAGTGTAGTTTCTGGCAAAATTAAAAGGGTTAAATAAATTATCTTCACACAATAAAGATAATATATAGACATCTATGGTGAAAGGCCCATTCAGCTTATAAACTGTAACCTGATCGTTCTGGATTTTTCAGTTCAAGTTTTTTCCGAAAAAGACTCTGTAGTCATACTCTCCAGAGTTCTCAGCCACGTACCTATTCAATTAGCATTAATAAAACATAAGATCAACTATCTTTTGCCCAAAGAGTTATGCTAGAAAATATTCTCTTAAAGATTATCCTTCTATTTGGTGAATTAACCAAATTTTCACAGTAAAAATATTTGGGATCTTGTATTACTGGGACTAGTAACACTTACTTAATTCTCTTAAAGGTCAATGAATAAAAAGGACATTCAGTAACAAAAGAGACAGGAGAATTAACTTTAATGAGCAGTTATCATTACCAAAGCATTCTTTTATAAAATAACAAAGAATGATGACCAAATTTAGATTTAATTTTATAGTCTCTATGAAACAAGCTAATTAATTCTTCAATATGATCACCATAATTAAAAGGGGAAAATCTCCTATTGGTTAGTTGAACTTATTTAAATATCATGAACAGTCATGGGAAAAGGTAAAACAAAAAGTCAAGATGAGGAATCAATAATCATGTTCAGAAAATAATGAAATCAAATAGTGTATCTAACTGAATATAACCATTATAAAAGGAGATGAGAGAGAAAAGTGTTATTACAGTACTTGTATATATTTTTTTGTCCCCCAACACCTTTGTAAATTAGGATTTGCCCTATTGCTTCACTGAAGTCTTCACAGGAAACTTGGAAATATTAGACTGCAGTTGGCCTCTGGGTTACACCTGGCAGTTTATTCTTTGCAACTGAAACTATTCAGGAACACTTGCAATTTAACTGCTTTCAAAGAAACCAGTGGAGAAAGATATATTCAGTAAAAAGCAATAAGGTTGTACTTAAATGACTCAGTTTTAAAATTATCCATCATATATGGCATAGGCTGTTACTGAGCAGTGGTCTACCACGTTCTATTATAATCAACATGTGATAAAGTTAAGAAATTGATATTTACTTTTATAGAAACAATAGTAGGAAAATATGTGGAATTTTTGGTTCTTGTTTCAATGAAGTATATAAGACAAGAACAAATTCTGTACTTACAGGTTTTTAAATTTATCTTGAGTGCCTTTTATTATATCATCATCACCATCATCATCATATACTATTATATTTAACTACTGTCATGGAATCTAATGTTGACCTCACAATTCACCTGTAGTATTGCAAATCCAATAGAGTCTCAGTAATAGAAAGGAAGTCTTTTTTTGTTCTTTTCTTTGGCCATGCTGCACGGCATGTGGGATCTTAGTTCCCCAACTAGGGATCAAACCTATGCCCCCTGCAGTGGAAGCATGGAGCCCTAACCACTGGACCTCCAGGGAATTCCAGAAAGTCTTAATAGGTAACCTAAAAGACTCCTATTTGGATATAGAGCTTATGTTCACTATAACACCGTTAGCAGGGCTCAAGAATATCAGCTAGACAAATAAGAGCTGTAGGATTTAGTGAGTCATTCCAGAAAGAAGCACAAATCAATTCAAGCACAAACTGGTTTCTCTGCTCAAATGCCACCTTCTTCGAGAAGCCTTTCCTGATCACCCGTCTAAAATAGCTCTTTCATAGTCACTGTCTAATCATTTACATATTTTTTCCATAGCATTCATCTTTACCTGATGCTGTGTAACATGCTGATTTGTTTATTATCTCTTTCACCTGCTAGAATGTAAGCTCCACGAGGACCAAGGTGTTTAATTTGTTCATAGTCCTACAAGCTGAAAAAAAATGCCTAAAAAATTGGTGACTTTCAATAAATACTTATTAAATGAATGCAACTCAGGGGAGGTCAAATATCTGCCAGTGGATGAAAAGTGAAATCCTTCTGTCTTGTAGACATTTGGGATACTGAACACCTTTTACCCAGACTAAAAGCTAAAAGCATAAAAATAATGCAAACTTCCCTGAACCCAATTTTTCTCAGTGTGATAGTAGAATACATAAAGAGTCTAAAAAACCTGTAAAGCTTCCTTATGAAAAACAATTATACTCTAAATTTTGGTCATAAATAAGAGTCCAGATTTTTTGCAGCCTCCCTCTTCTATTGAACTGATCACAAGGGCACAACCACCAATGTTGAAACGATTGAATACACACAATCAGATAAGTAGAATATTCTAAGCAATTAGAATGCAGTTATAGTCCACTGCTCTCAAGAGTAAATTAAAAAACAAATTTAGAAATATTCTGGGAATAATTAGTACCAGAGAAGTTGAACTGAATGTAAAAGAAAACATTTATAATACATGAGATACTTTTAATATGTTCATGAAATTTTTTAGCATTTATGATTGTGTTGGGGTTAATTATTTTGGCAAAGGAAAGGATTTGAGAACTGTGGCAGTCAGATCAGTAAGCCACAGGAAGCTGTTTTACTCCATTACTTAGGGTTTTCAGTGAGTTTACATAGTGCTTGTGGGACTACGAAGCTTCAGGGATTTTATCTCATGGGGTCCGGAACTGCTGGGAGAACCCACTGAGGAGAACTGTTGATTCTCACATCCTATGTGGGAAGGAAAAAAAACAAAAAGACATTTAGCGAAAATAGACATCGCACCAAACACGGAAAGATCATCTGATTGCAACTGAGGCAAAACCAGAGATATCCTTGCATTGAAGCAGTGATGTTTTTGGTAGCAGCCAATTTGAATTAAGAAATGGAAGTATCCGTACTTTCTTTCTGTGAAGGTAGTGGTACTGTTTTTGTTTTTCTTTCCCATTAGTTAGCAAGCATAAAGCAGTAATTGGAAAAAACTTGGTAATAATCCTACGCTCTTAATTTTTACTTGAAAGACAAATCGCAAGGAATATGTCATTTTAAAAAAACTGTGAGAAGTTCCCTGAGAAAAGGAATGTTTGTTTTCTCATAAGCAGCCAAATACCCTTAATGACACAATTGCAGGACTCTGACACTATGGCCCATTTTGAAATTTCATGAAAATAGGAAGTTAGTATAGAGAATGTAAATTCCAATCAAATCGTCATTACTCTGTTTGTTTGGTTCTGTTTACTTATGTCTTTTAGCTTTTTGCTTTTAAAGCACTGGCAATTTCATCCTTTCTTAGTTCCATTTAATATTTTCAGCACTCTGCCCTTTTGTTATATGCAAGAAATGCTCACTCCCCTCTCCCCGCCCCACCAACCCCATATCCTATTTGCTTTGCTGTCTTATTCAGCACGGAATAAACAGCGTTGTTTGTAAAAGAGGAACCCAAATCGATGTTTGATACGCAATAGGCAGTTTCTCAGTTCAGATGGCCAACTTGCTTCTAACATTCTTTTCTTAACATTCTCTATTTTATACAAAAATAAGCTTCAGCTGCATAGCACAGGGAGATCAGCTCAGTGCTTTGCGATCACCTAGAGGGGTGGGATAGGGAGGGTGGGAGGGAGACACAAGAGGGAGGGGATATGGAGATATAAGTGTACATATAGCTGATTCACTTTGTTATAAAGCAGAAACTAGCACAACATTGTAAAGCAATTATACTCCAATAAAGATGTAAAAAAAAATAAGCTTCATATTTAATATCAACTGGGAGAAAGAAAACCATAATATGGAATAGCATTATCATAAAAAGGCATTGTTATAAAAAGACATTATTCTTAGAGTTTTAACTAGAAAGCACTAATTCCTGCCCATTTTCTTGCCCAAAGCCTGAAAAATACTCTGCATATTTAAAGAACATAGTAATAAAAATCTTGCTTTGATTTTCTTCCTTGCCTAATTTTTCAACACATTCTAACTGATTTTAGCATATTTTGTTTTCATTTTAGGAGAGTTATTTTAGTCCCATCTTTTATTTGACTTCATACTTCATTCTTTTCCTCCCTTTTCATTTTCCTGATTGAAACTTGATATATTCAAAGCAGGAAATGAATAAGAATAGCCTTCCAGGTTATTTCCTGAAGATAAAACTCAGCTTCAAATCCAAGGAAAATAAAACTGAATTTCAATACCTAATTAAGGATTCTGAATAACAGAACAATTTGAGAATTTTTTTTTTTATCAAGTGTTTTACAATGCCTAATTATTCTTCAAGATTTGGTATCTGGCAACTCACTAGTGCTCTGTACTCTTCAGATCACTGAGTGACTTTTGCATTTTATCAACTGAAGATTGATAAAAGTTTTGAGCATTGTAAGTTTTCTACAGCACTGCACTTTGGATTACGGGAACTGCACTATTTGTTTTGCCATGGGTTTCAAAACTTATCTTTCTTGTATTTTAATGAGGCGACACACATCTTCAAGCTGTCATGCTACTAAGCCTAGGTCAGCAGGCCACTGCTGGCTTTCCCTCCCTGGTCCTCAACTCCTCCCCAGCCCCCATTCTCCCTCTCAGCTCTTGGGCAACCTCCTTCACTTACACACAAAGCAGGGATTCAAGATGCAGTGCTTTGATATTGGTTAAAGACCATAAGTTCTTGCTGTTAACGACCACAATATTTAGCTTGTTAACACAGTGACATCAGGCTTCCTAACGTCTTGCAGACTCCATGGGATGAAAGGCGGCAGTGGCAAGGAATATTAAGAACCCTTATCCACAACCACTCAATGAAAAGGGTACATTCTTAAGGAAAAAAATGCTTCCTCTTCAAAGGGTTATGGGGTAACAGATAAAACACAGAATTAAAGGCTTAGAAGGATGGGGGATGGCAGAATGGAGAAAGGAACCAACCCTGAGAAGCTAATCAATCTAACATGGTTCAGGAACATATACTGTCTCCAATCCTTTTCTAAGTTCTATACCTTCTGGTCAAGAAGGGTTATATATCAATTTAACATAGTTATTTTCAAATAAAGTTTTCTTTCCTGGCCTTAGGAATTATTGTCAACATGATTTCAGGGTCAAAATACTAAAATTATTGAAAAATATAAACATCTAGTTTGTTTTGTTTTATTCTAAAAAATATTGGACTAAGACAAGTTTGAAGTGTCTGAACATTACTGAAACATGAGATTATGCTTCAATATGTCTTAGACATCTTGAAACTGGTGCTTCTGAAATTATCTAGAGATTGAGTTTCCATTAGGCAAAATAAAAAGTCCAGGGCTATTTTATCCTCCCAGTGCAGAACTGTTGCACAACAGAAAAAAGGAATGTGGTGTGATTTGTATACTTAACAGAGAAGGCACATGTCAGATTGCTTTACCAAATTCTAGAAAATAAGAACACTGTTCTATTTTTTTTTTCCTCTTGCTAGGGTCTGGGAGAAATAGGTTCTGATTCATTCACTTATTCATTAATTCATTCAAAGAACCTTGCCCAAATTATAGCTGCCTACCCAGTAATGCTTGTTGAGCAAGTGAAAGAATCAAGAATTATTTTATCATCTGAAAACTTCTTGGTAAATTCGGTAAAGGGCTTGGTAAAACACATTGCTGGGCCCTTCTCATCACTAAGTTTGAGAGGAGGCCAAGAATTTGCATTTCTAATAGTTCCCAAGGCACTGGTGCTGCTGCTCCGTAGAATCATACTTTGAGAACGCTAGTCAACGCCACCAATGTTTGTTATACAGATTTTGTTTGAATTGATGGAGGCATTTACTTGCTGTAACTGAATTTTTAAAAAAACCAAAAAAGTGTGTTTGTTTCTCCCAAAAGAAAATTGTCTATCCTTCTCCAGATAACAGTGGGGAGTAATCAGTCAAGTAGAACAATTCTTGTTAGCCTTTTAGGTTACCTGCTGTGGTAACACTTCACTGCAGGGGCTTCCCCTGATTTAGCAGATGCCCTGGGATGTAGCTCAGGTGATGGACATAGGTGGAAAGGTCAGTGCCTTCAGGGCAGGAAGCTCTCAGGGAAATGAGAGTTCTGTGAATTTAAATAAGTACTATTAGATGAGAGCTGAGGGTTACTCTTCCCTAGTTAGCTGTTTTTCCACATTTTCCTTTATTGTTGCTACCAGCATTCTGACTTAAATCTTAAATACTTAAACTTAAAATCTTTGCCTGGATAGTTGACTTCTTGATAAATACTCATAAAAAGGTAAATTTGTCTCTCCTCATCCCTTCATGTTAGTCTTGGGCAAGTTCAACTCCTAACCTGCTTTTCTTCTCACTTTACATGTTCTTCCTGGGGCATCTCATTTGCTAAAGCAGCATCTACCATCTACAAGGTCCAGCATGCCAAGTCCACTTTCTCTAGCCCAAATTCATTCTAATTTCAGGTAACTTTTAAACAATTTCATTTAGATGTCTCATATACATCTCAGCTGGTCAGAGGAAACCCAGTTGGTTGGCTGCCTAGATGTTTCCCAGGGTGGAATGGGGTGAATTTATCATAGTTCAGGTCCAGGCCTCAGCCTTTCAGGTTCATGAACCTGATCTTATCTAATGCTCTAATGTCAGCTATAGATAGGGGAACTGAATGATTCCAGTAAGTTTACAAGAAACATTAAATTCCCAATTTTCTAATTTATAATACAAATAAAAAGTTTCATATGGATCAGTGTATCTGCAAATCCCCCCGCTTCTTTCTCTCTCTCTCTTTTTCTCTCTTTCTCCAGATATCAATAAAAGATGCCACATGATAAGCAGAACTAGAGCTCTGACCTCACTGGAGATATTATATCCAGGCCAAGAGAGAGCACATCTATGCCCCTTTGAGGGGCTACTTCTCTAATAGTATGTTAGTTGCCATCTCCATATTCTGTCTTTCATATCAATGGAAAGTGCTGAACACACATCACCACCTCTACTGTGACAAATTATCTTCTAAAGTTATCCTGTTTCAGACTGGAACAGGGAGCTGTTAGACTATCCCAGAGCAATTATATATATGCTAACATAGCTTGACCTTGTCTGTACTTCACAACTCTGGTTGAGAAAATGTTACATCTAGCTTATATCTAACTAATCTTATTCATGAAGTGTTATTTTACACATTGACTCTCAGGTTCTGGGGCATCCTTGTCTTACTCTTATATTTTCTGTCTTGGTTAATGGAATCAACATGTACTGTCACTTAGAATCTCAGAGTCATCCTTTTGACTTCTTCTGTTCCCCTGGCTACCACATTAAATCAAACACCTGCAAAACCTCCTAACTCTCTTCCTTTTTCCAACCTTTCCAATCCATTCTCAATATTGCTGACAATGTCAAACACAGCCTGCCATTTCCTTATTCAAAGCTTTCAATGACCTATATTTTTAAACTTCTTAGTATGAAATACAAGCTATTCTTGATCTGAGTTCTATAGACTTCTTCAGCCTCATCTCCACCACTTATCCAGATGTGCATCCCATGCTCCAGCAATACTAAATTACTGTCAGTTCCCTGAATTGCCACAATCTTTCACCCATGCTTCTGTACCCGTGTTCACCCAATCTGGACTATTCAGCCTTCCACTTTCTTTTTAAATCATGACAGAGTAGAGTCAATTACTTATGCAGAGCCCTTCTTTTATTTCTGTTTTATTTGCTTATTGAGGCAGATACCACATTATTTTTATTTTTATAACTATGTAATAAATTCTACTTTCCTCTTTGCTCTTCATTTAAAAATGAAGGTTCCTCAGACTTCAGACTATACTCCAAAGCTACAGTAATCAAGACAGTATAGTACTGGCACAAAAACAGAAACATAGATCAATGGAACAGGATAGAAAGCCCAGAGATAAACCCACACACTTATGGTCACCTTATCTTTGATAAAGGAGGTAAGAATATACAATGGAGAAAAGACAGCCTCTTCAATAAGTGGTGCTGGGAATATTGGACAGCTACATGTAAAAGAATGAAATTAGAACATTCCATAATACCATACACAAAAATAACCTCAAAATGGATTAAAGACCTAAATGTAAGGCCAGACACTATCAAACTCTTAGAGGAAAACATAGGCAGAACACTGTATGACATAAATCACAGCAAGATCCTTTTTCACCCACCTCCTAGAGAAATGGAAATAAAAACAAAAATAAACAAATGGGACCTAATGAAACTTAAAAGCTTTGAACAGCAAAGGAAACCATAAACAAGATGAAAAGACAACCCTCAGAATGGGAGAAAATATCTGCAAATGAAGCAACTGACAAAGGATTAATCTCCAAAATTTATAAGTCGCTCATGCAGCTCAATATCAAAAAAAAAACCCAACCCAAAAATGGGCAGAAGACCTAAATAGACATTTCTCCAAAGAAGATATACAGATTGCCAACAAACACATGAAAGGATGCTCAACATCACTAATCATTAGAAAAATGCAAATCAAAACTACAATGAGGTATAACCTCACACCAGTCAGAATGGCCATCATCAAAAAATCTAGAAACAATAAATGCTGGAGAGGGTGTGGAGAAAAGGGAACCTCTTGTTGGTGGGAATGTAAATTGATACAGCCACTATGGAGAACAGTATTAAAAAGCAAAAAATAGAACTGCCATATGACCCAGCAATCCCACTACGGGTCATATGCTCTGAGAAAACCATAATTCAAAAAGAGTCATGTACCACAATGTTCATTGCAGCTCTATTTACAATAGCCAGGACATGGAAGTAACCTAAGTGTCCATCGACAGATGAATGGATAAAGAAAATGTGGCACATACATACAATGGAATATTACTCAGCCATAAAATGAAACGAAATTGAGTTATTTGTAGTGAGGTGGATGGACCTAGAGACTGTCATACAGAATTAAGTAATTCAGAAAGAGAAAAACAAATACCATATGCTAACACATATATATGGAATCTAAAAAAAAAAAAAGAGGTTCTGAAGAACCCAGGGGCAGAACAGGAATAAGGACGCAGACATAGAGAATGTACCTGAGGATACGGGGGTGGGGGGGAAGGGTAAGCTGGGATGAAGTGAGAGAGTGGCATGGACATATATATACTACCAAATGTAAAATAGATAGCTAGCGGGAAGCAGCCGCATAGCACAGGTAGATCAGCTCGGTGCTTTGTGTCCACCTGGAGGGGTGGGATAGGGAGGGTGAGCGGGAGACGCAAGAGGGAAGAGATATGGGAACATATGTATATATATAACTGATTCACTTTGTTATAAAGCACAAACTAAAACACCAGTGTAAAGCAATTATACTCCAATAAAGATGTAAATAAATAAATAAATAATGGGTAAAAAAAATGGTTTCTTAGTTATTCATTAGTGTTTATTTTTATAAATATATTTTATAATTGTTTCTGGCTTCCTCAATAATCTTTATGAAATTTTTATTAAAATGATATCAAAGTGGTAGACTTATCCTTTAAATGTTAAGTCGTCTCATTCATATGCATAATTTACCTCTCCACTAATTCACATCTTTTTTTAATATTCTTTAATAAAGTTTTTAAAAGTTCTCCGTAAAGGTCTTTTATTCTTCCTGTTACTTTCCAAAAATTTTATACCTTTTTTGTTGCTACTATTTCATTTATATTTTAATTTACAGTTGGTTATTGTTGATATAGAGAAACATGGTAGATTTTTTAAGTTGATATTTTATTCAATAAACTTGCTAAACTTCTATTAACTAATAAGTTATCTATTGGTTTTGTTGGTTTTCTATGTGGATGGTCATGCATTTGCAAATAATAATGGTTTTGTCATTTTCCTTCAAGTGTCCTTTCCTTTTTTATACCGAATTGCTACACTATGTTGAAGTTTAGTGGAGACACCAAGCACTCTTGTCTTGTTTCCAAACTTATAGGCAATGTGTCTAATATTTTTTTGTTGTAAAATTTACTGTAGGCTTTGGTTTAAAGGTCTTGTTAAATTAAGGAATGTCTCTTAAATTTTTCACTTTTGAGATTTTTTTTCTCTTAGTCTCTAAATTTTATCAAGTGCCTTTTCTGCATTGTTTTCTATATTAATTGAGATACATTTAGTAAATGAAATTGATAAATTTCCCAAATGTTGAATCATCCTTGCATTCCTGAGATAACTCCTCTTAATTATACTGTTATTTTTAATATCCTATCAAATTCAGTTAGCAATAATTTATTTAGAATTCTCATGTGTTAATAAGTGAAATAGACTTATGGATTTAAAAAAATTTTATACTATCCTTATCTAATTTGGAAGTCAAGGTTATACTAGTTTCATAAAATGCTTGAGCGTCTTTCTCTTTTTTTAATTATCTGAAACTTAAAAAATATAAGGATCATCTGTCCCTTGAATGTTTGATGGAAATCACCTGCAAAACTTTCTTGGTTAAACGTATCTCTTTCTTCTTTCCTTCCTTCCTTCCTTTCCTTTTTCTTTCTTTCTTTTTTTCTTTTTAAGAGTTGGCAACATCTTTGAATATTATTTCAAAACCTTTAATAATTACTAATCTATTCTTCAACTTTTATAATTTATTCTCATGCTAATTTTGGCATCTTTCCTTTTTCAGAAAAAGTACTTTATGTGCTCATATCTACTGAGGAATAGCACTACATCATATTCTCTCTTATTATATTTATTTCTACATTATCAATTCTGTTATATTTGTATCTGTGTTACTATATAATTGTAGCATGAACAGTGTTTATTATTAAATGGTCTTCAAGCATTTTTTCTAGTTTCTTATATTCCAGCCATTGGATATGCCATAATTTATTTAACCAGTCTGGTAGCAGATTGTATTTCCCAGAGGTAGCCACAATCTATGTCCCATCCCACATGCTCTTGACACTCCTTCCTTAAAAGACTAGGGTGACCCAATGGGTAGGGCTGGAATCTTCCACATTTTTCCTCAAAGGATTTCCTTTAGTAAAAGATACTCCCAAATTTGGCAGCCGTCTGCTTCATATTTGGGGTTCCCTACTTCCATTTCCTATCTCTATGGCAATGTTAAGACTAAAAAATAGACAATAAAAACCTGATTTATCAATATATCTCAGTGGCTGTTGCAGCAGAAGTCACAGAGTAGAACCCAAATCAATGGACTACTTTTCTACTATCAGTGTCCTCTTTCAGGGCATAGTGGTTCCTGATTTCTTGCACCCAAACCAGTTCTCTGGCTTGTGATTTCTAAGAAGGAAATTTTCACCTAATGTTTGTCATAAACATTAACCTTATAAAATGCTTAAGCAGCTTTTGCATTTTTTAATAATGTCTCTCTCCTTTTTAATAGTTTGCTTCTCATCTGTAAAAGAATGTTAAAGTGTAGTTATGTACTTCAGAAATTGTGAGGAGAGGTACAGTCTCATTTAGGAGTTTTATGGTCTTAGATTCCTATAACAAGGAGTGTAATCTCTCATGCAGGATGCACTTAAAAGCGTTCTCATTTGAGGCAAGGAAAAGTTCCTTGAAATAAAAATTAGAGGATATGAATACTTTGGAAACTCTTATATAATTGTCCTTATAAAAGGCTGCTTCTATTATACATCCTATCTATAGGTCTAATTTTCCCAGAGACAGGTATTTAGAGCTGAACATAATTATTTTAAGATGGGCCATGCTGCCATTTTTTCAAGCAGATAAAAGCATAAAAAATCCTGCACAGAAAAAATCTCCAGTTCAAAAGATGAAAGCTAATTTTGTTCATCCCATTGTTACACATTATTTTGTTATAAAGAATCTAAAGAAACAACTGAGATACTGTTTAATACTCATGTAAATTTGGACCTGTATCATAGTTAAAGACAATATTCCAGAATGATTATTCAAGAAACAATTGTCTAATAAGAGTTGCGGTTATAAAATTCACACCAGCACATGCTTAGATTGACGAGTTACCGTAGTCCTAACCATAGAGTGAAAAAGTTTATTTCTTAAGGATATTCTTAACTCTTTCCAAAGTTACTTTGTTCCAAGATTTGTAATTTTCTTAATACCATATTAGAATCTTTGTCGTCATCATTAGCCAATGTGTTTATTCAGTCGTTTGAATAGCTTTGATCTGAAAGTACCAAGATAAGCTTCCTGGAGACTTAACCTTCTCTCCTTAAAAAAAAAAAAACTTTCCAGTAAACATTGAGAGTTGTTTTGGAGCATGATCCAACTGCTTTCCTCTCTCACGTACTCTGTGCTTTAATGACTCATAACACTCAAATAAACTGAAATTTAAATAGGAAAGTTTTATGAATTTAGAATAGTCTAGTCAGAGATCATAGGCAAATCTAAAATCATTACACATTCTGCATTTATTCTGATTTCTGCCCTGGTTTCCCATGAAATGAGAGGAAATGGATATGGATATGTGAATTTATGTTTCCTTTGTAAAGCATCTGCTCTAACTGGGTCAATGACAGGGTTACACCTGTTAAAATGGTGGGTTGATCATATGCATTAGCTTTCATTCCTTCCTCAAATCCAAGTAACACAACAATAAAAGGATTTTTAAAATAGCATAACAAGGACAAAGATAATTGGAGAGAGCACAATGGTGGCAAATTATGCGAAACTGGAAAGCAGATGGACTAGAAAGTTAAATCTTAAATTGGCAGTGGGTATTTGAGGAACAACTTAATTTTATGCAGAAGAATTCTCAAAAGATTCAAATTAATGATACCACTAACCTCTGGGGGAAGGTTGGGGCTGAAAATTAAATTATAACTGTTAGTCTTTTTTAAAAAGACAGTCTCAAGTCCTCTCCCCTTCTCTGTGAAGCTGGATGACAGCTCCTCCTCATTCCAGGAGTTTTAATCTCTGCAAAGTTAAAATATACTGTCTCCAGACTTGAAAGACTATACATTAAAACAGGGGATGAGCAGCCAGACTTTTGCCCTCCAGGTAGGAGATTAGAAGCACCTTCTGTGAGGACTCTAACTAGTCTAACTAGTCCAGAGGAAAGAATATTAAATCCTGACTGACACTGGAGGTTCTACTATAGAAAGGCCCTCAGATAGCAAGTCACATACTTACGCACACAGCTTTCAATACACTGTTTAGTTCATTCCTCTTAAATCCAAAAGAGCAGACTAGATGCCTATAATATTCAGAGAATAGAGCAGAGGTAGGTTTTAGAAGCCAAAGTTGGGGACAAAGAAGATTCTAAAAGTAACCAAGAAGAAAAAACAGGTTTCCTAAGAAGGATTAAGAAGAAGAATGTCTTGGCTATCACAAAGACAACTGGAATGTGGAAAACAATTGAGTAATGCCTCATAATACTAAGGGAACATTATTTTCTTCCTAAGACTCCAGACCCAACAGATACCCACTAAATGCAAGAGTAAACCAAAGTCATTGTCAGACATGCAGAGTCTCCCTGGAGGATGTGCTCCATGAAAATAAGGGAATAAACAAAAGAGAGAGAGACAGACAGACAGAAAGACACATATAGAGAGGCAGACACAGGTTCCAGGAGGTAGCACAAGAGAGAGACAATGGTGAAAGCAGTTCCCAAGACTGCAGAGCTCTAGCAAACTCAGAGATGCATCAAACTATGTTGGAGAACATTTAGCCTCTAAGAGACCTCTTCAAGAAGGAAAGGCTAGGACACCAGGGTACTTATGAACAAAGAACAGAGTTAATAATATGGGAAATGGGTTCAGGGTATACTTGAACTCTCTGTACTATCCTTGCAACTTTTTTGTGAATCTAAATCTATTCTAAAAGAAAAATTTATTTAAAAAATAGAACCAGGGAGACCTTCAAGATGGCAGAGGAGTAAGACATGGAGATCACCTTCCTCCCCACAAATACATCAAAAATACATCTGCATGTGGAACAATTCCTACAGAACACCTACTGAACGCTGTCAGAAGACCTCAGACTTCCCAAAAGGCAAGAAAATCCCCACATACCTGCGCAGGGCAAAAGAAAAATGAAAAAACAGAGACAAAAGAATAGGGATGGGACCTGCACCAGTGGGAGGGAGCTGTGAAGGAGGAAAAGTTTCCAAAAAATAGGAAGCCCCTTCACTGGTGGAGACGGGGGGTGAAGAAGGGGGGAAGCTTCTGAGCCACGGAAGAGAGCGTAGCAACAGGGGTGCAGTGGGCAAAGTGGAGAGATTCCAGCACAGAGGAGCGGTGCCGACCAGCACTCACCAGCCCAAGAGGCTTGTCAGCTCACCTGCCGGCGTGGGTGGGGGCTGGGAGCTGAGGCTCGGGCTTCGGAGGTCGGATCCCAGGGAGAGGATGGGTTGGCAGCGTGAACACAGCCTGAAGGGGGCTAGTGCGCCACAGCTAGCCGGGAGGGAGTCCGGGAAAAAGTCTGGACCTGCCTAACAGGCAAGAGACCATTGTTTCAGGGTGCGAGGAGAGGGGATGCAGAGCACCGCCTAAATGAGCTCCAGAGATGGGCGAGAGCCACGGCTATCAGCGCGGACACCAGAGACAGACGTGAGACGCTAAGGCTGCTGCTGCAGCCACCAAGAAGCCTGTGTGCAAGCACAGGTCACTATCCGCACCTCCCCTCCCAGGAGCCTGTGCAGCCCGCCACTGCCAGGGTCCCGTGATCCAGGGACAACTTCCACAGGAGAACACACAGCGTGCCTCAGGCTGTTGCAACGTCATGCTGGCTTCTGCCACTGCAGGCTTGCCCCGCATTCCGTACCCTTCCCTACCCCACTTGACACCTGAGTGAGCCAGAGCCCCCGAATCAGCTTCTATTTAAACCCTGTCCTGTCTGGGCAGGAAAGAGATGCCCTCAGGTGACCTACATGCAGAGGCGGGGCCAAATCCAAAGCTGAAACCCAACAGCTGTGTGAACAAAGAAGAGAAAGGGAAATTTCTCCTTGCAGCCTCAGGAGCAACAGATTAAATGTCTGCAATCAACTTGATGTACCCTGCATCTGTGGAGTACCTGAATAGACAACAAATCATCCCAAAATTGAGGTGGTGGACTTTGGGAGCAACTGTAGACTTGGGGTTTCCTTTCTGCATCTAATTTGTTTCTGGTTTTATGTTTATCATAGTTTACTATTTAGAGCTAATTATGATTGGTAGATTTGTTTATTACTTTGGTTGCTCGCTTCCTTTTTATTTTTCCTTTTTCTCTTTTTGTGAGTGTGTATGTGTATGCTTCTTTGTGTGATTTTGTCTGTATAGCTTTACTTTTACCATTTCTCCTAGGTTCTGTCTGTCCTTTTTTTTTTTTCAGTATAGTTTTTAGCACTTGTTTTCATTGGTGGATTTGTTTTTTCATATGGTTGCTCTCTTCTTTCTATCTTTTTTCTTTTTACTTTTTAATAATGTTTTCTAATTTTTTATTTTAATTATTTTATTTTATTCTTTTCTTTCTTTCTTTCTTTTTCTTTCTCCCTTTTCTTCTGACAGGGTTTTGGTGCTCTGGCCAGCTGTCAGGCCTGAGCCTCTGAGGTGGAAGTGCCAAGTTCAGGGTGTTGGTCCACCAGAGACCTCCCAGCCCCATGTAATATCAGATGGAAACAAATCTCCCAGAGATCTCCATCTCAACCCTAAGACCCAGCTCCACTTGACAACCAGCAAGCTACAGGGCTGGACACCCTATGCCAAACAACTAGCAAGACAGGAATACAAACAAACCCATTAGCAGAGAGGCTGTCTAAAATCATAATACGGTCACAGACACTCCACAACACACCACCGGACGTGGTCCTGCCCACCACAGAGACAAGATCCAGCCTCATCCACCAGAACACAGGCAACAGTCCCCTCCACCAGGAAGCCTACACAACCCACTGAACCAACTTTACCCACTGGGGGCAGACACCAAAAACAACGGGAACTACAAACATGCGGCCTGCGAAAACGAGACCCCAAACACAGTAAGTTAAGCAAAATGAGAAGACAGAGAAATACACAGCAGTTGAAGGAGCAAGGTAAAAACCCACCAGACCAAACAAATGAAGAGGAAATAGGCAGTCTACCTGAGAAAGAATTCAGAGTAATCATAGTAAAGATGATCCAAAATATTGGAAATAGAATGGAGAAAATACAAGAAATGTTCAACAAGGACCTAGAAAAACTAAAGAGCAAATAAACATTGATGTAAACCATAATATTAAAAACTCTATAGAAGGAATCAATAGCAGAATAACTGAGAAAGAAAATAGGTAAGTGACCTAGAAGATAAAATAGTGGAAATAACTACCACAGAGCAGAATAAAGAATGAAAAACATAGAGGACAGTCTCAGAGACCTCTGGGACAACATTAAATGCACCAACATTCGAATTATAGGGATCCCAGAAGAAGAAGAGAAAAAAAAGGAACTGAGAAAATATTTGAAGAGATGATAGTTGAAAACGTCCCTAACAAGGGAAAGGAAATAGTCAATCAAGTACATGAAGCACAGAGACTCCCATACAGGATAAATCCATAGAGAAACACGCCAAGACCCATATTAATCAAACAATCAAAAATTAAATACAGGGCTTCCCTGGTGGTGCAGTGGTTGAGAATCCGCCTGCCAATGCAGGGGTCACGGGTTTGTGCCCTGGTCCAGGAAGATCCCACATGCTGTGGAGCAGCTGGGCCTGTGAGCCACGGCCGCTGAGCCTGTGCGTCCGGAGCCTGTGCTCCACAACGGGAGAGGCCACAACAGTGAGAGGCCCGCGTACCACAAAAAAAAAAAAAAAAAAAAAAATACAAAAGAAAATATTAAAAGCAGCAAGGGAAAGCAACAAAGTACATACAAGGGAATCCCCATAATGTTAACAGCTGATCTTTCAGCAGAAACTCTGGAAGCCAGAAGGGAGTGGCAGGACATATTTAAAGTGATGAAAGGGAAAAAACTACAACCAAGATTACTCTACCCAGCAAGGATCTCATTCAGATTCAACACAGTAATTAAAACCATTACAGACAAGCAAAAGCTAAGAGAATTCAGCACCACTAAACCAGCTTTACCACAAATGCTAAAGGAACTTCTTTAGGCAGCAAACACAAGAGAAGGAAAAGACCTAGAATAACAAACCCAAATGGTAATAGGAACATACATATCGATAACTACCTTAAATGTAAATGGATTGAATGCTCCAACCAAAAGCCATAGACTGGCAGAATGGATACAAAACAAGACCCGTATATATGCTGTCTACAAGAGACCCACTTCAGACCTAGGGACACATACAAACTGAAAGTGAGGGGATGGAAAAAGATATTCCATGTGAATGGAAATCAAAAGAAACCTGGAGGAATAATTCTCATATCAGACAAAATAGACTTTAAAATAAAGACTATTACAAGAGACAAAGAAGGACACTACATAATGATCAAAGAATCAATCCAAGAAAAAGATATAACAATTGTAAATGTTTATGCACCCAACATAGGATCACCTCAATACATAAGGAAAATGCTAACAGCCGTAAAAAGGGAAATTGACAATAACACAATCATAGTAGGGGACTTTAACACCCCACTTTCACCAATGGACAGATCATCCACAATGAAAATAAATAAGGAAACACAAGCTTTGAATGATTAAACAAGATGGACTTAACTGATATTTATAGGACATTCCATCCAAAAACAAGAGAATACACTTTCTTCTCAAGGAATCATGGAACATCCTCCAGGATAGATCATATTTTGGGTCACAAATCAAGCCTTGGTAAATTTAAGAAAACTGAAATCATATCAAGTATCTTTTCTGACCACAATGCTATGAAACTAGATATCAATTACAGGAAAAAATCTGTAAAAACTACAAACACATGGAGGCTAAACAGTACACTACTTAACCAAGAGATCACTGAAGAAATCAAAGGGGAAATCGAAAAATACCTAGAAACAAATGACAATGAAAACATGACGACCCAAAACCTATGGGATGCAGCAAAAGCAGTTCTAAAAGGGAAGTTTATAGCAGTACAATCCTACCTCAAGAAACAAGAAAAATCTCAAAGAAACAACCTAACCTTACACCTAAATCAATTAGAGAAAGAAGAACAAAAAAACCTCAATGTTAGCAGAAGGAAAGAAATCATAAAGATCAGATCAGAAGTAAGTGAAAAAGAAGTGAAGGAAACAGTAGCAAGGATCAATAAATCTAAAAGCTGGTTCTTTGAGAAGATAAACAAAATTGATAAACCATTAGCAAGACTCATCAAGAAAAAAGGGAGAAAAATCAATAGAATTAGAAATGAAAAAGGAGAAGAAACAAATGACACTGCAGAAATGCAAAGGCTCATGAGAGATGACTACAAGCAACTGTATGCCAATGAAATGGACAACCTGGAAGCAACGGACAAATTCTTAGAAAAGCACAACCTTCCGAGACTGACCCAGGAAGAAATAGAGAATCTAAATTGACCAATCACAAGCAGTGAAATTGAAACTGTGATTAAAAATCTTCCAACAAACAAAAGCCCAGGACCAGATGGCTTCACAGGCGAATTCTATCAAACACTTAGAGGAGAGCTAACAGCTATCCTTCTCAAACTCTTCCAAAATATAGCAGAGGGAGGAACACTCCCAAACTCATTCTACGAGGCCACCATCACCCTGATATCAAAACTAGACAAAGATGTCACAAAAAAGAAAACTACAGGCCAATATCACTGATGAACATAGATGCAATAATCCTCAACAAAACAGTAGCAAGGAGAATCCAACAGCATATTAAAAGGATCATACACCATGATTAACTGCAGTTTATCCCAGGAATGCAAGGATTCTTCAATATATGCAAATCAATCAATGTAATAAACCATATTAAAAAATTAAAGGAGAAAATCCATCTGATCATCTCAATATATGCAGAAAAAGCTTTCGACAAAATTCAACACCCATTTATGTTAAAAACCCTCCAGAGAGTAGGCATGGAGGGAAATTACCTCAACATAATAAAGGCCATATATGACAAACCCACAGGCAACATTGTTCTCAATGGTGAAAAAGTGAAACCATTTCCACTAAGATCAGGAACAAGACAAGGTTGACCAGTCTCACCATTGTTAGTCAACATAGTTTTGGAAGTTTTAGTGGCAGCAATCAGAGAAGAAAAAGAAATAAAAGGAATCCAAATTGGAAAAGAAGAAATAAAACTGTCACTGATTACAGATAACATGATAATATACATAGAGAATCCTAAAGATGCTACCAGAAAAATATGGGAGCTAATCAATGAATTTGGTAAAGTAGCAGGATACAAAATTAATGCACAGAAATCTCTTGTAATCCTATACACTACTGATGAAAAGTCTGAAAGAGAAATTAAGAAAACACTGCCATTTACCACTGCAACAAAAAGAATAAAATACGTAGGAATAAATCTAATGAAGGAGACAAAAGACCTGTATGCAGAAAACTATAAGACACTGATGAAAGAAATTAACGATGTTACAAACAGATTGAGAGATATACCATGTTCTTGGATTGGAAGAAACAACACTGTGAAAATGACTATACTACCCAGAGCAATCTACAGGTTCAGTGCAATCCCTATCAAACTACCAGTGGCATTTTTCACAGAACTAGAACAAAAAATTTCACAATCTGTATGGAAACACAAAAGACCCTGAATAGCCAAAGCAATCTTGAGAAAGAAAAACGGAGCTGGAGGAATCGACTTCAGACTATACTACAAAGCTACAGTAATTAAGACAGTATGGTATTGGCACAAAAAGCAGATATATAGATCAATGGAACAGGATAGAAAGCCCAGAGATAAACCCATGCACGTATAGTCACCTTATCTTTGATAAAGGAGATAAGAATATACAGTGGAGAAAAGACATCCTCTTCAATAAGTGGTGCTGGGAATACTGGCCAGCTACATGTAAAAGAATGAAATTAGAACACTCACTAAAGCCATACACAAAAATAAACTCAAAATGGATTAAAGACCTAAATGCAAGGCCAGACACTATAAAACTCTTAGAGGAAAACATAGGCAGAACACTCTATGACATAAATCACAGTAAGATCCTTTTTGACCCACCTCCTAGAGAAGTGGAAATAAAAACAAAAATAAACAAATGGGACCTAGTGAAACTTAAAAGCTTTTGCACAGCAAAGGAAACAGTAAGCAAGACAAAAAGACAACCCTCAGAATGGGAGAAAATATTTGCAAACGAAGCAACTGACAAAGGATCAATGTCTAAAACATGTAAGCAGCTCAGTACCAAAAAAAAAAAAACCCCAACCCAATCCAAAAATGGGCAGAAGACTTACATAGACATTTCTCCAGACAAGATATACCGATGGCAACAAACACATGAAAGGATGCTCAACATCATTAATCGTTAGAGAAATGCAAATCAAAACTACATTGAGGTATCACCTCACCCCAGTCAGAATGGCCATCATCAAAAAATCTACAAAAATAAATGCTGGAGAGGATGTGGAGAAAAGGGAACCCTCTTGCACTGTTGGTGGGAATGTAAATTGATACAGCCACTATGGAGAACAGCATGGAGGTTCCTTAAAAAACTAAAAATAGAACTACCATATGACCCAGCAGTCCCACTACTGGGCATATACCCTGAGAAAACCATAATTCAAAAAGAGTCATGTACCACAATGTTCATTGCAGCTCTATTTACAATAGCCAGGACATGGAAGAAACCTAAGTGTCCATCAACAGATGAATGGATAAAGAAGATGTGGCACATATATACAATGGAATATTACTCAACCATAAAAAGAAACGAAATTGAGTTATTTGTAGTGAGGTGGACGGATCTAGGGACTCTCATACAGAATGAAGTAAGTCAGAAAGAGAAAAACAAATACTTTACACTATCACATATAAAAAAAATGGTTCTGAAGAATGTAGGGGCAGGACAGGAATAAAGATGCAGACGTAGAGAATGGACTCGAGCACATGGGGAGGGGGAAGGGTAAACTGGGACGAAGTGAGAGAGTGGCATGGATATATATACACTACCAAATGTAAAATTGCTAGTGGGAAGCAGCCGCATAGCGTAGGGAGATCAGCTCAGTGCTGTGTCCACCTAAAGGGGTGGGATAGGGAGGGTGGGAGGGAGACGCAAGAGGGAGGAGATATGGGGATATATGTATACATATAGCTCATGGATTTTGTTGTACAGCAGCAACTAACACCCTATTGTAAAGCAATTATACTCCAATAAAGATGTTAAAAAAAAAAAGAACCACATTGGCAGAGGAGACTTAGGAAAGTATGCACATATGTAGTTGGTGGTGGTTGAAGAAGAGTTAAGCCTTCATTTTTCTTCAGTCTCAAATCAGAATATCTAGAAGTTTAAATATAAACATATTATTTAAAGATGTGGAGGTCAATATAAATATACAAAGATGTGGAAAGTGGGGTGTTGGAAATAGGGATCAGTGGTCAGAGGAGTGCTATCTTAGTAACAAGTCTTGCTTCACTGTTTGACACTAAGTCATATGCATATATTACTTGATAAAAATAGAAAATAGATTTAAAAGAAAAAGACGCGGTCCACATATATTATCCAGATTTTCCAATGCAATTTTAGTGTCCAATGATCTTTCCCATTGCCCCCCCATATTCCCTTGTTAAATCATAGAGTGTTAAATCATATTTCCTTGTTAAATCATAGAGTTAAATCATAGTTTCACTACTGAAATTATGTCCAAAAGTATTATTGTATGTCCTGAGGTTAAAGAAAATTGTTTATTGTTTACACCAAGTATTTACTTCCATTTTCTAAAAGTGTATGTTATATCATGTCCCATTTTGTAAAAGCAAGGTAAAGTACAAACTAAAGAAGTTTTCATTGTATCTTCTTTATTTAATCAGATAGTCCAGGATACATGACATAACTTGTGTTTATACTTTTCCAAATACTTACAATTCTAAAAATACTTGAAGATGGATCAAGGAAATGTTTACAGTAAGAGTATTTATTCCATAGCTATTGTGTCACCTTTTGACTATCATTAAATTATTTATATATTTATTGGTAAAAGTGGGGATCTATTTATGCCATTTCTCCTTCATAAGCAGCAGGGCATAGAGTTAAATAGGTCCTACTCATCTTTAAATTATCTATGATGCTTCCAGAAATAATCAAGAAGCATCATAGATAGCATCATTGATTGATTAATCAATCATCTATATATATTGCACTTAGAATTTTTTCTCTGGTTGGTATAACTTGAATCTTTGTCACTTTTATCCCAGAAAATAAGATTTTCCTGTTGAAGTGCCATTCTTCTATGTCAGTCAGTTCCTTCATCTATTCAATGGGTCTGGTAACAATATGCATATGTCTCACATTGATTCAAATGTGTTTCAGTAGTTGTACCCTTGAAGTGTTTTTGCATTATCTCCAACATGCCTGTCCCCTTTCAGTTCACACCACACTGCATCTGCCTTGATATCCTGCTGTCATCCATCCACCTCATATGACTAAACCAGCAAGACTGAATTGTAATGAGTGGATAAGAAACCTGGTGGGATAAAATGGAAATGAATTTTAAGTCAAGATTGAATTTCATTCTAGAACTGCAAAGGAATCAATGGGTCTGTTTTTGTTTAAACATCTACAAATGAACTGCTTTGATTGAACTATAAATTGTGCATAAGCTTATGGATACTTTTTGGAAATAAATTTTTATTCAAATGATAATTAACAAGAGGGTTTTTCAAATTAATTTATTTCTCCAAATTATTTTTCCTTAATGAGAAATTTGACAATACCTGAAAAGAAATGCATCTAGACTATTTTCTAGACCTCTCAGAATAAAATCATGCCCAAATGATTGTGGCTCCCTCTTACTGTTTCCTTAATTATTAAAAGAGAGATTTATCATGAATCTGGATCACATATAAAGCAATCTCTGTCCCAAAGGTTCAGCTATTGAGAAAGGAATAAAGGTATTTAGTTTAGTCATCTTGTTCTAGGCCTATAGACTCATGAAATCATGTAAGAGATGGGAAAGAGTTAGGAGAAGCCTGCCTGAAGATCCAGCTTTAGATATAGCCTGCCAAGCCCTTGCCACTGCCTCTCCCATATTTAGAATGTTTTTCACTAATATTCACTAAAACTGGTAATCAAAAATAATAGCTATAATTTATTAGGTCCTTACTTATATGCATAATCTCATTTTATAACCCTATGTGTACTATTATTATCCTATTTTACAGTTGAGGAAATTGGGTCTTGAGAGATTAAACAAATTGTCCAAGTCAGACCACAAGCTGGGGCCTGATTCAATGGATGTCAACACCTGTGCATTTAACTTCCATGTGCTGGGCCTCTGGTCATCCCAAGTCCGTACTCCTCACTCACTGCACTGCTTGCTTATTGCCATTGTTCTCTGAGAGACAGGTCAAAGCTCTGAAGAGATTTTATCTTTTGGGTAAGACTCTTCTCTTACTAGCATCTTCAGGGGGACTCTTTTGGTCTAATTGCCTAATCTCAATCTCCTCAATTTGAAGCTCTTCCTTTGACTTCCATGATGCATTTTAATGGAATCTTGGCTTTCCTTCCCCTCTGACTTTTTTTTGCCTAGATTATCTTCCTTCTCCTTTTTGCTATCTGTAGGCATTCCCCTAGGTTTATCCTTAGCTCCCTTTCTCTGGTCACTACATTTTACTGCTTCCAGATGAAACCTACAGAAGCACTGAAGACAGATCATTTCACATCTGATCTTCTAATATAAGTTTGCTATCTTTTTTGAGAATATTCAATTCTGCTATAAAAACCTCAAAACAAACAAGATGGATGAAATGCACAAGAAGTGTTGTATAGAGAGTAAGTTGGTAGCTTATGACATGCAGGGAAAACTCGTGGCATATTCTACATATGGGTAAGGAGTAAACAAGTAGTTTGTGAGACATAGGCAGAATGCATACAAAGTCAGTAACCTGTAACACATACTAACCATGGAGTTAAAGGAATTTATAATGGGACAAATGTTACTAATAGACAAAAAAGGATGAGTAAGTCAGGTTATAATCCTGCCCCACCCACAGCTCCAGCAGAAGTACTGATATTCCTTTGAAAGGTTTTAGCATTTTATTTGAACCTCGTGTTTGCTACCTTTCCTGCCATGTACACATCCTATTTCCACATCTAATCTGAAAGCTCCCAGAAGGCAGGTCCACTGACATATGCATCCTTTAATATGGGGAGTATTTGGCGTCCAGGGCTGCTGCCTAATACAGTTGAATAGATGATAGCATAACCTGGACACCTCAGCTAAAATTGAACTCCTCTTTTATTATCATTTTCATAAAACTGTCCATCTGTGAAATAACTGATATTTTTTAAATGATCATTTTATCAAGAGTTAATGTTTGCCAATTTTCTCAGTAGTTAAATATGTGTATCACCCAGGTAGAAAGAGTTTCTTTTCCTTTTACTGAAAATAAACAAGTAAATAAATAAAAATAATTCACACACACATATGCTGATGCATTATACGTATACCTTATTTTGGATGTAATAATAATGCATAACACAGAGGCAGTACAGTATAGCAGGAAAAAGCATTGACTCTGGAGTTCAGTGCCGGGTTTTGAGACCTGGATTTGTAACTTCCTATGTCTGCAACCTCGAGTAAGCTTATTTTTTACCTACCTTCCCCAGTGTCCTCATCTACTAATGCTGGGAAAATAGAAATGGTACCTAGTGCATAAGGCTATTGTAAGGAATAAATGAGCTACAGCAGGCAAAAATTGCTTAGAATCGTGTCTGGCAAGTGGTAAGCTGTCAATACATCACAGCTCTTATTATAAGAGCTACAAATCCTACAAAGCCATTTTAAACAGACTTCTTTCTCTATACTCTGTGAATAACCTTCCAGCCAGAGCTATTTGCCTTTCAAAACCAGATTCCAGTGTCACATCCTCCCTAGATAAGTGAATACATGCACACTATTATTAAGGCCAAGAAAAGCTGCAAATAATGCTGATGGTCATTAACTCTAATAATACTCCCTTTATGTTTGTTTTTTCCTGTTGAGTTTATGAACCATTTCACAATCACCACATCACTGGATTTTCACAACACCTCTGTAGCAAAAGCTGCCAGCTATTATTTCTCATTTTTGAAAAATAAGAAACTAAAGCACAAAGGGGTTAAAATGGCTTGCCTTTGATTACCTGGAGGATGACCATGAACTCAGGGCATTGTAACTCCTGATCATGGACCTTTTTTCTGCCCGACACTGGTAGAGTGGGTGGGTTCTAATGACAGATCTTAAGAAGTGGAATAGCTTCAAGCCTACAATCCCTGTCCCCCACACTCTTTTTCTTTTCTTTCTAGAAGAAAAAGAAATACCTTATTGTTTGTTTTACTCAAGAATTTTGCTACTAGGGTCCTCCTTTCTTCAAGACGATATTCAAGTTCTGAGAAAATGGAAAGTAGAACCTCCTCACAAAAACTGGTGTTTCCCTCATTCATATCATGCTGCTTTTAAGCCTAGTGGCTGCATAACAGGAATTCGAGCAGCACTGACTCAGAGATGCATTGTCTGGGTTTAGTTCCTCTTTGCCACTTACCAGGTTCATGACCTCAAGAAAGTTACTTAACTTCCCTATGGCTCAGTTGCCCCATCTGTAAAATAGGGACAATGTGTTACCTACCTCATAGGGTTCTTGTGATGATTGTAAGAAATAATATGTGTAAGGAACTCAAAAGAGCACCTGACGAAATATGTGCTCCTGTTATTATTATGTGTGAGAAAATAGTCTTTAATTCTTTCTCCTTTTGGCTGGTATTGCTCCAGCTATCTAATGCAAGAGCTGTCATTGTGTGAACCAAAACAACCAGACCCCATAATGCTCAAATTCTAAACCAGTGCACTGCATTGCACCTCTCACCTCAGATCTTTGACTCCCCCAGAGTCATCCCTCACATACCTTGAATTAAAATATCCATGATCTCATATTGCCCCAAAACCTATCTCAACAACTCTATTTCCTGACTTTTACCCTCATCACCATGATCACCTTCCAGTTTAACCTAAGGAATATGTTGCTCTAGCAACACTCACCACCCACAGACAACAGTCAAATTTCATTTCTCAGATACAACTATTAGAAAATAAATGGTCCATGTAACAGTCTTTGTGTTTGTTTCCCAGTTCATTTGTGAAATCTCCTACCTGTTTGAGGCATTAATAAATGTAATAAAATACCCTTTTAAACATTTGAGCAATAATTTGTTAATTCAACCAAAACACTATTCAGGTTCTCAGTGTTTTAAAAGTAGCTTTCTCTCAACATAAAGTAAAACAAAACAAAGCAAACAAACAAAAGCACAGTCATAAGCTACTTCAGTCCTAGATTTTGTTTAGTCAAACTGCTTCTTATTTTGTGATAGGAACATGAAATGAATTGTAACATATTATTTGCTGAAAAGAATTCTGCCTCTTTTATTTTTACACCCCAGGGCAAAAATGATCATTTAACTGTTTCAGAAACAAGAAGAGGATGGAGAATTTCTGCCTCTCTTCAATAGGCTCCCCACCAAATCCATTCTTATTCCCCCAGAGTAATAACACATGATACCAGCAGTGTACCAGCAGTGGCCAACACCACACATTTCTAAGATACTTTTCCAGGTGCATAGTCAGACAAAACCCAGTCCAGGCCCCAACACTGGACTGTCACGTGTCAGTAGCAACGCTGTTCAAATCCTTTCCCACTCTCCAGCCTTCTCAGGGTGATTCCTTAGTAAATGATGATTGCAGTTGAGTCTGTACCAACTGTGGCAGCCTGGGAATGGAGGTAAGGAGGAAGCACTGCACTATCAATGCCATCTCTCCATCCTCTTGGGAGATAGAGCAGAAGATGAATAAGCAGAACCCCACCCCCGCCCTTCCCTTTATGCTCCCACTTCTCCCTATCTCACCACCTCCTCCAATTCTCCTCTCCTATCTCTGATAATGTGCCAAACTGATGATTATTAATCATAACCAAAACAGCATTTGACAAGAATATATATAGATATAATATCACCCGAAATTTAAGAAACGAGTAAAGCTAAGAAAGATTTAGGAAAGTGCTCTTATAAGAACTTTTTAGAATAAAGCTCTTAGGAATTTTGATCACGTG
Source organism: Phocoena phocoena (assembly GCF_963924675.1). Classification (NCBI taxonomy): domain Eukaryota; kingdom Metazoa; phylum Chordata; class Mammalia; order Artiodactyla; family Phocoenidae; genus Phocoena; species Phocoena phocoena. The sequence continues at coordinate 60,319,985 of NC_089220.1, forward strand.
CCATTAAAAATCAGTGTATAGGGACTTCCCTAGTGGTGCAATGGTTAAGAATCCACCTGCCGGAGAGACCGGTTCAAGATGGCAGAGTAGAAGGATGTGCACTCACTCCCTCTTGTGAGAGCACCGTAATCACAGCTAACTGCTGAACAGTCATCAACAGGAACACACTGGAACTCAGCAAAAACTATACCCCACATCCAAAGACAAAGGAGAGGCCACAATGAGATGGTGGGAGGGGCACAATCACAATAAACTCATCCCATAACTGCTGGGTGGGCGACTCACAAACTGGAGAACAGTTATACCACAGAAGTCCACCCCCTGGAGTGAAGGTTCTGAGCCCCACATCAGGATTCCCAGCCTGGGGGTCTGGCAACGGGAGGAGGAATTCCCAGAGAATCAGACTTTGAAGACTAGCAGGATTTCATTGCAGGACTTCGACAGGACTGGGGGAAACAGAGACTCCACTTTTGGAGGGCACACACAAAGTAGTGTGCACACCAGGACCCAGGGGGAAGGAGCAGTGACCCCACTGGAGACTGAACCAGACCTACCTGCTAGTGTCGGAGGATCTCCTGCAGAGGCAGGGGGTGGCTGTGGCTCACTGTGGGGACAAGGACACTGGCGGCACAAGTTCTGGGAAGTATTCATTGGTTTGAGCCCTCCCGGAGTCTGCCATTAGCCCCACCAAGAAGCCAGTAAGCTCCAGTGCTGGGTGGACTCAGGCCAAACAACCAACAGGGAGGGAACTCAGCTCCACCCATCAGCAGATGAGCGGATTAAAGTTTTGCTGAGCTCTGCCCACCAGAGCAACACCCAGCTCTACCCACCACCACTCCTTCCCATCAGGAAGCTTGCACAAGCCTCTTAGATAGCCTCATCCACCAGAGGGCAGACAGCAGAAGCAAGAACTACAATCTTGCAGCCTGCAGAACAAAAACCACAGTCACAAAAAACATAGATAAATGAAAAGGCAGAGGACTATGTCCCAGATGAAGGAACAACATAAAACCCCAGAGAAACAATTAAATGAAGTGGAGATAGGCAACCTTCCAGAAAAAGAATTCAGAATAATCATAGTGAAGATGATCCAGGATCTCGGAAAAAGAATGGAGGCCAAGATCGAGAAGATGCAAGAAATGTTTAACAAAGACCTAGAAGAATTAAAGAACAAACAGAGATGAACAGTACAATAACTGAAATGAAAACTACACTAGAAGGAATCAATAGCAGAATAACTGAGGCAGAAGAATGGATAAGTGATCTGGAAGACAGAATGGTGGAAATTACTGCTGCAGAACAAAGAAAAAAGAATGAAAGGTAATGAAGACAGCCTAAGAGACCTCTGGTGGGACAACATTAAACACACCAATATTTGCATTATAGGGGTCCCAGAAGAAGAAGAGAGAGATGAAGGACCTGAGAATATATCTGAAGAGATTATAGTCAAAAATTTCCCTAACATGGAAAAAGAAATAGCCACTCAAGTCCAGGAATCACGGAGAGTCCCAGGCAGGATAAACCCAAGGAGAAACATGCCAAGACACATAGTAACCAAATTGACAAGCATTAGAGACAAAGAAAAATTATCAAAAGCAACAAGGGAAAAACGACACATAACATACAAGGGAACTCTCATAAGATTAACAGCTGATTTCTCAGCAGAAACTCTGCAAGCCGGAACAGAGTGACATGATATATTTAAAGTGATGAAACGGAAGAACCTAAAACCAGGAATACTCTACACAGCAAGGATCTCATTCAGATTCCATGGAGAAATCAAAAGCTTTACAAACAAGCAAAAGCTAAGAGAATTCAGCACGACCAACCCAGCTCTACAACAAATACTAAAGGAACTTCTATAAGTGGGAAACACAAGTGAAGAAAAGGAACTACAAAAACAAACCCAAAACAATTAAGAAAATGATAATAGGAACATACATATTGATAATCACCTCAGATGTGAATGGATTGAACACTCCAAACAAACAGAAGACACAGACTGGCTGAATGGATACAAAAACAAGACCCATATATATGCTGTCTACAAAAGAACCACTTCAGACCTAGGGACACATACAGTCTGAAAGTGAGGGGATAGAAAAAGATATTCAATGCAAATGGAAATCAAAAGAAAGCTAGAGTAGCAATACTCATATCAGATAAAATAGACTTTAAAATAAAGAATGTTACAAGAGACAAGGAAGGACACTACATAATGATCAAGGGATCAGTCCAAGAAGAAGATATAATAATTGTAAATATATATGCACCCAACATAGGAGGAGCACCTCAATACATAAGGCAAATGCTAACAGCTATAAAAGAGGAAGTTGAAAGTAACACAATAACAGTGAGGGACTTTACACCTCACTTACACCAATAGACAGATCATCCAGACAGAAAATTAATAAGAAAACTCACGCTTTAAATGACACAATAGACCAGATAGATTTAATTGATATTTATAGGACATTCCATCCAAAAACAGAAGATCACACTTTCTTCTCAAGTGCACATGGAACATTTTCCAGGATAGATCACATCTTGAGTCATAAATCAAACCTAAGTAATTTTAAGAATATTGAAACTGTATCAAGCATCTTTTCCAACCACAATGCTATGAGATAAGAAATAAAGTATAGGGAAAAAAATGTAAAACACACAGAAAGATGGAGGCTAAACAATACACTACTAAATAACCAAGAGATCACTGAAGAAATCAAAGAGGAAATCAAAAAGAACCTAGAGACAAATGAGAACTAAAACAAGACAATCCAAAACCTATGGGATGCAGCAAAAGCAGTTCTAAGAGGGAAGTTTGTAGCAATACAATCCTACCTTAAGAAACAAGAAAATCTCAAATGAACAATCTAACATTACACCTAAAGGAACTAGAAGAAAAAGAACAAACCAACTCAAAGTTAGCAGAAGGAAAGAAATCATAAAGAGCACAGCAGAAATAAATGAATTAAAAACAAAGAGAACAATAGCAAAGATCAATGAAACTAAAAGCTGGTTCTTCAAGAAGATAAACAAAGTTCTTAAAATTGATAAACCGTTAGTCAGACTCATCAAGAAAAAGAGGGAGTGGACTCAAATCAATAAAATTAGATATGAAAAAGGAGAAGTTACAATAGACACCACAAAAATACAAAGCATCCTAAGAGACTACTACAAGCAACTCTGTGCCAAAAAAATGGACAACCTGGAAGAAATGGACAAATTCTTAGAAAGGTATAACCTTCCTAGACTGAACCAGGAAGAAATAGAAAACATGAACAGACCAATCACAAGTAACGAAATTGAAACTGTGATTAAAAACCTTCCAACAGGGGCTTCCCTGGTGGCGCAGTGGTTGAGAGTCCGCCTGCCGATGCAAGGGACACGGGTTCGTGCCCCAGTACGGGAAGATCCCACATGCCACGGAATGGCTAGGCCCGTGAGCCATGGCCACTGAGCCTGCGCATCTGGAGCCTGTGCTCCACAACGGGAGAGGCCACAACACAACGCGGGCCTCTCCACAACGGGAGAGGCCCGTGTACTGCAAAAAAAAAAAAAAATCTTCCAACAAAAGTCCAGGAACAGATGTCTTCACAGGTGAATTCTATCAAACATTTAGAGAAGAGCTAACACCCATCCTTCCCAAAGTCTTCCCAAAAATTGTAGAGGAAGGAACACTCCCAACCTCATTCTATGAGGCCACCATCACCCTGATACCAAAACCAGACAAAGATGCTATAAAAAAGAAAATTACAGACCAATATCACTGATGAACATAGATGCAAAAATCCTCCACAAAATCCTAGCAAACAGATTCCAACAACACATTAAGAAGATTATATACCATGACCAAGTGGGATTTATCCCAGGGATGCAAGGATTCTTCAACATATGCAAATCAATCAATCTGATACACCATATTAACAAACTGAAGAATAAAACCCATATGATCACCTCAATAGATGAAGAAAAATCTTTTGACAAAATTCAACACCCATTTATGATAAAAACTCTCCAGAAAATGGGTATAGAGGGAACCCACCTCAACAAAATAAAGGCAATATATGACAAACCCCCAGCAAACATCATTCTCAATGGTGAAAAAGTGAAACCATTTCCTCTAAGATCAGGAACAAGACCAGGATGTCCACTCTCACCACTATTATTCACGTAGTTTTGGAAGTCCTAGCTATGGCAATAAGAGAAGAAAAAGAGATGAGAGGAATGTGAATTGGAAAAGAAGTAAAACTGTCACTGTTTGCAGATGACATGATACATAGAAAATCCTAAATTTGCCAACAGAAAACTACTAGAGCTAATCAATGAATTTGGTAAAGTTGCAGGATACAAAATTAATGCACAGAAATCTCTTGCATTCCTATACACTAATGATGGAAATCTGAAAGAGATATTAAGGAAACATTCCCATTTACCATTGCAACAAAAAGAATAAAATACCTAGTAATAAGCCTACATAAGGAGACAAAAGACCTGTATGCAAAAAATGATAAGACACTGATGAAAGAAATCAAAGATGATACAAACAGTTTGAGAGATATACCATTGATTCTTGGAAGAATCAATATTGTGAAAATGACTGTACTACCCAAAGCAATCTACAGATTCAGTGCAGTCTGTATCAAATTACCAATGAAATTTTTAACAGAACTAGAACAAAAAATCTTAAAATTTGTATCAAGACACAAAAGATCCTGAATAGCCAAAGCAATCTTGAGGGAAAAAAACGAGTTGGAGGAATCAGATTCCCTGAGTTCAGAATACACTACAAAGCTACAGTAATCAAGACAATATGATACTGGCACAAAAACAGAAATATAGATCAATGGAACAGGATAGAAATTCCAGAGATAAACCCATGCACCTATGGTCACCTAATCTATGACAAAGGAGGCAAGGATATACAATGGGGAAAAGACAGTCTCTTCGATAAGTGGTGCTGGGAAAACTGGACAGCTACATCTAAAAGAATGAAATTAGAACATTCCTAACACCATACACTAAAATAAACTCAAAATGGATTAAAGACCTAAATGTAACACCAGACACTATAAAACTCTTAGAGGAAAACATAGAAAGAACACTCTATGACATAAATCACAGCAAGATCCTTTTGGACCCACCTCCTAGAGAAATAGAAATAAAATCAAAAATTAAAAAATGGGACCGAATGAAACGTAAAAGCTTTTGCACAGCAAAGGAAACTGTAAACAAGATGAAAAGACAACCCTCAAAATGGGAGAAAATATTTGCAAATGAATCAACAGACAAAGGATTAATCTCCAAAATATATAAAAGCTCATGCAGCTCAATATCAAAAAAACAAACAACCCAATCAAAAAATGGGCAGAAGACCCAACTAGACATTTCTCCCAAAAACGCATACCAATGGCCAAAAGGCACATGAAAAGCTGCTCAACATCACTAATTATTAGAGAAATGCAAAAGAAACCTCACACCAGTCAGAGTGGCCATCATCAAAAAATCTAAAAGCAATAAATGCTGGAGAGGGTGTGGAGAAAAGGGAACCCTCTTGCACTGTTGGTGGGAATGTAAATTGATACAGCCACTATGGAGGTTCCTTAAAAAACTAAAAATAGAATTACCATATGACCCAGCAATCCCACTACTGGGCATATACCCAGAAAAAACCATAATTCAAAAAGACACATGCACCCCAATGTTCATTGCAGCACTGTTTACAATAGCCAGGTCATGGAAGCAACCTAAATGTCCATCAACAGATGAATGGATAAAGAAGATGTGGTACCTATATACAATGGAATATTACTCAGCCATGAAAAGCATCGAAATTTGGTCATTTGTAGATAAGTGGTTGGACCTAGAGACTGTCATACAGAGTGAAGTAAGTCAGAAGGAGAAAAACAAATATCATATATTAACACATCTATGTGGAATCTAGAAAAATGGTACATGTGAGCCAGTTTGCAAGGCAGAAATAGAGACACAGATGTAGAGACAAATGTATGGACACCAAGGGGGGAAAGCGGGGGCGGGAGTGGTGGGTGGGATGAATTGGGAGATTGGGATTGACATATATACACTGATATGTATTCAATAGATACCTAGTAAGAACTTGCTGTATAGCACAGGGAACTCCACTTCACTGTACAGTAGAAACTAACACAACATTGTAAAACAACTATACCCCAATAAAACAAAAGCAAATTCATATGCAGAAATACAATATTTTTATAAATGTGCATATGTAAATATGCACAAAGATTATGCATCATAATGTTTGTTTTGAGAACAATAGAAAAATAGTTTGTTGAAGTGTTATAAAACCTACTTTTTAATAGCCAACCATGGAAAAGTAGTGTCAGCACTCTTTAAAAGTCTAAAAATATTGCTACCGCTGTTAAGTAAACACTTTAAAAAATTTTCAAAAAGAAAAGAATCCACCTGCTTATGCAGGGGACACAGGTTCGATTCCTGGTCAGGGAAGATCCCACGTGCCATGGAGCAACTAAGCCCATGCATCACAACTACTGAGCCTGTGCTCTAGAGCCCTCAAGCCACAACTACTGAAGCCCGCATGCCCTAGAGCCCGCATGCCACAACTACTGAGCCTGCACACCACAACTACTGAAGCCTACACGCCTAGAACCTGTGCTCCGCAACAAGAGAAGCCACTATAATGAGAAGCCTGTGCACTGCAACACAGGGTAGCCCCCGCTCACTGCAACTAGAGAAAGCCCACATGCAGCAACAAAGACCCAATGCAGGCAAAAATAAATAAAAATTATTTTAAAAAATCAGTGTATATAAATATAATAGGTGGGTTTTATTTCTCTAAACCGCCAGGCCCCTTTGGTATTTTAACTTTACTAGGAAAACTCAGTTGAGCCCCTTAAAACAATAAAAACTCATTAATATATGTGGACAAAGGAGACAAGGACAACTTGCAGGAGCATATAAGCTAGTTGAAGACATTTGAAAAATCTGGCCTTATGAGATTATAAATATGGTATAAATAATAAATGTGCTGATTTAGTCTGATTCTGTGTTAAGAGATGCACTCTGAATTTCAAAGGCAGATGCATTTTTTTTTAATTCAGAGAAAATGACTTAGGGATTCTTCCCAAAATTCTAAATATCAGACAAGTACTTCCTGCCATACTGACATTTTCTATTAAAAGTGAGTAAGTATTACTGCCAAAAATTGATAAAGTAATTCCTTTTGAAGAAGCGGTGTAGGTAGGTGGTAGAGAGATTATGGATATATATCAAGAAAACGGACATCACAATAGACAGCCTAGGGTCGAGGTACAGCAGCTGCATGGAGTGAGATGATTCCCTATCGTGGAAAGTCTAGCTTTCCAGTAATGGAGATTAGTGGGTGGTTCCACTATAATTGGGAAAGAACAGAAAGATTTCTCTTACTGAAAGTTGTTTCAAGGGAATTTTTTAAATACTAGATGAATATAATTTTCAACCTGTAATAACTATTTCTTTTATTGTATCTAGGGCATTATATCCTCTGGTAATTATAATTTTAAGCAAGTTAAACAGCAGTTAAAAGAGATAATGGAGGGAGTTCCCTGGTGGCCTAGTGGTTAGGATTCTGGGCTTTCACTGCCATGGCCCGGGTTCAGCCCCCAGTCAGGGAACTGAGATTCCGCAAGCCACACAGTACGGCCAAAAAAAAAGGAAAAAAGAAAGTGAGATACGATTTAAACATAATGCAAAGAAAAAATATTTCCTCCTGGTCTTCAGGTTGGGAAGAAACTGAAGCAATTACCTGAAAGAGGTTGTATATCTATAAATCAAAGGGAATTTCCTAATGATGAAATTCAAGCTAAACCCAATTTTAGCTGAAGAGTATCTTGATTGTTATCCTAATGAGTCTCAGGTGGAGATAGTTGTTGCCAAATTCAGTAGTTCCTAGTATTTGGCTTTCTTTGTTTAAGACTTCAGAATATTTGAAATTAATAAAAGGTATTAGTACAGTATACCCCTGATGACTATTCAAGATAGAATGTGGAAATTCACCATAAAGCTTTGCAGGCTTGGAATTAAGCCCTCAGAGTATGTTAGTGGAAAGAAGAAAAAAAGCAATTCTCTCTCTCGCCATGTCAATGGAGGATATGTTTTCCAGACTCTTCTTGTGTCCAGTACTAATAAGAGGGACCTCCACTTGAATTCCTTTAAGAGCATACACAGTTTAAATCTGGGCTCATGTTTAAGTTGTCTGCTTTATACTTAGAGAACTAAAAGATTTACACCTTGAGGCTAGCTTTCGTCCAATTGCTTTGAAAGGAGAGCACGTTAGTGCATTGAACTCTGTGAGCAGTGTCTGATGCAATGAATGGATGATTTAACATGGGATTAACGCTCTCCTCACAAAAATACCTACAGTGTGTAGAGACCAAGGTCTCAAAACAAAGGCAGCTAGCCTCCACAGGCAACCAGACATTCTGATTGGTCAAATAAAGCCAGTGTTTATTATTTTAATTATGAAAAGGCAAATCATGGTTCTGACCAGCCTCTAGCAATAAAACAGGACCCACGGGCTTCCTTTATTAGCTGTTGATATTAATCAGACAACCTGCTTATTGCTATTCTAGTTGCTCTGGAGGGTACAGATTCGGTCCAAAGTATTAAAGACTTCAAGAAATGCAGTTGGGAAACCAGGACTATCACACAGGAAACAACAGCAAATAATATGAGGCAATATGTTCATATAGCAAAGGCTTCTGGTTCTGTTAGAGAGAAATAAGAAGCCATGCAGAATTTTTAAAATTGAGAGCAGGAGTGGGGAGATGAAGGTGACCTAAGTGGAGCTCTGCTTTGCGATAACCTTGGAGGGAGGGTGGACGGCAGAGTGTAACAGGAGTAGAGACCAGGAGCCTGGTTTGGGGGCTGTTATAAGAGTCTAGGTGATGTAAAGCAGAGGTAGTGGGAAGAGAAAGAGCACAAAGGATGCATTCAAGAGACATGTCTAAGGTGGAAAGAGTAACCAGGAAGAGGAAGGTTCAAGGATATCTGTGGTTTCTCCTTTGGAGAAGGATGTTAACCTGAAATAGGTAGCTTTGGGAATTTTGGCATGAAACGATGATAACTTCGGTCCAAAAACAGGATGCTTTTGATGTTAGAAAACTCAGGTAAATATCGTGACTGTAGGTCAGACTTCTGATAGAACTCAGGGCTCCATTGACTACAAGTGATATACATATAAAATGGAAGTTGGTGCTGCCTACAGTGTTCTCACCACTCAACACCCCTGAAAAGGGAGCTCTAACATTCACACAGACTTGATGCTAAGCTACCATTCTCATTCACTCCTCCAGTAAGATTTGATCCTATTTCTACTTTCACTACACCTGCTCACCCTTGAACCTCAGTTTAAATGATGCACCCTCACCCTTCTAGGACCAGCAAGTCAAGCATATGTTCTCTGAAATCCTCTTTTATAGCTCGCTATTACTTTTCTTCATAGCACTTATCACGCTTTGTAACTGTCCATCTGTTAATTTACTTATTGTCTTTCATGAGATCATAAATTCCTTAAAACAAAGACATGTTTCTATTTTATTCATCACTGTATTTCCAGTATGGGGCTCAGTGCCCAGGATGTGGGAAGTGCTCAATAATATACATTGAATGAATGAATGAATTCTCCATTTCAGTTCCATTGCCTTTGATGCTTTGGGTACCTCATGGATGCTGTCTCCATGAGCAGAAATTTGATAGTCAGTTGTATGTGATTGGAGAGGAAGTTAAAGATAAAAGCGTGATGGAAAGATATAAGTGGGTTTAATGTCTCACCAGATATAGGAGACGAAGAAGGGAGATGTCAGTGACTCAAACCTGGGTGACTGGAAGCTTTCTCTCTCTCGTCTCATGCTCTCGGGGAATGCTACATTACAGGCCAGAAAAAAAGTGCTTTCTTTTGGCAGTTGAGTTGTACTCAAATTCAAATTACTGAATTGTATGATAATTCTATATTTGATTTTTTGAAGAACCACCATACTGTTTTCCATAGCAGCAGCACCATTTTGTATTACCACCAACAGTCTACAAGAATGGGAATATGCTTAAGATTACTGAACTGTGTGCTTAAAAACAGCTAGGATGGTAAATTTTATGACATGTTTTTTACCAAATTAAAAAGAAATGTGCGGTGTTCGTTGGGTACCTACTGGTTGCCACTAAGCACGTTGGCAGCATCTCAGCTGACAGATTCCTTGGATGATACTGGAACTTGTAAACCCAAGTGTTTCAGTGGAGAGCCTGGGAGGAGAAGATGGAGTGTTAGATAATAAACCCATTCTAACCTTATCGCTACCCTGAGTTTTCATCCAGATGGATTAAGTATTCTCATTGTTCATAAAAGCCTGAATATCAGTTTTATACTGACTATGAAGTAGTATGAAAAAGAATTAGGAAATTCAATATATTTTATTTGGCCTTCTTTCTAGCATTTACTATTTTGTTTTCATTAAGCCACCCCAAGCTGAACTTAAGATGATTTCATTTTCTTTCATCATTTGATCTCCCCTTAAAGCCTCCTATGCTCTAATTATTAATATTGATGGGATGTCAGTAACTCAAAATACCCAAAGGATATTGGCCTCTAACACCTCTCTCGTATTTCTGTGCTCTTTTAAAAGAATCCAGAGTATTCTCTTTAACAGTTTCAAAAACTGAAGAGAACAAATTTCCTGAATATAAACGTAGTCTCAAGAATAAAAACATTGTATTCATTCCCTGTTGACTAAAATATATATATTTTATAGATAAAGTATATATCTTTTATTTTATGTGTATCTATAAAATGTCTCAGATAGAGAAGATTTGGAGAGGGAAGATGGAAAGAATCTATTAGAGTCTGAGAATTAACAAAGCTAAATGTTATTTATTCCAAGAGAGAGGCCGGCAAATTGAATTCTTATCCCTCATCTTTAAAGAGGGAAAAGACAGAGCTAATATTCTACAACATGATGAGAGAGTCAGAGAAAGGCCAGTGGGGTTGCCCTCTCACTTCTGGGTTGAGATCCCCAGGTGTAGCAAAGTCATGGTGTGTGTCTGAGCAAAAGGAGACCCAGCGGAGGCTCTACTGAATCCTCTCAGTACAGAGAGGGGGAGAGGATTTCCTGCTCTGCTGGTGAAGACTTCTCTGTGCTGAAATCACCTTTCTTCACAGTCCTACTATTCCTCCAGGAGGCTCAGGAATCAGTGGGGAGGGCTTTACACAGCCTTTTCCCTGACCGAGAGTATTTCTGCTGGTTTTCCATGCCATTGGTCAGAAGACCCAGTAAGAGGTACACTGCACCCTCCCCCAGGTCTCCCCCTCCTTGTTCTGAAGGCACATTCAGATACTAACCCAAGAATGCTGCAGTCGTTCAAGGCTACGCAACTTGTAATGGACAAAGCATTTCTAAATCCCTTCCTGGCTCTCCACTTGCATCTCCTTGGACTCAGGGTGACCCTGCTAAAGAGAAGACCAGGAAAACGATCGATAATTCTCAAGAGGATTCCCCAGTGAGATTTCCAATTAGCACCTACCCAATCACACAGAGAGTGTGTGAGGAAGGGTTATTACTAAACAATGACATATTCACAAATACATTTAAAACTGTGAATTCCTATGCTAAATATGAGATAGTGAAAGAAAGTTTGTACAAAGTATTCTACTCTTCCAATAACTGTAAAGCCAAATCCACAGTAAGACTATTCACAAAAGATATAATTTAGCAAAAATATAATAATAGTGACCTTCTTTCATAGATGTGTGTGTGTGCTGTAACTATAGGGTAGCAAGCAGCATTCTCCCTCTCTCCCCACTGTAATAAATCACGTCATATTATGTGAATTCGGTACAAAACAAAGAGGTAGAGTACCAAAAAGATATATGACATCCAATTTTATTGAATAGACTTGCCTAAATCACTGCTATTTTAAAACAAAGATTCCTGATGCTAAATCTGAAGGTCAAAAATCTTCTGAAGGTATCAGATTTGAAATGCCATATAATAGTAAGAATAAATCACATTCCTGGAATAGACAAGCCAACATAGAATCTATTGTGCAGGGGTGTGTGAATTTATCCGATACACGGACCTTAAAATAGGCCAGATAGTAAGTCTGGCTAATAATAATTTCAAGGTCCCTGCCTCTACAAGGTAAGGGCTAAGGTAACTGCTGATTATCCCTAGTACTTACAAAGTGACAACAGATAAGCCTAATAGGATTTGAATTTAAGTAGCTGTGATTCTTTTCCCTGCCTCTTCCAGCTCTGTGAAGTGGAAATTCTGTAGGCACAAATAGAAAAGGCACACTTTCAGACTTAAGGCATGCCCTGGTGATCCAGCACGCTTACCATACAAATCCTTCCAGACCAGATCAGAGCATGAAACTATGCACCACAGTAAGCTGTCCAGAGACCTAAATAAAAATGCTGGCCACTTTGTTATAATAAGAATTTCTTTAAAACAGGAATAGTAGTACTTCTGTTCAATTTATTAGGAGACACACTAACCAATGGGCCTGGAACTGCTGGCCCCATGGAATAATGATCTGATTCATGACAAAAAGCTAGAAAACTCCATGTGTTCAGTTATTAATATACAGCACTTTTGCTAAATCACTGGCACTTTATGCGTGTGCCTACACACACGTGAACCGTGTGTGTGTGTGTGTTATTTAGTGCTTACTATAGACCAGCTACATTACTAGGGACCTGGGATAAATGCTGAAGAAAAGAGACATAACCGTTGCCTCCAAGAAAATACAGTCGAGTGGAGCAGTGCTTCTCAAACTTTTAACATGCATTCAGATCACCTGGGGATATCATTAGTATACACTGTGTCTGGGGTAGTGCTGAGATGCTGTGTTTCTAACTATTCCCTTTTAATGCCAATGTTGCTGGCATTTGAGTAGTAAGGTACTGGAGGGCATAGATATTACATTCCACAAATAAACAATTATATGCTTACATTTGTGAAAAGTGATATGAAGGAAAAAGTGCAAGGATCCATGAGATCAAATAAAGTGGGGGACCCCACATATACTTCAGGACTTGGTGAGGGGTTGTTTAAGCCATAAGCTGAAGGAGTTTAGAATGTGGCAGACTGTTATTGAGACCTATTGTAGTGAATGCCACATGCACCTTTGGTGTCTTTGTGCCTGAAGGTATTTTCCTGCACACCAGAGTATGCATGACCTAGCTCAGGGATTGCTGGAAGTGCCTAAGGCCAAATACCCTGGAGCTACTTGCTTGAGGGACAGGAGTTTATAAATAAATACTGCAGCTTCACCACCCGTTGGTGGGACACACTTAGTTGGGTTTCATAGATTCTCAGATGGTTCCCTGCAATATTGGCCCCCAGTTTCCCATAGCTATAACTCATATTAACTTCCCTGTCTCATTCCTTGCCAATGACTTCTGCCTCTCCTCCAAATAAATTAGTAGCTCCCAAATCCTTGTCTCAGGGTTTGCTTTTGAGGGAACCCAAATTAAGAAATCAACCCTTTCAAAGAAGACAACAAACAGTGATGAAATATACATGCACTCATCTATGTCTATATCTGTACATACACACACACACACACACACACACACACAACTAGGTTGAAGTCTAAGGGGGAAGAAAGAACACAGAAACCTAAAATGAGCACTGAGACTACTTACTTTTGAGCTTGGATATTTGCCACCAATCCTGATGATCTTGAACTTTTGTTTTTATAGCCTCATGGAGAGAGAAGAACAAATGTCTAAACCTGACCCCACCCCAGGAAACCTCCTACCAATCAGCTGAGCTACATCCTCAATGTCAGGGTAAACCAGAAGTAAAACTATCTCTCCTAATCTTAGAGAACTGCAACAGATGTTACCTTGGGATTGAACAGAGCAGGGAGGAAATAACCATAAGCTGGCCCTATTTCCTGACTCAGAAATGGCTTCATGGTTATTTGTAAAACTGTACATAAGTATTTATGTAAACTTCTACACGTACATTTTACTCCACAATTTTTAAAGATGTAATTTTTAAAATATCTAACAGACAAGAGAGGAGTGATTTCGGTAAAGGGAAATCGTGTAAGAATTATGAGATGTTTTGGAGGAACAGAGAACAGACCAGTGTGGCTGGACCATAATCAACAAGGGGGAATGGTGGTGGATTCAATCATACATTCATTTACTCACTTGTGACAAGCACTGCCTTATGGAGCGTACATTGAGTGAGAGACAGGCAAGACAATCAAATAAATGAACACGATAATTGCTATGAAGAAAAAAAAAACACGTTGGTATCATAGAAAGAGACTGGGGCTAGAGAATTATTGGTGGGGAAATGAAGATTGGGTTGCCTTGAAAGATCTCACTTAGGTGCTGGCAACTGAACTGAGACCAGAGAGACAAGAGGATAAACTAGGAAGAGGCATAGGAGTCAATACTTTGTAGTTCTCGGTAAGGATCTGAGCTTTATTTTAGGAGCAATGGAGGTATATGCAGAAGAGAGACATAATCAGACTAAGGTTCTTGAAGATCTTCCTGATGAGTCTATGAAGAATTGATTCCATGGGGTCCAGAATGATGCAGGCAGAACAGTGAGAAGACATTTGACAGGCGCCGACTAGGATGATCAAAGTGAAACATAAAACTACATCTATTCAAAGTATACTTTAGACTTAGAATTGAATATTCCTTAATATAACTCTGATAGAGACTCTGCCCCCAGAAGGAAATCACTAATCACTGAGTCCTATCTTTTTGGCTACAATGATTGAGCAAATGACTGGCATATTACTGAAGCTTGATCAATCAGAATCTTTTCTTGGGATTTTGCTCTGGAGCTAGAGGAGAAGGCTCTCCTTTAGTAGAATGTTATAAGGGTATAACATGAGGACTGCCAGTGGTCTTGTTCAGGTCCTTTGAAGAAAGACAGAAGGAAGCAGGAGAGGATGCAGCCATGAAGAGAGAAGAGAAAGGGAGAGAGATTAAGACAAATCCTGATGTGATTGAATCTCCTGGCTGCTGTGGTTTTGGCAGTATTCTATTCAACTATTGGAACTACTCCAGGATTTTCCCAGTTACGAATCATATAATTCCCTTTTGCATTTAGCTAATTTGAGTTGGATTTCTGTCAATTACAATTAAAAAAAAAAACCCTGACCCATATAAGAGGTGAGGAAGTTGGTGATGAGCATCTTAGGGGCTAGATGTACCATTTACTGAAATAATGAAAGCAAGTTGAGAACCTGGCTCAGGAGGCAGGAACCAAAGTTCTGTTTAGGAAATGGGAATTTGAAATACCTATGAGATATCAAATATTAAGTACATGGTGGATATACGAATTTAGAGCTTAGCTAAGAATGGAGTGTGGATACGTTTGGGCATCACTGACGTACAGATGATATCCGAAACCATAGGATGAGACGAGATGAGATTACATGAGAGAGAGTATCTAGTGGAAAGAGAAAAGGGCCCAGGAGTAGGACCTGAAAAACTCCAAATTCTATGGACCTGATCAGATAGATTACAAACTTTAACTAAAGAAAAGGTCTGCAATTCATGCACCATTCCCCCACCTCCATACAACTGTAGTTAAGTTTGTTTGCTGGATGATGTTAGCTAACCCTACAAGTTTCACCTTATTGTGATCGGTCAAAAAAAAAAAAGTCTAGGTGAGAGGTGTGAGTGTGTGTGTGTGTGCATGTGTGTGTGTAACTTTAAAGTAGTAAGGCTGATTTTCAAGTGTAGTTCATAAACTGGCTCTGTAGGCAATTGTCAAAAAATATCTGAGTAGTAAAATAAATATTTATACTTTAGAACTTGGTAGGTATTTGGATTATAACAAGCCTTTTGTGTGCATGAGTCATTCTTCCATTATTTCTTGATTATAAACTTGGCAATGGTCGATGTACTAATTCTGTAATGGCCACCAGAGAATAATTTTCTATATTACCTCCAGGGCCCATGGGACATGATCAGCACTGCCTCTGTTTAGAGAGCAGTTTAAATGAAGGAGCTGAAAATTTAATGTTTTTTAAAGTTTCTTGTTTCTGTACTAAACCAAAAGACTACCTGTCATTGTGACATACATTTCTGAAATGACTGACTGTATATAAATGTATGCAGATGACTTAAAGACAATGCCACCTAAAAGAAGTCTTTACCTATTCAGGAGTATATGAATTTGTTAGGTTATGAGTCTATATGATCTGTTGGGTTAAGGGTCAAATCATATATCCTGATTTAGAACATGTACATAATGATGATTAGAAGTTGTGTTTTCAGAAAATAAAATTACCAAATTTTATCGTTCGTTAAGCACTTCGTGGACACTTGAGACTTAGAATTTAAAATGTACTCAGTTAAAAATATAAAGATATTGATCATTGATCATTTTGTTAAGGTCCAATATAGTTCTAAAAGGCAAAGAATCTTCACAATTCTTGGTCTCTAGCTTAGATTAGCTTCTGAACGCCGTGTTCTCCTGATGGAATGTTGTCTCCTCTTCAATTTTCTCTGAAGTATTTTTATATATCTTTGGTGAACTCAGAAATATGCTAAGGCCCAGATGTTGTTTTCTTTCAACAATAACAGAATTTATTCAGTGAGGATCGACAACTTTATAAATTTATGAGATTACTTGGGATGCGATTAGTGAAATTCTATCTTTCTCCATATTTGTTTCTGACATTTTAAAATTAATAATCAAATGAAAATGAACTAAACTCATTTTCCTTATATATTCTCTCTAGTCCTTTGGATGGGATAACCTTGTATAAATGAATGAACAAATAAATACCATACATGATTCTTAATAATAATACACAGATTGTCTGAAAAGTCTAGAAACATAGGAAAATATTTTATTTATTATGCTTTTTCAGATTAATAATTGGCTTAAATTTAGAAATGTGTTACCTGCAAAAGAATCTGGGGATCAAAGGGAAATATACTGACAATATTTCTTAAAAATATAGCTAGCATCTTAGTTTTGTTTAGATTTTACATTTTGGAACTCAGCTGCTCAGAGTCAGATTAATTGTAATTTTTTTTTTTCTTTGCGGTATGCGGGCCTCTCACTGCTGTGGCCTCTCCCGTTGCGGAGCACAGGCTCCGGACACGCAGGCTCAGCCATGGTTCACGGGCCCAGCCACTCCACGGCATGTGGGATCTTCCCGGACCGGGGCACAAACCCATGTCCCCTGCATTGGCAGGCGGACTCTCAACCACTGCGCCACCAGGGAAGCCCTAATTGTAATTTTTGATTCATGTCATTGTCTCATCATTTGTCTAGATAAAGCCACTTTTCTTTATTTTGTTAATTATGTAATTATTGATTTTTTAATAATGGAATAACCACCTACAAAGCCACTATCCAAAACAAAAGCTAGGACTCTGACAACAGCCCACATCAAATACTATTTTTCCTACTAGTCCATCCTCCTTCTCCTCCCACCCACTCAAAGGATCCATCATTACCCATTGTTCCTTTTATCTCACTGTAGTAACTATGTTTTCCTAAAAAATACACAAATATATATTTAATAGTTTTTTTGTTAATTTTACAAAAAGAATATCAGAATCTGTATAATTTTTTGGAACTTTTGTCATTTAACATTGTATTGATAAGATTAATTCATATTGCTACTTGCAGCTATATTCCATTTATTGATTGCTGTGCAATATTCATTGAGTGAATGTACCACAGGTTATTTATCTATCATCTGTTGCTGAACCTTTGGATTCATTCTGGTTTTTAATATGAGCAGTGATGCTATCAACATCCTTTTTTTCTTTTTGTGGTACGCGGGCCTCTCACTGTTGTGGCCTCTCCCATTGCGGAGCACAGGCTCCGGACGCGCAGGCTCAGCGGCCATGGCTCACGGGCCCAGCCGCTCCGCGGCATGTGGCATCTTCCCGGACTGGGGCATGAACCCATGTCCCCTGCATCGGCAGGCGGACTCTCAACCACTGCGCCACCAGGGAAGCCCTCAACATCCTTTTATATATCTTCTCTTGTACGTGTGTAAGTTTCTCTTGAGTATATACCTGGGCGTGAAGGTCATAATGGAATAAAGAGTATGTAAGTGTTCAATTTTAGTTAAAAATAGCAAGCTTTTCCAAAGTTGTTACTCTCATCTGTAACATATAAAAGAGACTGGATCCACAGCATTGTCAGCATTTCCGATATTTGGAATCCAGTGGAGATAAAATGGTATCCTATTATGATCATAATAGCATTATTTAAAAATAAAAACATTCTGGGGATAAGGTTTACTTTTGAGGTGATCAGAATGTTTTAGAACTAATAGAAGTGATGATTGCCTGACATTGAGAATGTATCAATACTAAATACCACTGAATTGTACACTTAAAATGGTTAATTTTATGTTATGTGATTTTTACCTCCATTGGAGGAAAGAAAAAAAAAAAGGAACAGAGGCTCTGGGTTCAGATGCCTGGGCTCATCCTTGCTCATTTGACCACAGGCCAACTACATACATGATCTCTAGATTTCAGTTTTCTTATCTGATAAATAGGTACATAAGTAACACTAACCTCCAACAGTAGCCATAAGCACTAAACCCACAACTGCCAGAATAAATATTCAGTCAAGTGAGCTGTTTGTTAATAAAAAATAATAATAAGTAAAAGAGTAATAAAAACAAAAACATTCCTTCATTTCTAGTTTTCTCAGGTATACTATACATTTCAAAATATGTTAGTGGTATATAAGTCAGTACAGAGTAATTAATTACAAAATGATCTATGTGTTACTTTGAGCTAATTTTTTTTCTAACTCTTCTCTCACATCACTACAGGCATGGCCAGGACTGTAATATGCAGTCATTATGGCCATTATGGCCAGGTAGGCTATCTCTTCTAATATCCTACCTCCCTATAGGCAGAATGCCAGGAGGGGAGATCATGTATTTACTTTAAGTTTTCCAAGCATTCATTCTTTCTTACTCTAGAAACCTCACCTCATTTCAAGTGATTTTTAAAATATCTAAGAGGTTTCCACTGACTGCTTAGATTTGTAGAAGGTTTTATTTTATTAAAATATACAGTACCGCATAGACACATTTACAACATGTAGTCATTAGATTGCAAAGGTATATAGAGCTGGCCCAAGTAATTAGGTATTTTTAAAATCCATTTAATTAGATTTCTAGATTTTCATGTTCCTTTTTCATAAGTCATTAACTTAATTTAAATGCAGAGTCATGTTTAAGGTGATTCTCTGGCATCTGTAATGAAGGACTAATGAATGTCGTTTAAATTGGGAAACAGCAAGGGTGTAGGAGAGAAATCCTGCTGCAGAACTCCACAGTCAGCAAAAGCAGGGTAAGTGTGATGGTGATTCCTGGTGTTTATTATCATCTGTTAAAATACATGGTATTTCCAAGAGGAAAAGAAGAGTGAGAGTAGTGGTGAAAATGAGGTAGGAGCGTACAGATGTGATCCTGAAACCTTCCTTCCCACCCATCCTCACTAACCTGAACAGTCCAGTCCGTGCAAGGGAGTTTAAAAGCGTGGTAGGCATTACCCGTGGAGTGGCAACTTTCATTCCGATTACAGATGTTTAAAAGCATCATGCATCATTAAGAGGGCTTAGCTGAAACCTTATGTATTTCTGATTGCAACTTATTTGGTCACTGTGAGCCAAAGCAGATAATAATTTTCTAAAATGATGCATATTGTCTAAATTGCTAACAAGAAAATCGTTTCATAGACAGTGCAGTGTTTAACTTTCCTTCCTTTATTCACCTTTAATTCCTCACTGCTTCCAACTGAGTTGAAGTGTTTGTATTAAAACAAAACAGCCATTGGAACTGAAGAAATTGACTCACCTGTTTTTTAAGCTGCAGGGTATTTTTTTATGGTATACAACACGCAGTATAATGTAATAAATATTTTAATTTCTTAAGGCTATTGAACTCTTGTGTCCCTTAGAGGGGACTTCCAACTTACTGTTACAAATATTGGCACTTAATCATAGAAGAAAATGACATTAAAATAGTTCAAGGATAAAATCACACGTGGGGTGCTTGTTCTCAAACAGGCCATGATCTCATTTAGATATGATCTATAAGCTTGAAGAAGTTATGAATCAATATAGCGGTAAGGAAACCTAACATAACAGTTAAGATCTGTGTCCATTATTTTTCATTTAGGCCTAGAAATACATTTCCTTTTCTGAATGAACCAATAAGGCCATTTCAAAGAGAAAGAAATGGAAACGAAAAACAAACGTGTTAAGGTGAGCATTGACCTCAGAAGCAGGCTCTCCCTTTTAATATACCGGAAAGGAACTGTAAATTCTTTGACCAGCAATTAGCACGCCTGGATCTCCTTCCACAGCACAGAGGAGCAGAGCCAGGAAGAAACTGGTGGTTACGTCGTGCTGCCTCTGGTGGCAAAGGGAGATGCTTCTACTTCTCACAAGGTTCCCCCCCGAACCCCCCCAATCGCGAGACTGGCGAAGCCTGGAGCCTTCTACACATTGCTGTGAGGCCAACTCCACCACCGCTCCGGACGGAGCACAGTGGGCGCGCGTTGGCGCTCAGCAAGTTCCTCTTCTGCAGCCCTTCCTGCCAGTGTTCACCAAAGTGCTTTGCGATCTGAGGTTGTGAAACTCCCTGAGAAGGGAAAACGATACACTTCTTCCCAGTGGCGATTTTTCTTTCTTTTTCTCCTGCCCTAAACAGGGTGTTTGACCTTCTGGGCGACTGCGTTCCCTGTGCCCCGGCGCCAGCTGTGTTCCTGACCGCAGGGCTGCACGGGGCCTGGCAGAGCTCCGGACACATTTCCTGTTGAGGCCTAAGGGAGGGAAGCTGTTTGCTGCCAGAACCCTGACGGGAATTCTTGGAGATTGAGGGGACGGGAGCGGGGGACGGGTGGGGGGGCGGAGAGCCAGCTGTGGGGGGCGGGGGGGCGGTGACCGCGCTCCTGGGACAGCTCCACGCCCTCGGGCGGGTCAGATCCAAGCTGGGAGCAGCCGTGGGCGCTGGGCCTCCAAGATGAGGCAGGCGCTCGCCCTGTGCCTTCTCTGGCAGACGTTCTGGCCCCGGCCCGGCAGTGGAGAGCACCCCACCGCCGACCGCGCGGGCTGCTCGGCTTCGGGGGCCTGCTACAGCCTGCACCACGCTACCTTCAAGCGGCAGGAGGCCGAGGAGGCCTGCAGCCTGCGCGGCGGGGCGCTCAGCACGGTGCGCGGGGACGCCGAGCTCCGCGCGGTGGTCGCGCTTTTGCGGGCGGGCCCGGGGCCCGGAGGGGGCTCCAAAGACCTTCTCTTCTGGGTGGCGCTGGAGCGCAGGCGATCCAACTGCACCCTGGAGAATGAGCCGTTGCGGGGTTTCTCCTGGTTGTCCCCCGACGTCGGCGGGTCCGAAAGCGACACGCTGCAGTGGGTGGAGGAGCCCCAACGCTCCTGCACCGCTCGGAGCTGCGCGGGACTCCAGGCCACCCGGGGAACCGAGCCCGCAGGCTGGAAGGAGATGCGATGCCACCAGCGCGCCAACGGCTATCTGTGCAAGTACCAGTTCGAGGGCTTATGCCCCGCACCGCGCCCGGGGGCCGCTTCTGACTTGAGCTACCGCGCGCCTTTCCAGCTTTACAGCGCGGCGCTGGACTTCAGTCCCCCTGGGACCGAGGTGAGTGCGCTCTGCCCCGGGCAGCTCTCCATCACGGCCACCTGCACCTCGGACGAGGTCGGCGCCCGCTGGGACGGGATACCCTCCGGGGCTGTGCTCTGTCCCTGTCCCGGAAGGTACCTACGTGCTGGCAAATGCGTGGAGCTCCTTGACTGCCTAGACGACTTGGGAGTCTTTGCTTGCGAGTGTGCTGCGGGCTTCGTGCTAGGGAAAGACGGACGCTCTTGTGTAACCAATGGGGAAGGACAGCCGGCCCCTGGGGGGACCAAGGTGCCCACCTGGCACCCGCCAGCCACTGAAGCCAGCCCCGTGCCGAAGGGAACGTGGTCACCCAGTGTCCGGGAGAAGCCAGGAGAGATACCCCATGCCCCTGGACAAGGCAGTTCAGCAACATCTATTCCCGAGATTCCTCGGTGGGGAGCACAGGGCACAACATCTACTCTTCAAATATCCCCTCAAACAGAGGCAAAGGCCGACATCAACTCTTCTGGAAGCGTGATTCCCAAGTTTAATTCCACGTCTTCCTCTGACAATCCCCAGGTTTTCGATTCTTCCACCGTGGTCTTCATACTTGTGAGCATAGCGGTAGTAGTGTTGGTGATATTGACCGTGACAGTGCTGGGGCTTTTCAAACTCTGCTTCCACAAGAGCCCTTCCCCTCGGCCAAGAAAGGGGCCTTTGGCTTCCCCGGGCATGGAGAGTGATGCTGAGGCCACTGCTCTGAGCTCCAGTTCTACACATTGCACAGACAATGGGGTGAAGGTCGGAGATTGTGGTCTGCGGGACAGAGTAGAGGGAGCCTCGTTGACGGGGTCCTCTCTTGGCTCTGGTGACACATAGGGAAACGGGACAGTGAGCACTTGTTGTGAGCAGTTTTTCACTTTCAGTGAAAAGGGAAAAGGAAAAGAGGAACTTACTTGCGGGACTGACAATTCCTGAAGAAATTCCCCTTCCCCTAAATTCCCTCTACTCCACTGAGGAGCCACATCTGAACTGGACACTCCTTCCCTGAAGATGGAGGAAGTGGAAGTGCCTAAGGGTGGTAGTGTGGGGCCTGGATCCTACTGGGGAGAGGTATTTTCTTGTGTTTATTCTGGGGAATTTGGAGAGGTGATTGAACTTTTCAGGACATTGGCAGCAAATATAGAATTTTTAAAAATTTGTATTTTTTTCCAACTGGAAAGGAAAACTTCTGTCTACATTGTTCAGGCTGGGAGTGTATTGGTTTGAAATTCCCAGGCAAAAAATAAAGGATTGTTGAGAACCCAGACTCAAATATCATTGGTTTCCTGGAGGAGTAATTATTCAGGAAGAACTGCCGAGGGGCATGTTGGGAATAGGAACAAGAGCACCTCCTGCTTTTAGGTGGAGCTGGAAAGTCCTTGGAATGAGGAGTAGATCTTTAAGAACTTTTTCCTTGGTTCTTTTATACTTTACTTTCAAAGTCATTGTTACTTGTGTGCCCTGCTATAAATCCAAACTGTAGTGTTGCCAGAGTTGCTGACTCTGGAAGCAAATTATAGTTGACCACCAATTCAAGTGTTGACTGCGTGTCCTTGCTTAAGGAAACAAATGATCTGTGTTTTCCTCTTCCAGTGTCTCTGCTGTCCAGTGTAATGACCTCCCCAACCATATAGCCCTCTCCTAAACATCAGGATGCTGATCCTCACTTCCAATTATGGCGAGGTTAATTTTCAATTAAAACGGTAATGCTAAGTACTGATTTGAAACCTTCTGGGTACATTAAAGCAAAAGTAAGCTGGATCTCCTCCAAAGTTGCTAGGTTCTTGTGCACTGTTTAACCCATGGGAAAATGTGCATTCCAAACGATTTCCTTCCCCCCCCCACCCTTAATAAAAATGTGTGCAGTGACCATACCTGCCCATCCTGGAATAATTACCAGTTCACAAGGTTCTACATGGGCAAAGGCATTAGGTAAACAGCTTTCCATAGGAATTAAAAGTATAAGAAATAAGTGGAAAGTACAAATATCTATCATCCCCTTATGACTTGGGGTATTAGAAAGTTATCTAAATTGAGCATTCTTCTAAAAAACAATTAAGACATAATAATAATCGCTTTCTAGTGGGACTGAGACCCCCTAGAAAATATCCCACTTCTATTAATATGCTAACACTTTAAAACTAAATGCTTGGGGGTTGATGCATGGATAGAGATAGAGAAACAAGCTGAGTAACCAGGAAGATTGGAAACAAGAAGTTTACACTGTTATTTTCATAAAAGCATTTTGATGTTCTTGAGTATATAATGTATTATATATATATATAATATAGGGTATTGTAACATTAAAGGAATAAAGTATTAGGTGATTTGCTTCATATACTAAATATATGTCTAAATAGTTAAATTTAAATAAAATCACAAGTGAATTAGAATTAACAAGATTCAAAGGAATTTTACGTAAAGTCATTTCACAAATAAAACTAAAATCAGGTAAGTAAATGGCTTACCCAGTGTCCCCAGCTTGTTAGAGTGTGTCTCAGTCCACCTCAGTTATGGTGTTAATCTTTGCTGTTTACCATATGACCTCTTCATAGAGAAGGTACCTATTTGAATAGAATATATGGTACTTTCTTTTGTAAGTTGAAAAATAGCCTATCTGTAACTGAACTGAACTGTAAATTATCTATATCTAGAATTATCTAGAAGTATTTATATCTATCTCTGTGTATGTGTGTACACATACTTTGTCCTAAGGTAGGGTGCCCTTGTATCATTGTTACAGTACAATAGAGCAGGGGTCCCCAACCCCTGGGCCATGGACTGCTACCAGTCCATGGCCTGTTAGGAACTGGGCCACACAGCAGGAGGTGAGTGGCAGGCAAGCGAGCGAAGCTTCATCTGTATTTACAGCCGCTCCCCATCGCTGGCATTACTGCCTGAGCTCCGCCTCCTGTCAGATCAGCAGCGGCATTAGATTCTCATAGGAGCTCGAACCGTACTGTGAACTGCGCATGCGAGGGATCCAGGTTGCGCGCTTCTTATGAGAATCTAATGCCTGATGATCTGAGGTGGAGCTGAGGCTGTGATGCTCGCACTGGGGAGCGGCTGCAAATACAGATTATCACTAGCAGAGAGGTTTGACTGCACAGAGACCATAATAAATCAACTGCTTGCAGAAACATATCAAAACCCAGTCAGTGAGTGGCAAGTGAAAGCAAGCTCAGGGCTCACACTGATTCTGCATTATGGTGAGTTGTATCGTTATTTCATTATATATTACAATGTAATAATAATAGAAATAAAGTGCACAATAAACGTAATGGGCTTGAATCATCCTGAAACCATCTCCCCACCCCTGGTCCATGGAAAAATTGTTTTCCACGAAACCAGTCACTGGTGCCAAAAAGGTTGGGGACGGCTGCACCATTAACTTATTGTGCAAGATGCCACTGGTGGCGTTACAAATCTTGGGGTCCAAATGCCCTAGTGAAGAACAAATAGGTGTCAGCTCCATTACTTAACTACTCTTCCCTGTTATTTCCCCATGTAAGTAGATCAGGAAAGAATTACAGAAAACTGTGTTTTCACATCTGACTTCCTGACAGATAGCAATTACAGACCAGGCTCTGTATAATTTCCTTTGATTTCTGGCTGTGATGTTTTTCATAAAAGTTTGAATCCATGGCAGAATCAGGCCAGCCAACCATGTTCTCTTAAGAGCTATCAGGTCAGTGTTCTTCCTCTGAATACTTCTCTACTATCGCTTCTTCATTATTTCTCCAACTTCTTTGAGGTTTATCCCTTTCTTACTTAAAACCCTTTGCCCCTGCACTCATCTCATAGCTGCCTGTTCAGTCATTTCCTTAAAAGGAAAACTTGGAACCTAAGTTACAGTCTTTCTTTCTAGCCTAAGTCCTGCTATCATCTTACACAATCTCCAGGTCCTCCTGTATGACTCTTCCAATGCCTGTGCATTGCAGTTCCTCGACTTCCTCACTTCTAATGAGCTCCACTGTATTTCAGCCTCCACCTTAGCCTTTCAGATGTTTCTGAAACTGCTCTACATCTGAAATCACAAATTCAGACATTTGTGTCTGTGCACGCACTTGTTAAGAGATCTACTAAATCAGTCTTTAGAGACTGGGCTTTGAAATCTCTCTATATAGATATGTTTCAACTTCAACCAGGTAATTCCGATATTAAATAAAGTTTACAAACCATTCTATGCAATTGTATGTATATACCTCAATACAAAAGTTTAATATTCTCTTCTCTCCATTCCCACTATCTGGCAGTGTCTGGAGCATAGTGGGTGCTTAATCAATGAGCAGAAGTACAGTTTTTTTATTTCAGCAAGTCTCAAAGGGATATTGAAGTGTCCTGTTGTAGCCACGTCCTCTTGACAGTTTTGCTATAGTCTTGTTTTTCCACTTCTATGACACTTTTGCTTAAGCTCTTCAGAATAGGATGAAGAAGAACAACTGTAAAGCTATGAAAAATGGTGAGGGGAGAGGTGATAAGAGCATGTCCCTCACTTAAAAGCATACTGTAGTGGGGAAGCCCCTTGTGGTGGGATAAAATCTGAGCTATTAACAGAAATTTTCTCTTTACTACCTATTTCCCTAGAGGACCCCTTCTAGGAGTCCCCTTTTATTGAGTCAGTGATATTTATATCACTAAAAGAGGCTGTTAGTTTAAGAGCAAAAAGTCAAATCATTGCTTTTGAATTTCAAAATAGCTTTTTGACATTCATATCAGAGAGAAAATCTTGAAAGCCAAGGCATATTTTTCTGTTTCTGTTTTTTTTATCTGTTTTGTCTTCATAAAATAAAATGCAGATACAGAGAGTTACACAAAACAAACATATAGCTTGGTGAATTATTATAAGGGGAACACCCTGTAACCATCAGACCCCCAGGGTCAAGAACAGAACTTTGCCAGCCACCTCAGGAGCCTGTCCCTTTGTCCCATCCCAATCACGGCCCCTTCCTCAATTCAAAAGTAGCCTCTATTTTGATATTTGTAGAAATCATTTTCTTACATTTGTATGGTTGTATTATGCAAGTGTGCATCCTTTGACATTGTATTTTAATCTTGCACAATTTATCTTTTCTTTTTATTTTAATGTTTTTAATTTAAGGTTTTCCATTCTGAAATCATTTCAGACTTACAAAATTGTTACAAAAATAGAAAAATTCCTAAATACCCTTTACCACGATTCCACAAATGTTAACATCTTACATAGCTACCATACTATTATCAAAATCAGGAAATTGCCATTGATATAATGCTATTACATATATATGTAAAACCTACATATATATGATAAATATCTTGAAAATCACTTCATATCATTAGTTCATATAGATTTTCCTTACTCCTTGTTACAGCTTCATGGTATTCCATTAGGGGGGATGTACCATGTTGTATGCACATCCTATGTATGTTAAAAATATTTTTATTGGAATATAGTTGATTTACAACACTGTTATTTTCAGGTGTACAGCAAAATGAATCAGTTATACATATACATATATCCATTCTTTTTAAGACTCTTTTCCAATATGGATTATTACAGAGTATTGAGTAGCGTTCCCTGTGCTGTATAATAGGTCCTCATTAGTTATCTATTTTATATACAGTAGTGTGTATATGTCAATCCCAATCTCCTAATTTATCCCTCCCCTCCTTCCCCCTGGTAAACATAAGTTTGTTTTCTACATCTGTAGCTCTATTTCTGTCAGATTATCATACTAAGTGAAGTTAAGTCAGACAGAGAAAGACAAATACCATATGATATTACTTATATGTGGAATGCTATGTATTTTTTAACTTTATATTTTGAAGTATCTTTTGATCTATAGATATGCTCTCTTTCCATCCAATTCCTTCTATAATTTTCATATTGCATAATTTGGGGTGTTTGACCTATAAAGATTGCCACAGTCTACTGATTTCATACTCACGATGCAGTCTGACATTTTCCTCTGTCTCCTGTATTTCCTGAAAATTGGTACTTAGATTCAGAGGCTTGAACAGACTTATTTGTCATACCTTTGACAAGACTATAGGTTGCGGTATGTTTTTTTAACGAGAGCACATAATGACTGTTTTTTACTATTAGCAGCCATTGATGCTTAAAGCTTAGATACATTAATTCATTGGGATTACAAAGTGGTGCTATTTGTTTTCATGAATTACCTGGGCAATTTTATGAGGAGAGACTTCCCTTCATTTACTAGTTGGTTATCAAATTATACATTTCATATGTAAGAAAGGCAGGATAAATACTTATTTCTTATATTTATCAATTTTTAGATAATTTTCCCTATAATCCTCAAAAGATTATCAATTATATTTTTTACTATTAATATAAATTTATAGGATTAGACATATTTGATGGGTTCCAATCAATTGCAATTCATATCTTTACTGAAGCTTAAAGTATCCTATGTTTGGCCAGCGAGAGCTTCCTAAGTTGACTCCTGAGTCCTTTTGACATGATTCTAGTGTCCTTTGATGATTTCCTTGCCATCTGGTATTACAAGACTTTCCAGGCTCATTATATATCTTTCCTGCCTCAGATTTGGAATTAGCCATTTCTCCAGGGACTCCTGGTTTCTCTTAATGGAAGATGATATTTCAAGACTGCAATCTGGGCTCTAAGGATAGAATTGGTCATTGTTTCTAGGCCTTCTCAGAGGAAAGATCTAGAAAATATAATGATTCCTGAAATAATAGAATTCTACCAGCAAGAAAAAATATGTAGAAGTGAAACAGAGGTATACAGCTAAGTGTCCCTAAGTGGACATTTGCTCACCTTCTCACTGGACATAAGCACTGGGGGTGGGGGATATGGTGATAGAAACTGGACAGATTGGGGGATAATGAGTATGAAGTGAATTGATAACTTCCTAGGGCATGGCCCAGGGAAACTGAAAACCTCTTAGCGACACCACAGTCAAACTTGGTGCTAATGTTGTAGAGCAGCAATGTGTAAGGGAGGTATCTAGGTGGGTAGACCTGAGGGATGCATTATAGAATGGTGTGAGAGAGAAGCTAAGATTTCTTTTGTCTGAGAGTGGGCCTGTGGATCTTGTGAAACCTTAGGGTTGGAGCAATCATGATACTGAATAAGCTGAATAGACCCAACACACAAAAATCAAAGGAGAACTTGTACCTTAACATCCACAGATGTAGATATCCAAAAAGCACTGGAGATTGTATGTCCCACTGTAAACCAGGCTGGACAGATCTAGTGACCATAGGACTAAGCATCCATCCCCCAATTCTAGGGCAATATGTATACTTCCTAGAACTTAGGTTATCCCCATGGATACGTGAAGAAATGAGGGGAGAGAATCCTAGCGTGACCAGTTAACCAAGAAACACTAATAAAAATCAGAAATAACTGAATTTACCTTAATGGAGCAGGATTAAGTTTCCTGTCATCAACAGAAATGGAGTTCAAGAACGGAGTTCTGCTACTGAGAAATAAATTTCTATTTGTATGTACATTTTATTAGCTGTTTTCTTAGAAAAAAAATTGTACATGCTTTTAGCTTTTTAAAATAGAGGTACTGTTAACTGCCTCAAAAAATTGTTATGAGAAAATGAATATAGAGATGTATAACAGTGACATGGAGTAGAGTAAGCACTCATCAAATGACCTATTGGCAGACTGAGGAGGGAAGCTATGAAATACCCTCATCGTGATATTTATAAACCACTCAGACCACACCTATTCAGGGCTTTAGGAAGTCTTACTTATGTCGTTATAAACTAGCAAACGTAATTCAAGAGTGCTGAGAACCAGAAAACGAGCCTACTGGTCTCTAACTCTGAAAAAAAAAAAAGGCACTTAAATATGTCCAAGGATAGCAAATGACGTGCCTAAGATAAACATATTTTTGTTCATTTTGCCAAGACTGCTAACTTGTTAACATGATACGAGGATATGATGGGAGCCAGTAGTAATCCTCATAATAAAAAAAAAAATGATCCGTTTCCAGTTCTCACATTTCTCTCTTTCAAGTGGCAGAGCTGGGAGCATGGAGTATCAGCCAATGGCTACTGGATGGGCAGATACTTAAAGTGACCAGAAATCCTCTTTCTGAGAGCCTTGGGTAGGAACATGTCCTTTAAGTGAGCCACCTCAGTAGGTAAGTTTTCCTAGAATTATAGCGTCTCAGGAGGCAGTGATTATAATTTAGCGCCCGGACGAGACGCAGATGGCCTGACTGTACAGTGCTGGGATTGTGGGCCCATCAACAGTGTCCAGAGTGTCTGTTTGGCTGACCCCGTTATTACCAGGGCACTGTGCTTGGTTTAAAGTATTTTCTTTCCTTCTACTCCCCTCATCAACATGTATAGAAAGCTCTTAAAAATGATAAACCATAAACAAACTCCTTTACATTCTTTTTGCAAGAAAGTCGAATATAAATTGAGAAGAACAAAGCAAAATAATTCCAGATTTCTCTGATATGTTGTAATATCCATATAGTAATACTTTTTTATAGACCTATAATTTCCACACAGCAACTTTTTGTAGAAAACAATATTTTTACATGTACTATCATGTTTTATTTATTCTCACATAATCCCTGTGGAAATGGGGAGGGATAGATGAGTAGAAATCTGCGGTGTCTGTGACAGTTCTTCCTAAGCTGAGACTTGACAAAGTTTTGCAACTGTTATCATATAGCAGATCTGCCAGGTTTTTCATTTTAACAAGATCCTCTTGCTTGAAAAGGTAAGAAGTTAAGGAGTTTTGTATGGATTAAAATTTCTGTGTTCCTAAGGCTGAGCCACATCTGACTGAGCTTTTCAGATTTATGTGAAAGCCAAGTCAGGATTAAAACTTCTTTTTCACGCTTCTCCTGTATTTGGCAGGTGACTCAAGAGTCATGGACCAATGCTGGGAAATCCTTGCTCTCAGATGTTATGGTCTGGACACTCCTCTCAATCATTTGAGACTGTCTCATTTTCCTCTCTGCACTGGTCTTCCCTTTAGACTATTCATCCATTAAGCCCGCCCCATCCTAAATCACTACCACAAACAGAAGGCTTATCACTCTGCTTTTCCCTTTTTTTTTTAAACATCAAGGGTTTTTTTGTTTTGTTTATTTATTTATTTATG
Source organism: Phocoena phocoena (assembly GCF_963924675.1). Classification (NCBI taxonomy): domain Eukaryota; kingdom Metazoa; phylum Chordata; class Mammalia; order Artiodactyla; family Phocoenidae; genus Phocoena; species Phocoena phocoena. The sequence continues at coordinate 60,350,748 of NC_089220.1, forward strand.
GCTGTGTTGGGTCTTTGTTTCTGTGCGAGGGTTTTCTCTAGCTGTGGCAAGCGGGGGCCACTCTTCATCGCGGTGCGCGGGCCTCTCACTATCGCGGCCTCTCTCATTGTGGAGCACAGGCTCCAGACGCGCAGGCTCAGTAATTGTGGCTCACGGGCCCAGTTGCTCCGCGGCATGTGGGATCCTCCCAGACCAGGGCTCGAACCCATGTCCCCTGCATTGGCAGGCAGATTCTCAACCACTGCGCCACCAGGTAAGCCCCCTCTGCTTTTCCCTTTTACTCTTCATCTCTCTCCTCCTGGTGAGTTACCCCAGCCTGTTAGCAACTTTACCTTCCTAAGGCTCCACTGCATCATTCAACTCTGCAGCTCAAAAGGATCCCAGGCTTCCCCATTGAAGTCCACGCTCCTGGACCTCACCCAGGGCCCTCCAAGACCTTACTTATCAGGTTGTCTCATGTTGTACCCTGGGTTTTTGCCAAACTGAATTACTCAGTGTTGCTTTATTACAACTCCATAATTTTAACACGAATTTCTTCTATCAATACCTGGAATGCCAACCATTACCAGCTGGCAGGCTGAAATGTGTCCATACTACAAATCCCAGTTTAAATGCTACCTCCTCCAAGATATTTTCTCCAGTCACCTCAGACTCAAACCAATTCTCTGAAATCTCTCATCACTTTATTTGAATCATTCTTATTATAGCTACTGGTATCCATGCTTTTCATCATCTCTACTGTATTGCATGCTGTTGAAGTGAGGAACTACACCTCACATGTTTTGTAAAAAAACAAATTGCCTTTACATTGCAAGCTATAAATAGATGTTTTCTAAATGAATTCTAGTTAGGCAGAAATGATAATAAATTTGTTTAAATGAATATTAACTTTATACTGAATAATCAAGTTTCTACAGTTTTTAAATCCTTAAAAATAATTTAGTAACTATATTATGCATTATTATTTACTAAAAGTTCTCCTGGATTCCTTAGACAAGTTTTCACTTCATGATATGTATGCATTAACCTAGACAACTTTGAGACAAAGTTCTTTGATCTGTATCACTGAAAGTCTAACTTTCTTTGTATCCACACATACCCTCCTGCATGGTTAAGAACTGAGACACTCTTTCTCCCCGGACCATCTCTTTTCCTACAAAGACGTGCCTAAATAAGACAGCCAGAGGGGATCTGTTTTTCTTAAAATCCTCCAACACCTGCCTGCTCCCCCTACCCTGCTCAATGCCCACCTCTCTGAAGATCAGTGTCAGATGTCCTGACAGCTCAAAACAGCAGTTGGATTTTCCGGAATGCCATTGTTTGGGGGAGTAAAGGTGGGGAGAAATCCAAGGCAGGCAGTGAGCCCGAAGCTAAAGGGTACATGGCAGTGGGCTTGGTCCCTGGGGATAAAATTGCCTGGTAGAAGGAACTAGCCAACGGGACAGTCCCCCAGCTGTAACGTGGGGAGAAGAGGGGTCTCTGGGCACACCAGGTTTCACTGCTCATGAGTCTATGGAACTAGGATTTTTAGTGCTTCCAGCCAACACCACCAATCCAGACTCAACAGATCTGTGATCCAATGGTTAGAAAAGAAGGAAAAAATACAAATTAAATTTAAAATAATTTACACATCTTTAGTCTGTTTGCTCTTACCCAAAGTCTCCCCTATTACTATTCTCTTCTTGGTAGCCCATGTCACCATCCTTATGTCCCTTGTTTCATTTCTTGAACCCAAAGACAGACCTACAGACTGAAATTGGAAGCAAGTGAGGAGAACGCTGGATAGATATTTCCAAGCCTCCAAAGCTGAAGGCAGACCTCTACGCTCACTGAGATTGCCTTTTGGTCTCAATGCCAGAACTGCAGGTAGCAAGTGAGGTAGCAATGGCTCTAAGTATCCACAGTCAGACCCTCCTGTCCAGGCCAGCAGGCTATCTTTGCAAATGAGCTATTTTCAGAGTGTGATCTGACTCAGAATTCCTCCTGCTCCTGCAGAGCTCTACCTCCTCTCTTACTCTGAGGCAAGATTGATAGAATTAAGAGCACGTAGTTCTCTCCTTTTCACTTTTTTAGTAAATTAATTAATTTGTATGTATTCATCATCTATATCACCTTTAATATATAAGTCCTGTAAGGGCAGAGACCACGTCTGACTGGTTTTTTTCCATGTCTACAGTGTCTGGCATGTAAATGGTACTAATCCCTTATTGAATAAGTGGAGGAATAGGTAGATGGTTTGAAATGCAGCTAAAGGGCAGGGTTGGTGGGTGGAGACACATTTGCTGATCTTTTCTGAATACATATGCATTTGACTGTATACACCCATGTACACACACAGATACACACATCTTTTATCTCTTTAGACGTTGCCTATGTGCCTCTGCTCTAGCCCTCTGCGCTTCCAACCACGCCATTCTCTCAGGGTTGCATTCCTTCTACCACTCTCTAGCCCTCCAGCTCTCCTCTACCTTGCCCTCCCTTTGGGTGATCTGACATCTTCCACTCCATTATTATACATTAGCCCTTACAGACAGTCCAGGAGCTCCACTGACACAGGAAGAGTCCACAAGAGGGCAAGGCCCACTTTTCAATTGTATTGAGGACTTGTCCTGCATATCTCGTAACATATGCTAGAAAATATCAAAGCTGAGCAGAGGTCTTGCCTGACCCCAGACATGGCTCCTGAGGCTGTATCTTCATACAGACAACACCTGCTCTCGGGGCCCAGCTGCCTGCTCAGCTCCCCACTTAGATTTCCTCCCCTGGCGCAGATACAACATGCCTCAAATTCAGCTCGTCACAGGTGCCTTTTGTAACATCGATCTCTTTAATGACACAACTCTCATTCCAGAATTCCCATCTGGAAACATCAGTTGCTCTTTTTCAATCCATTTTTTTCCTTTAATCTTTATATTCTCTGTCATCAGTTCCTGTTGCGCCTCCCTTTGACTTGTCCATTAGATTTGCCCTTTTGTGTTGAGGTCCACCATTGCCATCCCAACCTAGGTTTTCATCACCATAGTCCTCACTTACTCATCTTTAATATTTATATCTAAACTCACTTGGCAAACAAGTTTAAACTTTCTATGGCTCCCCCTTTAAAAACAAAAACAAAAACAGCTTATGCTTCTCATTTTCTAGCACACAAAAACCCAAAAATCCATGACTGACTTCTCAAAATCTGGTCCCACCCTATGTACTGGTCTAATCTTATGTCCCAAGATCCCTCAAGACACCCATCAGGCCTGCCTCACAGTTATCCAGGAAAAGAACAAAAACCTATTAAGCACGTACTTTGTGCCAGGCCCAGTGATCGGCACTGGAGATAAGGCAGAATCCAAGACAGACATGATCCCTGTGCTCATATACCCTACAATCTACCTCAGGATTTTCTCCCTTCTTGAGTCTGCCAATAGTGCGCTGCCACTTAACATTTATGCACATACCATCATATTGCTGACTTATTCATATATTCAACCAGAGAGTATTTATTAACCACGTCATTGGATACGGCACCGTCCTAAGCAGGTGGAAACCTCAAGTCTGGGAGTTAGAGATTACGTCGCCAGTAGAGACCCAGCACAATGCCTAGAGGTGGGTAAGTAGTCCATAACCCTTTTTTTTTTTTTTTTTTTTTTTGCGGTACGCGGGCCTCTCACTGTTGTGGCCTCTCCCGTTGCGGAGCAGAGGCTCCAGACGCGCAGGCTCAGTGGCCATGGCTCACGGGCCCAGCCGCTCCGCGGCATGTGGGATCTTCCCGGACCGGGGCACGAACCCGTGTCCCCTGCATCGGCAGGCGGACTCTCAACCACTGTGCCACCAGGGAAGCCCGAGTCCATAACCCTTTTTAAATGAATGACTCACATAATAAAAGGTTATAAACATTGAGCAATCAGAATTTAGAGGAGAGAGATACCAGAATGTTGAGGAGTTTGCAGAAGGCTGTGCTTTGGAGGATGTGTGGGCTGTGCACAGACTGAGAAGTGGGAGGAGGGCATTCCAAGCAAGCGAGGCGCTGGAATGTGAGGCAAGGAAGTGGGACCCACTGCCCGCCCCTCCCGACACACACACATCTGCTCCTGTTGTTTCCATAGCGATGGAGCATACACAGCCCTTCTAGCCCTTGAACCAGGACTACCCATGCACTTATGTTCTCATCCATAAAATGTGAGCAGAAAGAATATGTACCATGTCCACATCATCTGCTGTAAAATTCAGAATAGGATAGGTTATGTTGTGGAATAAACAGCACAGTTTTATTTCTTGCTCACAAAAGTCTGCTGCAAGCCCAGGGGACTTCTTCACATTCATTCAGGATTCCCGCAGGTTTCCATCTCGTCACATCTCCACATCAACGTGTTTTGTGGTCATCGTGGCAAGGGGAGCAAAGGATGGAGAATCAAGCCCCAGCAATGAAAACCTCGGCACTCAGGTGACTCATGCCACGCTGGCTCCTATTGCTTTGGTCAACACTGGTCACGTGGCTGTGCCTAGTCACAGAAAGTGAAGAAGTGTAACCTTCCGTGTGCCCATAAATAGAAAAGAACTGGATACTGGTAAATACTGTTATGTCTGTTACACTTAACACAAAATGAAATTGCATGTCATAGACTTAATCTCTGCTTTCTGAAGGCTGAGACACATACGTGTACCGACCAGTCTTTGACCATAAGAATGAGGAGAATGCCCTAGTGGATGGTGGAAACACAAGATGAAAGGAACCCGAGCCCCTGAATGATTTCATGGAGCAGAGCCATTACACAAGCCTGGAACTCCCACTTCCTGACTATCGTGGAAGAGAGAAATAAAATTCTATCAGGTTCAAGCCCCTGTGTCTTGAAGTCTCTCTCTTTCAGTATTTTAGCCTCAACTCCAACTAATCCAGGAAGAGTCTAGAGAGACAATGGCCTTGACTGGATTTAGGGTTTGTGTAAGGCAATAGCACTGTGGCATCATTAAAGTAGACAAAAGGAATATCAACACACAGCTGGTTGTTTCCAACCCAATAATAAACTTTGAGCTAGTCGGAACTAAAACACAGAAGACTTTTTTTTGTCGTTTCTTCAAGATCTAGCATATTTCTACATTCAGAGGGTATTCTTTTGTAGATAGCTGTTGGCTGATTGATAAGAAGAAGAAACCAAAATATGAGAAATCAAAGCTCTATATCCAGCTATACCAAAGTCAGTAGAATCTCTGAAATGCAGCACATAGCCTCCAAACTGAGAAGGACATGTACCACCTTGAAACAGAAAAATGTTTAGAAGGTCTGTCTTCTAATGGAAAAGGAAGTAATACTTCAGTGAAAACATCCATTGCCCCCTTGTTCTTTCAAATGCGCAATGTGAAATGGCTTTAACCTTTTAAACCAAAGAGAAAAAGAGCATGACTTCATGGGAGACAGTGTTGTTTGCTAAGTCTTAGTTTATTTATATTATTATTTCTTTTGCTTTGTGTTTAAGTTGGAACAATAGAGAGTGGTTAAGGATTCTCAATGAAGACATGTGTTTCTTTTGCTTTTTCCTCACAAGTAATTTTCTTTTCCCCTCTGTTTCCAGGATGACTAGGGAAGGTATTTGTTTCAACAAGTAAGGTCATAATTATACCCAACAATTTTCTCATACTCCATTTAAACATGGAAAAGCTCTACCTGTTGGTCCATTAGAAATATTATATTAAAAGTGTTAACGTTATAGCAATAATAAAGCAGAATACAATTCTCTTCTTACTCATGATTAACTGAAATGTGCATCCACCATAAGAGGACTAATAGCCTGATCTCATATCCAGATAAATGTCAGAGTGAAATGATAGCTTTAAAGAGGCTGCATGAAACAATCTAAAACAAAACGCAAAATTAGAGAATTGGGAAAATAACTTGGGGAAAAGTAAAAATGAACATGATGATAAAAAATGTATTTATAACCTGAGAAACTCATAATGAGATATTTAATTTATTTTAATCTGATCGTTACCCAATTTTTCTATTAAGTTGGCTCTATGAACATTTATTTCATTCAACTCAAAGCATGTGCATGGTGAAATCATTATAAATATGTCTTTAAGCAAAATCAGTGCGGGGACAGCCCGGGTCCGAGGATAGTCTTGCCCCTGCAGCGCCGGGACAGGGGAGCTGACGGTAGGAGAGGCAGTTCCAGTGTGGCTGGGAAGAAAGCTGTGGTGGCGCTGGCTAAGGTGTGCACCTGACACCCGGAAATCAGAGCTCGATCTTGAGAAGCTTCGAATTCTAGTCCTTAACTCTGACCAACTGTGGGGCTTTGGTGTTGAGATACGAGAGGACGAAACCCACCCAGTTTTGAACCAAGTCAAGCAGGAAGAGGAATCAGAAAATTATTTCGTTTTAAACTAGCAAAAGATAGACTTGAGAACAGAGCTTAAATGTGTAGGCACCATGGCCCTGCAAATACGGAACCCAGAATTAGACAACCCCTGCCCCATGACCCTCAGTCAGAAGCACAACTGCAGGCCCTCCACAGCAGAGCCTAACCCTGCACACTTGGGTGGGGGAGGAGAAGCAATGCAGAATGTGCATGCCCTGGGACAGAGCCCTACGCAAAAGGGGGGCTGAGGGCTGAACCCACACACCTAGTTCCTCTCCAAACTCATAATCAACTCACTGTGCCTCCAAGTGGGCAGTATCAGTCAGCAGCCAGGAGTGCTTAGGAAAAATTCCCTCATCAAAGAACCGAGAGGAGTGAAGAAATGACCCCTCCCAAGGTAAGTCACTTCAGCTTTATAAACCTGAGGTTCCCATCTGTGAACTAATATCTCCAGTGTATCTTTTAGCTCTAATATTTATGATTTTAAAAAGCCTTTGGGGGGTGGGTTTGTACCTAGGACTAGAGAAGAGAGGACAGCGCTCTCGCGGGTCACTAAGAATGGGGAAGGTGTTCCTGAGCCAAGTGGCATATGAACTCTATGCCATCGCATGATTTTATTTTATCATATTTCAACAAATATTTATTGAATACCTTCCATGTGCCGGTGAACAGAGTGATAAAATAGGTCAGGTCCCCACTTGCCTTCCCAGAGCTTACACTCTAGTGAGGAGAGATATTAAATAAACAAGCACATGAATGTGCAATTACCAAATGCAGTAAGAACTTTAAAGCAAGAAAAATTGGAGGGGGATACGTGGTGGGGGCCGTGGGGGTGGGCACGGCAACCTTCCAGGCAGCGGGAACAGCATATGCAAAGGCCTTGAGGCTGAAATGAATACAGCACATCTGAGACGTTAAAAGAAGGCTCTGGCTGGAGTTTAGTGAGTAAGAGCATGGGTGGTATGATTTGCATATAGAGGGACCAGGCAGGCAGGGCATTATAGAATATGCCAAGGAGCTTGGATTTTATTCTGAGAGTGTGAAAATCCAGTGAAGAGATTTAAACTGGGGGAAAATATGCTCTGTTTTATGATGCTAAAAATTACTTAGCTGTGTGGAGAATAGATTTGGAGGCATGGATGATAAAAACCCCCATGAAGTAATACAAGCTGTGTGGGCAAAGCCACAGAGGAAGAGGGACAGGGTGTCCTTTGGGCCTCTGGAGTGTAGCCCCAGAGCTCCTGTGTCACAGTCATCACTGGGAAGAGGTCTTGATACCTAAGTGGGTCATTAGAACCAAGTTGGTTAATAACTGATGGTGGGTGAGATGACATTAACCTGTCATTCTGTGCATTAATGTTAACGCTATTTAGTGCTTGGTTCAAAAGAGTAAAAGTGAATTTTTATCCAAGGGTCCCCCAAATACCGTTAATTCCAAATAGATGTTTATAGTTGTTTCATCAAAATGGTATTCTTTATGCTCCACCCACTTCCAGCCCTCAGAAAAATACATTTGAGATATGGATTCTCTAGTCAAATCTTATCAGGCAGCTCTACTCCAGTTCATTTTCCCCAGAATCCAAAACGAACTGGCTGACTAAAAAGTGAACTAATTTGCATTCACCATGGTGCTGAGCACAGCGGGGTCTCCTTGGTGAGCTGTCATCCTGGGCAAGGGCTGTTTACATGACGATTATGACAGTATCCATGCCCTCCCCTTCATAAACTGTTTCATAGGGCTTGGCATCTGGGATCTCTAAAATATTTTCTTAATATATATCATTGTACAAGGCCTTTTAGATCAGAGGGGATGTGAGCAGTGTTAATTGGGCAAATGAGACCGAACTGGCTGTCTGAAGTGTGTGTGCTTGGACAAAGCCCCTTTGTCTTGGTAAAAGGGGTGGGAGAATGATTAACGAGAATATGGGTTTATTATTATTATTATTATTGAAGTATAGTTAATTTACAATGTTGTGTTAGTTTCAAGTGTACAGCAAAGTGATTCAGATATATATATTATAGATTCTTTTATATATATATAGATATATATCTATTTTATATATATCTATATCTATATATCTATATATATCTATATATATATATATTTTATATATATCTATATATATATAGATTCTTTTCCATTATAGGTTATTAAAAGATACTGAGTATAGTTCCATGTGCTATACAGTAGGACCTTGTTGTTTACCTACTTTATATATACTGTGTATATATTAATCCCAAACTCCTAATTTATCTGAGAGAAATGGTTTTATCTTGATGGTGTATTTCAAACCTCTAGTTAGTTACCTAGCTGTCACCAAATTACTATCGAGTCATCAATGGCAAAAAAAAAAGAAAAAAGGCCTTTAAAGTAGAAAAACAAAGAAACAAACAAAAGTGAGAGCCTGTGTTGACTGCCTCAGGAGCTCTCCATGAAGGAAGCCCCGCTGGGGCAGAGCACTCCTGAAGGACAGGTAACTTGGCAATAGGCTCTTGGGAGCTGCAGGGGGGGAAGAGTTATCTCTGGTCATTCCCAGTCGTGAGGCCTCCCACAAGTAATCCTTACTCCATTCAATCAACTCATTCACCAGTACTTACTGATTGCCTCCAATCGCCCAGGCCTCATCGGTCAGGAAAAAAAAAATTTTTTTTCTGCAAAGGACAGAAACACAATGCAAACTGACTTCAACAAAAAGGGAATGTACGGGTCCATGCGACTCAAAAGTACAGGGTAAACAAATCCAGCTTCAGGCAACACTGGAGACAAAAGCTCCAGTGGTTTCCTGGGGGATCCATTCTTGTCTCTGTTTTCTTCAGTGTTCCCTGCATTCTCATGAGTAGTTCTCCTTAGAGGTGAGGGATCCCCTGGCAGTCCCAGGGTCACAGTATAGAAACCAAAGTGGAAATTGAGATTCCCCTTCGCGGTATGAACAAAGCCCATAAGATTGGCTCTAATTAGACCACCATGTGCAGATCTGAACCAATCACTGACAGTAGGGGCTGGCCAGTGACTTGTGTCACTTTGACCCGTGGAACCTGAGTCATGCCCTTATCCACAGGGAGCAAAGGGTGCGGAGGGGGTAGGTTCAGCTCCATCCAAATGACATGGGTGAGGATTAGAAGAGTACAAAGAACGTGGCACGGTGATTCCCTAAAGACACCTGCATTAGAAGAAAGGTGATAGTAAGGCAGTAGATATCCACTAAGTATTTAAATTTCACTGGCCATTGCATGAGGTGCAAAACAGTCTTGCCCTCACAATCTGATTGCAGGAAGAGGATGGTTCCACAGTGCAATGCCATAAATGCTGTAATGTGACCACACATCCTGGTTAGCCAGGACAGTCATAGTTTATGCCTGGTGTCCCAGGGTAATTATTAACAATGGACCCCTTTTCTCTCAAAAATGCCCTGGTTTGTACAATGTGTTTTATGGCCACCCTAACAGTAACTGTTGTTCAAATGCACATAGAAAGAAAGGCAAGGGAATGACTAACTGGGAGAGAGGTGAATGCAGTAGACTGGAAAGGCTTCATAAGGAAGGCGATGCTTTACCTGAACATTGAAGGATGTGTTGAAATGTTCCAGAGGCTGAAGACACTAAGAGCATTCCAAGCACCAGGAAAGGCAAGGAGGTATGAACAGTCACTTGGGGTTTTGCTCCCATTACTGCTGTGATCCAACAGGATCAAATGTGTGCAGAGGAAAGGGTTGGGGCAAAGGACAGGAAAGGTGAGCCAGGTAGCTGGCCTCTGATCAAAAGGAGAAGCATCACATTAAAATGAGTTATCCAAGCTTATAGAGTCTGCAAGTAAGCTAGACTTTCATGGTTTAGAATAGAAAGACAAAGCTGTTGCTTTTATTTCTGGTCCCATGAGACACTCTGAAGTATGCTGAACTTGAGAAGTGAATTTAGAAGCTTGATCCATTTCACTTAGATTCACAACACCTGCTACTGAAGATGCAACCCAGACTCTAAAGATGAGAAATGTCCTCTGTCAGGCACAGATATATGTTACTGGTTTGAATCGTAGGTAATCTGTGGCTCAAGCAATCATGAACATGAAATGAAGAAACAAACAGTTATGTTGTATAATATGTTTTCTGCTTATCCTCCTTGTGAGATACATAATTTAAAAAGACAGATAGAAATGGATCTATCATAGGGTGTCAACGGAGCCAATACATTTGTCAAAAGAACTGGAAGAAGTGTGAATTATAAGTTGTTCCTGTAAAGTGTACCCCAGATATGCTGATTATTTTGCATTATTAGCTTCACGCAGCCAAAGAGAAGGTTCATTCTTTAGTGTTAAGTTATTATGCTCACAGTTTGAGAAGGAAAAGGAAATTATAAATATGCAATCTTATTACCTATGAGAATACAACTTCTTCCTACTCTTGTATTTTCTAGTCATTATATCACAATTCTCCATCCCCTCCAGTGAAATATTCTACAATGTCAAAGTTTATTTCATACAAGACAAATCTTAAAATGAATAATAGAGTTGCATATATTATAATTTCACACACTTCTATGTTTAATAGCTAGTTATCCTCTAGAGTACCTCTGTGCATGGGTGAGGTTAAATATCTTTATGTAATAGAATAAAAATGAAACATGAGGGTTAAACTCTAATGAATCCTATCCCTTTCTACCTATGGCTGTTGATGGTATTATGTTGTTCACATGATACCACTTATTTAGGTAAAAGAGAATAATTTGGTCATTAATACAGATAACCCTTGGGATTCAGCAGTGAGGTTGGTGTCTCTGTTCTCTTTGTGCTTTTGTGTAACTTCTCCCTCCGTGTAACTTCTCCCTCCTTGAAACCTTCAGCCATCTTTGCAGTTCATGTCAGACTATCTCACCCTTCTTGTAGCTGCCATCTACTAACCTCCTGGTCACTTCATTTATTCATAGAAGATTTCAGTATGTGAATCTCTGCCATCTCCTCTACTCCTCTAGCTATCATTTTTATTGGTGTCTTCAATATCCTTGGGAAAAACCCATCACTCACACGGCTGCACAGCTCCTAGACCCTCCCCACCTTCAGTGCCCTTTTCCCCATCTTACAACATTACCCACTCCTGCAGGTATACCCTGGACCTTGTTATCACTGACAACTGTACTGTCCCCCGGTTGTCTATATACAGTTCTTTAACCTTACTGCCCTTCATTCTCTCTCATTCCCGCTCAGGCTGTGCTTTGATCACACCAAGTTCTCCAAATTATCAACCTTTACTTTTGTTCGTTCTTCATGATCTCTCTAATTTTTCTTTATTCCTTATTCAACTATATCATACTATATCTGTGTACTTTAAGAAAGTTAACTCTCTTGCCCCCTTTTTCTTCCATTTCACTTTCCCCCAAAAAAACTCTAACTCTGGTTGTCCCACTAGCTCTTATTCCACACTGGCAGCTGAACAAGTCTGCAGAAAAGCATGTACTTTCTGCTGACCAATTCCAGTTTAAACTCATGATCACACATCCATACCAGGTATTCAGTACTGCTTGGTTATCTCTATACTTTAATGGCTGCTCACTTCCCACTCTCCGAGATGAGGCTATGTCACAATTTTCCTACCGTCCATCTCTATTCTGAGATGCAGCCCACCCTCTGTGCACCCATTTTCTCATGCCTGCCTTTGTAAGAGATGAGCATGCTGGCTTCCACCAAAGCCAGGACTTGGGCACATGCTTTCCAGCCTGCGCCTTTGCTACTCCAGGACTCTCTTCCTGCTATATTCCTTCTTTTCATCAGTTTATCCTTCTGAACTTAATCATTCCTACTAGTGTAAACACGTTCTCTTGATTCCTTCCTCTAGATCCTGCCATATTTCTCAGCTCCCCTTTGGAGAAAAAACATTCCAGAAGGGTTGACTGAAGTTGTCTCCATTTGCTCTTCATTCCTTTGCTTCCTCAGCCCGCTCCAATGGGTCTTTATTCCCATTCCTCTGAAACTGTGCTACATTAGGTCAGCAACAAGGTACGTTCTATCAAATGTAATGGTCCCTTGGTCATCCATATCTTACTAGGCTCCTCATAAGCATTTGGCATGGGTGACCACTGATCTTCACAGAGATACTTTCCTCTCCTGATTCTCCTCCTTCCTCACTGGCCACTTCTTTCCTCCTCATCCTCTTCTGCTCAATCACCAGTGTGTTCCCCGAATACATCATTGCCATATTAGGCCCTCAGCTGGGAATGCCCTTTCCTTCAATCTCCTACATGACATTTAAGTCTCACCTTAAACAGCAGCCCCTCAGAAGTGCATTTTCTGACAGGTCGATTTTAGTCTCCCAGAAGCTCTATCTCATATCACCTTGTTTTATCCTCACAATAGCTCTTAATAAATTTATATTTGTTTATTGTCTGTCTCATCCCACTTGAATATAAATTCCATGAAAGTGGGGAACTTATCTGTCTTGTTCAAGGTTCTAGGCAACTAAAATTATTTCTCGTGTGAATGAGAAAATTAATATGGGCTTACACAGTAAAAGCTAGTATTTTTTCACTAACAACTGTATCATCTTTGCATTTCTGTGTTTGTCAAAGCATTTGATGCCATGTGGATGGAAATTTCTCCATTCATCCACAAAATAAGATTGGCTTTCTTTTAAATTTAAACTCCAAAAAGGTCTAGAATTCAATAAAGTTTTAGAAACCACTGCATTTACTTCAATCTCCATTTTCACATACTAACTTAGGAACTGTAACACTAATCCTTTATAGGTCAAGACCCACTCTTAAAAAAAGAAAAGCCTTTCAAAGGCAGTGACAGTAGCTAATACTAAAAGTGGAGGGGCTTCTAATTAAATCACAGACAAATATGCCACAGAATGATTTTGTCTGCCTCAGATTAAAACTTAAATGTTAAGATTTAAACTTAAATATATTGAGTCATTTAAATACAATTCTAGATTATTTTCTGTGGCATTGTTTAACACAAAGAGTATTATTATATATTTTTCCATAAATTATGCTAATACTTTCTTTTATTTATAACTTTGACTAATCATTTTCTCTAACTCTGGACACTGAGATGGAAAATAAATTCTAGAAATGGGAATCTAGAAAACTTGAGTAAATTTTTAATTTAGTTTCCCTTCAACCCAAGAGTAAATCAGCTAATCTGTCAGTCATTAATTACACAATTCACGAAATTTAGAGCAAGTTTTCATGATAACCTAAAGACTCATGTGCCCTTGTAAAAACCAGATCCTATAGAGAATTTGCTCAATAAATATAACAACACTAGGTCCTGCCAAATATCTCGCTTAATATGTGAAATAAATGTGTATTTCTCAACATCTCATTTTCATGCCAAAGAATTGCTGACTGAGTACGATAAACAGGACAAGTGATATTCCACCCTAAAGAACAAAGACAGGCCTTTTCTGGCCAATATAGATGATGACTCATGCTGGTTTCATTAAAAAGGCAAATCCCAAGGTAAAAGAAAAACACTTTTACAGAACTTTTTCTCATAACACCTCAGCTATGCATAGTATTATTAACCAATATTACTTGTCTAGGGATGTTAATCCACATATAGCGCATTCCTCCAGTGAGGAAATAAAGTGAATACAATCGTTTCAAATGATACTAATTTAAGGATACACAATTGCAATTTTGCTATGTAAAATTTGCCATTTTTGTAAAAGAAATAAAACATTATTGGGGACAAGCAGTTGAAACAAAGATGCAGAATCAGGCTATTTACAAAGTCATGTTACCACTAATCTTTGATTTCTAAGAATATTATTTGAGTCTTTAACTTACTGGACATAATATTAAAATATGTGTTTTCTAACTCAGACATAGCTTTCAAGTGGTGATAAAATATGAAAGTAAATGGGAGTAAATAGGTGTGAGTTTTGAAAAAAAAAAAACTATTCCCAGTACTAAAAAATCTTATTATGTGTTACTAAACACTAGGACAAATAAATTCAATGAAACTGGACTCTTAAGCATTGGTTTTCCTTCTGTAATACCTTTGACCAAAAAAAAAAGTTTTTCCTATTCCTAGAAAGTTCTTTGCAAAATGTCTTCTGTTTCAAATTATTGATGAATATTTTTTCTAGTTTTACGCAGCTTATGGGAAACAAATGAAACAATACATTTCTTTGAGTTATTCTTGGCTGTTGTGCTACTATACTTTTATACCTTGGCTAAAGATTGTTTTGGTATATTAAACGTAAACCTCTACACTCTCCCTTTATAGTCATATCTGTCATTTGTTTTTTTTCCAAGTCGTTAGTCCTTCATTTCATTTTTTTAAACGTTCCTTTAACTATCAAGTGAGACCCTATGATTTCTTATCTGAACGCTAATAAACCACTTCTTTGAAGCTGCTTCAACTATAGCCAGGAGGTCATAATAAGGATAACGGAGATAATAGTCACTGTCATCACCACCATACTGTTCCCACCAGTCACAATCACAACCTCCTCAGGCCCCAGCATAGTCTCCATTTTAATAATGGTTAATGAGCTAAAATATTGAAGAAACATACTGTCCTTTCGCTCAGGGCTTTTGTATTGCATATGCTAATCACATGAGGGAACTAGAAAAAGATGCAGTGGAACGGGTTATGATCAAGAATGTTATATACTCTTTTTTTAAAAAAAAAATCTTTATTGGAGTATAATTGCGTTACAATGGTGTGTTAGTTTAGTTTCTGCCATATAACAAAGTGAATCAGCTATACAAATACATATATCCCCATATCTCTTCCCTCATGCGTCTCCCTCGCACCGTCCCTATCCCACCCCCCTAGCTGATCACAAAGCACCGAGCTCATCTCCCTGTGCTATGCGGCTGCTTCCCACTAGCCATCTATTTTACATTAGGTAGTGTATATATGTCCATGCCAGTCTCTCACTTCATCCCAGCTTACCCTTCCCCCTCCCCGTGTCCTCAAGTCCATTCCCTACCTCTGCATCTTTATTCCTATCCTGCCCCTAGGTTCTTCAGAACTTTTTTTTGTTTTAGATTCCATATATATATGTTAGCATACGGTATTTATTTTTCCCTTTCTGTCTTACTTCACTCTGTATGAAAGTCTCTAGGTCCATCCACCTCACTACAAATAACTCAATGTCATTTCTTTTTATGGCTCAGTAATATTCCATTCTATATATGTGCCACATCTTCTTTATCCATTCATCTGTCGATGGACACTTAGGTTGCTTCCATGTCCTGGCTATTGTATATAAGGCTGCAATGAACATTGTGGTACATGACTCTTTTTTATTTTTTTAACATCTTTATTGGAATATAATTGCTTTACAATGGTGTGTTAGTTTCTGCTTTATAACAAAGTGAATCAGTTATACATATACATATGTTCCCATATCTCTTCCCTCTTGCATCTCCCTCCCTCCCACCCTCCCTATCCCACCCCTCTAGGTGGTCACAAAGCACCTAGCTGATCTCCCTGTGTTATGCGGCTGCTTCCCACTAGCTATCTACCTTACGTTTGGTAGTGTATATATGTCCTTGCCACTCTCACTTTGTCACAGCTTACCCTTCCCCCTCCCCATATCCTCAAGTCCATTCTCTAGTAGGTCTGTGTCTTTATTCCCATCTTGCCCCTAGGTTCTTCATGACCTTTTTTTTTCTTAGATTCCATATATATGTGTTAGCATACGGTATTTGTTTTTCTCTTTCTGACTTACTTCACTCTGTATGAGAGACTCTAGGTCCATCCACCTCACTACAAATAACTCCATTTCGTGTCTTTTATGGATGAATAATATTCCATTGTATACAGGTGCCACATCTTCTTTATCCATTCATCTGATGATGGACATGTAGGTTGCTTCCATGTCCAGGCTATTGTAAATAGAGCTGCAATGAACATTTTGGTACATGACTCTTTGTGAATTACGGTTTTCCCAGGGTATATGCCCAGTAGTGGGATTGCTGGGTCATATGGTAGTTCTACTTTTGGTTTTTTAAGGAACTTCCATACTGTTCTCCATAGTGGCTGTATCAATTTACATTCCCACCAACAGTGCAAGAGGGTTCCCTTTTCTCCACACCCTCTCCAGCATTTATCGTTTGTAGATTTTTTGATGATGGCCATTCTGACCAGTGTGAGATGATATCTCATTGTAGTTCTGATTTGCATTTCTCTAATGATTAATGATGTTGAGCATCCTTTCATATTTGTTGGCAATCTGTATATCTTTTTTGGAGAAATGTCTATTTAGGTCTTCTGCCCATTTTTGGATTGGGTTGTTTGTTTTTTTGATATTGGGCTGCATGAACTGCTTGTAAATTTTGGAGATTAATGCTTTGTCAATTGCTTCATTTGCAAATATTTTCTCCCATTCTGAGGGTTCTCTTTTCATCTTGTTTATGGTTTCCTATACTGTGCAAAAGCTTTTAAGTTTCAGTGGGTCCCATTTGCTTATTTTTGTTTTTATTTCCATTTCTCTAGGAGGTGGGTCAAAAAGGATCTTGCTGTGATTTATATCATATATTATTCTGCCTATGTTTTCCTCTAAGAGTTTTATAGTGTCTACATTTAGGTCTTTAATCCATTTTGAGGGTTTTTTTTGTGTATGGTGTTAGGAAGTGTTCTAATTTCATTCTTTTACATGTAGCTGGCCAGTTTTTCCAGCACCACTTACTGAAGAGGCTGTCTTTTCTCCATTGTATATTCTTACTCTTTTATCAAAGATAAGGTGACCATATGTGCATGGGTTTATCTCTGGGCTTTTTATCCTGTTCCATTGATCTATATTTCTGTTTTTGTGCCCATACCATACTGTCTTGATGACTGTAGCTTTGGAGTATAGTTTGAAATCTGGGAGCCTGATTCCTCCAGCTCCATTTTTCCTTCTCAAGATTGCTTTGGCTATTCGGGGTCTTTTGTGTTTCCATACAAATTGTGAAATTTTTTGTTCTAGTTCTGTGAAAAATGCCATTGCTAGTTTGATAGGGATTGCACTGAATCTGTAGATTGTTTTGGGTAGTATAGTCATTTTCACAATGTTGTTTCTTCCAATCCAAGAACACAGTGTATCTCTCCATCTGTTTCTATCATCTTTAATTTCTTTAATCAGTGTCTTATAGTTTTCTGCATACAGGTTTTTGTCTCCTTAGGTAGGTTTATTCCTAGGTATTTTATTCTTTTTGTTGCAATGGTAAATATGAGTGTTTCCTTAATTTCTCTTTTAGATTTTTCATCATTAGTTTATAGGATTGCAAAATATTTCTGTGCATTAATTTTGTATCCTGCTACTTTACCAAATTCATTGACTAGCTCTAGTGGTTTTCTGGTAGCATCCTTAGGATTCTCTATATATAGTATCATGTCATCTGCAAACAGTGACAGATTTACTTCTCCCTTTCTGATTTGGATTCCTTTTATTTCTTCTCTGATTTCTGTGGCTAAAATTTCCAAAACTATGTTGAATAATAGAGGTGAGGGTGGGCAACCTTGTCTTGTTCCTGATCTTAGAGGAAATGGTTTCAGTTTTTCACCATTGAGCATGATGTTTGCTGTGGGTTTTTCATATATGGCCTTTGTTATGCTGAGGTAAGTTCCCTCTATGCCTACTTTCTGGAGGGTTTTTATCATAAATCGGTGTTGAATTTTGTTGAAAGCTTTTTCTGCATCTATTGAGATGATTATATGGTTTTTCTCCTTCAATTTGTTAATATGGTTTATCACATTGATTGGTCTGCGTATAGTGAAGAATCTTTGCATTCCTGGGATAAATCCAACTTGATCATTGTATATGATCCTTCTAATGTGCTGTTGGATTCTGTTTGCTAGTATTTTGTTGAGGATTTTTGAATCTATGTTCATCAGTGATATTGGCTTGTAGTTTTCTTTCTTTGTGACATCTTTGTCTGGTTTCGGTATCAGGGTGATGGTGGCCTTGTAGAATGAGTTTGGGAGTGTTCCTTCCTCTGCTGTATTTTGGAAGAGTTTGAGAAGGTTAGGTGTTAAGCTCTTCTCTAAATGTTTGATAGAATTCATCTGTGAAGCCATCTGGTCCTGGGATTTTGTTTGTTGGAAGATTTTTAATCACAGTCTTAATTTCAGTGCCTGTGATTGGTCTGTTTTGATTTTCTATTTCTTCCTGGTTCAGTCTAGGAAGGGCGTGCTTTTCTAAGAATTTGTCCATTGCTTCCAGGTTGTCTATTTTATTGGCATAGAGTTGCTTGTAGTCATCTCTCATGATCCTTCTGCAGTGTCAGTTGTTACTTCTCCTTTTTCATTTCTAATTCTTCTCCCTTTTTTTCTTGATGAGTCTGGCTAATATTTTATCAATTTTGTTTATCTTCTCAAAGAACCAGATTTTAGTTTTATTGATCTTTGCTATTGTTTCCTTCATTTCTTTTTCATTTATTTCTGATATGATCTTTATGATCCTTCTGCTAACTCTGGGGTTTTTTTGTTCTTCTTTCTCTAATTGCTATAGGTGTAAGTTAGGTTGTTTATTTGAGATGTTTCTTGTTTCTTGAGGTAGGATTGTATTGCTACAAATTTCCCTCTTAGAACTGCTTTTGTTGCATCTCATAGGTTTTGGGTCATCATGTTTTCATTGTCATTTGTTCCTAGGTATTTTTTTATTTCCTCTTTGATTTCTTCAGTGATCTCTTGGTTATTTAGTAGTGTATTGTTTAGCCTCCATGTATTTGTATTTTTTACAGATTTTATTCCTGTAATTGGTATCTAGTCTCATAGCATTGTGGTCAGAAAAGACACTTGATACGATTTCAATTTTCTTAAATTCACCAGCTTGATTTGTGACCCAAGATATGATCTATCCTGGAGAATGTTCCATGAGCACTTGAGAAGAAAGTGTATTCTGTTATTTTTGGGTGGACTGTCCTATAAATATCAATTAAGTCCATCTTGTTTAATGTATCATTTAAAGCTTGTGTTTCCTTATTTATTTTCACTTTGGATGATCTGTCCATTGGTGAAAGTGGGGTGTTAAAGTCCCCTACTATGATTGTGTTACTGTCAATTTCCCCCTCTATGGCTGTTAGCATTTGCCTAATGTATTGAGGTGCTCCTGTGTTGGGTGCGTAAACATTTACAATTGTTATATCTTCTTCTTGGATTGATCCCTTCATCATTTTGTAGCGTCCTTCTTTGTCTCTTGTAATAGTCTTTATTTTAAAGTCTATTTTGTCTGAGAATTGCTACTCCAGCTTTCCTTTGATTTTTCATTTGCATGTATATCTTTTTCCATCCCCTCACTTTCAGTCTGTATGTTTCCCTAGGTCTGAAGTGAGTCTCTTGTATACAGCATATATATGGGTCTTGCTTTTGTATCCATTCAGCCAATCTATGTCCTTTAGTGGGAGCATTTAATCCATTTATATTTAAGGTAATTATCAATATGTATGTTCCTATTACCGTTTTCTTAATTGTTTTGGGTTTGTTATTGTAGGTCTTTTCCTCCTCTTGTTTTTCCTGCCTAGAGAAGTTCCTTTATTATTTGTTGTAAAGCTGGTTTGGTGGTGCTGAATTCTCTTAGCTTTTGCTTATCTGTAAAGGTTTTAGTTTCTCTGTCGAATCTGAATGAGATCCTTGCTGGGTATAGTAATCTTGGTTGTAATTTTTTCCCTTTCATCACTAACTATGTCTTGCCCCTCCCTTTTGGCTTGCAGAGTTTCTGCTGGAAGATCAGCTGTTAACCTTATGAGGATTCCCTTGTATGTTATTGCTCTTTTTCCCTTGCTGCTTTTATTATTTTTTTCTTTGTGTTTAATTTTTGATAGTTTGATTAATATGTGTCTTGGCATGTTTCTCCCTGTATTTATCCTGTATGGGACTCTCTGCACTTCCTATACTTGGTCGACTATTTCCTTTCCAATATTAGGGGAGTTTTCAACTATAATCTCTTCAAATATTTTCTCAGTCCCTTTCTTTTTCTCTTCTTCTTCTGGGACCCATATAATTTGAAAGTTGGTGCATTTAATATTGTCCCAGAAGTCTCTAAGACTGTCCTCTATTCTTTTCATTATTTTGTCTTTATTCTGCTCTGCAGTAGTAATTTCCACTATTTTATCTTCCAGGTAACTTATCCGTTCTTCTGCATCAGTTATTCTGCTGTTGATTCCTTTTAGAGAATTTTTAGTTTCATTTATTGTGTTGTTCATCATTGTTTCTTTGCTCTTTAGTTCTTCTAAGTCTTCATTAAACGTTTCTTGTATTTTCTGCATTCTATTTCCAAGACTTTGGATCATCTTTACTATCATTACTCTGAATTCTTTTTCAGGTAGACTGCCTATTTCCTCTTCATTTGTTTGGTCTGGTGGGTTTTTACCTTGCTTCTTCATCTGCTGTGTGTTTTTTTGTCTTCTCATTTTGCTTAACTTACTGTGTTTGGGGTCTCCTTTTCGCAGGTTGCTGGTTTGTAGTTCCCGTTGTTTTTGGTGTCTGCCCCAGTAGCTAAGGTTGGTTCAGTGGGTTATGTAGGCTTCCTGGTGGAGGGGACTGGTGCCTGTGTTCTGGTGGATGAGGCTGGATCTTGTCTTTCTGTTGGGGAGCACCATGTCCGGTGGTGTGTTTTATGGTGTCTGTGACCGTATTATGATTTTAGGCAGACTGTCTGCTAATGGGTTGGTTTGTGTTCCTGTCTTGCTTGTTGTTTGGCACAGGGTGTCCAGCACTGTGACTTGCTGGTCGTTGAGTGGAGCTGTGTCTTAGTGTTGAGATGGAAATCTCTGGGAGAGCTTTTGCCGTTTGATATTATGTGGAGCTGGGAGGTCTCTGGCGGATCAATGTCCTGAACTCGGCTCTCCCACCTCAGAGGCCCAGGCCTGACACCTGGCTGGAGCACCAAGACCATCAGCCACACGGCTCAGAAGAAAAGGGAGAAAAAAAGAAAGAAAGAGAGAGAGAGAAAGAGAAAAAGGAAAAAAATTACTAAAATAACTTTTTTTAATTATTAAAATTAAAAAAAATTTAAAGTAATAAGAAAAAAGAAAGAAGAGAGCAACCAAACCAAAAAACAAATCCACCTATGATAACAAGTGCTAAAAACTATATTTTAAAAAAAAAAAGGACAGGTAGACCCCTAGGACAAATGGTAAAAGCAAAGGTATACAGACAAAATCATACAAAGAAGCATACACAGACACACTCACCAGAAGAGAAAAAGGACATATATATATATATATATATATACACATATATACATAACAAAAAAAAGGAAGAGAGCAACCAAATCAATAAATAAATCTACCAATGATAATAAACTCTAAATACTAAACTATGATAAACATAAAACCAGAAACCCATCAGTCTCATACAGCAAAACCCAAATCTACAGTTGCTCCCAAAGTCCACCACCTCAATTTTGGGATGATTCGTTGTCTATTCAGGTATTCCACAGATGCAGTGTACATCAAGTTGACTGTGGAGATTTAATCCACTGCTCCTGAGGCTGTTGGGAGAGATTTCCCTTTCTCTTCTTTGTTCGCATGCTCCTGGGGTTCAGTTTTTGGATTGGCCCCGCCTTTGCATGTAGGTCGCCTGAGAGCGTCTGTTCTTTTGGGAAGTCTGAGGTCTTCTGCCAGCATTCAGTAGGTGTTCTGTAGGAGTTGATCCACATGTAGATGTATTTCTGATATATTTGTGGGGGGTTGGTGATCTCCACGTCTTACTCCTCGCCATCTATGCTCTTTTTTTAATTTAAATAACTGATGTGGCATGAACCAGGACCCGAGGGAGTATTAAAGGATATGGAAAGGAAAGCTACAGAAACTTACCCACGTACAAAATCTGGTTCCCATGAAGAGAAGTGTCTTGCAGGAAGAATATCAAAGGAGAAGAATGTCAGGATGAATATTTTCCATCACCCTTGCAAACGATACCAGTAAAAGAGGGGTTGACAACAATACTCTTGTACTTAGGAGATTTACAGAAGGCTTCTGAAGAGCTACTGGAGTGCCAGGGAATTCTGATGGTGGTATGGTGCAATTTGAAGGACCAAAGAAGGTCCCATACTGCAAAATACATCTCCACCACTAATAGACTAATCATAGCACTCAAAATTTCTTCACTAGAAATGCAATGCTTTTCTTTATGAAGTCTTGTAAATCTATAGTTGAGATTCAATACCAGTTAGTGAAACCACCTGTATCAGAATCCTGTGGAAACCTTGTTTCCAAATGATGCTTTGGCTTTATTTTCAAGAGTTTCCTAAGCTAGGCATTAGGATTATATGTTTTAAAAAGTCTTCCTAAGTGTGTTTGATGTGTATCCAGGTTAAGGAACCATTGTTATTATCTCCCATTAGAAAGCCAACACACTTAGGATTAAGGAATTCATAGTAAGTCAATAACAACTTGTACTTTAGAAAAATTAGTTGACCTATGAGAGTGAGATGCTTATGTGGGGAAGACTCCAGAAGACTAAGGGCAGGGAGAGAAACACTCAAGCTGTAAGTAATGGCCCCAGTACCAAAATCAATGACTTCAAGGCTTTGCCTTGTCTTAATAAATCCATCAATTTAATGTAATGGTATTTTGCTGAATGTTAGAAAACTCACCATGTGCCAAGTATTGTTCTGAGTACTTTACAAATATTAACTTATTTAACCTTCATAACAACCCTATGATGTAGGTTCTACTATTTCCCCTATTTTACAGATGAAGAAACTAAAGCTAAGGTGACAATATGAAGTCATTTACCTGAACTATTAAGTGGCCGAGCTCCACAGTTCCTGCTGCTAACTGCTGGGTACTGTGACCTTTCAGATGGCAGGGTAGGCACTGAGGAGTCGAAGATGAATAACCCATAGGGAGTCTATAGGGCTGACTAATGGAATACAACTGGGAAATCAGGTTCCTGCCTTCAGTGCTTTAGGAAGAGAGAGCAAGAACTAGTTCTTGCCCAAGCAAATCCTGATTGACCTTTGTCCTCCTCATACTGTTCACCATCTTTGCAAAAACCCATCACTTGGCTTGCCAAATGCTTCCCCTTGGTTTCCCCTGTGCTTTTGTCGGGGGTGGGGGGAGGAATTGGAAAACTTGAATATATATTTAAGTTAGAGTGGAGTCGGTTTTATTTCATTTTGAAATGGGATGTAACCGGATATTGGTGGTGATTCTAGAGATTCTCACTTTGGAGAAGATATTGCCATAGGAAAAGGATTAACTCTCAGAGGAATGGATGCAATCAATTTTATTCTTTACAGACCCAGCCTTGGTTTGCAAATGGGGTGAGTGATGCGGCTGCAGGTGAGAGAGCACTCATTAAAAAAAACAAAAAGAACAAAAAACCTTGGCAGACCCCAGCTTAAAAGAGTCCACAGCCGTTTGAAATCGTGCTTTGCATATTTACCTCTTTGTTTTGCATACTACTCCTCCTGCTCATGGATTCGAGATAATTTACAAGAAAAAATTATAAGCAAATAAATTGTTTTCTATTTTAATAAATCAGTTTTTAATATTTGGGAAGAATTTTTTTTTCTGAGTTTCTCATCTCTCAACTAGACTCTATTCATTTGACTAACTCAGGGTATTCTGTTTAATTGGTATCCTGCCAAATGACACGACCTCTGAATTGGCAGAGTACTAGGTACAACGATTTAGTTTAATGCTTTTCAATCACTTTACACTATTGTTACGGCAGAACAACTTACTAGTTTAAATAGAGAGGGGAAAAAAATCCCAACTGTTACTAATGTCCTAAAAGCTGTTTACAGTAGTTTATGGGACTGAATTAATGTTGCTCATCTAGAATTTTGCCTTCTAAACCCTAGGGTTTTGTCCCGTTCTAATGGCCATTAAAGTTGTAGTATCTGATCATTATTTTAATGTTTCTTAATTATTTAATTCCTAATAATTGAAACATGTTTACTATATCTTCATAAGTGAAAAGAAAACTGTTTCTGGTTTTCCTTGTTCTTGAACTATCGCTACGTCTCTGACAGTTATATAAATGAAAAGGATTACTGAAGTACGTAAAAAATGCTGAAAAGACTGTCACTTTGCTAACATTATGGGGTAGAAATTATTTTTATTCTTATTTTTTAATTAAGATATGTGAAGCATGAGTGGGTAAATAACCTGCCCATAGTGACATAGTTAGTGATTTTCAAAGCCAGGATTCTAAACTAGGCGTTCTGATTTCTAACCCCACCCTCTTAGTCACTGTGCTACGGCGTCTCCTGTCTGGAGAGGTTCTTGACACAGCCGCATTCGACTTAGAGGTGAAACTGGTTTTTCTTTTTTTTTTTTTTTTTTTTTGCGGTACACGGGCCTCTCACTGTTGTGGCCTCTCCCGTTGCGGAGCACAGGCTCCGGACGCACAGGCTCAGCGGCCATGGCTCACGGGCCCAGCCGCTCCGCGGCATGTGGGATCTTCCCGGACCAGGGCACGAACCCGTGTCCCCTGCATCGGCAGGCGGACCCTCAACCATTGCGCCACCAGGAAAGCCCAAAACTGGTGTTTCTTGTAGACAAACTGATTGTCTCTGTGAGGAATATTACAGTTTCTTTAGTATTCACCAATAATTTATTTCATGTTTTTTCCTTAGGTATGGACCGTGAGTAGCGTGTTGATCTGATTTTGGTCACTATGGTTTGTAAAGCTTGAGGCCCTAATCAGACTTTTCCCATTTCTGTGTAGTTTGTGGAATGGAATCTGCGTGCCATTTAAAAAGACTTTAACTATAGGGTAGAAAGATCATGTTGGAGCCAATAGGTGTGCCTTTTAGTCCTGGTTCTGTCAACTACCAGCTTTAGCATGCTAGAAAAGTGGGGGGGGGGGGGGCGGGGCGGGGTTTTTTATGTTTTTCGTGTATTTCTCTCTCTTTCCTTGCTTTGTAAAAGGAATAGAGATTTCTCGCTCATAGGAATTTTGGTGAAGGCCAAATGAGATAGCACGTAAAAGCATCTGGCAAAATGTATCACTTACAAAGTAGATACTGAATAAATACGACTTCTCTTTTCTTCCCTGCCTGCCCTTCTGCTATATTATAAACTCTGGTTACTGACAGTTTTATGTAACTGCTATAAAATCGAGGGGAACTGAAACTGTCAGTCTAATTCATGGGAGTTGGTTATCTTCGTGATGATATTTCAGGCCCCAAATAAGTGGCACACAGAGGTATTTGTAAGCCACGGTAAAACAGAAGGAAATCCAAATATCTGGATATTATTTTACTAATCACTGGTACCCGCTTCTGGCTGCCGTGGGCTATCTTATTTCTATTACTTAAAACTGTATTTACAGCAAACATTTTCCCAATTGCTGATGATAAGATATAGCTTGAGCTATATTTTAGTATCTGATATACAAATCTTTGTATATCACTTCATGTTGTTCATATGTGTTCCTGATCTCAGTGCCATCTCAATATGCTTAACTGTACGCTCTATATAACATAAAAATGCCTTTATAACCTTATTTTAAAATATTAATCTTATGGGAATGTAATAAATTGTTACTAATCTGGACTGATGTCTAATCATCCTCATTTTAAAGATGTAGAATCTGATGCACCGGGTGATTCATTTTCTTAACGTCCTATGGAATCCGTAAGTATAATTTGTGAGGTATTTTGAATTTCTCAAATAAATAATATCACTAATTTTCTTTATCATTTTATTACATAAATAAAAATAAATTTTGCTAAACTTTCATATGTTCTTACATTTAAAGAAATGATGTAAAGTTTTGTATATTAAAGTATTTGCTACTTATTTAATACTTAAATATATGGCTAGATCAAATAGAAGAATTTTAAAACCTGAATCACTTTAATTTTCTACTACCTCTGCAGATACACTAATAAAAATAGAATCTGACATATATATATGGCACCTGAATCCGTGCCTGACATTTGTAGATGATTCTTATTTAATTTTATTTTTGCCACATAACATACCCTTCATTATCTACTCTGGGTAATTGTATATAACTTTTCTTCTTGGGATCTGTCCCACTGCCCCTCCCACTTCTGGGTGGAGTTGACACTCCCAGCTCTAAAAGTAGCATGTATCACGCAAGCCCAGCCAACCATAACCCCCAGGCCTGGCTAATGGATTCAGTGGTAGATACTATCAGGATCTGGAATTTGATTTTACTCTACTTACAAGCTAATAAATTGGTCTGTTGCTATTTCATTGATGCCAGCAGAAGACACAAGATTTCTGAGTCAGAGACAAAGAACTGTGCAGCCAGTAAGCAACGTGATTTGCCTTAGTTCCATTTACCCCTGATTCTCATGGTGAGCCCAGATGGATGGTGTGCAGCAATGGGTCTGTGTCACAGCTGAGGGGCACTGATCTTGGGAAAACCACCAATTTATAGTAAGCAGTAATCAAGCCTTCTCTTTGTCCTTGCTCAAGGTTGCTTGCTGCAAACACAACCTTGAGAAATAATCTAGGTAAACAGTCGTCAGTGCCTCATATTCTTGGCATACCCAGCAGGGTGCATGGAAGGTGAGAGACACATGGAGGGATGCCTCCCAACAAATACATGATCTCAGACAGTCTAATTAGGGAGAATCATTTTTACTATTTCCCCTGAAATTTGAACCTGGAAAAATGTCATGTTTCAGTTTTCTGCAGCTGTCTGTAATTACACAGGAGTAGCCCATCTGAAAATAGAGCCAAGACTGAGAAAGAGATGAGAAAAGGAGACTGAAAAAAAAAAGATCGTGCCGAGTTATAGATCAAGTACACTGTGAAGCCAGATCTTCCTCGAGAATGTTCAGTTATGTGAGCTAATTAGGTTTTCATTCATTCACAACTAAAAGAGTTCTGACTGGCTTGGCGCTTGACATGCATCATCTCATCATAATAGCCCTATAATGGAGGTATTATTACCCTGATCTTACAGATGAATGTGCGTCATGGAGATTACCTCGCCCAGTATCACCTAATGAAGAAAGCAGAGCCAGTCGGCTGATGGCTGACTCCATGCTCTTAACAGTTAAATCGCTACCTCTCAAACTTTAAAGTACTTTAGAAATACCAAGGCTCACCCCAGACCTAATGAATCAAAATCTCTAAGGTGGAGCATAGAGAACATACATGTTTTAAGTTCTTGGGTGATTCTGATGCAGGGCTATAGACCACTTGTTAAGAAATGTTTGCCTCAGAAACGTAATTTCAAGGATACTGCTGCCTGACCTTCTGATACTATGTCCTTATTAAAAAGCTTTGCTTCTGGAAAATAACACCTGAAGCCTAGTCAGTGATGTAAACTACAGATCAAAAGAAATTCTGAGAAAAGCTCTATTGGAAGAAGTGGGAAAAGTCAGAAAACAAAGAGTCCCAGGCTGGGGGGAGGAGAGTTAGGAAATGGGAACTTAAAAGGGAAAGGACGTGGGGGGCAGAGGTCTGAAGTTCTGTTTCACCAATTATTAGCTAAGAAATCCCTTTTTGCTTAATTACCTTGTGTGTGTTTAAGTTCAGATTCCACACCGAGTTTTATATAGGGAGACTTGAGGGTCTTTTGAAATAGACGTGCAGACATCTGGTTGAGTTTGCTAGTTACAGTGGCTCATTGGACATGAAGGAGAATGTTTAATTTAATTATTGACTTTGAATAGACATTTTGCCACTGCTAATAATATTAGCTAGATTAATGAATTGTTCGAGGGTTATAGAGACAAAGAACACTGTTGAGAGTTACTGTTCATCAATATTTGGACAGCCTTTCCTAGAAGAGTCACACAAGTCACATGTGTTATTGTAAAATATTTTTGTGCTTGCCTATCTTGTCTCAGATTTCTCTCTCTCTCTCTTTAAATTTAAATGAAGTATTAGTTGTCTTTTGATACAGGTATTATTGTGAAAGTCAGAACTTTTTCTGTACATGCTATCCTACAGCATCTCCATAATAAGTCTTCCTCCAGATGGAGTCTGATACATAGTAAATCTTTCTTAAATTTTTAAAGCTGGGAGCACTGGAGGTCTGTGGTCTGTGTCTGGTCCCGGCATGTAGGTGCTGAGGAGGGGCGTAGAGTTGAATCCCACTGCAGAGATAGTACATTAGCTGATGGCCACATCTCATTTCATTTTATACATCTTGTCCACTCAAAACTGAAGACTTGAATCAGTGTGGCTTAAAGAGGTATTTATTTTTAGAGTCTTAAGCTCATTATTATTCCAAAGAATTTTAGAAGCATGCCTGTAGTCTCAGCCTTAAATAAGTATAATATTTCCAGCTTTAGGCCAAGAAGATTGCATTTGATATATGTTTTGACAATAGTTAGGTTTATCATCAAAGTGAACATTTTACCAAAGGGCTTTTAGATAAAATTATATCTCCTTTTTAGATGATGCTTTTCTCTGCCCAACAGTTTGACAAGCAGGTGTTTTGATATTTTAGTTTGAACTGGTTGCTTCTGTTCACAAGCTGTGTCATCATTGCAGGAGCACCTTCCTTTTCCTTATGGGTGAAATCAGAAGCTGGATGTATCTGCTCATCCCTAAGGCAGTTCTCTCAGGAGCACACTCAATACAGTACCCTGTCTCCAGATATTCAGCAAAGCAGTAAATAATCACTTATAACATTATATGGGCACCTGCCTCCATCTTGGGAAACCATGTAACAATGTTGAACCTCTCTGCCTTCTTTTAACACCAACAAATGAACTGTGTTGAATGAAAAGCAAGATAACCGTCTGAATATGTGGAAGAGGTTCTCATGGGCTCAGAGGTGCAGACAGCAGCACAGACTTTGCAATACCTTGTTTTTAAAGCACACACTACTGTAACAATTATGCAACTGTCTATGAATCATTATAGTTAAGGACCTAACCTCTCTGACGTGGCATGCTAGAATGGAGAAGGGAATGAATGAGATTTGCAAGACATAACCCTACTACCAAAGTGTTTTTTAGAAGACTGACATAAATATAACATCTCTATTATTTGTTTAAAATATGTTGGGAATATATCACAATTTTTAACAATGTATCTTACATAATATTTTCCAGGAGAACTGCTTGCCTTTTTCCTCATGCCCAAACCATACATTTAGCATTTTTCAATGGTCAGTGTTAACTGGATGAAGCATCAAAGATTTTCAAACGTGATCCTTTCTTGGGCCATTCTTGGGGGGAGAAGATGGCCTCAGAAATTCCACTCTGAGAACACAGAGGTCCCCAGTAAGAGAGAGAGCAAGGACATTAAACTGATACATTTTACCTTCCTCCATAAATGTTTCATTGCTGTCTCTCACCCCGAGGTGAGGCTCATCGCCTTAGCATAAGAGAGAGCTTGTTTCCAACTTCTAGGCAGTGCAGAAAGGCTTGGAAATCAGGTGAGGCAGGGGGAATAGGGGTTGCCTAGAGATTTCTAAATTCTTTTTTTCCTGCCTTCACACATCAAAGGCTAAGACTAAAGGACTCAAGTCCTATGCTTTTCCTCTAGTGTAACACGGATGCAGGGTATGTGGAATGCTTTTCATGAGTGAGGTTGACAAAGGTAAGGAGAGGTGCAAAAGACCTGAGACAGAGCCACAGAAAAAGTTATCAGCCAGAAGAGTTCCTGAGGGTCGCCAGTCCAGAGCTACCCTAGACCCCCTGTGGTCGCGGAGCCAAGAGGCTCACCACAGGGCTGCCTGCTGTGGCAGGGCCAGGTCACTGCTTTCAGACAGGGGTAGACCCCAGGCTGGTGGGCCGTATGAGAACCCCCAGAAGACTCTGAGAGGGTTGCAGCGCACAGGAGCTGTGGCGCAGCGCTCACCAAGCTGAGAAGTCAGATCACAGGCTCCAGAAGCTGCTGATTTCAACAAACTGCAACCAGGAATCATCCAGGTGACAAATGACCTGTTCCCAGAGAGCCAAGGGCAGACAGAGCTGCTTTTCCAAGGACCCCACCTCGTCCCTTCCTCCATTGGGACACAAAGTCTCTCCCAATATTCACTCTAAAGCCATTTTAGAGATGGTAAAATGGGAAAGGGAGGCCAGCCGAGAGACAGTTGAAATTTTCTGAAAATGGCTATTTAAATTATCAGCTCAGTTGGATGTTTGAACATTAATTTTTCCTCCCAGCTAACCAGTTGGAAGGGGCTTGGAATTATGTTCAGATTAGTTAAAACCAAAAGAACAAAATGTTTTCTCTGCACATCAAAGTTATGAGTTCAATTTGCCGCCTTGCTATAGCTTTTAAAAGTAATAAAAACAAGTCCAGCTGAGATAATGTACAGAACTATAAAGCCTACAGTTACAAGGCATTTGAAGGTATTTGAAGGCCACAGTCCCCCCACCCTGCTTCTGGAATCACTGCTTGGAAAATACTCCTTTCTCCTTATTTTGCTGTGAAAATAAAATCACTCTAAAAAAATAAAGTCTGTTTAAAAAAAAACTCCTTTAGTACCTTCTTAAATTCTTCCAGGGATAGAAATGGCCATCATTGAACAAAGCATAAAATATGTCTTTCTTCTTTTATGTTGAAATCTGATTTTTATATTCCCTTTACCTATTGCCCTCTGAAACATCTTTAGGTGATCACTTTTTTTTTCCTTCCATTACCTTTCCCTGGGATGTAAATTAGCAATTACTTAGCTCCCACAACAAAGTCTGAGGTCATAAATGAGGGCAGACAGTAAATTTAATCTGTGAGAGACTGTGATATCATCTAGTTAGTTTGGTAACAACAGCAAACCACAGAGTACTTCCTATTCATAGTGAGTCAGTTTTTTTTTTTCCTTTTCTTTTTTCTCTCTCTTTGAACTAACAGACTTTTCTTTACCAGAAAAAATCAAATTATAACTTCAATCTTGGTAAAAATTCCAAAGCTAATCGAAATCTTTCTTCTTAAAATCTATGAAAGAGCAACCAAGCCAATTTGTGTGTGTTTTAAGTAATCTGTTGAAACAGGAAAATTCCGAAGGCAAAGTCAGACAACTTGCAGCAATATAATACATTTGTTTATTTAGTTAATATTACAGTGGTAACAGGTTAAGAGCACTAGATCTGTGTCCTCAAAAGAGGATAGTGATCAAGATTTTTATTTGTAAATTTCACTGTTCTTAACTATTAAAAATCTATTTTCCAAAGGAGTAATAATATGCATTATTTTTAAATGACAGATCTAAACTTTCAAATTTATGACCAAAAGCATATTTGTTCATTAAACAAAACATTAGGGACATTTTAACTATTGGTTGCTGCTTTCTGGAAAGCACAATGTTCTTGAAGCAAATATACACAAAACATATTTTTCCATGGTGATTTCAACCATTGTGTATCATGTCAGTGAGGGAACCTGAGAACCCCAGATGTTGAGAACTCTCCGATTGTTGCAATACACTCTGGTTTACTTAAACAATCAACCAACAAACATGTATTTAGTGCCTACTATGTACAAGCCAGAATCCTAAAGCAATACAGGAAACACAAAGAAGTAAAATTATTGGTTCTTGCCCTGCTCAGGCTTCCAATGAAGTGGTCAGATTAAACACAGACACAAATTACTCTACTTTCAAAGTCTTCAAAAGAAGTGATGATGTTAACTAGATCGTATGTTAGATTCACCTATGCTGGAACCAAGAGGAAGCAGGGACATAAGCAGGGGCACCCTCGGCACCGATTAAAGTCTGTCTGAATCAGATTTCGGAGTTCTAAGTCTGAGGGCTGTTTGAACCCTTGTATCTGAAAGTGTTCTAGCCAGTCTCACACCTGCCACTGTGAGTGACTGTATTTGGCAGTTGTCTCACGTACTCATGATAAGGGAGCAAGCTAAATAAATATATATATATATATAGTATGTGAGTATATTATGATTTGAATACAGTATATATTATTCAAATCATATGTAGGGTGATGTTGAAAGCTAGGAGTTTGGGACTTTCCGCTCTGCATGGGAGAAGGCTAACCCATGTTATTTATTTATTATAAGACAAACAAGAGACTACATAAGAAAAGTACGAAAAACTCTCCAAACTTCACTGAACACAAGAAAAAATAGAAAGGCTAGAGGAAAGGATAAGAAAAGAGGGCCTAGCACAGAGAGGCTTGGACAGGACCCTGGGGAGAGAGCCTTCCCCACTGCTACCTCCGCGCCCGCCCCATCGCCAGTGTCCCGAAGAAGAGGCCCTGGGCTAGGCAAGTGGAGAAAAGGAAAGCAGAGACACATTTTTTTCAAACGCCACAAATAAATAAATAAATATGTTAAGCAAGAAAATAACCTATTAGGCACCGCTTGAAAGGCAGCAGCCCTCAGGGGTCGGGCAGGCCGCACCCTCTACCTGCAGGTGGCAGCGACGCGGTCGGGATCGGCCGAGACTGGGAAGACGTCACCTGAGGTCCCGGCCCGGTGCCTGTCGTTACTCTTGGATGTGCACCTCCAGAAGCTTGCGTGAAGGAGAAAGCCTAGGGGAGCTGCAGCCAAGCTCCCGGGCGGCCCCCGGGGAAAGT
The DNA here is from genome assembly GCF_963924675.1 of Phocoena phocoena. Taxonomy (NCBI): domain Eukaryota; kingdom Metazoa; phylum Chordata; class Mammalia; order Artiodactyla; family Phocoenidae; genus Phocoena; species Phocoena phocoena. The sequence goes on from NC_089220.1 coordinate 60,383,455, forward strand.
GCGCCCTGTCCTTCCTGGCCTAATGCAGACCAGCGCCCCGGGAGTGCCTAGCTCTTGGTCTTTGAAACTAAAAGAGCCGTTTGTGAGCCGGGCGGGAGGGGCCTTCCATTACAAGCCCTCCTCCCCCAACAAAGCCCGGAATCTTTTAAAAACCCCTAGTCGCTTGTTCTCAGCTCCTTTTTGCTCCAAAGTGGGCTTTGGATAAGGACTGCGGGATGCCTGGGGTTCGAAGCGCGGGACCGATTTTACTAAGCACCTGTCTCCGCTCTGGGTGGAGTGGGAGTGGCGGAGGGGCTCGGCGAAGCGCGCACCTTCCTTCACCCGAGGGTGGGAGAAAGGACCAGCTGCCGAGATCCTCCTCAAGACTGACTTCCTTTGAAGTAGGGCTGCAGAAAGGGAGAGTGGTGGTTCTCGAGACTCCGCTAGAGGCATCAAGCAGAATCTGGCGAGCGAGGGGCCCTGCAGGGCGCGGCTGAGGGCCAGCTGGGTTTTCCCGAGGGAAACCCGTGGCGGTAACCGTGGCTCAGCTTAAACAGAAACGACGGTTGGCAAGGCTGAGGATCAGGCTCAGCTGGCGACGTTAATAAGTTCACGATCTGCACCGGTAGGACGGGGCGTAAAGAAAGACCGAAATTGCCAAGGGAGGGGCGAAGAGGGATGCAGAAATGCAATCGCAGGGGAGGAAGAAGCGAAAGAGGAGAAGGGGGCCCGCTAGTCTTCCCAGTTTATAAGCAAAGCGTCCAATTCCACCTTTGTCGCGCGCCTTTCCCGGGTCTCCACCAGAAGCACACAGTGTCTTAGCCCCACTTTCCCCATTGCACCCTGACTTCTGGGATACTTTCACCTCTCGCACCCGGCCTTCCTTTCTCCTCATCCTCCCCTTCTCTTGGTACAAAGCCCCTGCTTGGCCCGGGCTCAGAGAGTAGTGATCCGGGACGTGCAGGTGCCATTACGGAAGACGCCGCCGGACTCCAGGTTCTCAGGCTGGAAGTCCTCCACACTGTAGGCGCGGCTCTTGAGGGCCGTGGCGTAGTAGTCGACTGGCTCCTCGGCGGCGTTGTCCATCCAGCTGAGGCAAAGGATGCGCTGGAAAGAGCGCTTGAAGTTGTCTGAAAGGAAGCCATAGAGGATGGGGTTGGCGCAGCTGTTGGCATAGCCGAGGATGACCGACAGCTGGCTCACCGTGGCGTCATCCTGCTCTGCGAACACGTTGACTAGCTGCACCACATAGAAAGGCATCCAGCAGATGACAAACACCATCACCACCATCATCACCATCAGGGTGATCTTGCGCTCTGAGCGCTTGCGCTGTTGCCAGCCGGCCTTGAGGGCCACCATGCGCATTTTGGCGATGATGAGCACGTAACACAGGCAGATGGCCCCGACGGGCAGCAGAAAGCCCATGAGAAAAGTGTACAACACGAAGCCCACCAGCCAGCGCTGGGCGGGCTCGGGCATGAGCATGTTGCAGGCCACCGTGCCGTCACTGTTGGCCGCCGTGCGCGAGAAGACCACGATGGGCAGAATGACGAGCAGCGATAGCACCCACACGCCCAGATTCACCACCTTGGCCACGGTGGGCCGGCGGTAGCGTGCTGCCTTGATAGGGTGCACCACGGCCACGTAGCGGTCCACGCTAAGCACAGTAAGACAGTAAATGCTGGTGAACATGTTGACTGCGTCCACGCTGAGCACGAGGCGGCAGAGCAGCGCGCCGAAGGGCCAGTGGCGAAGCAACGTGGAGGTGACCAAGAAGGGCACGCTGAGCATGAGCAGCTCATCGGCGATGGCCAGGTTGAGGATGTAGATGTTGGTGGCCGTCTTCATCTTGGCGTAGCGCAGGATCACGTAGATGACCATGGAGTTCCCACACAGCCCCACCAGGCACACCACGGAGTAGATGAAAGAGATGAGGATAGCGCTGCCCTGGCCCTCGCTCAAGGTCCCGTTCTGGGACGCATTTCGCCCCGGCTCCTCCATCCCGTCTGCAGCTCCGGCCCCGGGGCCCCTGCTGCCGCCGCCTTCGCCACAGCTGCCTGGGCTGGGGCTAGGAGAGGAGGGAGAGGAGGCGGTGCCATTGGGGAACAACATGGGGGCCGATGGGGCTGCCAGGGCTGGGGAGTTCTACTGGCGTCCCCGCCTCTTGCGCTGTCACTTGGCACCCCGGCCGTCCGCCCGCAGCTCACAGCTGCTGGGCGCCTGGGGGAAGCGCTCAGAGACTGCAGGAGCGCGGCTCCACCGGCGCCGGCGGAGCGCATCGCCCAGCGGCTGCCTGCGCGCAGCCGCTCGCCGCTCCAGGGCACCTGGGCACACGCGAACGTGCCGGGAGACTAGGGACCCGCGCGGAACAGCCATTAACTGCCGCGGCTGTGGGCTGGTGAATGATTAATAGGCACCACCCGCGCGTCAGCAGCTACGAAATTGGGGGGGGGCGGAGAAAGAGAGGGAGGTAGGCGATATAGGTGGCTTATCACCCCTCGCCCAGTTTTTTCCTTCCCAATTTTGAGCTCCGATCGACTAGAGCAGCTGCTTCTGGGGTTCCCCTGCAGCACCCCTTTACCCATCCCCATCAGGGGGACCTGGGGAGTTTCTCCGCTTTCATGAAGGGTGGATGGGAAACAAAGGTGGAGATTCTGTCCCATCTCACCCTGCTTCTATCCAAAGCAAAGACTGAAGCAGACCCTAGGCACGGATGTCTGGAGTACATCTCCGTTTCCCTCAGTTGCTGCCCCACCCTGGGGGACCCACTCCCGTCCAGTCGTCCGGGACCCCAAACTCCCCCCCACCCCACCTGCTTTGTTCCTGAGAACCGCTGCGGAAGTCCTTACCCAGGGCACGCTACCTCCAGACCGACGCGTAGATGGCCCGTGCAAAGTGCCTGTGAGGTCTGGTAGCGCGGTGACGTTCTTCGTGCGGTCCCACTCCTTTCCTTGGGCGGGACCCCAGCACAGGCGCCCACTCAGATTTACTCTGAAGAGTCGCGGAAACTGACCCTACGCCGCGAACATTAGAAGGAAGAAGGACAGCAACTGTGCGTTAGGGACTCCTGCGTTACAACCCCGCAGGCGGGCTCTTCGAGGGAGGGAGTGTTCGGAGGCCTGAGAAAATCATTGCGAATCTCTTAAAACAGCTTGTAGTGCCCAGAGCCCCCTGCGTCTCCCAGAGGAAAATCGACTTTAGAAAGGAGGACGCGCGCCTGGGGGCACAGAAGGAGCCCGAGGCTCCCCCCGCCTCCCTCTCCCCGCCCCCTCCCCTCCCAAACGTGCCAGGCGCGGTATTGGAAATCCATCTAGGTGTTCGCTGGGTATAGATACGGCTGCGCCGCTTGGAAAGACTCCGCCCGCATCCCTGATGTACTTTGTACCCGGGAGAATTGGTGGGCCCCGGGGGAGGAGAGTGTATAGGCCTGGGAGAGCAGGGATGCCAGTCGGGACCGGCAGGTGATCAGACCTGTCGCCAACTCCAGGAACATCAGGAAGACCTTCGAGTCTCTCTGTGAAATACTTAAGATTGCATTTTTCTGAGGCCCCTGGATGTGTGCCACGTGCCTAAACTTTTAAGACACAAAAATCAATGTAGGCATGCCTAAAGCTCACTGACTTCATTTAGGAACTGAACAGTTACTGTGTTTAAAAAAAAAAAAAGTTCAATTATCATGGTTTTTAAGGATCTCTAGGACTTTCCACCATCCCTAGTCTGGGCTCCCTTTGGCTTTCCAATCCTTCCAGTCCAAAGAAGAATCACTCCATCCAGCTCCCCAGTTCTTTTCAAGATCCCTTCAAGTCTTTGTCTGAACCGTGCAGGTTCCCAGGAAGACTGACCTTCAGCAGCCTAGTGCTGCGGGGCCTCTTTCAAGCCTAAGCTTTGTGTCAGTTTTTGTTAGCTCTTCCTCTCAGCCAGGCGGCACCCACTGTGCTGTGAGTCTCAGCTTCCCTCTCATCAGTACAGTTTACACTAAGAAGAGGCAAACCTAAACAGAAACTAAATTCCTCATCGAGGATATCTGTACCAGACACTCCAGAATGCAGAAATGGATGCAGAAATTGGAAGAAAAAAAAAGTAAAATTTCTATTTCCCCCTTGCTTTATCTGGGTATCATTTGCATGTATGTGCTTTAGTTCTCAAAACTAAGTGCTCCTCAAAGCAAAAGAATAACTTCTGTAGTGTGTTGATTATAGCAATCAGAGATAAAAGAAAAGATGACAGACTGTCATAGGAATGTGTGCAATGGACACTGAATTATTAATGAGAAATGTGCTGGGAAGAAATCTGAAATTTCCTAAGACCCAAACTGCTTAACCCATTGCTTTATCTCAACAAATTAAGTAGGATGTGGAATTCGTGGTTAGTTGTATTTCATTTTCCTTAAAAAATACAGTGCATATGGAGAAAAAAAAAAAAAGAATGTTCATCAGGTTTTTTAAAAACCGGCTTCTTTTTCCCCAGCAGAGCTTTTAACAAGCCAAACCTCGTAATGATTTAAATGCCTCTTTGCCAGTCACTGACTAAAGACACCTGGCTATTCCTCAGGGGGGTGACATTTCAACAGTCATCATCTAGATGCCTTGGCTTTGATCATGGTTGTTCCAGGGGGAGTGGGTGATGGGAGCCAGTAAAGCACAGCTCTATTGTTCAGGATCTCATATGTTTATTTTGCAGCTCATTTTAGGGAAATCTCCTCTCAATTTACTGGTAGCCTCATATACAAAAGAAGAAAACTTAAGACCTGATGTGAGCATGCTTTTCTCTTTGTCAAGTGGTTTCTATGATGAATTTTTAATCCATGAAAAGATGCTACTTTACATCCACTAGGGTGGCTATAATAATTTTTTTTAAGGAAAAGAAAAATAACAGATGTTGAGCATATGGAGAAATGAGAACCCTTATATGTTCTGGTGGGCATAAAAAATGATGCAGCAACTTTAGAATATTTGATGATTCCTCAAAAAGTTAAACAGAATCGCCATATGACCCAGCAATTCCACTCCTAGGTATTTACTCCCCAAAACCAAACTAGGTATTTGAACAAAACATTGTCCATGAATCTTCATAACAGGACTATTCATAGTAGCCAAAGAGATCAACAATCCAAATATCCATCAACTGATGAATGGATAAACAAGATGTGGTCTATCTTTTTATGATCCATCCATAAAAAGGAATGAAGTTTCAAAACGCACTACAACATAGACAAACCCTGAAAACATTACGCAGAGTGAAAGAAGCCAGACACAAAAGTCACATATTGCATGATTCCATTTCTATGAAACCTCCGGGGCAGCCGAATCCATAGAGACAGAGCAGCTTAGAGGTTGGTAGGGGTTGAGGGGGAGAGGGAATGGGAAACGTGTGCTTCATGGGTATGGGGTTTTTTGGGGGGGTTATGAAAATTTCTGGAATTAGATAGTGGTGGTGGTTGCACAATGCTGTGAATGTACTAAAAGCCACTGAATTGTACACTTCGAAATGGTTAAGATTATGCATTTTATGTCATGTGAATTTCTCTTCAATAAAAAGAGAGGTTGAGATGGATATGAGCCATGCAGTGTTATCAAATCTTTTCAGCCATGTATTTCTTAACACTGTATCTGTGAACTAATCCATGAACAAAGGAAAACAACCAAGAAAAAGGCAGCACGTTTCTGGGCTAAACAACATATGATTGGAGTTGCAGCTGTTTTAAAATTATATTAAGGGCAGGAGCTCAGTTAGGAATCTGCCTTCCTCTCAGACCTCAATTTAATATAAGCATTTCTTAAAGAGACAAGAACGCTAATGTAGTTAATTATGTATCTAAAGTCTTGAAAAGCTTAAAATGAGCTTGTTTTCTCCAAGACAGTTAGCTGTCCCTCATTTCTCTCTTCTTCTGTTACTATCTTTCCTACGCCTCTATGATCTGAATATTTCTCCATATGAGAGAAGAAAGAAGATGGCTTTCAAGAAGGGCAGAATGAAAGTCCTAATTTAGGAAGCTGCGGATTCTTAGGCAGACTGATTTTCTTCCCCCACCTCAATTCTCTCCTACAAGCTACACTCCCCTGTGCTGTCATGTACCAGGTGTACACTTTGATTACTGTGTTTATCACACTGTGCTGTGATTTGTGTGTGTGTGTGTACTTGTCTGTCCTCACTTCTAAATCTGTAAGCTTGTCCAGAACAGGGGCTATATTTTATTTACCTTTATATCCACAACACCTAGCACAGAACCTGGAAAATTGCACAATACCTCCTTGTTCTATTTTCCCAAGGCATCCCATGGACAGACAGTACCTTCTTTTTTCTAACCCATAAAATTTAGGCACAAAGAAATGAACTTTGGGCCTCTGGCAAGAAGAGCTTTGATATCTGTGTAATATCATCATCTGTAATAATTCCTTATACATTTCAATCTTCTGAATAATTTCAATCTGCATATCCTATATCAACAGTGATCATGCCAATGACTCATTCATTGATCATTCTTGGTCTTAAATTTACTGGCAGAGAAAGGGCTCTGGAAAATGGGTAGTACATACTTTAGTAGCTAATGATAGTTATTTAATAGTATCATGCAGTGTGAAAACCATTATACGTGGAAGATCATTTCTTTCTCACTGCAGCCCTATGTCCCAGTTGGTTTGGTGAAGTAGTAATTATCAGGAACTCAAACTCTGCTTCTGTCAAAATCATTACTAATGTGTTTTTTTTCCAGTTGGATCCTATGGTGATCCTCAAATGAGCTCCTTTAATCCGTGTCAGTGGTAAAGGGCTGGCTGGGGCCAGGGATTAAAGGGAACGCTTCCTGGAACATACCCTGCACTGGCATCATCAGAGTTGTGTTTACACACAACTGTCTTGGAAGATGGGACCAAACTGGTTATGAGGGGTGGGCACCGCTCAGCAATATGACCGACAGCAGAGGTATGTGTCACTCAAGGGCCATCTGTCATTAGGCAGTTAACATGATGACAGCCTAATAAGAAAGTCACCAGAGTGCAAAGGTAGCTATAGGGCTAAGGAACAATCCTGGACCTCATTTCCCAATGATGCCCCATCGCTTCACAAGAGCCCTGATGGCGTGTGGTTCAGTTCATCACCAATCTCAGCAAACCCACCCTAGCTCACTGATTTTCCTATTGCCTCTCTGTGAAACAGCAGGACAGCGTCTTTTTTTGTGCTTTCAAAAAACACACATGGTGCAACAACTCCCATTTATCTCTATGGATTCTCTACTACTAAATGATATTTCTGAGAACAAGAATTCAACACATACAGAAAAGTTTTCACTATTATTGATGGATAAATAAAAATAAAACAAAAGCAGCCACACGTTACCTGTATTATTTTGAGTAGTCCCGCCCAGTAATACATTCTTCTGTAATGTAGTCTCTGTTAGTCAAGGATTTCAAGATTGGTTGCATTGGTTTCAATGCACTTTGGTGGCATTTTTCTTTTTAGCAGAAACTACAAAAAAAAAAAAAAAAAGCTTTCAAAGGCACAAAATCATAATTTTGTTTCTTTTGACTGATGTTTGATGTTTGAGCAGAGTGTCTAAACATTTACAACAAATCACCCATTCTTTGAGAGAGGGCTGTTCCTTTGGAGTGGGCTGTATCTGTCAGTCAGCTTCACCAGTTAAGGAACAACCCAAAGCCAGCAAAGGGCCAGGTGTGGAAAGTAAAGCCATTTTGTAGGTGAAAGCTATGTAGCCTTCTATAAGATATAAAACGTTTTACTCTTAATTTAAAAACAAAAGACATATAATTAGAGAGAGATGTAAATCTATGTAGCCATCATAACACCCGCCTAGGCATGTACTCCATCAGCCAAAACACTGCTTTACTTAGATGACAGGAAACAACTTAAATGCTGGTCTTTTCTCCTTTTCCACAATTAAGTTGGAATTGGTCAGTGGCATGTCTGTGTTGCTTACATGTCTGTCTTCTGCTGGAAGCAGGAAGAATGGGCCATGGGTGGTGGACTCAGAACCACCGAAAGTGGTCCAGGAAGGGAACGGCTGGATTGCCTGCTCACTCCCTCCTCCTGAGGACTGGCAACCTCACCACCCACACTGTGCCCTGCCTCTGCTCTCTCCTTTCTTTAGGCAGTTGCTGGGGCAGGGGTGGGGAAGGGATGGTACTTCACTTTGACCTTGAGGAAGCAGCGAGAATGCCTACCCCTATTTCCTATTGGGAGAAGCAGGTGAGGAGATTGCACAGTCCAGGTGGGACCACCTGGCCTGATCAGGAAGTCACCATTCTTTGACAGCTGCCTGGGTGAACTGAAATTTCACTGCTCATGCAATTAGCCAGAACACTGGTTTCTGATACTATATCCTATGATTTTTTAAAAAAATTCATAGAAGAAATATTCAGACTATAGTAGAATACTGACATAATTACATAATTGTATATCGTCACTTATGGTCCCCATTAGTGAGAAAGAACTGGAAATTAATATCAGAATTCCATTATGTATGAATAATGCTGTGTTTTTAATCAAAACTGAGTAATTTGTTCATTAATTTAACAAATATTGATTGAGTGCCACTCTGGCAGGCACTGTTCTAGGCATTGGAGATGCAGTTGCAAAGATTAACTACTTTCCAGCGGAATTCTAGTGAGGCAGAAAGAGAGTCAACAGATGGACACATGGGTAATGTAACTGCATTTAGTGGTAAGTTCTAAGAAGACAAGTAGGGGCAAGAGACCAGAGAGTGCTGGAGGGGTGGGTATATTTGACCTAGATTAGATCAAAAGGGCAGGGAACGTGATGATGAAAGAGCAGCCCTGGAGGATGTGAAGGTTAGGGAGTACTGTAACTTCAGTTATAGCAGCACGTGTGAAGCAGGGGTGCCAGGCACACTTCAGTTACACCCCTGCATCCCTCCTTTTTATTTTTTGCTTCCTAACGTCACAATAATTTAGAGAACACCTTTAGATCTCATCTAGACTGCTCTTTGAACCTGGTGGATCCCGCTGACTATTTCAGTTGAGCTTTCCGAGCCCTAGGAAAGTAGATTAGGGAAACAACAGCCTCTGTAGAGTGCTGCCTTTGCAAGGTTTCTCCTCTGGGGCTATGGTCCATGTTACACTGGCACCTGTAAGCAGATAAGGGAGGAAAAGGCCAGGCGTTCAACATGCGTAAAAGCCAGTTCTGAAACTGAGAACACTTGAATAATGCATTTCTTCTTCTTCTCAGTGAATTGGGAAAACTCCTTCCCGAGTGGTGAGGCACAACCATGAGTGCTCTGGATTATCTGCCAGGGAAGAGCACGGGACACCTGAGCTCATCCATGAGATGGGTGATGGCGTGCTGCTGGTTTCTCACGGCCAAGACTTAAAAACAGATAAAAACGAGGATCTGCTTTGGACCAGAACTGTGTGCAAATGAGTATATTTGACAGCAGGGACTGGAAAGAGGAAGGCAGGCTAGTTGGGGAAGGGGCTTGGTGGGAAAGGGAAGGTTCTGGCACGTTGCAGGACACGTGGGCTTAGTGTTGTCTTTTGTAATCACACTTTATATGCAACTGGCTACTACAGCAATTCTGGGTAAAAACAAAATTCTGGTTTTCAATCATCACATGTTTCTCTCATTGGTGGTAGTGCAAAACTCATACTGGAATTAACAAAGTCTCAGATGTAAATAATTAATGATTCAGGGGCTTCCCTGGTGGCGCAGTGGTTGAGAGTGGTTGAGAGCCGATGCAGGGGACACGGGTTCGTGCCCCGGTCCGGGAGGATCCCAATGACGCGGAGCGGCTGGGCCTGTGAGCCATGGCCGCTGAGCCTGCGCGTCCGGAGCCTGTGCTCCGCAACGGGAGAGCCCACAACAGTGAGAGGCCCGCGTACCGCAAAAAAAAAAAAAAAAAAGGGAATAATTAGTGATTCAGTTGACTCAGCACCTCCTACAGAGCACAGCCCCTGTGACTCCCTGCCCAGGGGTCCCAAGCCCACTTCCAGGCCCAGTGTGGCTGACTGCAGAGCGCATACAGACACCTCTAGGCTGGAGGGGAGGCCAAGGTGTCTCTACTCTGTACATGAGGCTGCTCACTGTGCAGGACAGAGCCAGGGGTGGAAACTGAAGTGGGCAGATTCCAGTGCAGAGCTCGTGAGGAGTGCCGGAGTCTACATTCAAATTTTACCAGGTCCTAACGAAGGTAGGATGATAGGGCATATATATATATATATATATATATATATTTTTTTTTTTTTTTTTTGCGTTATGCGGGCCTCTCACTGTTGTGGCCTCTCCCGTTACGGAGCACAGGCTCCGGACGCGCAGGCCCAGCGGCCATGGTTCAGGGGCCCAGCCACTCTGCAGCATGTGGGATCTTCCCGGACCGGGGCACGAACCCGTATCCCCTGCATCGGCAGGCGGACTCTCAACCTCTGCACCACCAGGGAAGCCTGATAGGGCATATTTTATTAATAGATCCTAAGCTGGATTTATAACCTTCAAGGTAAGCCAACCAAACAAAACAGTTGGGTCTTTGAGAGAACTCTGAGCACGGATGTTTGACCCAGGCCACGGAGAATATGCAGAGAGGATGTGGTACCAGCCATTGTTTCCTTTTCTGCCCGTTCCCTTGGCCCTTCCCCATTTCAAAATGAAATTTTGCTCCTCCTCTAGTCACAAAGCAAACTATTACATAAACAACCCTTGAAGCAAAGAAGTAACAGCACAAAAGGTGGTTCAGGCCCTTGGAAGAACGATAGGGGGTGAGGTGTTATGGAAATGTGGTTAACATCTGGGTCCCAAATTTGCCAGTAAACAATCGCCTGTCACACCTTTAACAGTGAAAAACTGGATGGGGCAAAGGAGGCATATTTCTTGTATTTAATACAACAGAACAGTAATTAAACTCTAAAACTGATGTTGCTGATGAATTTTTATAGACACAGAAACATATTCAAAACATTGCTGTGTGAAAAGTCTATTTCAAAGCTATATGAGCCCATTAAATACACACACACACACACACACACAGACCCCAAACGAGCATATGTCTGCATAGGTCTGAAAGGGCAGTTACTAAGATATTAAAATTGGTTATCATGAGGCAGCTGTGTAATGGATGACATCTCCCTTTTGTACATAGAGATTTTCTAATTTTTCAGCCATGAGTGTGTATTGCTTTTCAATAAAAGTGATAAAAGTTTTTTTTTTTCATTTTAAAAAAAGAAAAGACTCCAGGCCATAAAGTGTCTGATCTACTTAATGGGGCATTTGCTAATTTATTTTCTCCTTAATTATTTTTGCTTTCAGAGAAACAGTAATAAATTTATTCTAGAAATTAACATGTTGTGATGCAAATTAAATAGTAAACAAAATGTATCCAATAGAAGGTGATAGAAGGAACTAAAACAGGAGCTGGAGTAGTCTACTTTCTTCCAGAAACCCCTATAGCCCCATGGCCATGGGGTCTCTTGAGTGTGCTTGAGTCTGCTATGCCCACCTCTTGGAATCGCTATTGTCATGTAAATTACAAAAAAAAAAAAAACCATACTGTTTGTGAAAGCATGGTATAGTTGTCTACTGCCAAACTTTTGAGTTTAAATTACATATTTTCCATGAATTTAACCTTGTGCAGATTATTTGACCTGTTTGTGCCTCCGTTTCTTTTGTGAAGTATAATGCATCTACCTGACAGGATTGTTAAAAGAACTAGATATGTTCAAAGTGTTTAGAGCTGTGTCTCGCATGTGGTAGGCATTATATAAGTATTTAGTATCACAGGATTCCCCTGCTATCTGGAAGTAGAGCATTCCTTTGAAACCTTTCATAAGCAGAAATGGCATAAAGCAAAGAAGCAATTACCTTAGGACGCATTTTGCTAACAGATGCGCAAAATAAATCAAGATAAAACACAGATGCTCAAAGACACTTTTCAAAGCTATGGTGCTTGATGCTGAGATGTTGAATGTAGTTCTGGGGAAGGACCTTGGCTATGCCTCTCTCCCTACTTCAGCTGCGTGGTGCCTCTATATATAATCATTCATTGCAAAACAAATGCCGACTGCTATTTTTGCTTTTTGCCTTTTTTCGTAGAAGCAAAAATCCTCTTTGGATTTCTTTCCCTTAGCAAAAACAGTTACTAATGTAGGTCTTTCATAAAAGGGATGTGGCGTAAATCGAACTTTCAGTGTGCAGGGGATACCCATATAAAATAATGTCTAAAGTATGAATTACAATGTAACATTATTTTTTAATTAGTCAAAAGAACTTAACAATTTTGTTTTTGCCTCTTGCTCAAGAACATAATACAGTAGGTCTAGCACGCACTTATTCAGTTTAAGAAATATTTACTGAGCAGTTACTATGTGCATGTTACCTATCCTTTCTTTTCCCTCCTGCCTACACAGTTTCATAATTCAGCTCTGTGAACTGTGTTCCACCACAGGCTTTTAGTACATGTCACACATTCAGCTAAAATAACTCTAAAATGTTAATCACTTCTATCAACATCATGCCAAAGTCAACCCAGTCCAGCAACATCATAAGGATTTGAACGCACCACTGTATTCATTGCTTCAAATAACCCAGTTGTTACACAGGCACAGTCTGAGTTTACTATAACCTTTCTTTTTGTCTCAATTTCCAGTGAGACCTCCAAGACCCCAAGCAGATAACTGTAGTTGGGATGGAACCTGGGCTGCATTCCTCCCCCCATTCCCCCACAGTAGAAACACGGGGAGTCCTAACCACTAGACCACCAGGGGATTCCCAGAACATGTTTTCAAATTCTAAACAGAGGTGCTGGTCCACCTCTCTCAGCCCATCACCCACTTCCAGTCTATATTGAAGAGTAGAAAGTAAGATTGAGGGAGATTATTTCCTTAGAGAGAGTTGTCAGAGTGCTGTGCACTTTCCCTCCCATGGAAGATGGAAAGTGACTTCCTACCCAGTCAATAAAGCATGGGGGCTTCTATAAAACCACTTGGAGAGCTTGTCAGATGTCCCCTGAGGTTGGTAAGACACAGAGACGGTGCCTGATTCTTATTTGGAAAATTTGAAGGTGAGCAAGAGACCTGCTGGAACTTCTGATGACAGAGTGAAGAGGAAAGACTGCAATTGGAAAAAGCTCAAAGTGGGGCAGAGGCGGTGTTTCCTGTGAGCTGGAATGGACAGCACAGCAGGCAGACAGGTGGGAGCACCTGGAGGGACTCAGGTTGCCTGGCGGAGTGAGATGACCTCAGCAGGAAGTTTGTGTACCAGGGGGAGGGGCTGAGGGGGGAGCAAGACCAGCTGGCAGAGGTTGCTGGGCCAGAGAAGGGCACAGGGGAAGTCTCTAGAAAGGCATGGGGGTGATGCTGAAGAACATACCAAGGAATTCCACAAGAGAAAGAGCCACTCTCAGAGGTCACCCATGCACAGTTATAATTGCCAATCAAGGAAGAGCCTTCCTGTCCCTTAAGGCCCTTCCCTCTCCCTCACAGGTGCCAAAGGCAGAAAAAAGGAGGGAAAATAATGTAGAGAAATAATAAAGACTCCAATAAGCTGCGAGGATATATTGTGCAACATAGGGAATACAGCCAATATTTTATGTTAACTATAAATGGAGTATAACCTTTAAAAATTGTGGATCACTATGTTGTACATCTGTAACTTATATAATACTGTACATCAACTATATTTCAATTTAAACATTTTTAGAAAGAAGAAATAATAAAGAATCCAACCACTCGCCTCTTCCTTACTGTAGAATCCAAGCATGGGTCAGGCTGAAGCTGGTACAGGGACAGGGAGCTTTAAACTGAATCAGAAATTAACGTTTCAATTTAGAAAGAATTGCTTTTTATAATGTCTGAAAATGAGACTGTTAATATCTGAAAGTGAACCAAAAATTTATGAGATCCATGTGTATTAAGACTTTCCACTCAGTTTTGTTGTATTGAACTTCCAACCACACTATGAGGAAGTTTCTACTTACTACCCTCATTTTGCAGATGAAGAAATCAAAGCACAGAGAGGTTAGATAAGAGGCTCAGGTCACACAGCTAAAAAAGTCAGAGCTCAGATTTGTTTAGCAATCTAGCAGAGGGCTTATCCTCTTAACGACCATTCCACACTTCTGTGGTCTTATCTCTTACAGAACTCACTCAATAAAAAGATGGTTTTGGATGTAAAGAAGTTACATAAAAGGCAAATCTGTCATTTTTGTTATTTATGTTCTCCTCAATGAGTCCAACAATTACTTCATTTTCCCCCTTTATTTGTATTGCCTAATCATTTGAAAAAAACCAAATGTGCCCTTGGTTAGAAATTTAGAATAATGTGTTTTGAAAAAAATTAGCCTTAATAAACCATTATTGAAAACAATTTAAGACTGAGCCATTGATATATCTGTGCCAAAGAAAATGCATTTTTCATTAACTGCTGACCTCCATTTTTCAGTTGTAAACGTGTAATGGTCAGCACTGTAGGCAGCTTAGCACTTTGTTTTGCATGAGAATTTCTGTGTAGTTTTTTTTTTCCTGCTGTATTCCTGTGTTCTTGCCACGGCTTACTTTTGCCCTACCTCAGATAAACGTATACCAAGCAGTGGGTCAGCAGAGTCACTTGATAGAGGGGAAGGACTGGGAGCTGCTTTGAAATTTGTACTGACTCCACAGAATTACAGCCAAAATGTATTCCCAGGACAGGGAGAGGGATTGCTGCTGAAACAAAATCAATTTAAAAAATAAATAAATGTTTCTTCCTTAAAGCAAGTGCATGTACATTTCCAGTGGTCTAAGGGTTTGGCACTTGGACCTTGATTGATTTGACTGACAACTGTAACAAAGCTGAGAATATACAGATGCCAGATTCATTCAGATAGGGGCACATTCTTTCCTAATTGAAACGTCATGTTTCTCTTCACTCAACAATGAAGTGGGAAATCAGCATTTTCAGTTCATAAAGATGCCTTAACTCACTTGGGGTAGTCACATAAGAGAACAAAATTTTAAAGTTCAACATTCACACTTGTCCAAAACAATTCTACTTTAGCACTGGAATTATTATTATTATTATTTTTTTGGAATTATTATTTTTTGATGGTAAAAGTTTAATGGCTATGTTATCACCTCTAAACTTAGAGATTCTTAGATGCGATTTTCACACCTGCAACATTTTAGCACCTATTTACTTTCTTGGAAAATTCTATCCAAATCTCTTTGTGAGAACACATGCTCTTAAAATCCACCAGAGGGAGATTTTAACATTGAGAACTTCAACAGAGAAGTTCTGGATTTGACATAGTTGTATTTCGCCTGACAGCTGGAACAACTTAAATTTTGAACTAAGCCTTGATGATAAGGTTTACATCTTGATAAAGCTACTGAAAATATTCCAGCTATATTAAAACCAGGGTTGAGTGGCTAGGGAGAACTGATGAAATATTGCTCTGTCTTGTCAGAGAATACACGAGGTGTCCGAGTGTGTCTGGGGAGGGGAGCTGGGTGTGGATGGGATAAGACCTTGTGTCTCTAGAGGGGAATTAGATGACATAGATGACAGAGTAATCTCAGGCCACTGCCACTATGTACACTGTCAGTAATTCCTGGTTTCCACCGATGCATAATACCTTGATTTGGCCCCTCAGGGCAGGCTTTGACACTGCAGTTCTCTATAAGAATGATAAAAGAAGAAATGAAAAAAATGTATATAAGGGATATTTTTGAAACAGTTTGTTTTATTTGGGAAGACATGATATTATTGCAGAAATCTGGATAACGAACACCATTGTGCCCCATCAAATCACTTGTTTGTACCAAGCAGCAACAACATGGTGCTATCAAAATTCCGGTTAATTTTTTTAAATAGATGATCTCTAGAAAGAACTCTGTAACAGGATTTAAGATGCAATGTCTTCTCCAAAGTTTGATTAACACCTACTAACATATGGAGGTGTCCTTAATGCCCAGTTTAACAACTGCAGTTTTGTGGATTTTTTTTTTTTCCTGGAATTGAGAAACAGGATAAAAAGACCACTGGTGCTGGTTCTAGTACAGACACTTCCCTTTCTGCCATTTTCAGAGGTGAATTCCGCATACAAATGACTCAGTCCTTTCTCCCAGTGAATGAATTTTTTCATACTCTTGAGTGAAAAAAAAAAAAAATATATATATATATATATATATCCTTTTTCCCATGCTGTAAACAAACTAAGCGCATCCTTTAAAATATTATGTGAGTGGTCTTTGTTGTTGTTTCTTTTCTTTTTAGATTTGAATTAATGTTTTATCCCTTTATTTCCCCAGCTCAATAGGCAACACACTGTTGGGTTCTTGCCTCAGTGTGGTATGTGGCTGGTTTCCAGGCTTTTATTCTGTAGGGCTTAGACCAACTGAGAGAATACGTTTTGAGAAGAAATATTCCTCCAGAATAAAAGGAGCTCCCTGGCAACATGATGGGGTCAGGGCAAGGGAGAGGTCTGTGGGTTCCAAAGATAGAGTGCCTCTTGACTTTGCTCCCTGGAAGAACTCTACAAGTATGGCAGGATCCTGAAGTCATTGGCCACATCCCATAGCGGGGAGGCTTGAGTGTAGACCCAGGGCTACCAGTCTCATCCGTGAGTTCTGTACCTGGAACAAGCATGGGAGCAGCAGAATAGTGGACTGTGAAAGCTGGTCCCTGGATGATTGAGCTGTAACAAATGTAGACCAACAACCAAGGTCCAGAAGAGTCTCCAGATACTTCAGATGTGGGTGTGAAATACCCTTGGAGCTTGACACAACCTCGAAGGAAAGGAAGCACAAGAAATGGCAGGAAGGATTTCTCGCCAACTTTAGAAAAATCTGTGCCCTAAACACAAGCATCAGCTCTTCCAGATAGTTCACGTCTTGTCTTACCATGTATGTTCTTCAGGTCAGAACTTCCAACATCAGACCCTCATGACTTTACAGTTTTCCCTATTCTGAGTAGACCCAGGATGCACTACTCTAGATACTTTCTTACTAGCACTCTCAACATCCTTGCTTCCCTGTTCATCTTCTGCAGTTGCCCAGCAAAATCGCCACCCCTGACCAATCCTATCCATGTTCTCCATCTCTAAACCCAAGCTGGTGAATGGCGGCTAGAGAAATTCCTCAACGGCGTGGGATTGTTACTACTGAAAATTGCTTTTCATCTCAAACTGGACCCATAACCTTGCCTGACAAGACTTTGACCTATCCCTACACAGTCACCTTTCCTATTCCCCACAACTGCTACTTCAAATCAGTACCACTCCTTTCAAGCACCCTACTTCACTCTGTCTTTCCTTAATTCTCTCTCGCTGGACCTCTGATGTTTCACAGAAAAAACAAAGTTCATCCATGAGGTAGAAAATCCCTCATGTTCATTCACTATTCCCCGAAGTTTTTTGGGTTTTGTTTTTTGGCCATGCCACAGGGCTTGCAGGATCTTAGTTCCCCGACCAGGGATCAAACCCGTGCCCCCTGCAATGCAAGGACGGAGTCCTACCACTGGACCGCCACAAAAGTCTCCCCCCAACCCCTCCCCACCCTGCCACAAACTTATTAACAACCAAACTCATCTTTCTCTCCTTCCCTCTAATCTTGGGGGAAAACATCTCTTTCTTAAGCAAATTCCCCACTTTGCTTTGGATCTCTTGCCCTCCAGCTTCCTCAGGGAATTCCTTCACAAGTTGTCCCCTTTCCCTCTTTTGTGGTGGACTGTCTCTTTGCTCTTCCTCCTTAGTGTCAGCAAGTATCTCAGCCAACAACATGTATTGATCTTAGGCGTTTGGCATGGTGCCAAGGATTTTCTCTTATTTCATTTTATTAATTTTTTGTTTAATTCAGTTAAATCTTGTTAATTCTCACAAGAATATGAAGGACATGAATCTCTCCATTTAACATATGAGGAAACTGAGGCATAAAAAGATTTTTGTAACTTGCCCGACATCTCACAGCTAGTAAATAACAGATTTCAATTCAGTTGTCTATATTCCAGTAGATGCAATATTTAATTATACACACACACACACACACACACAAATATGTGTGCTGTTCTAAAAGATGGTGCTTTTCATTAAAAAAAAAAAAACAACCCTCCATTGCCCCTCTGTGCCCCTTTATTTGCACCATATCTCCTTCCTTCCATTCAGGGCCAACACTTCAGGAAGAACAATTAGTACTTGCTATCTCGTTTTCTATCATCAACCTGCTCTTATTAAGGTCATCACTGTTCTCCTTTTGCTAGATATAATGAAACATTTCAGACCTTATATTAAGGACTTTCCAATTGCATACATTCTCTCCTTCTTAATGATTTATCCTACCGACGTTTCCTTGACATTCTCTTGTCTAATTTTCCTCGTACCTCTCTGCACATCACTTAAGTTGATATTCCCTGGGGTTCTACACTCAAGCATCTTCTCCCTCTGTCTACTCTCCAAGAGCAATCTCATGCATTATCACAGCTACAACTTTACCTTTAGGCTGATGACTCACATATCTATCCCTACCCCAGGCATTTCCTGAGTACCAACTACCTATTAGACACCTTCACTTAGATGGTCTAAGTGCATATCTAACTCAACATTTTCAAACCTCCATCACCACCTTCTCCTGAACTCTGCTTATTATAAATTTATTCTAAAAAAATGCATTGACCAGTTAGTTTATGCCAGGTACTATTCTAAGGTCACGGCAATGAACAAAAAACCCCCCTAAAGTCTGCTGTATGTAATCTACATGCTACTGGGGAATGTTGTTGTGTTTCTATCTGTATCTTCCAGGATTTAATCAGGGAAGTAGAATCTCTATAAATATTACAGACTAAAGGGTTTATTATAGCTATAATACCTTCCACAGTGGTGGGGGAAGCTGGGCATACAGCAGTCTGAGGGAGAGAGTTGGAGGAAGTTGGGAAAGTCACTAAGCAGGACTCCTGAAACCAGACCCATCCAGTTGTCAGAGCAGGAACTTAAGAACTCGTGCATCAGGGTAGGGACAGCTGTTGTCTCTTCTCTCCCTACATCTAACCTCCAGGACCTTCAGAGAGTAATGGCTGCTGCTTCACTTATGCTCATTTTACCCTGACAACCTACAGCAACAGTCACAGCTCAGCTAAACTGACATAGTCCAAAACCACCATACTCTCATAAATAATATATAGCTAATTTTGCCATTGGTGTTTTAAATCTACTCTGGAAATGTCTATCTTTTAATAGCTAAGAAAGGAAAGAAGAAGGAATATCCAGGATACAGATCTCAAAGGAGGATGTGTTTTTCACATAAACACGGAGGGATAATGGAATAATAGGGAAGAGGGGCAATGGGAGCCCTGGAAGAATGCTCTTGAGATGCTCTTGAGAGAGAAATTCAGGGTCTCAGTGTGGACCCCAGTTTCAGTTATGGCAAGAATACTGGCTTGAATAGAGTTTAACCAAAATTGAGGTCCACCCAAGACCTCAGAATGTGATCTTATTTGGAAAAAGGGTCTTTGCAGATGTAATCAGTAAGGATCTTGAGATGAATTCATCCTGATTTAAGGTGGGCCCTAAATCCAATGACTAGTGCTCTTTAAGAAAAGGCGAGGACAGAGAAAGATACACAGGCAAGGTGGCCATGTAGAGACAGAGGTGGAGACTGGAGTGATACTGCCACAAGCCAAGGAACACCAGGAACCACCAGAAGCTGGAAGAGGCAAGGAAGGATTCTCCCCTGTAGGCTTCAGAGGGAGCATGGCTCTGGAATATCTTAATTTTGGACTTTTGGCCTCCAGAACTGTAAGAGAAGAAATTTCTGTGATTATAAACCACCAAATTTTAGTAACTTGTTACAGCAGCCGCAAGAAACTAATAAAGTAAGAACATTCTACAAGTGTATTGCACCTGTGTGAAGAGGGTGAGTTTTGATAATCTTTCTTTTATTTTTTTAATATTTTATATAAAATACCTGCTTGTACTATTTAAATAAATCCATTTTCTCCTTAGACCAGCCAGAGAGGATTCTGTTGTCAGCACTCAGAACCCTGGTGATACAGATAGAAGAGCCCAGTGAATAAGAGAGGGTGAAAAGGAATTGTCTGCAAGAGGCTAATTCTTTAAATCCCTGCCTAGCTAATTAAATAATGTTAGGCTATGAACTTAAAACCTACCTACTCTATCTTACCTATGTTGACATTTTCTTCCACTGTATTAAAATAGCTCTACATTTTAAATTTGCTGATTGCATATGCTCTGTGTAGATTAGGGAAGAAATGCCACAGAGGAAAGGAAAGGCTGTGTAAACCAAGTGTGTACCTCTGGAAGAGTAATATTCCCCACCCTCATTTACTTCCTGGGTTGTGCCAGATGACAGACAGCCAAGAGAGGCACAGAAGTGTAGAACCTCAGAAACAGAAGCTGCTATAAAAGCCATCTAGTCCAATCACTAAATGTTCAGTTGATCCTCCTGAAAACATCCCTTGAAAGACATGTCCGAACCATCCCTAAGCCTCTCCAGTGACAGCGGTCTCATTACCTCCTGAAGCAGTCGTTGCATTTTAGGACACTCCAAGGGAGACAAAACTTCTCCAGATGATTTGAAATCTGATATTTTTGATAATTTCTAAATTTTGCAGTCTGGGGCTGCTAAGAATCACCTTCATCTTCCTGAAAGACAGCACTTCCCGCATTTGAACCCAACTATCATTTCCACACCAATTCTCTTTCTCAGGCTTAAGGCTCCATTTTCTTTGACTAACATGATTTCACTCCTTCCCCACTTTTAGGTTCATCTCCTTTGGCTGTGCTCCAACTGGTAGCACTAAGTGTTCTTTCAAAGTCAAAGGCAACAGCCTTAACCTTCTTTCATTTCTCACAGTGACTCTGCACGGGATTTTGACTTCCCCACCACCAACAGATTCCATCAGAACTCCCTCCTTTGTGCTCCAATAGCTTTAGTCTGATAGCTTTAGTATCACTTTGTGCTACAATGTATATTTAAGTTCCTGCCCTGCCCCGGATTGGGCAGTGGTTTTACCGAGGACAAGTATAATTTCTTTTATCTTTGCATCTTAAGTAAAAAAAAATCACATTCCTGGGCACATAGCAGGGTTTAATAACTGTTTGAAGTGTAACCAAAAAAATGAATGGGTTGTAAATATATTCCTAGGAATGGTCTTTGACCACTGATATATCTCATGAAATGACTAAGGAGTCAAAAAGAATGCAGAGTTATATAAAACCAAAACTTTGGTGTGTTATGTGATCAAAGTACCTCAAAGAACTCAGTAAAAATCACATTAGAGAAAACAGGCCTTTGATCTATGGAAGCATCAACTCAGGGTGGGGAGAACCTGGATTGGACAGGGGTCTTGACTGGTGCGGATCAGGGTCTGGATTTTGTTCAGGTTGCTACTTCTCTAAAGTCACACATTCACCAAACAGGTAAAGTAATTACAGCTGACACTTGAACAACACAGGTTTGAATTGCACAGGTCCTCTTATACTGGGATTTTTTTTTTCAATAGTAAATACTACACTTCTAGAGGATCTGCAGTTGGTTGAATCCTTGGATATGGAACTGGAACCATGGAGGAACAACGTAAACAGAGGGCCGACTATTAGTTATACTGGATTTTTGACTGCAAGGAGGGCTGGTGCCCCTAACCCTTGCATTGTTCAAGGGTCAACTGTAGTATGAGGGGAGGGTAATCTAGGGCACGGGGAAGTAAATAATTGTAACATTGAAGGGTAGTGGGTGGCAGAAAGTGAGAGCCTGAGATTCAAAGTGGAGGTTTTCTTGAAGCAGCTAGGAGAATGGTCCATAATGGCAACGAGGAGAATGGAGAGCACCTATCCTACCTCTAAGTCCAGACGTTAAAGTGGGAGAGAAACAGCCACTATTTGAGAAGCCTTCAGAAGAAGAAGTGTTCTTAGAAGAAAGCCAGGTTTAAGTCAGAGCAGGGTGAAGATCTTGGAAGACACTGAGGATATAGGGGATGTGGTATTAGAGGGAGCACAGTCCACAAGACCATCCTCACTTCTGAGACCAACTGCAAGTTCAGGGAGTTCCCAAAACCACCCTCAGTTTTGATAATTCACCAGAAGACTCGTAGAACTTACTGAAAGCTGTTATCATTACAATTATGGTTTATTACAAGGATACAGATTAAAATCAACCGAGGGAAGAAGTATCTAGGGCAAAATCCTGGAAAGTACCAAGCTCAGAGCTTCCAGTTGTTTTCACCCCATTCAGTCATGGAAAGCTTTACTTTCCCAGCACTGATGTCTGATGATAGCATGGAATGTTGCCAGCCAGGGACATTCACTCAAGCCTTGGTGTCCAGAGTTTTTATGGGGGTTTCATCACTTAAGCTTAGTTGACTGATCAGTGGCTGATCTCCAGCTCCAGCCCCTCAGGAAATCAAGCTAATACTGTGTGACCCAAAGCCTCCAGCCTAAACCCCAGTGCTATTTATCTGACTTTCCAGCAGGTAAAGACACTCTTACCTGGCATGATATTCCAAGTGTTTAGAGAACACCTCCAGAAGCCTACCAAGGGCAAAGGCCAGATATCCCTTTTGGCAAGGTTAAATTCTCTAGTACACAGGGGATTATACTAATGATCGATTTTTCACATTGTATTATAAGTATTTGTAGATGTATATGTCTCCTACAATGGAGGTAAGATCCTTGAGGTCAGAATCCAGGCAATATGCAATGTCTTCATGTTGGATGAACAAAAGAGTAAATGCATCCCTCTTTGTTTGGTGTGGGTCTGTACAATATAATAACCTCAAATGTCTTGGTCTGTGAAATGTGATTTTACTTATTCTTTTTGAGGAACATGAATCTTTCAACTTCTCTTGTTCCTGCAAATGAGCAAAAGTTTTCCTTTTATCAGTGGGGAAGTCTCCAGAAGAATATTGCTTTAAAGCATCCCTGCTCTACTCCTTGAATGACAATGTGTTCAAAGATTTATTCGACTTCAGAAGGACACAGTTCTCTACAGTGTGGTCTTGATGCCTAAACCAGTGCATATTTTACTAGGAGAGAAAATGAATGAATTTGTAAAACGTTTCGTGGCTTGACAGGCATCTGATTTACCTCAGCACAAAGGAAGATTAAAACTGCTCTCAAAGGCAGATGTCAGCTTATTTGTTTGACTAAAAGACTTATTCTAACCAATCATCTCTCTCATTACCACTGGAAAAATGAAAGAATGGCTGGAAAAGAAAAATAAAAGAATGTGAATAAAAGGCTAGAGTTAAATGGAAAGATCAGAACTTCTTTTGATGTTATAAGTCCCAGGCTTGAATTCTGTCAACCAGCACAGCACTTCAGAAGGTGAACCTTGCCGTTATTAAAAATAGCTATAAAGAATATAAAATACCCCTATGTAATCAGAGTATAAAATATTTCAAGGTATTAGAAAAATCACTGTAGAAGGAGAAAGGATTACCATTCCCCTAATTCTTCTTATGCTAACAATAGTGTTAAGTCCATGTAGTTACCTAGAACATACCATTAAGTCTATTATTCAATCTCCATCTAGGGTCACTTTTTTGGTTTTCTCACAGAACATAATGTAAGGATTAAAGAAATTGTCAGTAAGTCTTTTTTTTTTTCCTTCAAAAAAGAGACACTTTTTCATTCTAAGTTATTTTGGACATGGTTCTCACTCTCAGGAAGCAAAAAGAACAGCAGTTAACAGAAATAAATAAGAAAGTTACAACCATTTTTGTATGGGAAGCCATACACAATCTGAGGCCAGGAAGCCGTATCAGCTATTTCATGATAAAGCCCTACCATCATGGTACCTGGTTCAACCTGATCACTTCATGAAGGCACTCTGATTTGACCTGCCAGAGAGTATCTTCAAGACAATCTCGAGGCAGATTTGTTAGATCTGAGATGTGACTCTTAATGAAGCTCTTTGTATTACTGATTTTTAGTTATTTCACTAAAGATTATGCATTCACAACTTAGTGTTCTTACAGCTAATATTGTCCCACTTCATGTAATACATGAGAATCCTATCAGAGTACAATTCCATTTATTCCACAGTTCTTTGTGCAATTGTTACCATATATTTTACTTCTTCATATTATATAAATTTGACCACATACATTTATTTTTATTTTGAGTAGTTAGTAATCTTTTAAAGGAATTAAGAGGAGAGAAAGAGATAATTATTTATATCGATCCACGTATTTACCATTTTTAGGGCTCTTCATTCCTTCTTACTGATTCATGGTTCCATATGGTATCACTTCCCACTAGCCTTAGCATTTCTTATAGTGCAGGTGTGCTGGGATGAAATTTGTTGTTTTCACTCCCTGAAAATGTCTTTTACTCTCATTGTGAAGGACATTTCTACTGTGCGTAGAATCCTGTTTAATGTTTTTTCTTTCTTTCTTTTTTCCTTTCAGCTTTTTAAAGATATTATTCTACTTTCTCTTGGTCTGCATTTTTCTGATTTCTCAGCCATCATTTTCATCTGTGTCTTCCTGTATGTAATGTGTACTTTTTCTGACTACTTTTAATATTTTCTCTTTATCAGCAGTTTGATTAGGATGTGCCAGGGTATGGTTAGCTTTATGTTTATTCTACTTGAGGTTTCCTAAGTTTTTGGATCTGTAAGTCAATGTTTTTACCAAGTTTTGTAACTTTATGGTCATTGTTCATGTATTGTTTCTACTCTATTAACTTTCTCCTTTCCTTCTGGGACTCCAGTTACACATTTGTTAGATTGCTTGCTCTTGTCCCACAGGTCCCTAAGACTGTTAATTTAATTGCAAGTCTTTTTTCTCTACATTTTTCGGATTGGATAATTTTTATGATCTGTCTTCAAGTTCTATGACCTATTCTTTACAGTCTCCAATTTCTTATTAAGGCAATCCAGTAAATTTTTCATTTGAGATATATGCTTATAAATTCCAGAAATTGAATTCTTTAGAGTTTCAATTTCTCTGCTGACATTTATCATCTGCTTATCCTTTATGTTCATCTTTTCTCCATACTCCAATAAAGATGTTAAAAAAATAAAAATAAAAAAATAAATGAAGAAAGAATGCATCAGTGAATAAATAAGTTTTGATTCACTTATTAGAAACCAGTATCTCAGTGACAGATGAAGTTGTCCAGGAACAGATTTACTTGATTTATCCAAGCTCATTGTTTATCTTCTTTGAGCCATTAATACATCATTTCATTTTTTATATGAAAACACATCTTAGGCACTTACTAAATGTCTAATTATACAGAAAATAAAGATATAATTTTAGACATTGTTCCTAAATTTGAGGAGTTTGCTGCTTTAGTGGAGAGTCAAGATTTCAACATATAAAGCATTTATAAAATAATATTATGTATATACATATAATAATATTATGTATATACATATAATAATATTATTTAGAATAAATGATCAAATATTGGATTGAATGATAGTCATGTAAATTGAAGAACATTAATACCCTATACAAAAAGAGTTCAGAGAATAGAGAGGAGTGTGGGTTTTAGTTTTCAAGACCACATGAAGGAAACAGGATTTTAGTAATCCAATCACTCAGTTAACTAGTAATCTAGTTATAGGAAATATTAAAAATAATTGATCTAGAGAGAAGATTGTATGTTTCATTTGAACATGAAAGTCCTTATATGTTCAACTTTTCAAGAAAAGTTGTCTAGTAGATAGATTGATATGTAGACTGTAGCTCAGAGGAAAGGAGATATATATTTGTAAACTTCTAGCATATATCTAACAGTTGAAGCTATGAAAGACAATGATTTACCTAGGGAAAGTGGACAGAATGAGAAATCAGCCAAGAAGAGAATTGTAAAGAACACTACCATTTTAGGTCAGTGACAAGTCACCTGAGACAAGGATTTAAGTACATTCAATTATCAAGAAAATGACAAAAAAGCAATTTCTCTAAAATGGTATGAGTATAGGCAGAAGCAACATTTCAGTTGAGCTGAAGAGTGAATGAAAAGTAAGGAATTAGAGGCAGTAAATGTGGGCCAATGTTTTAAAGAACTTGACTATAAATGGCAAGAGAGATATTATGGAGGGACCTGATCATACTTAGATGCTGAGAAAAAGGAACCAGTAGGGATAGAGAATGCTTCCTAATAAGCACAGGATCCAGAACACAGATAACGGGAACAGGTTTGGAATGTGGCTGTGGATTAAAATAAATTTGTCAGTGAAACACCAAAATCTTAGTTTCTTGTTAATGACTGCTATTCTTTATGTGAAATTGGAAACAATAGTTTGTACTGAAACTAGAAGGAAATTGGTGGGGCAGAAACACGAGAAGGAAGTCAAGGTTTATTATAGCTGTTTTAAGTTTAATCAGACAGGGAGCTAATATAATATACCAGTCAAATGTTGGACACCATAGGTTTGTGATATGATCAGTCCACCTTCTTGTATGACTTGTTTTCTAGAGGTTATCTGTCTAGATATAAGAAAAGAAAAACTGGAACTTTTAACTGAACCAGTGTTATAGTATCACCAGACGAAAAAAGAGGGAATAAGGGATTTGCTAGTGCTACCAACTAAAATATTGAAGTTATGCATGATGAAGTCTTGGCTTTATTTTACATAAAGAAGTGAATCTGGTAGGGAATTGCCTAACTGGGAGGAAAAGAAAGAGTGAAAAGATAAGAAGTCTCGATGAGGTCAAAGAATAGGTATAATGTGAGTAAGAAGAAAAGGAAAGAAATGGAAGGCTACAAGGTTATTGACAGAGAGAGGGATGCCGGTGTTTAACACTTCAGAAGTGGAAGAGACTTGGGAAGGGCAACGTCTATAGTATGATTGTGGGTGACTGGAGTGGAGTAAAAGCAAAACCACTGGTGAGGATGTAGAGTCATTCGTCTACAGGGCCAGTGAAACTGTAGGGGGACCGGGAGGTGAAGACTTAGCCAAGTGCTGAAGTCTTTAATGATCACAGATGAGTGGGCCTGTAAGCCCTTGAGTTGTATCTTGAAGATGAAGTCCTGTCTAAGGTGATCCTTGGGCAGATCAAAAGAATAGGGACAAACATTTTCAGGAATGGGGATTTTCAACAACATTGGGACCTTCACTAGGGAAGTACAAGTACAGAGAATAAAACTGACATTTCTTAAATTTGCTACCACTGACTAGTTGTGAGAGTTTTGCAGGAGAGAGCTGGAAATCTTGAGTAAAAGAGTCTGCATTATTTGCCTACCACATCTTGGTCCAATCTGAGTCCTTTAGTAACACAGATCAGAATTAACTCTATATTTTGTTTTTCACACAGTTTTTAGTATTAAACTTTGACTTCAAATATTAAATTAAAGTGTCAAAATATTTTCAGATATAGACAATTTGTCAGTTAGAACTGATGAAATGCAGTAATATTTCATTCCCATTTTAATTCAATCACCCAGTATATTTTCTTCTCTAGAAATTATATATATTTCCTAGCTTCAAATATAAATGTTTAATTTAGTATTTATATGTGAATAACAGAACACATGCTTTTAATTTCTATTTAATGAAATTATAAACCAATTTCTTTCAGATCAGTAGAGAGTAGAGTAATATATTTCTTTCAGTAGAGAGTAGACACAATGCATCTTATTCTTGGTCCTTCCTCCCATGCTAGGAGATGCTTTGATCTGCCTAGGTTTCTCTTTTTTGCTTCAAGTAAGCATTGCAAAATGAGCAGTTTTTAAATTATTACTTGCATACTTAATTACAATCAATTTAGCAATTTGGAAATACTATTAGCAAATTTTAAGAGCCATTTTTCAAAATGACAGATATGTGTGCAACATTGTACATGCTGTAAAAATGCTGATTTATTTTCTATGTTCTCTACCTTAATTTGTTTCTGATTCACTAAATAAACATTCCTTTTGTTCTTGTGAGTAATTCTTGTCTCTCCTTTTTAGTTCATACAATAAAACTTTCAGGCCACTAGAAATAGGTTCTTAAATTCAAAGAAATACATTTTTCTGAGATTTAAAAATACAATGAAAGAAAAGGAAATGTCATGTGAAGGCCAGAGATAAAAGTTTGAGTGAACATTAAGCAAATTTAAACCTGCCATGACTCTTCATGAATGAGTGTTTTATATAACAACCTAAAAATACCTGGGCCCAGTCATTGTGGGCATTGTTTGTGGATTGTTTTTTAAATATGTGTTGAGTGTCCATAATGTGCAGGAATTGAAAAGAACAAGGGCAGCACATCTTACCATCTAAAGTATAACAGTCTTAGTATAACAGGTATTATGTAAGAGTCACCTGTAAAAATTCATTTTTGCGAATTGACTAATTTTAAATCCACTTGGAACTTTACTATTGTATGTTTTTAAAATACTATGAAAAATAAAACAAAATCCTATTGTTACTTCAAGACCACTTACTGATGGAAAGAATATGGACTTTGGAGCCTAACAGATTTAGGTTCCCAATCCTTTGTCCAGACTGAATAACTATGTAACCTTGGTTGTTTTACTTAGTATCTGTGGGCACAAGCTGTCAAACTGGAATAATAATAGACCCTCCATAGGGCTGCTGTTAGAGTTAAAACATCTATGTTCCTCATATATAGGAGATATACAATCCATGTTCCTTCCCTCCTGTTAGAGCCCACCCTCTGTCCTATGCAAGTGAAACCGAGTCCCCCTAAAACCGAGTTCCCCTAAAACCGAGTTCCTCTGCTGAGTTTATGATTAACCTATCCAAAACGTTATTACCATTCTTCTCCAACACCTGTTCTCCTCAAGACTGAGGAGAATCAAAGAAAAGGGGGGGACTGAAACCGAGCAAGACCCTGTGGCACCTCCCCAGGTGCAAAAGTCTTTCCGTGTCCACCTCCCCACACCCCCACCTTTCTTGTTTGTAGGAAAAGGGCTTAAACCTCCTAGACCTTCCCTGAGTTCCAAAGGACAGATTCAAAGTTACTAATGATGGAAGGGAGGGAATGCAGAAACAAAGGAGAAGCAGTTAAGAAACAACAGTGCAACCTTAAAGCTGGATCCTGGTTCCTCCTTAGGCTATATACATAACAAGGTATCTCTGAGTTCTGCAGGACCTAAGGCCCCCACCCTGGTGGAGGATGGTAACTTCAGGCTGAGCACAAGTACCTGGACCCCAGACTGGCTGGAACCAGAAGGCTGGTAATTGAGATTCCTAGAACACCACCCTGATACCTCGCCACCAACCAATCAGAGGAGAGCCACACACCACGCAGACCTCCCTCCAAATTTTATCTATAAAAACTTTTCCCTGAAAACCATTGGGGAGCTCAGGTCTTTTGAGCATGAGCCACCCTATTCTCCTTCCTTGGCCCTGTAATGTCTACTCCAAATTTCAAAGTTTCGGTTTGCTAGGCCTAACTGTATCAGGCACACGAACCTGGGTTTGACAATGCTAGTAATTATAGGGCACACATCTTAAATTTTGGAAGAGTTCAAATCTCATACACATCAAAATTCCTTAGCGTAGATTTTGAGTAAAAGCTAGAAACATAATGCCCTTGCATCAAATCAAGTTAAGTCACTCATAATTTTAAATAACATGATTTTTCTTATAAATGTCTTAGCTTCAAATTCATTTTGCATAATTGGATGATCCAAGACAATATGATTAAGTCAAACTGTGATTTATTCTTTCAAAATCTCTCTTGGAAGTCACTCTCAGGACTGGCAGTTTCCAAGAATATTACTGAATAATAAATATCCATCCACTGATGGCTTTTGTCTTATAGATGAGAGTGTCTTATTACCAAATCATTTTAATGTTTCTTCATCTAAACTGGACTACACGTTAGAGGCTCATATAATCGCATCCCCTGAAAAACAAATAGCATTTAGGGAGTTTCCAGGATTACACTTAATATTATTCCGTTTGAAGCAAATTTAACATAAAGAAATCTTTATTTTTCAAACAGATAACTGGGGAGAGGATCTAACTGATAGTTACTACACATCTATGATATGACAGTCATAATTAAGGCATGAAAATGCTATTTCAAGCTCCTGTTCTTCCCATGGTATAACATTTCCTCAGGGAACATGTTATAGGTGTCTGATCCTAACAGGCAGATTATGTCTGGTGATCTCCCTTAGTAGTATCAGGAAAATACGTGACCCACATTCCTAAGCAGAAGATTTGGAATCTGATAGAGAGAGCTCTCAGAGACAGAAACATGCCATTTTTCCCTGGGTTCCATCTGAGACCTGGTGAAGAGAGATGAGGAGTTTCTCAAAGTAGGGTCTATGGAATGCTAAGTTCCAAAGATACGTTGTGAAAAAAAGAATTCTGTAGTCAATTTGGAAACACATCAGACCATATCCCCATCTTGGGTGTAATTAGCATATTGAAAGCAAATTAGCATATTGAAGGCTGTGAGTTACACTAGAGGGAAAAAAAAACTGTTAGTCTTAAAAAAACTCAATATTCCCTAAACTGCTTGCTTTCGGAAACACTTCTGCATGTAACTCACATTTTCTGCAAACAAAATAGACCATCTTACCTCTCAAAAAAGAAAGACTAGTGCATTGTTTCAAATTCACACATACATATTGTTTGTATTATTCACCTCTTGATTATACAAGTTTAATTAATTGAAACTATTAAAACATTCCAGATAGGGCTTCCCTGGTGGCGCAGTGGTTGAGAGTCCGCCTGCCAATGCAGGGGACACGGGTTCGTGCCCCGGTCTGGGAAGATCCCACATGCCGCGGAGCGGCTGGGCCCGTGAGCCATGGCCGCTGAGCCTGCGCGTCCGGAGCCTGTCCTCCGCAACGGGAGAGGCCACAACAGTGAGAGGCCCGCGTAACGCATTAAAAAAAAAAAAAAAAAAAAATTCCAGATATTTTAGGGTATTTTTTCTAGGTGTCCATTTTAAAAAATGAGCAAGTATCTGAATAGTTCAGACTCCCCAAACCCACAAAGTCTTCAGTTATTAACCTACTCCAAGCAAAGCTTGAAAAGGTCTTTTTTCAAAGTGTCAGAACAAGAGCTGTATTCTGGTTTTTAATGCAGTGGTAGAAATTCTGTTTTTGCAGGAGAGATTGGTACGGGCAGAGGCAAAACTATCTCAGTATAGTATATACAATCATGGTAATTGTATATCTTTTGGCTTAAATGCTGGAGCAACACTAAATTACTTACCACAAGCTTAATGAAAACATAACTAATGTCAGACCATACAGTTTCCATTAATGGAGCTACTCTCTATTGTCTTTTAACTCTAACGCCCGGATAAAATCAATGGAACAGAAGAGAGTGGTCAACATGACACACATTTTCATTTTAACTCTGCTCCTAAAAGAGAATGACAAGCATAATTTTCTGTCTACTGCTAGAGATGTCCTGGCTCAGAGAAGCTGCAGAAACAGTGTTTGGCATGGTTGTGACTTCTATCTGATACCTTCCTAAACAGAAGGAATTGATTGCTACAAAATTAGCTAATCTAAGATCTTGGAGGACATTTACCATATATTCATTGGAAGCAAGTCAAAGGCTTTTCATAGACCATCCTTCTGGAAAAGCTTTTGTAAGCTTGGTAACTTTTCATAAGTTAGCATCCTGGGCAGCATAAAAGGCAGTCTGGTAACATAATTATAATATGTTTCTTTTTAAGGTAAAGGTAAATTATTTTTAAAAACTGAAAGTAATTCCTTCTTCTCCTGTCCTATCAAGGACAGGTATTGGCCCATGCTGGTGATGAGCATCAAAGGGGTGAACTGACTGTAGTTAATTTAAAAGTAATAAAGTCAACAAAACGCTCCTCTGTTTTTATTATCACCACACACCAACAGTCCTAAGCATTGTCAGTGATAAAATACTCAGCATTGAAAAAAATACTGTGTTGGTTTATGTTCAAACAATTGTTATAGTTACAACTGAGTTTACTGATATATCTGTAAAGTTCATATTGGTACATTTTATTACTTATCATTTGATAAAAACTCTATTCTACATGGAATTTAGTTCAGAGAATTTCCAATTATACTTTTCCTCCAGGACTCGGCCACACATTTTCAATACAAGAATAAGTTTGTCAGAGATCAGAATTATTTAAACTTGCTTCAGGCTCAGTTCGTGTCTGCAATCCCTGTGGTACTATCGATACATATTTCTGTATTTAAACAGTAGATTGGAAATAAGCAATGATATCTCACAGTGATCATAAAGCCGAAGAAATAAAATGTGAGTTTCTTCAATCCTGTCATTCTAAATGCAAATCACTTGCTTAATCTTGAGGATTTCACCCTTTGGAAGTGTTTTTATTTTTTTCTTTCTTTCCTGTTTCTCTCCCTTTTTCTTTCAAAAAAGACATTAATATAATTAAATAGTATTAATCCATTACTTTTTTTTCTTTCTCTTTTTTGGACTTAATATTTTATTAATTTATTTTTGCTGTAATGAATATTTCTTTTCTGGCCATTATTATCATATGTTTCATTTCATAATTATTACTGAGAACCATTTCACCATATAAAGGAGTGTTTGTTGAAAACTGATCTGCTCTGGTTGTCAAATATGCTAGGGATGCTACTCTCCCATCTGAGGAGTTTCATTCGTCAATATGTCCTTTTGAAAATAGGAGCAGGTACAGTGCTTCATACATGATTCATGTAACTGGTTTCTTCAGACTATTTTCCACGGTGCATCCTTACATTACAAAGCAAGGACTAGGTGGAGTTGGATATACTCTTCCTTGTAGGAGACTTGATATTTGATGTGTTCTTGTTTACCTCTTTGGCCTAAGGTTTTTGTGATAGAATTCGGGTGGAGTTTCAAAAGAGTGTCAATGGAAGGACATAGAAGAATGTTTCTGAAATACCAGATATAATGCCCCTCATGTGGGCCACTGTAGACAGAGAATTGGAAAACAAACATACAAATAAACAAAAAAACATGATTCTCAGAAGAATAAAGTTCACAAATAGAAAGCAAATCATGGAGAACCAAGACAATCTGCATACCTAAACACCAAGGCAGGGAAGGAAAGTTCCTTCCAGATCATGTGGAATAGTGGTACTCAACTTTTATTGGTTAAAAATCACTGTCCTAGACATTGGTAAATGTTTGGGGCCCTCTCCTCAAAATATCAGATATATCAACACAAAGCATATACAAACTTCTATGGTGTTTCATATAATATCTGGAGTTTCACGACTCCATCTTTGTAGTCTGTATTCAGAAACTCTGGTCTAGTTCAGAGGTGATGAAAATGGCTCACAGAGGTGAAGAGATCTGCCCAGCATTCCTGGGAAGATCTCCTTGTTCTAGTGCTTTACACCCTACTACTTTAATGTTTGCTGAATAATAGGTTCATAAATAAACATTTACTAAAATAAGATCAGGTAACAAATTTTAAATATACAAATAATTCATGCATTGCTAATTATTAGTTGGTATGCATTTCTCTTATCAATTTCATCTTGTTAAAATATTTTGTATATAAAATACAGAACTGTGGATAAGCACTCGACAGCTGAACCACAATCTCTTCATCTTTTTTTTTTTTTTTTTTTTTGCGATACGTGGGCCTCTCACTCTTGCAGCCTCTCCCATTGTGGAGCACAGGCTCCGGACGTGCAGGCTCAGC
Organism: Phocoena phocoena; assembly: GCF_963924675.1. Classification (NCBI taxonomy): domain Eukaryota; kingdom Metazoa; phylum Chordata; class Mammalia; order Artiodactyla; family Phocoenidae; genus Phocoena; species Phocoena phocoena. The sequence continues at coordinate 60,416,961 of NC_089220.1, forward strand.
GGCCATGGCTCACGAGCCCAGCCACTCCGCGGCATGTGGGATCCTCCCGGACTGGGGAACGAACCCGTGTCCCCTGCATCGGCAGGCGGACTCTCAACCACTGCACCACCAGGGAAGCCCTCTCTTCATCTTTTAATTGAGATATTGATTACTGCTTCGGAGAATTATATCAAATACTGTAGGTTCTCAGTAAATAATAGCTATTATGAGTTATTATTATTCTCATGATTAGTAAGGCTAGGAGAAACCTTAGAGGTCACATCATCTTTTTACAAACAAGAAAACTCAGACCAGGGCAGTGAATTCTTTAGGGATATGCAGCTAATTCATAGCAGACTACTGGTAAAGGACTCACTAGTAATATGTATACGCTTCTCAGCCTCCTCTTTTCCCAAAACCTTTATCCACATGCCACATAAGCTCCAGGAACAGAGATAATCTCTGCTCCTACATGCATAAGGAATGCTTTCTCTTTTCCCTGGGATTTCCTTTTTTTTTTTTTTTTTTTGCAGTACGCGGGCTTCTCACTGTTGTGGCCTCTCCTGTTGTGGAGCACAGGCTCCAGACGCGCAGGCTCAGCAGCTATGGCTCACAGGCCTAGCCGCTCTGCGGCATGTGGGATCTTCCCGGACTGGGGCACGAACCCGTGTCCCCTGCATCGACAGGCGGACCCTCAACCACTGCGCCACCAGGGAAGCCCTTCCTGGGATTTCTGAATTCTTTTAATTTTTTATTTTCTTATTTTTTTTATACCTAGCCCACCTGATGGTGTGTGTGTGTGTCTTTCTCTCATTTCTCTGGCTTGTTTTTTTTTTTAACATTCCCTAATCAAATATTAGTAAAACATCCACAAGCACTAACTGAGGAAGTCCAGGCCTCATGTCCGAGGTGAAGAGCTCTAAATAAACATGGAGGCCAAAACTTCTCCTATATGCTACACTGGCTTAGAAAAATAAAACTGACTTTCTGCCCAGGCCAGAAAAGGTGAAACTGTCATCCAATTACTATGATGCGTGCACAACCCCCCACCTTATTGACATCCCCCCGCCCCACTACCCTGCCACCACCCCTCCCCCACTGCCCAAAGATGGGGAGGAGGACTTAGAACTTTCTGGGAAAATGTATTAGAAAGGCAACAACTCCTCTTCCTACCCCATCACCATTTTCATTCAAGTAAAATTAGGTTAACAACAATTTCCAGAATGGCCTGGAATGGGGAAAGATGCCTCTAAAATCTAGTCTCAGAAGCCATGTATAGAAGAAACAGACTGGGCTGAGGCGACTTTTGGACTGAGGAATGGTCAAGGTGGAAGAGATTGATAGAAGAGCTAGATAAAGACCTTCTAGGTGAGAGTTTCAGGTCTACTCCAGCAGCAGTTAGAGGACCGAACGCTTTCTCCTCTGCTAGCACCTCACAGCATAGGTGCCATGCCTCCAGCCCTACCAAACAGGCCTGGAATGATCAAGCAGGTGAGTGTTTGTGAATGTGAAATGAAACTGACCCAGCAGAGTCAGCAACCTTAGAATTAATGACTTAGAGAAAGCAAAGGTCAAGTATCGTTTCTTATCTGTTGGAGAATGCTTTTTTACCAAATGCTTTTACTTTATCCTCCTCCATAAGTATTGTAGGTGTTTTTCATTGAGATATACTTTTTTTGACCTATTTCAAAAACTGGGTAGGGGGGGAAATCTTCTGAACTCTCTGATGCTCTCCTCCAAGTAAAATATAAATGCCAACTGTGCTCTCAAGTTTTACGCCGTCACAGATGGGACGAGATTTTCTATGCTCTGTTAACACTCGAACACAAGTTCCTAGCTAGCCGGCTCATTGTTATTTAAATTAAGTGAAATAAATACATATAAACCTACTATGCATGCCTGATATTTAATAAGTGCTCAACATATATCTAGGGCATGAATGAATAAATGTATGACATCCTGGACTAGATACCAAAATTTAAAACAATTGGTAGAAGTCTGACTTACTACTGTGTTTCTCAAATTATCTTTTTCTTTAAAGTGGTTCAAACAGAATGGGTAATACATATGCTTGCACATATGGCAAAACGTTTAAAAATTGGAATTGTATCTTTCAAATTTGTGGTTTTTAAGTCCTATCTTCTATGCATAGAACAACCATAACAAGAAAATAAGAGGAAAACAAAAGTATTACCCCTTGTATTTGAATATAATGTAAACTTTGATTCTACTACAGATGTGATATTGTAGCTCACCAAGTCTTGTCTCAGTGGACATAGTCCATTTTTTCATCACAGTCTGGAAATCCCAAAGAAACAGACATCTATTTTTTCCTTTTACCTAATTCACCCTAAAAGATTTCTCCCCTACCTGTGTGTATTGATGTTGTTTCAATGTTCACACACAGCCTCCTGGTGAGCTGGGGCTGTGTACTTCTAATTCTTTCTTGTACAATATTTTTCCCATCATATTTTAAGTCCTACACCCATAAAAAGGCTATTTGATTGATATTTTGGTGCATAAAACCTAGTTGCTCATCCCAATTACTTATGCATAAGTTTCCAATTTTCATTTTCAAATGGCTGAACAAAAGGCTTTTGTGTAAGAAGCAATACTTCAATAATTCCTCCTTGATAATGATGATATGGCCATTTAATTATTTAATTATTTTAATTAATTAAATTAATTAAATTAAATTAATTAATTTAATTAAATTAATTAAATTTAATTTTAAATTTAATTTTAATTTAATTAAATAATTTAATTTAATTATTTTAATATGGCCATTTAATTATTTTTCCTGTTATAAAAAAAATTCATCAAGGATCCAGCCTTCTATTTATCACCCACTGGTCGACACCCACTGGTAATATAAATTGCTCTTTATTAATTTTATGCATAATTAAAATTTCATTTGAGTGTACCAGATTATAAAGATGAGGAAAGTTAAAGCCAGACAAATTTGAAAGTGGTAATAATTACACTACCATTTTCATTTGGAATGAATGAGAAAACTACCCTTTTTAAGATTTCATTAAATCAAGCTGTAAACGAAAAGTGAACAAAGCTAAAGAATAATCTACTGTAGGTAGTGAGGAAAGAGGAAACCCCAGAAGAGGTTGCCAAATAATTTAGCTGTTTATGTGCAAACACCCAATGGGAAATCAATAGGATTCACACATTTAAAGCAAATCTTACCCCATGCTTCTTGGTGTCTTTGTAAATATGGCAATAGCAATCAGAGAATTCATTTTGCGCTTTTTTTACTGGTACTAAAATATGTAGACTCAATTTATAAATTTTAATATTAAATAGATTATGCAAAAAAGACATCAATAAAATTCAATTTTATAATGAAAATATTTACTAACTGAAGTCTTTATTGACATTTAGCTTTGAGATCGAGTTGGTACAGTACACTATTTACTGATCAATAATAATTTAGGATAATTTCACTGCTTTGGTTTGTGTATATACATAGCTCATAAAAAGGTAAGCTTCATTTGCTCATTCAGAAAAGTTAGACTTACTGAATTATGTTATCAATCACTGGGAGAGAGTCAGGTACCTTCAGAAGCTATATTAACATTTTAAGGTCACTAAGGGGTCATTAGAAAATTACAATAGGGCTTTATGTAGAAAGTTGGATGACAGGTGGATAGGTCAGCACCTCCACCTTTAGGCAAGTTCATACCCTCGGTTACAAGTTGTTTTGGAAGAAATCACCTATTTGTTTTCCATGCGTACACGCTAGTAAGAAATTGAAGAATAAGAACTAGGACTCAAATCCATGAATGGCATTCATTCATCCTCAGGTGAACTTACATTTGCCCTTATTTTAAGGTATACTGGCCTTGTTCCCATGTGCGTTGAATAAATTTTTCTTCCAGAGTTACAGGAGCTCTTTCAGATCGACAAGCTGAGATTTCCCAAGCTAGAGTAAAAATTTATTTAATGGTACCCAGTCTGCCTAAAAGAGTTAATATAGATGATTTTTTTGTTCCTCCCTTTAACAGAATATGGCCTGAGATTGTTGTGGTTTGTTTCATTCTGAAACAAGGAATAGCTGACCATTTTCTACTGTTAACAGGGAAATATTACAATCAACATGGAAATACTTTATTAAAAATAAATTTGAAAAGTTGGGGAAGAAACAATGAGTCTTTTGTGAAAGACTGAGTTTGTGAAATCCTGAACTGCAGTGCTCAGGTCTTGTGTATGTCGCTCAGACTGTCTCTTGGCAACACAAAATAAAAATAGCAGTAATGAGTTTACAGGCTATGCCTATAATTTAAAAAAAAAATTTTTTTTAAATCACACTGGTTGACAAGTGTAGAAAACCAGGCCAAAAAAAAAAAAAAAAAAGGAAAAACCTATCAAGTGGGGTAAGAGAGTTCTGGCCTTGCAATTTAAAGTTTAATCAAAAAATGTTTGTGAGGCAAAGGGTGGGGGAAGAAAATATCAGAGATGAAGGAACTCGAACAAGAAATATTCCTTTCTATAGCTCTTGTAATTTTACAGATGTATCTAGAATCACAGAATTTACACTGCCCAAGCCATTGACAGTTTTTCGATAAGAAACTAAAAATAAAGTAGGAGTGAGACCAACAAACATCCCCAAGTCAGTGGAGGGTCAGTGACCAGATTTCCTGGCTGGTGCTATTTCCACGCTCCATTCCTCCCTCTTGTTGTTCTGATCAGTGTGGCTGAGCTTTGTCACTGTGAAAGCTCTTAAGGAATAAGCACCGGTTACCGTAAGGAACCCCAAATTGGGGTAGGGAGGTGCATAAAAGATTAATGAATGGCTTTACCCACAGATCCAGGCATTATTTTTTTAAGCAACCAAGTCAATGTAAGTTTCCATAAATAAGATTTTTCAGTTGATTCTCTCACTGTGAAAACATTGGCTTTCATTGTTAGAAGTAATTTCTCCCAATTTCTCTCTATATAGGAAATGCTATAAAGTTTAGTCATGAATAAGCTCATAAAGACGAGAGAAATGCACTGCACAAGATAGAAGGAGAAGGAAAAACAAGGACATGCAAAGGAAAAAGGAGTCAGCCCAGTGACAGAGCTCTGTGCCATCCAACCTAGAGTTCCACTCTAGTTGTGTAAGAGATGGCAGCCTCAGTGGATGCTGGCACATGTACTTTGCATGACCAGGAATTTTATACAAACATATGGTTCTGTGTGATGCTCTTGAAGAAGAACAAAGTAGAGGACTTGTTCTCCCAGATAGCAAGTCTTAGTATAAAGCTATAGTAGGTACGGTAATATGGTTTCGGCACAGGGGCAAATAAATAGACAAAAATATGTTAAATCAGAGCCTAGAAACAGACTCAAATATACATGAACAATTGATGAAGGAATGGTCTGACATTACAAACAAGTGGGTAAATGATGGATTTTACTAATTATTCTGGGACAACTGGTTATCCATATGAGGTCAAGATGGGGGAAGAATATGGATCCATACCTCTTTCCCACTGCCCTACACACCCATAGAGAAAAATCAGCTCTAGTTAGATTTAAAACCTAAAATAAAAGGCAAAAGCACAAAACTTTTAGAAGAAAATATGAGATAATTTTTGAAGAATTTGGGGTAAGAAATTTTAACAATCCACAAAATGCCCAAATTATAGCCATACCTTTTTCAACCAACCATATTAAAGTAAGAACTTCTGTTCATCAAAATACTGTAAAGAGAGGGAAAATACAAGACACAGAGTAAGGGCTTCCCTGGTGGCGCAGTGGTTGAGAATCTACCTGCCAATGCAGGGGATACGGGTTTGAGCCCTGGTCTGGGAAGATCCCACATGCTGCGGAGCAACTGGGCCTGTCAGCCACAACTACTGAGCCTGCGCATCTGGAGCCTGTGCTCTGCAACAAGAGAGGCCACGACAGTGAGAGGCCGGCGCACCGCGATGAAGAGTGGCCCCCGCTTGCCACAACTAGAAAAAGCCCTCGCACAGAAACGAAAACCCAACACAGTAAAAATTTAAAAAAATTTTATAAAAAAAAAAAAGAGACACAGAGTAAGAAGATAGCTTCAATTAATGTAACTGACAGAAGAAAACAGTTCAACAGATAAATACATTAAGGTATATTCACAATGAAACAGCAGTGAAAATCAATGAACTGTAGCTATATATATGCACAACACAAACAAATCTCCAAAATAAAGGAGCAAGTCACAGAACTACCTATTAAATAAGTTTCAATTTACACAATGCTCACAAACAAGCAAAGCTAACATGTGATAAAACTGTAAAGAACCCAGGAGGATGTTTATTGCAAAAGGCAGGAAAGTAGGGGATAAGGAGGGAATGCAATAGTTGGGGAGGGACACAAAGGGAAACACCTAAAATACTGACAAATGCTCTACTTATCCTGGACGGAGAATATATGGATAATCTCTTTATTAAACCACATACAGATACATACTTCTATAAATGGAAAAGATAAGTTACTTTTATTCTAATTTAGAATTTCTCATGTTCTGCAGGTTTGGAAAATAAGTAAGCTATTTAATTAAGAAAAGGTAATATCCAAGATTGGAGAAGGTGGGACAAGATTATATTATATACATGTATAAATGTATGGCCTTGAATGGTCTTTCTAATCAGTCCTGGTTAGAAGTTCAGTGTAATTCAACTCACCCAACATTTACTACACACATTTACTGATATGTAGCTCTAGGAGCACAAAAATAAAAAGAGATAAATCTTTTCCTAAGACTGGTCACAACACTTTTTTGGGGAACTTGCCGCCCCACTCCTATCCCTGTTTTCAGTTTAGTTTACAAATAAGTCATTTGTATTAATGCTTGGACTTGTTCCATACGGGTGTATTTTCTTAGATGCTTAACCAAGTTCAGTTAGTGTAACTGAATTGTCAGAAAAGTTATAAAATATAAACTTGAAGGAGTATTGAAGAACTAGGTCTAGAACCCAGTTTACTTGACATTTCTGTCATGGTTTTTTAACATATGACAAACAAACATTTCCCAGGAAAGATTTCCAGCTTGATTAGAGTATGTGTGTGACATTCATAATGCCTATATTCATGAGCTCCTTCAGGGCTCCAGGGATATGTCTTCTTCATCTTTGAATCCACTGAATCTAGCAAAGAGTCTGATACTTTACTAGGGTATAAATATGCCAATAAAAAACATATGCATGCTTTTCATCCACTCAAATATATACGTGTGGGACTTCCCTGGTGGCACAGTGGTTAAGAGTCTGCCTGCCAATGCAGGGGACATGGGTTCGGGCCCTGGTCCGGGAAGATCTCACATGCCACGGGGCAACTAAGCCTGCGAGCCACAACTACTGAAGCCCGTGTGCAGAGCCTGTGCTCCACAACAAGAGAAGCCACCGCAACAAGAAGCCTGTGCACCGCAACGAAGAGTAGCCCCTGCTTGCCGCAACTAGAGAAAGCCTGAGCAACACCACCAAAGACAAATGAATAAATTAATTTTTTTAAAAAATTAAAAAATATACATATGTGTATATATGTGTATGTGTTTACACATACATATACACACACATATATATGTATATGCCCACATACATATAAGAAAGTCTCTGTGTATATATTTATATACATACACACACAATGCAAGTGTACAAATATAATGTGTAACTTTCTTTTGACTGCTTACTATATGCCACAGACTATATTGTTTTAATTGTATTGACTCCTCTGGCCAAATGACCCTAAAGGACAGGTACCATTGTTATCCCCTTTTTACAAATGAGGAAACTGAGACAGAGCCGATATGTAAACCCAGTCAGTTCACTCCAGAGTGATGCTCTTGACCACCACACTATACTATAATGACTCATATAATAAGGAAAGCTAAAATGTAATGCAATTCAATTTAATTCAACTCACCCAACACTGATTACCACTATTGGTCAAGTACTACAGTTAGCTCTAGGAACACAAAAATAAAGAGAGGTAAGTCTTTTCCTAAGACTGGCCACCATACATTCTTTTGGGAACTTTCCACCCCACCCTGTGAACATGTTTAGTTTCAGGACCTCATCACTTCATTCTAGCCCAGAGATAGCCATTTGATAAATGCCTATCCTATTGAACTACAATATCTTATTCTCCTGGAACCAGTAACTGGTCTGGGAGTGAGCATGTAGACCAGTGAGACCAATCAGAGTTCTTTGGACTTGATATATGGATGCTGGTAAAAAGAAGTTGAAAGATGTTCCCTTCCCCTTGGACTGCTAAATACAGATGGTGAACAGGGGAGGGGGAAGGCGTGTGCATTTTCCTCAGAAAATGCTCATCTGTAGGAAAGAAGGAGAATGTCGGCAGCTAGTAGGAACAGACATAGGACCTAGAGGAGGGAGCAAGAAGCCCCACTATGTGGTTTAAGCCCTGGGATTCAGCCAAGTTTAAAGCCCCTGGACTCCCCAGTAAGTGAGTTAATAAACTGTGCTTTCTGCTGGAGCCTGAAATCCTCTTGTTCCTATGACAAAAAAAACCTCAGGAGAGCATCTGCCACTCTGCTCAAGCAGTCAAGTCAGAAGACTAAGTTACAATGTATTCTGGTTATGGATAAAGAACTTACTAGAGTAAATATTCATTTTATCTTCAAGATAAATGCCAATCATGGATCTAGCAAAATTACAGGTAACTCATATTCCTTTCTCTTGACTTATATGGAACAAGACTATGATTTACAGCGCAATAAAGGAGAGAATGTTCCCACAATTTCCATAAGAGAAAGGGGAGCTGGGGGAAGGCGAGCATGGTGGAGTGGAAATTGTTTACATTTGGGAAGACAGTAGCTAGGCAAAGTTCAAGCTATCTGGTACAATACTTTGTACCGATAAAAAAATAGATAAAAATACAAATCTCAAAATAAACACACTATAGTTAAAACACAAGAAATTCAGAATCAGGCAGTTGGCCTGGGAAATCTTTTAGGAAGAAAAAGCTTTAGGACTTCCCTGGTGGCGCAGTGGTTGAGAGTCCGCCTGCCCATGCAGGGGACACGGGTTCGTGCCCCGGTCCGGGAAGATCCCACGTGCCGTGGAGCTGCTGGGCCCGTGAGCCATGGCGCTGAGCCTGCGCGTCCGGAGCCTGTGCTCCGCGGCGGGAGAGGCCACAACAGTGAGAGGCCCGCGTACCGCAAAAGAAAAAGCTTTAGCTCAGATCCCAGTCTTCCATCCCCTAAGAAGAGGAAGTGCTCAAAACATCAAGCAGAAGCCGAGCCCTAAAGTGTTAGCGTTAACAGGTGGGCCTTTGTGTTACTCCATACCCATGTTTATGTACCCTATTCTTTCACCTAAATAATAATAATTCAATACATCTTAGGAAACAAAGCTCATTTTTCTTAAGACTGTCCTCAACAAAATACATAGAACAAAGATTTATTTTTGTTCTACCACTTGTTCAGTGGGAAATGTGTAATAATAACTGTAAGTACTTTTCTTTTTCCAGCTGCACTTGGTTTTCAAGTCACTTGGGCAAAAAGAGATTCCTGGAAAGGCTGAGATCTGGGATATTCAGCAATGCAGACTGAGATACTAGGACAAAAACAAAGACCTGTTTACCAGCTCAGGATCAGAGCCAAGATCAGCATGGAGGGGCTGAGGCAAGGACCCAGTGTACTGTTTCCTATTGCTGCTGTAACAAATCACCAAAATTTATTATCTTACGGTTCTGGAGGTCAGAATCTCTAAAATTAAGGTGTTGGCACGACTTTGTTACTTCTTTAGGCGGTAGGGGAAAAATTCGTTTCCTTGTCTTTTCTAGCTTCTATGAGGACCCTTGTGATTGCATTGGGTCCACCTGGATAATCCAGGATTCACAGGTTCTGAAGGTTAGGATTAGTACATCTTTAGGGGGGGAAGGGGTGCACTGTTTTATTTACCACACATGGATTTGTGGCTCCCTTACTGAAACCTGTCCCAACTAAGGCCAGGATATGAGTTGTGGGATGGAGCTGGCATGGGGAGTCAGTTCACCTGTGGTGGGGAAAAAAAAGGAGGAGGGGTTGGAGACCAAATAAAATTCAATGAGTACAGCTGCAAATTCAGTGTTAAATTGCTTTTAGCCTCTAGCTTGCTAACATGGGTGATTTTTTAGGGTTGTGCTGTATTAACTTTTTAAATAAAATTATACGAAGTCATTTTTACTGTCTGGCCAATATATAATGACACTCAGTTTATGGCACAATAGAAAAAATGGACTTTGGATTATTTAGACTTGGTTTTGAGTCTCAGTTCGTATACTTATATAACTGTCATCTTGGGCATTACATATTCTCTCTCAATTTCCATTTCCTCATTTGCAAAGGGGTGGTAATTTCTGCCTCATAGGATTGTTCTGAGGATTAAATGTAATAATTATGTAAAGTGTTTACTTAGCACACTGCCTGGCATATAGCAGACATATAGTTTCAGCCTTCCTTTGAAGCATGTGAGCCTTCTGTTTTTTTGGTAGGAAATCACACTGTAGAAACTACCTGAATAATGATTGTTATTCAAGAAACTCTGTTTTTTCTTGTAAAGGCCCCTTTTCTTGAAAGTGGGAACATTTGTAAACTCTACTTATTTAAATTTTTCTTTCACCTTTGCATTCAGAGAAGTTTTAACTCCAAAACTATTAGTGTAACTCTCCAGATAAATGATAGTTTGAGTACAGTTAGTTTGAATACAATATTAATGCTTCCTTTTTTAAAACTAAAACCAATACCTAGCATTCAAATTGGTAGAACAACTGGATTTTAATGACTACAGTGATACTGGTTCACCATTGGAACCAGTTTTCAGTTCTTCAAAGAATCCGTGGGGAAATATATTGACAACTTCTTATAGTCCAGTTGTTTGGCTGGCTTAAATGTGTCCCACATCCCCGGTGGTCTGGGAAATCTGTTATTTTCAGAAGCCTTTTGTGTTATGTCCTTGCTTTAACAAACTGAAAATTCCTTGTAAAGAAAAGAACATATTGTATGTCCACGGTGAAGCTCTCAGTTATCTTAAGATTTTAATCTTAGAGAAAAACCTTAAAAATTTTAATCTTAAATACTGCCTTTAGCAACTTGAAAACTTAGGTTTTGAAAATAAAATTATGAAACTTAAGCTGGTCACAGCGGATAGCTAACTTGAGTTCACTTTCAGTTCAGAGTCCACAGCCATCAATGAATGTTTTTGCATAATACTGAAGCCTCTTATAGGGATCTATTGTTATTTATTGTAATAAAAATAATAGTTATCGAAGATGGCGGAAGAGTTAAGACGCGGAGATCACCTTCCTCCCCATAGATACACCAGAAATACATCTACACGTGGAACAACTCCTACAGAACACCTACTGAATGCTAGCAGAAGACCTCAGACCTCCCAAAAGGCAAGAAACTCCCCATGTACCTGGGTAGGGCAAAAGAAAAAACAGAGACAAAAGAATAGGGACGGCACCTGCACCAGTGGGAGAGAGCTGTGAAAGAGGAAAGGATTCCACACACTAGGAAGCCCCTTCACGGGTGGAGACTGAGGGAGGCGGAGCGGGGAGCTTCGGGGCCGCGGAGGAGAGCACAGCAACAGGGGTGCGGAGGGCAAAGCGGCGAGATTCCCACACAGAGGATCAGTGCCGACCGGCACTCACCAGCCCGAGAGGCTTGTCTGCTCACCCACCGGGGCAGGCGGGGCTGCGAGCTGAGGCTCGGGCTTCGGTCGGAGCGCAGGGAGAGGACTGGGGTTGGAGGCTTGAACAGAGCCTGAAGGGGTTAGTGCACCACGGCTAGCCGGGAGGGAGTCCGGGGAAAAGTCTGCACCTGCCGAAGAGTCAAGAGACTTTTTCTTACCTCTTTGTTTCCTGGTGCGCGAGAATGGTTTAAGAGCGCTGCTTAAAGGAACTCCAGAAATGGGCGCAAGCCGCGGCTAAAAGCGCGGACCCCAGAGACGGGCGGGAGACGCTAAGGCTGCTGCTGCCGCCACCAAGGGGCCTGTGTGCGAGCACAGGCCACCATCTACACCCCCCTTCCGGGGAGCCTGTGCAGCCCGCTGCTGCCAGGTTCCCGGAATCCAGGGACAACTTCCCCGGGAGAACGCACAGCACGCCTCAGGCTGGTGCAACGTCACGCCGGCCTCTGCCGCCGCAGGCCCGCCCCGCACGCAGTGCCCCTCCCTCCCCCCGCCTGAGTGCGCCAGAGCCCTCGAACCAGCAGCTCCTTTAACCCCGTCCTGTCTGAGCAAAAAACAGACGCCCTCCAAGGGCCAAATCCAAAGCTGAGCACCTGTGAGCTGTGAGAACAAAGAAGAGAAAGGGAAATCTCTCCCAGCAGCCTCCGAAACAGCGGATTAAAGCTCCACAATCAACTTGATGTACCCTGCATCTGTGGAATACATGAATAGACAACGAATCATCTCAAATTGAGGAGGTGGACTTCGAGAGCAAGATCTATGATTTTTTCCCCTTTTCCTCTTTTTGTGAATGTGTATGTGTATGCTTCTGTGTGAGATCCTGTCTGTATAGCTTTGCTTCCACCATTTGTCTTAGGGTTCTATCCGGGCATTGTTTTTTTTTTTTAATTTTTTTCTTAATAATTAATTTTAACTTTAATAACTTTATTATACATTACCTTCTTTCTTTCTCTCTCTCTTTCTTTCTTACTTCTTTCCCTCCTTTAGACAATGAATCATCCCAAATTGAGGAGGTGGACTTTGAGAGCAAGATTTATGATTTTTTCCCCTTTACCTTTTAGTGAGGGTGTATGTGTATGCTTCTGTGTAAGATTTTGTCTGTATAGCTTTGCTTCCACCATTTGTCCTAAGGTTCTATCCGTCCCTTTTTCTTCTAAATAATTATTTTTAATTCAATAACTTTATTTTATTTTACTGTATCTTCTTTCTGTCTTTTTTCCTTCCTTCCCTCCTTCCTTCCTCCCTCCCTCCCTCCCTCCTTTGTTTCCTTCTTGCCTTCTTTTCTTCTTTCTTTCTTTCTTCCTTCCTTCCCTCCTTTCTTTCTTTCATCCTTTCTTCCTACTTCTACGAATTCTCTCTACTTTTTCTCCCTTTTATTCTGAGCCGTGTGGATGAAAGCCTCTTGCTGCTCCAGCCAGGAGTCAGGGCTCTGCCTCTGAGGTAGGAGAGCCAACTTCAGGACACTGGTCAACAAGAGACCTCCCAGCTCCACATAATATTAAACGGCGGAAATCTCCCAGAGACCTCCATCTTAACACCAGCACCCAGCTTCACTCAACGACCAGCAAGCTACAGTGCTGGACAACCTATGCCAAACAACTAGCAAAACAGGAACACATCCCCACCCATTAGAAGAGAGGCTGCCTAAAATCATAAGTCCACAGACACCCCAAAACACACCACCAGACGTGGACTTGCCCACTAGAGAGACAAGATCCAGCCTCATCCACCACAACACAGGCACTAGTCCCCTCCACCAGGAAGCCTACACAACCCACTGAAACAACCTTAGCCACTGGAGACACACATCAAAAACAACGGGAACTATGAACCTGCAGCCTGCAAAAAGGAGACTCCAAACACAGTAAGATAAACATAATGAGAAGACAGAAAAACACACAGTAGATGAAGGAGCAAGATAAAAATGGACCAGACCTAAAAAATGAAGAGGAAATAGACAGTCTACCTGAAAAAGAATTCAGAATAATGATAGTAAAGATGATCCGAAATCTTGGAAATAGAATGGACAAAATGCAAGAAACAGTTAACAAGGACCTAGAAGAAATAAAGATGAAACAAGCAACGATGAACAACACAATAAATGAAATTAAAAATACTCTACATGGGGTCAATAGCAGAATAACTGAGGCAGAAGAACGGATAAGTGACCTGGAAGATAAAATAGTGGAAATAACTACTGCAGAGCAGAATAAAGAAAAAAGAATGAAAAGAACTGAGGACAGTCTCAGAGACCTCTGGGACAACATGAAACACACCAACATTCAAATTATAGGGGTTCCAGAAGAAGAAGAGAAAAAGAAAGGGACTGAGAAAATATTTGAAGAGATTAGAGTTGAAAACTTCCCTAATATGGGAAAGGAAATAGTTAATCAAGTCCAGGAAGCACAGAGAGTCCCATACAGGATAAATCCAAGGAGAAATTTGCCAAGACACATATTAATCAAACTGTCAAAAATTAAATACAAAGAAAGCATATTAAAAGCAGCAAGGGAAAAACAACAAATAACACACAAGGGAATCCCCATAAGGTTAACAGCTGATCTCTCAGCAGAAACTCTGCAAGCCAGAAGAGAGTGGAAGGACATACTGAAAGTGATGGAGAAAAACCTGCAACCAAGATTACTCTACCCAGCAAGGATCTCATTCAGATTTGGTGGAGAAATTAAAACCTTTACAGACAAGCAAAAGCTGAGAGAGTTCAGCACCACCAAACCAGCTTTACAACAACTGCTAAAGGAACTTCTCTAGACAAGAAGCACAAGAGAAGGAAAAGACCTATAATAACAGACCCAAAACAATTTAGAAAATGGGAATAGGAACATACATATCAATAATTACCTTAAATATAAATGGACTAAATGCTCCCACCAAACGACACAGATTGGCTGAATGGATACAAAAACAAGACCCATATATATGCTGTCTCCAAGAGACCCACTTCAGACCTAGAGACACATACAGACTGAAAGTAAGGGGATGGAAAAAGATATTCCATGCAAATGGAAACCAAAAGTAAGCTGGAGTAGCAATTCTCACATAAGACAAAACAGACTTTAAAATAAAGACTATTGCAAGAGACAAAGAAGGAAACTACATAATGATCAAGGGATCAATCCCAGAAGAAGATATAACAACTGTAAATATTTATGCACCCTACATAGGAGCACTTCAATACATAAGGCAAAAACTAACAGCCATAAAATGGGAAATCGACAGTAACACATTCATAGTAGTGGACTTTAACACCCCACTTTCACCAATGGATAGATCATCCAAAATAAAAATAAATAACGGAACACAGGCTTTAAATGATACATTAAACAAGATGGACTTAATTGATATTTATAGGACATTCCATCCAAAAACAACAGAATACACATTTTTCTCAAGTGCTCATGGAACATTCTCCAGGATAGATCATATCTTGGGTCACAAATCAAGCCTTGGTAAATTTAAGAAAATTGAAATTGTATCAAGTATCTTTTCTGACCACAATGCCATGAGACTAGATATCAATTTCACGAAAAGATCTATAAAAAATAAAAACACATGGAGGCTAAACAATACACTACTTAATAACGAAGGGATCACTGAAGAAATCAAAGAGGAAATAAAAAAAATACCTAGAAACAAGTGACAGTGGAGACACAACGACCCAAAACCTATGGGATGCACCAAAAGCAGTTCTAAGAAGGAAGTTTATAGCAATACAAGCCCACCTTAAGAAGCAGGAAACATCTTGAATAAACAACCTAACCTTGCACCTCAAGCAATTAGAGAAAGAAGAACAAAAAAATCCCAAAGTTAGCAGAAGTAAAGAAATCATAAAAATCAGATCAGAAATAAATGAAAAAGAAATGAAGGAAACGATAGCAAAGATCAATAAAACTAAAAGCTGGTTCTTTGAGAAGATAAACAAAATAGATAAACCATTAGCCAGACTCTTCAAGAAAAAAAGGGAGAAGACTCAAATCAATAGAATTAGAAATGAAAAAGGAGAAGTAACAACTGACACTGCAGAAATAAAAAAGATCATGAGAGATTACTACAAGCAACTCTATACCAAAAAAATGGACAATCTGGAAGAAATGGACAAATTCTTAGAAATGCACAACCTGCCAAGACTGAATCAGGAAGAAATAGAAAATATGAACAGACCAATCACAAGCACTGAAATTGAAACTGTGATTAAAAATCTTCCAACAAACAAAAGCCCAGGATCAGATGGCTTCACAGGCGAATTCTATCAAACATTTAGAGAAGAGCTAACACCTATCCTTCTCAAACTCTTCCAAAATATAGCAGAGGGAGAAACAGTCCCAAATTCCTTCTACAAGGCCACCATCACCTTGATACCAAAACCAGACAAGGATGTCACAAAGAAAGAAAACTACAGGCCAATATCACTGATGAACATAGGTGCAAAAATCCTCAACAAAATACTAGCAAACAGAATCCAACAGCACATTAAAAGGATCATACACCATGATCAACTGGGATTTATTCCAGGAATGCAAGGATTCTTCAATATATGCAAATCTGTCAACGTGATAAACCATCTTAACAAATTGAAGGAGAAAAACCATATGATCATCTCAATAAATGCAGAGAAAGCTTTCGACAAAATTCAACACCCATTTATGATAAAAACCCTGCAGAAAGTAGGCATAGAGGGAACTTCCCTCAACATAATAAAGGCCATATATGACAAGCCCACAGCCAACATCATCCTCAATGGTGAAAAAGTGAAACCATTTCCACTAAGATCAGGAACAAGACAAGGTTGCCCACTCTCACCACTCTTATTCAACATAGTTTTGGAAGTTTTAGGCACAGCAATCAGAGAAGAAAAGGAAATAAAAGGAATCCAAATCAGAAAAGAAGAAGTAAAGCTGTCACTGTTTGCAGATGACATGATACTATACACAGAGAATCCTAAAGATGCTACCAGCAAACTACTAGAGCTAATCAATGAATTTGGTAAAGTAGCAGGATACAAAATTAATGCACAGAAATCTCTGGCATTCCTATATACTAATGATGAAAAATCTGAAAGTGAAATCAAGAAAACACTTCCATTTACCATTGCAACAAAAAGAATAAAATACCTAGGAATAAACCTACCTAAGGAGACAAAAGACCTGTATGCTGAAAATTATAAGACATCGATGAAAGAAATTAAAGGTGATACAAATAGATGGAGAGATATACCATGTTATTGGATTGGAAGAATCAACATTGTGAAAATGACTCTACTACCCAAAGCAATCTACAGATTCAATGCAATCCCTGTCAAACTACCACTGGCATTTTTCACAGAACTAGAACGAAAAATTTCACAATTTGAATGGAAACACAAAAGACCCCGAATAGCCAAAGCAATCTTGAGAAGGAAAAATGGAGCTGGAGGAATCAGGCTCCCTGACTTCAGACTATACTACAAAGCTATATATAGTAATCAAGACAGTATGGTACTGGCACAAAAACAGAAAGATAGATCAATGGAACAGGATAGAAAGCCCAGAGATAAACCCCCACACATATGGACACCTTATCTTTGATAAAGGAGGCAGGAATGTACAGTGGAGAAAGGACAGCCTCTTCAATAAGTGGTGCTGGGAAAACTGGACAGGTACATGTAAAAGTATGAGATTAGATCACTCCCTAACACCATACACAAAAATAAGCTCAAAATGGATTAAAGACCTAAATGTAAGTCCAGACACTATCAAACTCTTAGAGGAAAACATAAGAAGAACACTCTATGACATAAATCACAGCAAGATCCTTTTTGACCCACCTCCTAGAGAAATGGAAATAAAACCAAAAATAAACAAATGGGACCTAATGAAACTTCAAAGCTTTTGCACAGCAAAGGAAACCATAAACAAGACCAAAAGACAACCCTCAGAATGGGAGAAAATATTTGCAAATGAAGCAACTGACAAAGGATTAATTTCCAAAATTTACAAGCAGCTGATGTAGCTCAATAACAAAAGAACAAACAACCCAATCCAAAAATGGGCAGAAGACCTAAATAGACATTTCTCCAAAGAAGATATACAGACTGCCAACAAACACATGAAAGAATGCTCAACATCATTAATCATTAGAGAAATGCAAATCAAAACTACAATGAGATATCATCTCATACTAGTCAGAATGGCCATCCTCAAAAAATCTAGAAACAATAAATGCTGGAGAGGGTGTGGAGAAAAGGGAATACTCTTGCACTGTTGGTGGGAATGTAAATTGATACAGCCACTATGGAGAACAGTATGGAGTTTCCTTTAAAAAACTACAAATAGAACTACCATATGACCCAGCAATCCCACTACTGGGCATATACCCTGAGAAAACCATAATTCAAAAAGAGTCATGTACCAAAATGTTCATTGCAGCTCTATTTACAATAGCCCGGAGATGGAAACAACCTAAGTGCCCATCATCGGATGAATGGATAAACAAGATGTGGCTCATATATACAATGAAATATTAGTCAGCCTTAAAAAGAAATGAAATTGAGCTATTTGTAATGAGGTGGATAGACCTAGAGTCTGTCATACAGAGTGAAGTAAGTCAGAAAGAGAAAGACAAATACCGTATGCTAACAAATATATATGGAATTTAAGAAAAAAATAATGTCATGAAGAACCTAGGGGTAAGACAAGAATAAAGACACAGACCTACTGGAGAACGGACTTGAGGATATGGGGAGGGGGAAGGGTGAGCTGTGACAGGGCGAGAGAGAGGCATGGACATATATACACTAACAAACGTAAGGTAGATAGCTAGTGGGAAGCAGCTGCATGGCACAGGGATATCGGCTCGGTGATTTGTGACCGCCTGGAGGGGTGGGGTTGGGAAGGTGGGAGGGAGGGAGACGCAAGAGGGAAGAGATATGGGACCATATGTATATGTATAACTGATTCACTTTGTTATAAAGCAGAAATTAACACACCATTGTAAAGCAATTATAACCCAATAAAGATGTTAAAAAAAAATAGCTATCAAGTCTTGGGCCCTGCTGTGCATTCTACTGGATTTCGGATGGCGTACATTCCAAGTGTCTGTATTCTGCTTCCATGCTCTCCGAGCAGAACACCGACACAGTTCTCTACACAATGATCAGGGTTTGGTATATCTGAATGAACTTTAAATTTTCTGAAAAGAATATATCTCCGCTTTGTTTACCCCAATGGTAAGGGCATTGCTATATATTGAAAACTGCTCCTTTGATTTGAGAAAATTAGCGATGCAATTTCTTTTTGCTGGATCCTTTTCCTGGATCATTAAAATTATCAAGTGTAGTTCAGTTAACAGGCAAATAAGAGTCCTTTGTGGGAAATCCCCCATAATAGAAGATTACACAACATATAAAACAAATTTCCCAAATGTTCTTTGTTGAGACAGATAGTGAAACTATTCAATGTAAGCTACAGTACCTCCAATTATAATATTTAAACATCTGAACAGTGATTGATGGAGCTTCTTTAGTAATGCAATCATCTCATTAAAAGTCTTGTTCATAAGTATAATAGAAATAGAGAGAGACCTTAGTTTGCCATACGTTTGGCCCCTACGTCGTCAATAACATCACACTCCAATACACCTTCTCTATATTGTTTTACTGCAAAATAAAATGAATGTCTTACAGCATGTGAACCCTAAGAAGAGTAATTTAGAACATCAAAAATTTCAGGGGGCCCCAAAGCAGACATTTGAGGCCTGATCAAGTTTTGCTGTGGAGGTTGGATTCAATTGTTTGCCAAGACTATTTGAAAATGAATTTATACTGCCAGCTGCTGCCCAGCTTTTATTGCCAAATAAAACACTCTACTTTATTATAACTGAAAATTGACATAAATAACCTCCCTTCCTCCTGTAGCCTACCCAATAGGGAGGTAGCAAAAAGGAACAAGTTAAAAACAAAAAGTCAGAAATATAGAGAAGGTAAATAAAGATCATGACACTACAAAATTTGGGGTGCTGAAAATGAGAACATGCAGTTCAGAGAATTAGGCTAAACTCAACCTTTGCTTTTGTCATGAAAAAATAAAAGGTT
The DNA here is from genome assembly GCF_963924675.1 of Phocoena phocoena. NCBI lineage: Eukaryota > Metazoa > Chordata > Mammalia > Artiodactyla > Phocoenidae > Phocoena > Phocoena phocoena. The sequence continues at coordinate 60,436,695 of NC_089220.1, forward strand.
TATAATGGAGATTTTACTAATACAACATTGTCTCTTTTATTTATTTCTGCTTTATTTACATAGAAACTCAATTAAGTTAAAATCATAGCTCACACGATGGCTACTCAGTGATATGTATAACCTTTGAGGAAGTTGAACTGGTCCATCAAAGAAGGGTGAGTTCATTGTCCCTTGAAAGAAAACTTTAGTGATTTTTTTCTTTTCTTTTCTTTCTTTCTTTTTCTTTCTTTCTTTTTTTTTTTTTACCATAGTCAAGTCTGGCTCTCAGTCTTGCAGAATGAGAGACTAAATTTTGTCTACCTGTGTATCAAGAGGTGAACGGACAATTAACCAAGCTTGCAAGATAATAATCTCAACCCAGAACACTTACATATGCAAGACCAGCCTATCTTTCTCCAGAAGCAGAATTACATGGGAAATAAAATTATAATCACAAGGTTAATCTATTAGTTAATAGCTATTAATTCCTGTTACAGGGACAAAAATCCTTAAAAATGTTCATTCTCTTTCTATTGGAACAATGACATTGGAAGTCAATGATTAGAAAGCTATTAATTATTTGTGTTACTTACGGTATAGGCTAATATATTATATCACAGAAAACCTGTCAAAAATCCAGAAACAGTAAAAAGCAGATCAGTAAAATAGTATTTAATGAGAGTTTAGTATGCTCAAAAGAATAGTTCACAAATTGGGAGTCTTCCAAAGCTGAGATGAAGTTCAGAGGCATGACGTTACAGGATGGCTTATAAAGTGAAAATGAGGAGTTGTTTAACCTTTACAATGATTAATTATTACAATGTGGGTTCCAGATGGTGGGAGATTGGTTAAAAGTGATTATCTTACATCATTTTAGGAAGATGACTTAAGTATCTTTTATGATTATCTGACGTATCTATAAGAAATAACCTAAGTTTAGTTTCACTTAACGTTCATGAAATAAGCTAGATTTAGTTTTGTTTACACGGCTCAAATGGTTTTGTCTGCTTGGGGGATTTTCAAGTCTGGTCTCCATTTTATTTTACTTTAACAAATGCCAGAATACCATGGCTTTCACATAACCATCCGGACTGGACAGGCTCTTCTGCTCCAGGAGGCCATCTAGGGATCCGGATTCTGCTGTGGTGGCATATCGTTATCCCTCAGGGCTGCCCTTGTCCACCTGGTGGGAGCTGTCTCACAACCATCCACATCTTCCAGCCAGAGGCAATGGAGCAAAAGGAAGATGTGGGGGAGGAGATGGAGGTGTGTTTCTGCTTTAAAGCTATGATCAGCAGTTTCACAAAATACTCTGCTCACATCCCATTGTCCTGAATATTGTAGTATGACCAACCTTAAGAGAAGCTGGAAAATGTAGTCTCTAAGGAGGTGGCCATGTATCCTGCTAAAACTCAGCTGTACAGCAGAGGTGAGCGGTTCTGTTACTCAAAGGACAGTCTCTGCCAGAGCACGGTATCTGTACAAAATGAGTTAAACTAAATGTTTAATAGAATCAAGTTATTGTAAGCCATTCCAGCTCTAACAGGTGAAATATTCAGTCTGCTTCTTCCTTCCTCGTTGATCTGCGATGCCTCCTTTGACATGAAATGGGCATAATATATAAACATCAATTGTTCCTACCTCTTGAGGTTGTTATGAGGATTAATCCTCAGGTCTTAGCTTTTTCCTCTAGAAAGTCTTCCAGGCAACTTCTAGGTTCCTTATAGCCCAGCATATACTTTTTAAATCATAAAGCTGTCACACACCCTTAAAACTGTATGCTTATTTATCTGCCTCTGCCATCAGACTATTAAGCCCAGGGAGAACAGGCTTTTAGGTTTTCTTGTTTACTCTTATACCCTAACTCAATGCTTGACACATTATAACTGACTAAGGTACAGCCTGGCCCACTGAGGTAGTTTATGGGGAGGGGGAAGGCACGTTCCTGAGCTGCCAGAGGCAGCAAAAGGGCCCTGAAATATATGGAAGAGAGGAGAAGATGCTGAAAGGTTTTCAGAGAGTGGAACACATCCACTTCACAAGCTTGGTCTGAAGCTCCATGAATATGAATAAGTAAAAATAAGGAAGGGAATCTTCAAGATGATTAGAATGAGGAAAAATTAGGAAACAGTTGTGTTTAGTAAGCAATTGCAACCGGTTTGCACAGTTGACCCCAGTTCTTTTACTGACAGTAGAAGTTGAGGGTAGCTTTATCCCCTCCCTCATCACATGAGGAGATTCTGGGTGAGGTGAGCACCAGTCCTATTCTAGGAAGAGCTGTGCCATTTTTTTCTAAAATTTTTAAACATCTTTATTGGAGCATTTTTTTCTTGTGTTTATGAATTATACAAGATGAATCTTAGGATGGGCCTCAGATTGGCTGTGTGTCACTTGGCACACTGGTTTTGCATCTTCAAGAAGGGGAAATACCACTGTGAGTTATATTCATAACCACACAGGAGACACATTACTGTGGAACCTGGCTAGCATGGCTGTAGCTCTGCATATGGGTCATCAGGTATAAAACAAGTGATAGGATACCTGCAGGGGTATCACTATGGTTGTTCAGTATTTTTAAAAGTTCCTTGTACCTCAGAGGCCTTAGAGGGCTGAAAGCTCCTACAGACACATTTTCCTATCCCCTCTCCAATATCAAATAGAATCCAAGTTCTGAAGAGAAGAGAGTAGTTTTATCCCCTTCTCTCAGGAACTCCATGTGGGAAGAAACAAACGGGGAGGCAGAATTTAGGGACACATAATGGGATATTTACCACCTTCAGAGCTGTCTAAAATGAGAGTAAACGAATTGCCTCTCAAATACTGAAGTTCATTTCACTTTCAGCCAGAGAGGAAAAGCTAGATCTTAGTTTTCGGCAGTGATTTGGGGCAGAGAGGATGTGATGACCTCTAAGTTCTATTCTGATTATAAAATTCTATGATGTAACTTTTTCTTGATGACTCAGAGGAACATGATGAATGTGAAGGATTGTACTGTACAATGATGCAGTGAGGTCCTCAGGGTCTATGAAGTGAGTTCAGCTGCATTTCCCTATAATGCCTTGCTCCAGACTTTGGTGCTTTTGCTGTTAGTTTGTAACCTTCTGCCCTCAACTCTGTCCATCCCCCTGCCCAGACTGGTCAGTTAACACACTACATATTGACTTCTCATCTAAACTGAAATCTTTGGTGGACAAGAAGCAAATTTACTCTGGGAACATAAGACAGGGCTTTGGCCAAAAAATTCCACTCAATGAATATTTGGTGAATGAATGATCAGTGATTTCTTGTGAGAGAATGCTACTCTTTAGTTACGACTGCTTAGAAAGGATCCCTGCACCATGCATTCACCCCAAGTCCAAGCCACATAGACCCCTTGCCCTTTTCTGAGCAAAACACCTTGTGTTAGATCCTTCCAGTGGCTCAAAATGTCAACTGTTTCTTCCCTGTCTTCTCAATGCCTACTCATCATTAAAGCTCCCATTTAAATATCATCTCCCGTGTGAAGCCTTCCTAGGGCATAATTAACTGCCTCTCTTCTGCCCTCTTAGAATTTTATGCATACTTTTATTATGTAACTTTAATATTTCATCATAGCTATTTATTCCCACTTATTTCTCCGGTTAACTCTGAGCTTCTCGAGGACAGAGTATCCTACCCTCAGTGCAATGCCTAGCATATCGTAGGTGCTCAGTAGACACTGGGTGGCTAGGTGATTGAATGACGCAAGTTAATGTGTCACCTTCTGATGGAGAAAAGCCCATGGCTTTAAGGCATTTATCTCAGGAGGCGTTTTTGTCAGCTTTCTAATTCCCAACTTTATTCTAGGTCTAAAAATCTTATGTCTACATTAACAGGTCATGCTGTACTACAGTGAGGTTTATTGGAGATTCACACACACTCACACACACAAACCCTCAAGCACCCCTATTAAATTTTAAATCTTTTCTATTTTGACACATTTTGAGAAAACCATTTTTTATCACTTTAAGTGTTCTATTTCTATGAGATAAATGTGTTATAAAAAAGCCAATTCGATTATTACTTTTAAAATGACCATAGAATTGTATAAGGTATGGTCTACACAGAGCTTCTTGCTCCAAATTTGAAAGAATATGCAGCTAGAAGAGATTTATCCACAATGTAATAAGTTATTGGAATCATTAATATATAAATAGATTAGATATGGGCCACAACGTGCATGTGCAATCAGAGATGCAAATACTGCCTCTTTCCATCATCCCTGTCATCATATCATTTCAAATATTATGTTCAAAGAACAGTTTAAGTGTTAGTTATCAAAAAACAGTTTAATTGTCTGTACATCTTTACTACAAGAAAATTGTAGAAAGTGAGCTTGAAGCCCAAACCTTAAAAATTAGGTCTGCTAATTAATGACATCTGTTTTCACATAATTTGATTATCAAAATTCTGCCATTTTCCTGCCTTACTGATTCATTTGTGGGAACTTATGAGATCATTTTTGGCACTTAAAATATTGCTGGCAATTCTCTCTTGGTAGGTAGGAGGAGCAGGTATAGTTTTTTCACCATCATCATGCCCACCCTGGCTCACCCCTGCATCACCTTTGCAGTTTTCCTGAGCCGAGAGAGTTCTGCCTTATGGACCTTGTCTTAGTATTTGAGGACACCAGTGACTGAAGGGTGATCCTATGTGACTTAGGCAAATGGAAGAATTTGACAGGAAAACAGAAGTTTCTACTTCTCCTTTACATGAGCTGCTTATTTCTAACCATGGGTTTCCAGCAACACAAGACATTTCCAGTTATGTCAGAGAACAGTTTTCAAAACAAAAAACATTTAAATTCAGTCTGCTTTATTTATTTATTTTTCTTGCGGTACATGGGCCTCTCACTGTTGTGGCCTCTCCCATTGTGGATCACAGGCTCCAGACGTGCAGGTTCAGTGGCCATGGCTCACGGGCCTAGCCGCTCCACGGCATGTGGGATCCTCCCGGACCGGGGCACGAACCCGCGTCCCCTGCATCGGCAGGCGGACTCTCAACCACTGGGCCACCAGGGAAGCCCAAGATTTTTTTTTTTTTTTGATGTGGACCATTTTTAAAGTCTTTATTGAATTTGTTACAATTTGCTTCTGTTGTTTATGTTTTGTTTTTTTTTGGCCACGAGGCATGTGGGATCTTAGCTCCCCGACTAGGCACCAAATCTGCATCCCCTGCATTGGAAGGCAAAGACTTAACCACAGGACTGCCAGGGAAGTCCTTAACTTTTTAATAGTTTAGAAAACTTATAAATTGATTGATTGGAGCTCAGAATTAATTTCCACAGGTAGATAATGTTTTACATGGGGTTGGTCCACAGGTCTACCCACAAAAAAGTTTTTAAAGTGCAGTTTACATGAAATACCACTAGGTTTTATTAAGACCTAAGTACTGTAAAGATTGTGATCCCCTTACACATGATTCAAGATAATACATTGCCGTTTTTGAAAGACACAAAATTTGTCTACATCCAATAATTAAAATAACCTTTTAAATTTCTGACTGCAAACATTTTAGATAAGTATATCCAAAATGAAGATGAATTCTTTTCATTTCTTGTGCCATAGCTGTGCTGGTGCCTTCAGTAGGGCTTAATCAGCCTATCACATGATCAAGTGCCAAGCACTCATACATAACAATGCTTTATATAAAAATGGATCCTCAATTCCACATTGGGATGCCTGGTGCATCTCTAGTTCACAGTGTGAGACAAGGTCTGTTCCAGACTCATATTCTCAGTACTTAAATTCAGTGATGACCATGCAAGATTGCACATTGGGTAAAGACTGTCACATCGAGGTCATTTACTCTGTACACACTAAATAAGAAGTAATGGGATGTCTGTTGCAGACATCCACTGGACTAGTGGTCAAGAAACCTTGACCACTAATTCTCTGTGTGATTTTGAATAAGTCTCTGGACTTCATTTTCAGTGTATTGGAGGGTTGGACAAAACTACAGCATCTCCAAGAGACCTTACCACTCTTTCACAAGCGTGTTTCTTATTTCTCGGCTGAGCAAACAGAGTTTTCCTGGATCATTAAGCAGTCCAAAGGCAATGATTCTAAAATGGAGTAGAAATGACTGAACAATCAAACAGTGGGTCCTAATAGTGAGTCTTGGAAAACAGGGAAAATCCTAACCTATAACCACAGAGCCACTTGCAGATGTCAAATTGCTATTTTCCTATTTAATAATTTCCACATGCAAAGTCTTATCCCTATTCTAAATATCTAGTATTAGTATAATGAGGCAATCTTATTCAAAAACAGATTTAAGCAAATAGTCATAATAATTCTAACTTTACTGATAGAGTTATTCAGTAGACCAACAGAAGTCAGTTTGGTGACTGCCTATATCCATTCTTAAAAAAAAATTCCCATTATGAGAGTCATTGCACAACTCTGATAGTATCAAAGTGACTCTTACTCATTAGAAGGTCTATTCCAAAAATCTTTATTATAATTTCATCATCTTGTGCTTTCATGAATCACAAAACTTTTCTGAAAATTAAACCAAACTGAGGCATGAGAATGGCTTGTTTTTCTAGTGAAATATTATCTCTGTGTTAAAGTGGAAGCTAACATTTATTATTTCTTTGTGTAGGTTTTATGCCAGCCAGAACCTACCAGACCTAATGAGACAGCCAGGCATTAGTATTACTTCATTTTATACATGACTATTTGAGACACTTGTTATTGGACAAATATTCCACCAGAATGGAAATCAGTTTTTCTTTTTTGTTTGGGGACTTCTGGTTCACCCTTGATTCTTAGGGCAAGAAAGGTCAGTCCAAAGGGCTCACTTTTGTTAGAGTTACAAAACGTATGACCCAGTTTCAAGGCCAGTCTGTGTGACCGAGTCATGATGTCGGCAATTTATCCACCAAGATGAGACTTCAAGTTGGTGAAAGTAAACCTGAGGGTTAACATTGAACAGAGATCTCTGTCATTATCAATTGTCACTTTATCTTTTTAAATAATGTCAAAACAGTTCATACATTATATTTATAATATTTAGCTGAACATATCTAAGTAAACAGAAATATAACTAAAGTTTAACTATGCAAATCTTTAGCTTTAGTTACCTTTAAAAAATCTAAAAGTACACATTTCCTTATTTAATGGTGAGACATATGAGTCACCACAGTACAAAATTAGTCATGACTGAAAGACTAGCTTTGAATAATTATATTCATGACAAAAATAATGATATTACCAAAATATAAATCTGCTCAATAAAGGGCATGTACTCACATAATTTTATAGAGCAAAGAAATCACTGGTGTAATAAAGTTTTCTCAGCTACACCTTCAGAACAGGGATATTATTTTTCTTAAATAGCTTAAACATTGAAAAATTCATATCTAATATAGCCTTTCCCTTTTGATTTTGATCCCAGAGAAAATCTCTCCACGTGTATTGTTTATTTTATATAAGATATTCAGACATATTTTTATTTAACATTAACTGTGGTTAACAGAAATAACTGCCAAGCTCAGATTAATATTAGTGTTTGATATTATTTTCATTGTTTATGTTAAAGAGCCATACTAATTTTCAGTAAAATTTTATGTTATATAGTCACATCCTTCTCCTTATTTGCAGTGGGTTCATGTACTAAAGTATTAGTTACTAATACTAACAGCTTTACCAATTCCCAGGGTTTAATTAGAATACCATACAATGTACATAATGTAAAAACACACAAAAGCACACATGCACAGTGCTGTGATTTTAGAGTCAGAGAAACCTGTATTAAAATCCTTTAGACACCACTAATTCACTACAAGAGGTCAAGGAACCTAGTAGTTGCTGTAAAATATAAACACTAGTCCTTACATCTAGAGCACAGAGTGATGTTACCTATCAATGAGGTCGCCAGTGGGTCCTCTTGCTCAAAATGCTTCTTGTGCCATCAATTTTAGGGGGACACTGCTCCTTCTTTACCAAGTCATTCTTTTATTGGTCTTCTAACTTTTTTTTGAGTCCATTTTTTGCACGAACAGTAAAGTGACATTTATGAAATATGAAAGATGCGTCTCTCTTCTGCTTAAAATCCATCCATCCATCTATGCATTCATCCACTTAACTATTTATTCTTTATTATATTGTCTCAGGTCATTTCAATTGTTTTGATTTATAATTCAGCTCTATAGTTTATTATTTAATAACCTGTATGATCCAAAGTCCAGTCAGTACAAGTCATAAAATAAGGAGAGAATAAAAAATTAAACAGACATTTTCCCATTCTCTATAATTTAAAGAAAAGTTATATTAGATGATAAGGCCTGCAACTGCATTAACCATTTTGTGATCTGTTCAAGATTTTGGATTTGGATATAATTACCTGAAATTAAATAAACTCATGCCTGCAACATAATTTTTTAAAAATACAACACAGTAAGTCATTTCAAAATGAACCTCTCACACATCATGTACAAGTAATTCTGGTTTTATCATATTATAAAAAGTCCAAATAAAATGAGATATTCTTGGGCTTCCCTGGTGGCGCAGTGGTTGAGGGTCCGCCTGCCAATGCAGGGGACACGGGTTCGTGCCCCTGTCCAGGAGGATCCCACATGCCGTGGAGTGGCTGGGCCCATGGGCCATGGCCACTGGGCCTGCGCGTCTGGAGCCTGTGCTCCACAGCAAGAGAGGCTGCAGCAGTGAGAGGCCCGCATACCGCAAAAAAAAAAAAAAAAAAAAAAATATATATATATATATATATATATATTCTTACAGTAGTGCAGTCGTGGACACAGATGCCTAATGTTTGATTAGCCACCCATTTATTTTATTTATTTATTTATTTATTTTTAAAAGGAGAAAAGCTGTGGTTTTCTTTTTGAAGATGTTGGGGGTAGGAGTTTATTAATTAATTAATTTATTTTTGCTGTGTTGGGTCTTCATTTCTGTGCGAGGGCTTTCTCTAGTTGTGGCAAGCGGGGGACACTCTTCATTGCGGTGAGCAGGCCTCTCACTATCGCGGCCTCTCTTGTTGCAGAGCACAGGCTACAGACGCGCAGGCTCAGTAGTTGTGGCTCACGGGCCTAGTTGCTCCGCGGCATGTGGGATCCTCCCAGACCAGGGCTCGAACCCGCGTCCCTTGCATTAGCAGGCAGATTCTCAACCACTGCGCCACCAGGGAAGCCCCACCCATTTGTTTGTTACTGGAGAAGCCCGTGCTGGATTCTCTAGTATGATCTTTCTTCTCTCATTTCAGTATTGAGAGGTTCACTTCACTCATACACCCTAAACCTATTCTAAAGGGAACCAAAACCCTAGATTGCCATAATCACTAATGGGAAATGTATGCTTTAGATTTCAATATATCCTGCATGCAAATTTAGAAAATGACACACTAGGATACATTGGAAACTATTTTGCACTATGGTATTATTTTTTTTAACCTAAGAAAAAATTAATTTTAGAATATAATATACCTAAGCGGTCAAGTTAGTCACATCTTCAGTGCATTTAAAACATACATAACAAATTAGTTTATTCTGCTTGTCCTTTTCCAAAAAGAAACATCCATTTTGCTACAAACTCTGACAAAAATATACACTTTAAACAATCCAGTCATTTCTACTCCAGAAAGTTATCACAAAGCTCAGAAACAAGAGCATATTTACAGAGCAGAGTTTAGTTTCCACCTACCCTGCTGCTATCAAGGCTGGGTACAGTGAGATATTTTTCTTTATATATTTTCTTATTTCTTATTTTGCCCTTTTCTTTTCTTTCTTTTTTTTTTTTTAAAAAACACTTTAACATTTCTTGTAAGTCCACTTTAGTGATGATGAACTCTTTTAGTTTTTGATTGTCTGGAAAACTCTTTATGTCTCTTTCAATTCTGAACGATAACTTTGCCAGATAAGAGTGTCCTTGGTTGTAGGTTACTTTTCCTTTGAGCTTTTAAAATATATCATTCCACTCCCTTCTGGCCTTCAAAGTTCCTTCTAGTGTACTTTTCATTTCAGTTATTGTATTCTTCAGTTTCAATTGGTTCTTTTTTACATTTTTTTGTTGACGTTCTCACTGTGTTCCTTTATTCTTTTCCCAAGTTCAGTGAACATTTTAATGGTATTTCTCACAGAACTAGAACAAATAACCTTATAGTTTGTATGGAACCACCAAAGACCCCGAATACCTAAAGCAATCTTAAGAAAGAAAAACAAAGTTGGCGCTATCATGCTCCCTGACTTCAGACTATTCTATAAAGCTGTAGTAATCAAAACAGTATGGTATCGGCACAGAAACAGACACACATATCAATGGAACAGAATAGAAAGCCCAGAAATAAACCCACACGTGTATGGTCAATTAATCTATGTCAAAAGAGGCAAGAATATAAAATGGGTAAAAGACAGTCTCTTCAATAAGTGGTGCTGGGAAAACTGCACAGTTACATGTAAAACAATAAACTAGAACATTTTCTTACATCATATACAAAAATAAATTCAAAATGGATTAAAGACATAAATGTAGGACTTGAAATTATAAAACTCCTAGAAGAAAAAGCAGGCAAGGGCAACAAAAGCAAAAATAAACAAATGGAACTGTACCAAACTAAAAAGCTTTTGCACAGTGAAGGAAAACATCAACAGAACAAAAAGGCAGCCTACTGAATAGGAGAAATTGCAACTGATATATCTGATAAGAGGTTAATATCCAAAATATATTAAGAACAAACCCAAATCAATTTTTTACAATCTAAAAAGATGGGCAGAGGCCCTGAATAGACATTTCTCCAAGGAAGACATACAGATGGCCAACAGGTACATGAAATGATGCACAGCATCACTAATCATCAGGGAAATACAAATCAAAACCACAATGAGATAGCACCTCACACCTCTTAGAATGACTAAAATCAAAAAGACAAGAATTGTGTTCGTGAAAAGGTGGAGAAAAGGGAACCCTTGTGTACTGTTGGTGGGACTCTAAACTGGTACAGCACTATGGGAAACAGTATGGGGGTTCCTCAAAAAAATAGAAATAGAACTACGATACAATCCAACAATTCCACTCCTGGTTATTTATCCAAAGAAAATGAAAACACTAACTCAAAAAGACATATGCACTCCAATGTTCAGAGCAGCATTATTTACAATAGCCAAGATATGGAAGCAACCTAAGTGTCCACTGACAGATAAATGGATAAAGAAGATGTGGTATATATACAGTGGAATATTACTCAGCCATAAAATAGAATGAAATCTTGCTATGTATGACAACATGGATGGACCTGAATGTTAATATGCTTAGTGAAATAAGTCAGAAAAAGACAAATATTTTATGCTTTCACTTATATGTTGAATCTTAAACAGAAACAGACTCCCAGATACAAGAACAAACTAGTGGTTGCCAGAGGGAAGAGGGTGGGAGGAGGGGTGAAATAGGTGAAGGGGATTAAGAGATACAAATTACCAATTATAAAATAAATAAGTTACAGGGACATAATGTACAGCACAGGGAATACAATCCATATTTTATAATAACTTTGCATGGTATGTAATCTATAAAACTAGTGAATCACTATGTTTTACACCTTAAACTAATATCACATTGTAATTCAACTATACTTCAATAAATTTGAAAAAAAAAAGGAGTGGGTACAAAGCCCACTGTTGGGCACTATTATGGAAATTTGTCTTCCCTCTTTGTACTCTCTTTTTTCTTCCTCAGTGGTGTTACTCACAGCTCTTGCTTCAGAATTGTTCTAGTATAAAAATCACAGAGGTTCAGATGTAAACAGCTCACTACAGAGCTTGAATATCTTGAATTTGGCAGAGGTGTGCCCCTTAATAAGAGAATATAAATCTTAAATCAAAGCAGAGCTTCTCAAGTGTAGTAAACTCTCAGAAACATCTGGAATCCTTGTGAGAAATGCACATTCCTAAATCCCACTCCTGAGGATTCTGATTCAGCAGATCTCAGGGAACCCAAGTGTCAGGGAACCCCGGTGTCAAGGAACCCAGGTGACTCTGAAAATTAACCACACTTGGAAAACACCGATCTAAAGAATTATGTTTTAATTGTAGATTTCAGGCATCAATGAGTGAGTCAAAGGTTCTTTCTGACAAGGCTGGCATAAGGTTGTGGTGATGGTTTTAAAATTGTTTACTGCAGGGAATCAGGGGACTAGCATAATGTGTTTTGTAATTTCCATATAAAATACTTTTAATTGATCATCTTTGAGATCTGCCTTTCAATTTCCCATTTTAACTAGCTTTATAATTAACAAATAATAAATGATGGACCTCTCACAGACAGCTAGCATTTTCTGCCCCTTAATACTGAATATAGCTATGAACATTAGAACAACTTCTATTTAAGACTATTTAACATATCAGTTAGAAGCTAACCCCTAGTGTTTAATTTGAAAAGGAACCTGTGCTGGAAGTCAGAATCTAATTTTCAAAATGGAGAATGAGGTTGGAAATAAATCTGATGATTATTGAAGCAAATTGAGTGTGACATGGGAACGATATAAGAGTCCCTTGGGAAATAATGGTTGGGAAGGATTATTAATAGAGAGTTTGGGCTTATTTTTCTGCTCCAAGATTTGGAACACTGAACTTAAGCTTTATGTCATGAACTGTAGGTGACAGAGTCACTTTCCCTTCAATATTCATCACATATTAAATGAGTTTGACCTTGTATGAGACTCAGGGAGATGTGAGTAAGAGGAGTATTCCACTTTGCATTCATAGTTTCAAGAACGTCAAAGAAATAAGTGGTAAAGAAAATCCAAACATGCCATGTCATCATTTTGTTTGCTTATATGTTCGAAGTAATTTAGAATTATAAAATATGTCACGGGCTTCCCTGGTGGCACAGTGGTTGAGAGTCCGCCTGCCGATGCAGGGGACACGGGTTCGTGACCCGGTCCTGGAAGATCCCACATGCCGCGGAGCGGCTGGGCCCGTGAGCCATGGCTGCTGAGCCTGCGCGTCCAGAGCCTGTGCTCCGCAACGGGAGAGGCCACAGCAGTGAGAGGCCTGCGTACTGCAACAAAAAAAAAAAAAAAAAAAGAAAGAAAATATGTCACATTCAACTCTCCCTTAAGGGAAATACCCTGGTAAGATTGGGTGGTTTTATTGTTCATTATTACTGTTGTTTTATGAGCATAAACTTCATTAAAAGAGTGGGAATAAAATAACATTCAGACTGTTTGTTCTTTATAAAACCAAAGGCATATGAGCTCTGAACTGGCTACCAATTAACTTTGCGAGTTTGGGCAAGTTGACTTCACCTCTAGCTTGCAGCTTCCTCATCTGTAAAATGAGGGAGTCAGATTAGACATCGTTAGCATCCTATGTGGCTGGAATATGGTGCGAAGGAGTGACTTGACCTGACTCCTGGTTTAGGCAGGATGGTGGGTAGTGAGGGTTACTCATAGAAGTTGTATGAGGGTGTGTTTATGCATTTTACACAAATTCACTACATAACCTGGATAGGTCACATTTTACAAAAGCTTTAGCAGGCGTGGCAAACTCTTCTTAGCACTTTACTTACATTAACTCATTTAATATAACAAAACTATAAAGTGCATACTATTAGCATTGTCATTTCCATTTTATAGACAAGGACTTTGAAGCACAGAGAAGTTAAGTAATAAGCCCTGAGTCACCCAACTAGTAACTGGCAGAGCCAAGATTTGGATCCAGACTGTGAGGTCCCAGAGAACGTGCATTCTTAACCACTGTGCTGTACCACCTCTCTGCTAGGCTGTGTGAGGAACTTGTTTAGATCTCATTGCTAAAGCTGAGTTGTGGGTGTGCTGAGACATTGATGTGGGGTCAATAACTTTATTGAGAAGTTAAACCAGGGTTGCTAATCTGATCTGGGGAAGCAGAAGTGCAATGTCTGTTACAGGAAACCAAAATGGCAGTTACACCAGGTACAGCCACAGTGATGCCCAACAGGTGTCGGGGGCCCTCTCAAGGCGGGAAATAGTGAGGAGTTGATCCCAACACCCAATGTGATGATGCCCCAATTTCATGACCCTCCACACGTCCTTAATAAACTGCTGCATTTGTAAAACATACTAAGACCACCAAAAATGCTGTCACTCTAACCTAGAAACCAAACACACAATATGTCTATGATTACTTGTGCTTTTTCTTTTCCTAAAAGTTCAGGCTAACTTAAAAAACAGCATTGACAGTGATCAGCCTAGTGTTGGTCTTACTTTAATGGAATTCTTTTCATGTTTTACTATTAAGTGTATTTGACATTAATTTCTGAATTGTGAGCATGTGTGTGTGTTTAATGCTAAGGGTATTTCTTTCTCTTCCTCTTTTCAACATTATTTTTTAAGAATGACTGTTGAATTTTACTAAATGCTTTTTTGGTACTTATCAATATTGTCATAGCTTTCTTTTTCTACTCTAACTACTTTAATGTTAATATTTAATGGACATTTCTATTGTTGAACCATACTTATATTTCATAACAGACCATGCTGGGCTACTTTAAAATATACACTAACAAGTAACATTACAATTTTTTAAATACAAAAGAAAATTTAGTCCTACCAGACAAAATTGTGCTATAATACAGCAGAAACCACTGAACCAATTTTAGAATCATCTGTAAAAAGAATACTAGTACATGCTCCTTTCTTCTTTTGTTTGTCAAATGTTCATTTCTTAGTGAATTATTTCCCTAGTCACTAACAATATTTAGATCCATGAAACAAAATAAAATGAAGTATAATAACTGTATGAGAATGTTGCTCTTAGGAGATTCTTAACTTATGGAACCTCAGCTTAGAAGATTACCTCTCTGCATAGGAAAATTCAAGATGTGAGAAGGGACAGCTCATAAGCATAAAGGCTCATCCATCATTTTTTAAGAGAGATTAGACTAAAGGGAAAAACCAAACTTCCCCTCAGTGCAGAGGTATGTTTTCTGTGAGCTTAATGCTTTTTGAAAAATCTCCTTTGCTCCTAGAAAACAGATGAAAGAAACACTAAAGCAACTGGCTCTGCAAAAGAAGAAAATTCTTATCTTTTCTGGACACAATAGGCAGCAGCAGGTGGGTACTTGCTTTCTTTGTGGAAGATGAAGTGATTTTTAAAGATTTAGAAATTGGAAAGCTTCCTCTGAGAACTCCAGACGTGAATGTGAGACAAGCTATGCCTCCTTCAAACAGAGAACAGTAGAGCACTCAGCTTGAAAATGCAGGTTCAGGACTCAGAAGACAAGTGCTGCCACTAATTATCCATGCAACTTTAGGTAAGTCCCCTAACCTCTCAAAGGCCTCAGTTTCTTTATCCTTAAAATGGTGAACATAACACATTCTCCTAAGGGTGAACTAAGCAATGTACAGTACTTAGCTCAGTGTCTGGTACAGAATAAAGTACTCAGTAAATGTTAGCTAAATACATATACATACGCTCACAGGCACACATTATGAAATACTTTCAAAGCTTCAAGAAACAACCAGAAATGCCTTGCTGAGTCCTCTGGTTCCAGGGATACAGCTGAAGAAGTGCCCTGAGACACAAAACGGATTGTAATTCTAACTAATCCAGCTAATCCAGCCACTATGGGACAAGCAGAGCTGTACCTAAAAGCTTCAAAGCCAGGGGAATGATTCTTGTTATGAAAATTTACCAAAGCCATGTTTTCCCCAGTGAACAGACACCTTTTACAGCACAAAGGTCTTCCTCATAGGAGGATCTGACTTTTTTCTGGCTTAGAAACTAATTACAAGTCTTTGCTATAAGAAAGAGCACACAGAAAGGGAGAGGAATCTAATGCAAATAACTCTGCCCCCACCAAAATTCAAACATTAATATATTTAAAAGTAAGAATTAAGTATTTATCAAATTATCCATTGATGGAATTAAATGTTATTACTAGGGTAAGTATTGGTAAAATTAAATATTGATCAAAAATGATTCCAAAATTAATTTCACTGAAGTGTGACAGAATAGGAAGGCAGCCTGGCCTGTGATGAATACTATACTTGGGAGAAGTGGGCTTTATTCTTGGCTTCACCTTTCTGGGTGTGTGGAACATTTCAGAGATACTTATTAATCCAGCTGTGAGACCCCCAGAAAATAACCACTTTGTTAGCCTTACTTCATTTCTACCTCTGTGAACTGGGCAGGTGAGACTAAAAGCTCCCAGGCAGCTCTAGAATTCTCTAATTCCAAATTGTGGCAGGGTGGGTCACACAGCACAGCTCCAAGTGGCAAGTTACTCCTGAAGTTTTGCAAGCCAGCAGAGCATATTCTAGGATGGCCAGAATGGGGCCTGAGGAAATTATCCAGCTCTGAGCCCCACCAGCCATGTTCCCTGCACCTTGGTTTGCTCATTCGTAAAGGGAAGAGATGACCAAATTCTTTTCCAGGGCACCTGTGAGTCCTTGCATTTCTACCCTGATAGCCCAAAGCTCTTGCATTCAGAAAAAATGCAGTTAGGTTCCCTTTGGAACTGCCAAATTAGAATAAAAATGAGTATTAAGAACCAGCACCTGGATTATAGGAGGAGGAGCTTCAAGAGGGCAGAAGAGTAAGACGCAGAGATCACCTTCCTCCCCACAGATACATCAGAAATACATCTACACGTGGAACAACTACAGAACACCTACTGAACACTGGCAGAAGACCTCAGACCTCCCAAAAGGCAAGAAACTCCCCATGTACCTGGGTAGGGCAAAAGAAAAAACAGAGACAAAAGAATAGGGACACGACCTGCACCAGTGGGAGGGAGCTCTGAAGGAGGAAAGGTTTCCACACACTAGGAAGCCCCTTTGCGGGCGGAGACTGCGGGTGGCAGAGGGGGAAGCTTCGGAGCCACGGAGGAAACCGCAGTAACAGGGGTGCAGAGGGCAAAGCGGAGAGATTCCCGCACAGAGGAGCGGTGCTGCCCAGCACTCACCAGCCCGAGAGGCTTGTCTGCTCATCCGCCGGGGTGGCCAGGGCTGGGAGCTGAGGCTTGGGCTTCAGTCGGATCGCAGGGAGAGGACTGGGGTTGGCGGCGTGAACACAGCCTGAAGGGGGCTAGTGCGCCATGGCTAGCCAGGAGGGAGTCCGGGAAAAGGCTGGAGCTGCCAGAGAGGCAAGTGAATTTTTCTTGCCTCTTTGTCTCCTGGTGCGCGAGGGGATTCAGAGCGTCATGTAAAGGAGCTCCAGAAATGGGCGTGAGCCGCGGCTATCAGCACAGACCCCAGAGACGGGGATGAGATGCTAAGACCGCTGCTGCAGCCACCAAGAAGCCTGTATGCGAGCACAGGTCACTATCCCCACCTCCGCTCCCGGGAACTTCTGTAGCCCACCACTGCCAGGGTCCCGTGATCCAGGAACAACTTCCCGGGGAGAACACACGGCGCACTTTAGGCTGGTGCAACGTCATGCTGGCCTCTGCCGCCACAGGCTCGCCCCACATTCGGTACCCCTCCCTCCCCCCAGCCTGAGTGAGCCAGAGCCACCGAATCAGCTACCTTAACCTGCTCCTGTCTGAGCGAAGAACAGATGCCCTCAGGCAACCTACACACAGAGGCGGGGCCAAATCCAAAGCTGAACCCCAGGAGCTGTGAGAACACAGAAGAGAAAGGGAAATCTCTCCCAGCGGCCTCAGGAGCAGCGGTTTAAATCTCCAGAGTCAACTTGATGTACCCTGCATCTCTGGAATACCTGAACAGACAAAGAATCATCCCAAATTCGGGAGGTGGACATTGGGAGCAATGATATATATTTTTTCCCCCTTTTTCTCTTTTTGTGAGTGTGTATGTGTATCCTTCTGTGTGTGATTTTGTCTGTATAGCTTTCCTTTTACCA
Source organism: Phocoena phocoena (assembly GCF_963924675.1). NCBI lineage: Eukaryota > Metazoa > Chordata > Mammalia > Artiodactyla > Phocoenidae > Phocoena > Phocoena phocoena. Next base: position 60,454,492 of record NC_089220.1, read on the forward strand.
TTTGTCCTAGGGTTCTGTCTGTCCGTATTTTTTTTTGTTGTTGTTGTTTTAGTATAGCTTTTAGCACTTGTTATCATTGGTGGATTTGTTTTTTGGTATGGTTGCTCTCTTCTTTCTTCTTTTTTGTTATTTTTACTTTAAAAAATTTTTTTAATAATTATTTTTTATTTTTCATTTTAGTAACTTTATTTTACTTTATTTTATCTTCTTCTTTCTTTCTTTCTTTTTTTTCTCCCTTTTATTCTGAGCTGTGTGGATGACAGGCACTTGGTGATCCAGCCAGGCATCAGGGCTGTGCCTCTGAGGTGGGATAGCCAAGTTCAGGACACTGGTCCACAAGAGACCTCCCAGCTCCACGTAATATCAAACTGCAAAAATCTCCCAGATATCTCCATCTCAAGGCCAAGACCCAGCTCCACTCACCGACCAGCAAGCTACAGTGCTGGACACCCTATGCCAAACAACTAGCAAGACAGGAACACACCCCCATCCATTAACAGAGAGGCTGCCTAAAATCTTAATAAGGCCAAAGACATCCCAAAACACACCACCAGACGTGGACCTGCCCACCAGAAAGACAAGATCCAGTCTCATCTACCAGAACACAGGCACTAGTCCCCCCCACCCCCTACACAACTCACTGAACCAAACTTAGCCACTGGGGACAGACAAAAAAACCAACGGGAACTAGAAACCTGCAGCCTGTGAAAAGGAGACCACAAACACAGTAAGTTAAGCAAAATGAGAAGACAGAAAAACACACAGCAGATGAAAGAGCAAGGCAAAAACCCACCAGACCTAACAAATGAAGAGGAAATAGGTAGTCTACCTGAAAAAGAATTCAGAATAATGATAGTAAAGATGATCCAAAATCTTGGAAATAGAATGGACAAAATGCAAGAAACATTTAACAAGGACCTAGGAAAACTAAAGAGCAAACAAACAATGGTGAACAACACAATAAATGAAATTAAAAATACTCTAGAAGGGATCAATATCAGAATAACTAAGGGCAGAAGAATGGATAAGTGACTTGGAAGATAAAATAGTGAAAATAAATACTATAGAGCAGAATAAAGAAAAAAGAATGAAAACAATTTAGGACAGTCTCAGAGACCTCTGGGACAACATTAAATGCACCAACATTCGAATTATAGGGGTCCCCGAAGAAGAAGAGAAAAAGAAAGGGATTGAGAAAATATTTGAAGAGATTATAGTTGAAAACTTCCCTAATATGGGAAAGGAAATAGTTAATCAAGTCCAGGAAGCACAGAGAGTCCCAGACAGGATAAATCCAAGGAGAAACATGTGAAGAAACATGTTAATCAAACTGTCAAAAGTTGAATACAAAGAAAAATATTAAAAGTAGCAAGGAAAAAATAACACACAAGGGAATCCCCATAAGGTTAACAGCTGATCTTTCAGCAGAAACTCTGGAAGCCAGAAGGGAGTGCCAGGACATATTTAAAGTAGTGAAGGAGAAAAAGCTACAATGAAGATTACTCTATCCAGCAAGGATCTCATTCAGATTTGGTGGAAAAATTTAAACCTTTACAGACAAGCAAAAGTTAAGAGAATTCAGCACCACAAAACCAGCTTTACAACACATGCTAAAGGAACTTCTCTAGGCAGGAAACACAAACGAAGGAAAAAGCCTACAATAAAAAACCCAAAACAATTAAGACAATGGTAATAGTAACATACATATTGATAATTACCTTAAATGTAAATGGATTAAATGCTCCAACCAAAAGACACAGACTGGATGAATGCATACAAAAAAAAGACCTGTATTGTCTACAAGAGATTCACTTCAGACCTAGGGACACATACAGACTGAAAGTAAGGGGATGGAAAAAGACTTTCCATGCAAATGGAAATCAAAAGAAAGCTAGGGCTTCCCTGGTGGCGCAGCGGTTGGGAGTCTGCCTGCTAATGCAGGGGACACGGGTTCGGGCCCTGTTCTGGGAGGATCCCACATGCCGCGGAGCGTCTGGGCCCGTGAGCCACACAACTACTGAGCCTGTGCGTCTGGAGCCTGTGCTCCGCAACGGGAGAGGCCGCGATAGTGAGAGGCCCGCGCACCGTGATGAAGAGTGGCCCCCGCTTGCCACAACTAGAGAAAGCCCTACGCACAGAAATGAAGATCCAACACAGCAAAAATAAATAAATAAATCAAATAGAGCCCAGTAATTCCTGAAAAGTCTAGATAAACAACTTCAATAAACAGTCACAGGTTCTTTAAAAAAAAAAAAAAAAAGAAAGCTAGAGGGCTTCCCTGGTGGTGCAGTGGTTGAGAGTCCACCTGTCAATGCAGGGGACACAGGTTCGTGCCCCGGTCCGGGAGGATCCCACGTGCCGCGGAACGGCTGGGCCCATGGGCCATGGCCGCTGGGCCTGCGCATCCGGAGCCTGTGCTCCGCAATGGGAGAGGCCCGTGAACCGCAAAAAAAAAAAAAAAAAGAAAGCTAGAGTAGCAATTCTCATACCAGATAAAATAGACTTTAAAACAAAGATTATTAAAAGAGACAAAGAAGGACGTTACATAAAGATCACGGATCAAACCAAGAAGAAGATTTAATAATTGTAAATATTTATGCACCCAACATAGGAGCACTTCAATACATAAGGCAAATACCAACAGCCATAAAAGGGGAAATCGACAATAACAAAATCATAGTAGGAGACTTTAACACCCAACTTTCACCAATGGACAGATCATCCAAACTGAAAATAATTAAGGAAACACAAGCTTTAAATGATACATTAAACAAGATGGACTTAATTGATATTTATAGGACATTCCATCCAAAAACAACAGAATACACTTTCTTCTCAAGTGCTCATGGAATATTCTCCAGGATAGATATCTTGGGTCACAAATCAAGCCTTGGTAAATTTAAGAAAATTGAAATCGTATAAAGTATCTTTTCAAACCACAACGCTATGAGACTACATATGAATTACAGGAAAAAAATCTGTAAAAACATACAAACACATGGAGGCTAAATAATACATTACTTAATAACCAAGATATCACTGAAGAAATCAAAGGGGAAATCGAAAAATACGTAGAAACAAATGACAATGAAAACACGACAACCCAAAACCTATGGGATGCAGCAAAAGCAGTTCTAAGAGGGAAGTCTACAGCAATACAATCCTACCTTAAGAAACAGGAAGCATCTCAGATAAACAACCTAATCTTACACCTAAATAAATTAGAGAAAGAAGAACAAAAATATCCCTAAAGTTAGCAGAAGGAAAGAAATCATAAAGATCAGATCAGAAATAAATGAAAAACAAATGAAGGAAACAATAGCAAAGATCAATAAAACTAAAATCTGGTTCTCTGAAAAGATAAACAAAATTGATAAACCATTAGCCAGACTCATCAAGAAAAAAAGGTAGAAGACTCAAATCAGTAGAATTATAAATGAAAAAGGAAAAGTAACAACTGACACTGCAGAAATTCAAAGGATCATGTGAGATTACTACAAGCAAGTATATGCCAATAAAATGGACAACCTGGAAGAAATGCACAAATTCTTAGAAATGCACAACCTGCCAAGTCTGAATCAGGAAGAAATAGAAAATATGAACAGACCAATCACAAGCACTGAAATTGAAATTGCCATTAAAAATCTTCCAACAAACAAAAGCCCAGGACCAGATGGCTTCACAGATGAATTCTATCAAACATTTAGAGAAGAGCTAACACCTATCCTTCTCAAACTCTTCCAAAATATAGCAGAGGGAGGACCACATCCAAACTCATTCTACGAGGCCACCATCACCCTGATACCAAAACCAGACAAAGATGTCACAAAGAAAGAAAACTACAGGCCAATATCACTGATGAACATATATGCAAAAATCCTCAACAAAATACTAGCAAACAAAATCCAAAAGCACGTTAAAAGGATTATACACCATGATCAAGTGGGGTTTATCCTAGGAATGCAAGTATTCTTCAATATACGCAAATCAATCAATGTGATACACCATATTAACAAACTGAAGGATAAAAACCATATGATCATCTCAATAGATGCAGAGAAAGCTTTTGACAAAATTCAACACCCATTTATGATAAAAACCCTGCAGAAAGTAGGCATAGAGGGAACTTTCCTCAACATAATAAAAGCCATATATGACAAACCCACAGCCAACATCGTCCTCAATGGTGAAAAAGTGAAACCATTTCCACTAAGATCAGGAAAAAGATAAGGTTGCCACTCTCACTCAAAACTATTATTCAACATAGTTTTGAAAGTTTTAGCCACTACAAACAGAGACGAAAAAGAAATAAAAGGAATCCAAATCAGAAAAGAAGAAGTAAAGCTGTAACTGTTTGTAGATGACATGATACTACACATAAAGAATCCTAAAGATGTTACCAGAAAACTACTAGAGCTAATCAATGAATTCGGTAAAGTAGCAGGATACAAAATTAATGCACAGAAATCTCTTGCATTCTATACACTAATGATGAAAAATCTGAAAGTGAAATTAAGAAAATACTGCCATTTACCATTGCAACAAAAAGAATAAAATACCTAGGAATAAACCTACCTAAGGAGACAAAAGACTTGTATGCAGAAAATTATAAGGCACTGATTAAAGAAATTAAGGATGATACAAATAGATGGAGAGATATACCACATTCTTGGATTCGAAGCATCAACACTGTGAAAATGACTATCCTACCCAAAGCAGTCTACAGATTCAATGCAATCCCTATCAAACTACCACTGGCATTTTTCACAGAACTAGAACAAAAAATTTCACAATTTTTATGGAAACACGAAAGACCACATATAGCCAAAACAATCTTGAGAAAGTAGAACAGAGCTGGAGGAATCAGGCTCCCTGACTTCAGACTATACTACAAAGCTACAATAATCAAGACAGTATGGGGCTTCCCTGGTGGTGCAGTGGTTGAGGATCTGCCTGCCAATGCAGGGGACACAGGTTCGAGCCCTGGTCTGGGAAGATCCCACATGCCGCAGAGCAACTGGGCCTGTGAGCCACAGCTACTGAGCCTGCACGTCTGGAGCCTGTGCTTCGCAACAAGAGAGGCCATGATAGTGAGAGGCTCACGTACTGTGATGAAGAGTGGCCCCCTCTCGCCGCAACTAGAGAAAGCCCTCGCACAGAAATGAAGACCCAACACAGCCAAAAATAAATAAATATATTTAAAAAAAAAAAAAAGACAGTACAGTACTGGCACAAAAACAGAAATATAGATCAATGGAACAGGATTAAAAGCCCATAGATATACCCACACACATATGGTCACCTTCTCTTTGATAAAGGTGCAAGAATATACAGTGGAGAAAAGACAGCCTCTTCAATAAGTGGTGCTGGGAAAATTGGACAGCTACACGTAAAAGAATGAAATTAGAACACTCCCTAACACCATACACAAAAATAAACTCAAAATGGATTAAAGACCTAAATGTAAGGCCAGACACTATCAAACTCTTAGAGGAAAACATAGGCAGAACACTCTATGACACACATCACAGCAAGATCCTTTTTGACCCACCTCCTAGAGTAATGGAAAGAAAAAGAAAAATAAACAAACGGGACCTAATGAAACTTAAAAGCTTTTGCACAGCAAAGGAAACCATAAACAAGAGCAAAAGACAACCCTTAGAATGGGAGAAAATATTTTCAAATGAAGCAACTGACAAAGCATTTATCTCCAAAATTTACAAGCACCTCATGCAGCTCAGTATCAAAACAAAAACAACCCAATCCAAAAATGGGCAGACAAACTAAATAGACATTTCTCCAAAGAAGATACACAGATTGCCAACAAACACACGAAAGAATGCTCAACATCATTAATCATTAGAGAAATGTAAATCAAAACTACAATGAGACATCATCTTACACCAGTCAGGATGTCCATCATCAAAAAATCTAGAAACAATAAATGCTGGAGAGGGTGTGGAGAAAAAGGAACCCTCTTCCACTGTTGGTGGGAATGTAAATTGATACAACCACTATGGAGAACAGTATGGAGGTTCCTTAAAAAACTAAAAATAGAACTACCATGCGACCCAGCAATCCCACTACTGGGCATATACCCTGAGAAAACCATAATTCAAAAAGAGTCATGTACCACAATGTTCATTGCAGCTCTATTTACAATAGGCAGGACATGGAAGCAACCTAAGTGTCCATCAACAGATGAATGAATAAAGAAATGCGGCACATATATAACAGTGGAATATTACTGAGCCATAAAAAGAAAGGAAACTGAGTTATTTGTAGTGAGGTGGGTGGACCTGGAGTCTGTCATACGGAGTGAACTAAGTCAGAAGGAGAAAAACAAATACTGTAGGCCAACACATACATTTGAAATTAAAAAAAAAGGTCATGAAGAACCTAGGGGAAGATGGGAATAAAGACGCAGACCTACTAGAGAATCGACTTGTGGACACGGGGAGGGGGAAGGGTAAGCTGTGACAAAGTGAGAGAGTGGCATGGACATATATACACTACCAAACGTAAAATAGCTAGTGGAAAGCAGCCGCATAGCACAGGGAGATCAGCTCAGTGCTTTGTGACCTCTTAGAGGGGTGGGATAGGGAGGGTGGGAGGGAGGGAGAAGCAAGAGGGAAGAGTTATGGGGACATATGTATATGTATAACTGATTCACTTTGTTATAAAGCAGAAACTAAGACACCATTGTAAAGCAATTATACCCCAATAAAGATGTTAAAAAAAAAAAAAAAAAAGAACCAGCATCTGTGAGTCTTTTCCTAATGCGTGTATAAGTGGGTTTAAATTTTCTGACACATTTAGACTGAATGGTAAGTCACCCAACCATCTGGCCCTGGGACAGTTATGCAAAGTGCTGCTCCCCACCTGGGCACGGAGAACATTTTTATTAACATCCTGCTGGGCAGGCGCATGCATAAAAAGATACTGTGATTGGTCCAAGGTCAAAAGCCAAAGAAATTTGAAAAACACTTGGACTCTGAGAACAACAAAATAAACCCTTTTTCTGATGAAAATTATGTCTGTGAAGCTAAATGGCTGAAGTAGGAAAGTACATAGGTTAGACTTCAATAAAGAAAGTCTTTAGCTTAGATTTAAAAGCATAACTATGGTGAAGGTTTAACTATCCTTTCGAAATCCATCTTCCTTCAGAATTGCTGGTAAGAGATGACTTCAAAAATGTTCCTCATCCCTGATATGATCATATTAACACTGCTGGTCACCATCACTAGATTCCATTTTTGCCAGTTGGCCTTTGGAAAATGTCTGCTTGCCTGGAGAAGTATAGCCCTTGTTATATATATTCATCATATATTTGCGCTTCAGAGATAAACTCACACCTCTGAATTTGATTACTTTTCCTTAATTATAGATTTCTATGGCTCCCACGTGTCTGGAATAAATCTGATTAAAAACAAGACTCCTGCTCCCTGTGCCAGGCTGAGACTGTTCCGCTTTGCTTATTAGCAGGACGAGCACTTGGATGGTGGTCTGCACTAGCATGCACTCAGTCCATGAACAGGGAAGCCCTTCCTTCTCCAGTTTCTTCTGCTTGCTCATTGATTCCTTTAACAGGGAACACAACTAGAAGTACAGCTTAAATTCAGGTATCACTGAGAGAGGTGATGTGTTCACAGGAATTCAAAGAGCCAGAGAACTAATCCCCTCTTCCATACTTCACAGAAGAGATTTTAACCTTTTTTGAATATTTCTATATCATCCTGGAATAAAACACAACTGCCCAGAATACTAGAAATGAGTCAAATGTGTATTTGACTTCTCAATATGTCAGAGCCCATGAGGTAGGTGGGGGAATGTGTCTTCCGCCACTGTCTCAGCCCCGAACTAAGGATGTTCAACCAGGGAGCTCCTTGAGCCAAGGTCACCAAGCTGCCCCTTATCTCCCAGGGATGTGTCTGCCTTAATAGCCTTGTGATGGATTTCAGGTGCTGGGACCCTGTGTCCATTACTCTCCTTGAGGTAGGACGTCTACAAGACTCCTTCTCATGGCTGCCCAATAGGTCAGTCAACTTAATTTGCTCCAGATCTCACAGCTAGCTAGTGGCAAAGGAATAAGACTTGTCAATCCAAGTCCTATCGCCACACATCCAAACATATATGATCAGAAGCCTAGAGGTGCCCTATGCCGGGCATAGCCCCCTTCCATGTTCTGCCTCTCCAGACTCCCCAGTCCACAAAGGCAGGCAGGCATCGTGAAGCTGTGGCACCCTGGGGTTGGGGGTGGTGCAGGAGAGAGCCCCTGTCAGAGGCAGTGCCTTGCTACTGAGTGCACTGCTCTCCCACTGCTTTAATAATTTGTTGTAAAACAAACTATGTCACCAGGGGAATTGCTGCCAGTGGATAATGGCCTCTTGCTTTGCAATTAAGCGCTGACATTCAGTTGTGCCTCACCAGCCATGGTATACTGCTGCTTCCTGTTCCAATGTTCTCACCCATGAGCGTTTTCTGCTAATCAAATTTATTATCCTATACCACAGATCTTGACATTCACTTCCTTTTCAGACTGGTGGTGAAGATTTAGAGAATATAATTTTTAAGCTACCCGTCCTTTCCAGCCTGGCATTCATAAGGCCCACAAAGAAACAGAAACAGATTTAAATAAAGCGCAAAAGCTCCAAAAGTTTATGTTGGTAAGAAATACCAGTTGTCAGGGGATTCAGTAGCAAGACAACTTTTTCAAGTGGATAAGGAGAAAGAGATTTGTGAAAGTACCTTTCATGTCATGCTGAGATTATTCCCTACTGACCACTTAACTCAGGTTCAAGTCCATAAACCTGGCCTCGGATATGACATCTTGTGGCATCTCACAGGATCTCTCAACTCAGACCTAACAGGAATAACCCTCTGATCTGCAATGATGTTTCAGTTCTTTCATCAGAAAAGGGTATTTCATGTACCACCTATGTCTCCCTGGTGGGTTTAGAATCATTAAAATACTAGTTACCCCATAGAAGTGGCTACTTTCTTAGCAGCTCAGGGGCATAGAACTGTGCATTACCCCAGGCTCTGAAAACCTCACACCTGTTGCCCTGAAAAGAAGGGACAGAGAGCCATACTTCCCACAAGTATAACCACTGTTTGAAATGTCTGTGCAAGAGCTAGGAAGATGAGCTCCCGAGGTCTCGATTCTCTCATTTGTAACTTGAGGGCAGTAAAATAGATGATCTCACAAACCTCCTAGACCATGATTTGTGATAACCAAAAGGTCTCATGAATAGGCCCCAGGAGCCCATTATTCTCCCTCATTTCTCCGCACCAATCTCCTTGCCCCGAGTAACAAGCCATTTTCAGGGGGCAGCCCCCTCTCCTCGTCTTGTTTAGGGTCCAGCCCCCAGCATCTGCTGTCTCCAGCCCATAGCCACCTTATCCTCCTCCTCCACCTCCTCATTGCTTCCCTGGTTTGCTCTCGCATTACTTTGCTACCCTGTAACCCAAATTTATCCCCAGCCTGCCCCAGAGATCCATTTTGTCATTGTTTTCTATCTTCTTTTCCAGAAGAAAACAAAACAAATTTGCTGTACAGTTAAATGCAAACCACCTTCAAGTAGTTAACAGGTTATTATAAATTCACACTAAATTTTAAAAGACAAAGAAAATCCTTCCCTGGGCACACAGGGAAAAGCATAAGTGTTGCAGAGCAGGGGATGAGGAGGAGATTGTGAGGGAGGAAAGGAACAGTCATTCACTGAGCATCAGGTAATGTCAGGAAGTATACTAGGTGTACTGCTCTTTAATAAATTATTATATCGTTCTTTTAGATTTCAAAAGCAATGCATATATTTTCACAGAATGCAAACACAACCAGTGCATAAAATAAAGTCAACTGTATTCTTATCACCCCCCCAACACCACCCTCTTCTTCTAAAATCAGCATCCACAATAGTTTTGTTGTGTATTGATTCAATAAATATGTGTTGACTATTCACTTTTTATCAGGCCCTATTATGACAGAGGTGTGTTTTTGGTGTGTGAACTAAACAGAAAGAAATACCTGCTTTCCTGGAGCTTACATTCTAGTGGAGGAAGACAGATAGTTTAAACTAAATAAGTAAAATAAATATTATATCAGAGATGATAAGAGCTATGGAGAAAAATAGAACAGGGAAGGGGATAGAAGGAGCAGGGGTACAGGGCAGGTGAACAGTTTTGAATAGTGCCATCAGGAAATACCTTGCTGAGAAGTTGGCACTTGAGTGAGTATATGATGTTGGAGAAGTGAGTGAAAACATCTTTCAGTAATTTTCTCTGTTCTCATAAGTATTCCAAATATAAATGCTTGCATATTGTTTGCCTAAATGCTTTTTACACAATGGGATTATATTATACTATACACATTACTTTGCAACCTGTGTTTTCACCTGAAAAGTAAATCATTGACACCTCTCTGGGTCAATACATATAGATCTAGTTCATTCTTTTTAATAACTACATAATTTTTCAGTTTGTGTGTATCATAATTTACATAAATGTTCCTATTGATGGAATTCAAGTTATTTGCAGTGTCCACACTCTGTTTTATTTTCTTTGGAAATGTATGCAATGTTGTAAAGTTTTCTAGGTTTTATTTTATTCGTGCCAAAGTTCTAGATATTTTAAATATTCTATCTATTTTATTCAGGACAACTTAACTGAGAGCTAGATTTATTATATTCTTTTATAGAAGCAAAGAAGCAGACATTTAGAATAGTTAAGCTGGTTTGCACATGGCCATTTAGCTACTGAATAAGAAAACAAAAATTTAACCTCAGGACAGTATTGTGTCAAAAAGTCTATATTCTTTCCAAAACTACACCAGATCTCAGAGCTGAGGACAGAGCAGCATTACCATCCCCAAGACAGTGGGGAGAATAAGAGCAATGGAGTTCATTTTTCATAGCACTGAATTTATTTAACTTAAAGACTGCCATTTATTTTGAAATCACGCCCTTCCTATGTTTTTGGCAATAAATTTACTCGATTTAATGAAATAAGGTGACAGCAGATGGTGGACAGTACTGTCTAATGAACATACTTGGAAAAGAAAAAAAATTTCAATTCTAGCTTGGTTCCCCAAATATACCTATTTTAATGTTCCATGAACCCCTGGAACCACTGGAGTAGAGAGTATGGTGTGAAGCTCCCTAGTCTAGGCAGCCACAGATCTGAGCCCCTTGCCGGTTTGCCTCTGTGCCTCTGTCTATCTACCTCAAGACACCCTTTTCTAGTCTTTAAAACTGAGATCATAATACTTCTCAACTCCATACGTGTAGAGTGTTTTTATTTTGCTTAAGGATAGACCTATGCCTATTTACTGATAGATAATATCTGAAGAAAAAGATTCAGCCAAACCCTGTGGATAACAATGAAATTTCCTAGATAGCCTCATCCAAGAGAGGGCAGACAGCAGAAGCAAGAAGAACTACAATCCTGCAGCTTGTGGAACAAAAACCACATTCACAGAAAGATATACAGGATGCAAAGGCAGTGGGCTATGTACCAGATGAAGGGACAAGATAAAACCCCAGAAAAACAACTAACTGAAGTGGAGATAGGCAACCTTCCAGAAAAACAACTCAGAATAATGATAGTGAAGATGATACAGGACCTCAGAAAAAGAATGGAGGCAAAGACCGAGTAGATGCAAGAAATGTTTAACAAAGACCTGGAAGAATTAAAGAACAAACAAACAGAGATGAACAATGCAATAACTGAAATGAAAACTACACTAGAAGGAACAAATAGCAGAATAACTGAGGCAGAAGAACGGATAAGTGACCTGGAAGAAAGAATGGTGGAATTCACTGCTGCAGAACAGAATGAAGAAAAAAGAATGAAAAGAAATGAAGACAGCCTAAAATACCTCTGGGACAACATTAAATGCAATAACATTTGCATTATAGGGGTCCCAGAAAGGAGAAGAGAGAGAGAAAGGACCCGAGAAAATAGTTGAAGAGATTATAGTCAAACACTTCCCTAACATGGGAAAGGAAATAGCCACCCAAGTCCAGGAAGCACAGCGAGTCCCATACAGGAAAAACACAAGGAGAAACACGCCAAGACACACAGGAATCAAATTGGCAAAAATTAAAGACAAAGAAAAATTATTGAAAGCAGCAAGGGAAAAATGACAAATAACATACAAGGGAACTCCCATAAGGTTAACAGCTGATTTTTCAGCAGAAACTCTACAAGCCAGAAGGGAGTGTCACGATATACTTAAAGGGATGATTTGAAGAGACTATAGTCGGACACTTCCCTTAAAGGGAAGAATGTACAACCTAGATTACTCTACCCGGCAAGGATCTCATTCAGATTCAATGGAGAAGGACCACAACGCTATGATATTAGAAATCATTTACAGAGAAAAAAACATAAAAAAAACAAACACGTGGAGGCTAAACAATACATACTAAATAACCAAGACATCACTGAAGAAATAAAAGAGGAAGTCAAAAAATACCTAAAGAAAAATGATAATGAAAACTTGGTGATCCAAAACCTAAGGGATGCAGCAAAAGCAGTTCTAAGCAGGAAGTTTATAGCTAAACAAGCCTACCTCAAGAAACAAGAAATATCTCAAATAAACAATTTAACCTTACACCCAAAGGAACTAGAGAAAGAAGAAAAAACAAAACCCAAAGTTAGAACAAGGAAAGAAATCATAAAGATCAGAGCAGAAATAAATGAAATAGAAACAAAGAAAACAATAGCAAAGATCAATAAAATTAAAAGCTGGTTCTTTTAGAAGATAAACAAAATTGATAAACCATTAGCCAGACTCATCAAGAAAAAGAGGGAGAGGACTCAAATCAATAAAATTAGAAATGAAAAAGAAGTTACAACAGACACCGCAGAAATACAAAGCATCCTAAGAGACTACTACAAGCAACTCTATGCCAATAAAATGGACAACCTGGAAGAAATGGACAAATTCGTAGAGAGATATAACCTGCCAAGACTGAACCAGGAAGAAATAGAAAATATGAACACACCAATCACAAGTAATGAAATAGAAACTGTGATTAAAATTCTTACAAAAAACAGGGCTTCCCTGGTGATGCAGTGGTTGAGAGTCCGCCTGCCGATGCAGGGGACATGGGTTTGTGCCCCGGTCTGGGAAGATCTCACATGCCACGGAGCAGCTGGGTTCGTGAGCCATGGCCGCTGAGCCTGCGCATCCGGAGCCTGTGCTCCGCAATGGGAGAGGCCACAACAGTGAGAGGCCCGCATATCGCAAAAAAAAAAAAAAAAAAAAAAACTTACAAAAAACAAAAGTCCAGGACCAGATGGCTTCACAGGTGAATTCTATCAATCATTTAGAGAAGAGCTAACACCCATCTTTCGCAAACTCTTCCAAAAAGTTGCAGAGGAAGGAACACTCCGAAACTCATTGTATGAAGCCATCATCACCCTGATACCAAAATCAGACAAAGATACTACAAAAAAAGAAAATTACAGACCAATATCACTGATGGATATAGATGCAGAAATCCTCAACAAAATACTAGGAAACAGAATCCAACAACACATTAAAAGGATCATACACCATGATCAAGTGCAATTTATCCCAGGGATACAAGGATTCCTCAATATATGCAAATCAATCACTGTGATACACCATATTAACAAACTGAGGAATAAAAATCATATGATCATCTCAATAGATGCAGAAAAAGCTTTTGACAAAATTCAACACCCATTTATGATAAAAACTCTCCAGCAAGTGGGCATAGAGGGAACCTACCTCAACATAATAAAGGCCATATGTGACAAACTCACAGCAAACATCATTCTCAATGGTGAAAAGCTGAAAGCATTTCCTCTAAGATCAGGAACAAGACAAGGATGTCCACTCTCACCGCTATTATTCAACATAGTCTTGGAAGTCCTAGCCTCAGCAATCAGAGAAGAAAAAGAAATTAAAAAATACAAATTGGAAAAGAAGAAGTAAAACTGTCACTGTTTGCAGATTACCTGATACTATACATAGAGAATCCTAAATAATGCCACCAGAAAACTACTAGAGCTAATCACATTTGGTAAAGTTTCAGGATACAAAATTAATGCACAGAAATCTCTTGCCTTCCTATACACTAATGACAAAAAATCTGAAAGAGAAGTTAAGGAAACACTGCCATTTACCATTGCAACAAAAAGAATAAAATACCTAGGAATAAACCTCCCTAAGGAGACAAAAGACCTGTATGCAGAAAACTATAAGACACTGATGAAAGAAATTAAAGATGACACCAACAGATGGAGAGATATACCATGTTCTTGGATTGGAAGAATCAATATTGTGAAAATGACTATACTACCCAAAGAAATCTACAGATTAAATGCAATCCCTATCAAATTACCCTTATCAAGTTTTTTACAGAACTAGAACAAAAAATCTTAAAATTTGTATGGAGACACAAAAGACCCCGAATAGCCAAAGCAGTCTTGAGGGTAAAAAAAGGAGCTGGAGGAATCAGGCTCCCAGACTTCAGACTATTCTACAAAGCTAGAGTAATCAAGACAATATGGTACTGGCACAGAAACAGAAACATAGATCAACGGAACAAGATAGAAAGCCCAGATGTAAACCCATGCACCTATGGTCAACTAATCTTTGACAAAGGAGGCAAGGATATACAATGGAGAAAAGACAGTCTCTTTAATAAGTGGTGCTGGGAAAACTGGATAGCTACAAATAAAAAGATGAAATTAGAACACTCCCTAACACCATACACAAAAATAAACTCAAAATGGATTAGAGACCTAAATGTAAGACCCGACACTATAAAACTCTTAGAGGAAAACATAAGAAGAACACTCTTTGACATAAATCACAGCAAGATCTTTTTTGATCCACCTCCTAGAGTAATGGAAATAAAAACAAAAATAAACAATGAGACCTAATGAAACTTAAAAGCTTTTGCACAGCAAAGGAAACCATAAACAAGACCAAAAGACAACCCTTAGAATGGGAGAAAATATTTGTAAATGAAGCAACTGAGAAAGCATTAATCTCCAAAATTTACAAGCACCTCATGCAGCTCAATATCAAAACAACAAACAACCCAATCCAAAAATGGGCAGACGAACTAAATAGACATTTCTCCAAAGAAGATACACAGATTGCCAACAAACACATGAAAGAATGCTCAACATCATTAATCATTAGAGAAATGCAAATCAAAACTACAATGAGATATCATCTCACACCAGTCAGAATGGCCATTATCAAAAAATCTAGAAACAATAAATGCTGGAGAGGGTGTGGAGAAAAGGGAACACTCTTGCACTGCTGGTGGGAATGTGAATTGGTTCAGCCACTATGGAGAACAGTATGGAGGTTCCTTAAAAAACGACAAATAGAACTACCATATGACCCAGCAATCCCACTACTGGGCATATACCCTGAGAAAACCATAATTCAAAAAGAGTCATGTACCAAAATATTCATTGCAGCTCTAATTACAATAGCCCGGAGATGGAAACAACCTAAGTGCCCATCATTGGATGAATGGATAAAGAAGATGTGGCACATATATACAATGGAATATTACTCAGCCATAAAAAGAAACAAAATTGAGCTATTTGTAATGAGGTGGATAGACCTAGAGTCTGTCATACAGAGTGAAGTAAGTCAGAAAGAGCAAGACAAATACCATATGCTAACACATATATATGGAATTAAAAAAAAATGTCATGAAGAACCTAGGGGTAAGACAGGAATAAAGGCACAGACCTACTGGAGAACGGACTTGAGGATATGGGGAGGGGGAAGGGTGAGCTGTGACAAAGCGAGAGAGAGGCATGGACATATATACACTACCAAACGTAAGGTAGATAGCTAGTGGGAAGCAGCCGCATAGCACAGGGAGATCAGCTCGGTGCTTTGTAACTGCCTGGAGGGGTGGGATAGGGAGGGTGGGAGGGATGGAGACGCAAGAGGGAAGAGATATGGGACCATATGTATATGTATAACTGATTCACTTTGTTATAAAGCAGAAACTAACACACCACTGTAAAGCAATTATATCCCAATAAAGATGTTAAAAAAAAAAAAAAGACCAAAAGACAACCCTCAGAATGGGAGAAAATATTTGCAAACAAATCAATGGACAAAGGATTAATCTCCAAAACATATAAACAACTCATGCAGCTCAATATTAAAAAAACAAACAACCCAATCCAAAAATGGGCAGAAGACCTAAATAGACATTTCTCCAAAGAGGACATACAGATGGCCAAGAAGCACATGAAAAGCTGCTCAACATCACTAATTATTAGAGAAATGCAAATCAAAACTACAATGAGGTATCACCTCACACCAGTTAGAATGGGCTTCATCAGAAAATCTACAAACAACAAATGCTGGAGAAGGTGTGGAGTAAAGGGAACCCTCTTGCACTGTTGGTGGGAATGTAAACTGATACAGCCACTATGGAGAACAGTATGGAGGTTCCATAAAAAACAAACTAAAAATAGAATTACCATATCATCTAGCAATCCCACTACTGGGCATATACCCAGAGAAAAACCACAATTCAAAAAGATACATGCACCCCAACGTTCATTGCAGCACTATTTACAATAGCCAGGTCATGGAAGCAACCTAAATGCCCAACAACAGACGAATGAATAAAGAAGATGTGGTACATATATACAATGGAATATTACTCAGCCATAAAAAAGAACAAAATTGATTCATTTGTTGAGACATGGATGGATCTAGAGACTGTCATACAGAATGAAGTAACTCAGAAAGAGAAAAACAAATATCGTATATTAACACATATATGTGGAACCCAGAAAAATGGTACAGATGAACTGGTTTGCAGGGCAGATATTGAGACACAGATGTAGAGAACAAACGTATGGACACCAAGGGGGAAAGCCACGGGGTGGTGGTGGTGGTCGTGTGATGAACTGGGCGATTGGGATTGACATGTATACACTGATGTGTATAAAATTGATGACTAATAAGAACCTGCTGTATAAAAAAATAATAATAAGAAAAAACAATGAAGTTTCCAAGTTTGGAAGAAAACTGAAGCTGAGTAATATTTGGAGTCAAGGACTAGGTAATTCAGGCTATAAATAAAAATAATAATTGAAAATATTTATTGGAAATATATTGTATTGTCAAACATATATCCTATTTAATATATGTGGAAAATTTTCTTCTTACTTAACTATTTGATTGAGCTAAGTTTTTAAGAACTGTATATGTATTTGAACTTGATTTTTAATGCTGGATAAAATGTTCATCCTGATGGTGTCCCTAATTTGGAGGAAACATCTCTTGTGTAATTCTGGATATCAGTACACTCCCAAAGCTGGAGTATTTGAAGTTGAGAAGAAAAAGGAAGAAAAGAAGAAAGGAAGAAAGAAAGAAAGAAAGAGAAGAAAGGAAGGAAGGGAGAGAGAAAGAAAAGGAAGGAAGAAGTAAAAATAATTTTAAGAGCCTAACATAAAATAGCCCAATAAAAAGATTACTTTTCATGTATGTGTGATAAAATAACACACTGCTAAGAGAGAAATTTATAATAATCTATACATAACTGCTTAATCTCTTACTAGTAGAACAGTTAGATCCCATATTAATATTGCATCCACTTTAACCAAGAATCTAGTCATATTAGGAAACTACTCTGGACTTCCCTCTTCCTGTTCACTTGCTCTTTAGTAAATGGAAAGTGTGGAGTCCAGGGATCACACTTTCCATTTGACATCATCAAACTAATGAATTCTCTAGTAAAGAGCTGAATTTACTACAATCTGAAAAAAAAAAAAAAAAGCCTTGATAGGAAGTGAATGTAAACCTAGAGTGACAATGCCTTTCAGACACACATGTGATTTCCCCAGAGCATAAAAGAGCCTAGAGTGCATGCTCATCTGTAATTACAACAGAGAAACAACTCAACAGAAGATGTCTGTAAGCAGTTTGTGCCCTGAGATTTACAGTCCTAATCTGCTCTGTTGGGTGGAGTCAGCAATGTGCCCTGACTCTGCCACTGAGGGACGTGGAGTCATTAAGACAGAATCAAAATGCTAACTGTAGCAGGAAAGAAGGAACTGATGCTGAAGGCGTTCCCAGGAGCTCCAACTGTTGTTATTGCTACTGTAGAATTAACACTGCCATCTCAGAAGCACCATGATGGCTGAATTGAGCCCATGCCCTGTGCAAAAAATCAAGAGCCTAAATTTGGCGTTTGACAAACATTTTATAAATAGAAAAGCAAAAGCAAAGAAATGCAATAACTCTGATCTTGTGCTTTTTAACACTTGGAAAAATAAAATAATCCTGTTTCTTTGTTTACTCTAAGACTCTGCCATAGGCCTTGCTTGGAAAATGGGAATAAACTTGCCTTACTTTTTTTTAGAGGTTGGGTTTTGTGTGTTAACATGTTCCTTCTCTCCCTGTTATAAATCTGTAATTGTGGAGATGCCGTGCAACTTGGTAACTTCTTGAAGAGCAAGAGTTAAGGCAATAGAGAATGAGAGTTAATTTCATATGTGCTTATGTGGAAATGCTATTAGTCTAAAGAAAAATCTATGTCTTCATGATAGATAACATAAGATAAAGTTTAGATTCTATGCTTCCCAATTACCTCAAAAGTACTAATTAATCTTGGGAAAGTCAATAGTTTAGATGTTGCCAGAAATTTTCAACCTGTTTCAAGAAAACTTCCATAACCAAGAGTTTCCCTCTTTACTTAGGCTTACTGAAAAGCCCTTAGGATCTGCATATGGAGGTCGAATATGGCAGGTTCTCCATTTACCGTATGACGTAGTGGGTTTCTCTACTACCACTGCAAGTAAATTGTTATCGGCTTCTTTGTTCTCGTTGCTTAGTTTGTCCACAGCTTCCAAATAAAAGTATACAATGCTTATATAATTTCTTTAGGTAGTTCAAGAGCTCACTAGTTGGTATTATTACAAACTCATGAACTTTGGTCAACGCAAGGAGCCACTAACTGATGTCAACAGAAACAGTGGGGACCAGAAAAACTCCATTTAGCTTTAGAGTGGAAAATTTGCACAATGATGCTAACTACCTGTCTTCCAGAGTGTTGATAGTTCTGAGGTGTTGGGTCAGATCAGAATCACTAGAGAAATTATTAAAAACATGAATGTCAGGAACCCATAGATGCTGATTCACATTTAAGGGCCAGGATACCAGTATTTTTCAAGCTTCCTAGGTGATCCTAATACATTAAGAAAAATTGAGAAGCACTATTCTAAATGATAGGTAGTGATTTATGTAATGAATTTATTTCCAGAAAATAAAGAGTACACTTAGAATGGTAGTATCTTCCCCTCAGGATCTGAGGGTTTTCAGGGCTCATTATTGCTTTTGAAAACAAAACTATTCTTTGGGAAAAAAATTAATAAAGAATCTATATAACTCCAGTGTCTCTTCTTCCACCCCACAGGGCACAGGGTACTACATATATATATATATATATATATATATATATATATATATTGCAAAAGACTTTTAAAATCTTTCCTACTCATCACATAATTTAGCTGAAAATAGCTAGGAATACTAGGGGGAAAATAAAGAGCAAAACAAACACACCCACATAGAAATATACATTTAATTAAAATTTAAAACAGAAAAAACTAATTTTCCTCTCCTATGGTTTATTCTCCCCGAAGTAGCTACAGCAATATTGCAAGTGGGAGGAAAACAGACTTGGATTGAACTACAGAACAATGGTGTTTTGGTCCGGTGGAGTAGAGTTCCAAGGCTTCTCCTTAGGAAAAGTCTGTCTCTGCCGTGATTTCAGGCAGAGCTCCTTTTTGCCTTCCAAGTTCAATGCTGGGTTGTTAAGAAAAGCTGTTTGTGCTAACAGACTGACCTTTCTACAGTTTGCTTTACATTTCTGCGGAAGTGGGAACCATTGCAAATGTTTATTAAAATCTAATTTTATAACATACATTATACAAGCATTATATTCTATTTGATTAAGTCACCTCTGAGTTCTCGGGTTAGCTAATTACTACAGCAGGAACCGTTCAAGGTATTAGTAGTTTAGATTAGTGGTACCCAAAGATTTCCAACTGTGTTCTGGGTCACACACACAGCTTAACCTTCAATAAAAACCAGTTCCCTGTCCTTGAAAAAACCTCTCCTAGTGATAACTGTCATTTTTCACTTCTCAGCAACAACTTTGATTGCTTTCTTAAAAGAACATGGAAGAAGAGTATAGATGTAAATCTATAAATTCAAAAGCTATTTATCACGGGAATCCGTAAGAGCTCTGAAAATTGCATGCAACTAAAATAGAGAGAAAAAAATAAGCTTTTGCTGATTTCTTTTTTTCTTCAGCAGCATTACAGGACATACATTAGAATGGGGACTTTTGTATTTAAATCGACAATCCTGGTGTTTCAAGCCAAACCTGTGAAATATTGTCTTTTCAGTGATGATACCTCCTTCTTAATTGATAAATGGTAGAATCTGAACAATGTCTTGCCTTTTCACTTACTATTGTGGAGACCTTTTCTTCTAAGAAACTCCATGAGATTTTAAATCTTTATTTCATCCATTAGGCTATTGATGGTTTGCCTGTCTGTTTGCTTGTTTTGGTAAAATATGCATAACATAAAATTTACCATCTTAACCATTTTAAGTGTACAGTTCAGTGTTGTATAAACATCACTGTCCTCCATCTCCAGAACGTTTTTCATCTCCCCAAACTGAAACTCTGTACCCATTAAACAATAACTTTTATTCTCCCCTCCCTGCAGCCCCTGGCCAACCACCATTCTACTTTCTGCCTCTATGGATTTGACTGCTCTAGGTACGTCATGTAAGTGGAATCGTACTGTGTTTGTACTTTAGTGTCTGGCTTCTTTCGTTTAGCTTAATGTCTTCAATTTTCCTCCATGTTGTAGCATGTGTGAAAATTCCATTCCTTTTTAAGTTTGAATAACATCTTATCATATGTCGATACCACATTTTGTTTATCCATTCATCCATCAATATACATTTGAATTGTTTCTACATTTTGGCTGTTGTGAATAAAGCTGCTGTGTACATTGATGTACAAATATCTGTTTGAGTCTCTGCTTTAAATTACTTTAGGCATATATTGCTGAAGCAGAATTGCTGAATCTTACAATAATTCTATGTTAATTTTTTGCATTTTCCTAATGGCTAATGATGTTGAACGTCTTTTCATGTGCTTATTGACCACCTGTATATATTCTTTGAAGAAATATATATTCAGTTCCTTACCCATTTTTCAACTGGGTTGTTTGATTTTCTGTTGTTGAGCTGAAGCTCCTTATATATTCTGAATATTAACTCCTTATCAGATATAGGATTTGTAAATATTTACTCTATTCTGTGGGTTGCCTTTTCACTCTTTTAATATTGTTCTTTGATGTACAAAATTTTTCAGTTTTGATGAGGTCCAGCTTACTACTTTTTCTTAGGTTTCCTGTGCTTTTAATCTCATATCCAGGAAATCATTGCAAAATCCAATGTGATGAAGCTTCTCCCCTGTTTCCTTTAAGAGCTTTATCTCTTGCAGAGTTTCTGCTGAAATTCCCTTATATGTTATTTGTTGATTTTCTCTTGCTCCTTTTTTTTTACTTTGTATTTAATTTTTGTGTCTTGGGTTGTTTCTCCTAGGATCCAGAGTTCCTAGATCACAGGACTCTGCAAGCCAGAAGGGAGTGCCAGGACATATTTAAAGTGATGAAAGGGAAAAAACTACAACCAAGATTACTCTACCCAGCAAGGATCTCATTCAGATTCGACACAGAAATTAAAACCTTTACAGACAAGCAAAAATTAAGCAAATTCAGCACCACCAAACCAGCTGTACAATAAATGCTAAAGGAACTTCTCTAGGCAGGAAACACAAGAGAAGAAAAAGACCCACAAAAACAAACCCAAACAATTAAGAAAATGGTAATAGGAACATACATATCAATAATTACCTTAAATGTAAATGGAGTAAATGTTCCAACCAAAAGGTATAACCTGGCTGAATGGATACAAAAACAAGACCCATATTAAGCTGTCTACAAGAGACCCACTTCAGACTTGGGAACACATACAGACTGAAAGTGGGACGGAAAAAGATATTCCATGAAAATGGAAATCAAAGAAAGCTGGGGTAGCAATACTCATATCAGATAAAATAGACTTTAAAATAAAGAATGTTATAAGAGACAAGGAAGGACACTACATAATGATCAAGGGATCAATCCAAGAAGATTTAACAATTGTAAATATGTATGCACCCAACATAGGAGCACCTCAATACATTAGGCAGATGCTAATAGCCATAAAAGGGGAAATCAACAGTAATACAATCATAGTAGGGGACTTTTAACACCCTACTTTCACCAATGGACAGATCATCCAAAAGGAAAATAAATAAGGAAACACAAACTTTAAACGGAACGTTAAACAAGATGGACTTAATTGATATTTATAGGACGTTCCATCCAAAATCAACAGAATACACTTTCTTCTCAAGTGCTCAAGGAACATTCTCCAGGATAGATCATATCTTGGGTCACAAATCAAGCTTCAGTAAATTTACGAAAATTGAAATCATATCAAATTTCTTTTCCAACCAAAACACTATGAGACTAGGTATCAGTTACAGGAAAAAAACTGCAAAAAATACAAACACATGGAGGCTAAACAATACGGTACTAAATAACCAAGAGATCACTGAAGAAATCAAAGAGAAAATTAAAAAATACCTAGAAACAAATAACAATAAAAACACAATGACCCAAAACCTATGGGATGCCACAAAAGCAGTTCTAAGAGGGAAGTTTACAGCAATACTGTCCTACCTGAAGAAAGAAGAAACTGCTCAAATGAACAACCTACCCTTACAACTAAAGCAATTAGAGAAAGAAGAACAAAAATACCCCCAAAGTTAGCAGAAGTAAAGAAATCATAAATATCAGATCAGAAATAAATGAAAAAGAAACAAAGGAAACAATAGTCAAGATGAATAAAACTAAAAGGGCTCCCCTTGTGGCGCAGTGGTTGGGGGTCCGCCTGCCGATGCAGGGGACACGGGTTCATGCCCCGGTCTGGGAGGATCCCGCATGCCGCGGAGCAGCTGGGCCCATGGGCCGTGGCCGCTGGGCCTGCACGTCCGGAGCCGGTGCTCCACAGCGGGAGAGGCCACAGCAGTGAGGCCCGTGTACTGCAAAAAAAAAAAAAAAAAAAAAGTCTATATTTGGTTTTGTAGTTCTTTGTCTTTTTCCTTTTTTCCTGAGAGTTGATATTCTGGTAGCCTTGGGCTTTGTGTCAGCTATTTTGTTGTTACTGTTGTTAGTTTCCAGGCCAGAAATGAAAATATATTGTGTAAAGGTACATATTATAATGGTCCTGAACTTTACAATAATTGCTTTTAGGTGTCATTAATAGATCTTTCCTTCTAATATACATATAACCTAAGTTATTAAAATTTAAAAATGCAAAACTACTTCTAGAAGATCCTTATCACAGTTCACATAGTTTTCTGTTGATCAGCATGGAGACCATTAGTTGAGCTGTCTTTGGTAGAAATGTTGCCAACTCTGCATATTTGCTGCAGAATGGCCACAATTCATGAATATCTTACTACTGTCCATAATTTGACACTTGGAATTGAGTGAAATCAATTAATTTATTATAGTCCATGATATTTTAAAATTATTTTTGATGCCTAAGATTTTAAAAGCCAAATGAAACTAAAGCATATGTCGTTTTAAAATCCCAGCACTCTGTCATTTAATTGACTTGCTTGTGATTTTTTTATAGCAAACAGAAAAAATGAATAAGATGATTTAAGAGTTCTCTGCAGTACAGTATATCACATCATTTTCTAACATTTAATGGACATGACTTTACAAATATTTTGGGACACAGTATAGCTTTTAACTTCATTTTTTTTTTTTTGCTGTGTAATTAAAGCATATAGCTGGGTACACAATTTAAGAATGTTCCTTCTTTCCCTCCTGTAATCTCAAATGGGATGACTAAATTCTTTAGCACAGTGGATATTTGGTCTTTAAAACTATACCTGGAAATCAAATTCTCATGAGACTGTATACAAGCTGATACATGTTTTAGAAGCAATCTGGATATCTTAGCTAGCTTTATGACTAGGTTACAGTTAGCTTTCCCAAGCTCAAAATCATGGGTGAGCCTTCAGGTACATGCCTAATGGGAAACAGCTCCTCAAAACACCCAGACCATCAGGAAAGGGAAGCTCAGAGTCAAGTGGCAGTAAATACTCAAACTCTCTAAATCAGCCACTATAAGAAGCATGAGGATAGAGTCTGTGTCTAGACGGCTTTAGCTAAACATAAGACTTCATATAGTGCCTTGCGTGCAGTAAACGCTAAAATCACGATATGATGGAGTTCTTTCCTTCTATCATTTAACAAAATGTAATCCATCCAATGTATGGTTACTGTCTACTATGTGTCAGGCAGATGCCCAGCACCAAGATAAGATGGATGACATAGAGTTTGCCATCAAAGGGTTCACAGTTTAGTGAAAGAGACAGGCATATAAATAAATTAACTACAAATATGCGCTATTTGCTCTAAGAGAAGGAGGTATAAATTGCTGTAGGTACCCGAGTACAATAGCAACGTATTTTATCATCACCATCATCATCACTACCAACATCACTATCCATGTTCTACATTTAGAAGTAAAAATTATCTCAAGCATTATAAGATTAGAATGTAACTTTATAGGTTTTCTGATACTTACAATATGAAGGTCTGCATGCATGTTTAAACACACCAGTGTGTATACTATTTTATATGGCACTGAATGCTCTCTTCATGCACCTCTTGACAAATAATTGTGGAAGATATGGTTGTGACAATTGTTAGGAAGACAGGTGACTAGGCATCATTTAATACTCAATCTCATGATGGCAGATGTCATGTACTCTAAACAATGCACCATTTCACAGGATATTTATCCTGACAAATAGAAAAATTATGACTATTCCTCATTTCAGGTTTTACCTATGAGAGTGGTACATGAAATAGTCACCGATCATTTCCATCTATCACATTTTTAGCAACTGAAGTTTAAATAGTACAAGTAATTGCCCTGGAGGAAGTTTGGTTCCACTTTGACTCAATAATTTTTCAGAGTTCAATTTTGGATTCCTCATTATTTCACTTTTCTTTCAAGCCAACCCTCTACCTCCCAACAGCAACCTGCTGCTCTAACTCCAAGTGGTAGAATTTGATTGGGGATCCATTCAGAGCTTGTCATTATCACTCAGGATTAGCTTGAAAGCTTCACAATGGGGCAAAATAATATTTTCACTCTCACCCTGTCACTCTTTATTATCGTGATCCTAACTACTGTAGAAAATGGCATTTCTCAATTTGATCAGGGAAGAGAGAATATGGGGCTAGAGGCAGATTAAGAGTTATGTAAGCAGATTTAGAAAATCATAAGTGGGTGGTAAGGTAATTAGCATTTATCAAACAGCAAATAGGTGCCAGACACTGTGGGGAGGTATGTATATAGCACACATCATGTTAAAAAAATCTTGTGAGGCGCAGTGGTTGAGAGTCCGCCTGCCGATGCAGGGGACACGGGTTCGTGCCCTGGTCCGTGAAGATCCCACATGCCGCAGAGCGACTGGGCCCGTGAGCCATGGCCGCTGAGCCTGCGCATCCAGAGCCTGTGCTCCGCAACGGGAGAGGCCACAACAGTGAGAGGCCCGCGTACCGCAAAAAAAAAAAGAAAAATCTTGTGAGGTTAGAATTTGCGCCTATATTTTAACAAAAGATGAAAATTGAATCTCAGAAAATCACGAAGCTATTAAATGGCCAATACAGGATTCAGAATCAATGGGAATATTGAATAAGCGGCAAGTACAAAATTGAGGGGCGTGGCATGTGACAGCATTAGAAGTCTGAATCTGAACCTTGGAAAGTACAGTGTTAAAGTAAGAAACTAGATTTGGGTAGGTAGAAGTTGAGGAGAGAAAGTACCAATTGCTAGAGCCCTCTATCTAGCTCTCTGACTCTTCTTTAAAATAGGAATTATGACTATCATAAATCAAAGGAGCCAAAGTAGAGATAAGAAGCAATGATGACTGTCCAATGTTCTAATAGATTGGGAATGGGGGTTACCCTTACATTATCTAGAAGTAGGAAGACATTTGTTAGCTTGGAGAAAAACTGCCATTAGTTGGGGACTATAATGAAAGCATCTACAGATGGCTGGTGTTAATGCCTCAGTGGGTAACCAAAGGAGACATTTAAAATGTGTAAGGAATTGTCATGCCCACCAAGATCTCACAGAAACAGGGTGGCCTTGATATGCTGGATTGAGAACAGAAGGTTGGATTCTTTATTAAAAAGCTACGTCACAGACTTACTAATGATCTCAAGCAAATCATTCAACTCCCCATATATTGTGTCCTCATCTATACAACAGAATGATTATATCTGCTACTAAAATATCACTGAAAAGTTGATTTTTTAAAAAATTGACTGTTTTACAAGAGGGAAACTTTCAATATAAGCTTTTTGCATCAGGTCAATGACTAGTCAAAAATATATTGTGATGTTTAATCTTACGTATCAATTTGCCTAGAATATAGAGAATAGTTGCTTAGTCAAACTCTAGATGTTGCTGCAAAAGTGTTTTTAATGCATGAGTAACTTTAACATTTACAGTAAATTGCTTTAAGTAAAGCAGAATATGGGTGGGTCTCATCCAATCAGTTGAAAGCCTTAAGAGCAAAGACTGTTTCCTTAAGAAGAAAGAATTCTGCTTCCAGGCTGCCTGAGTTTTCACCCTTCAAAGTTAGGACTACAACATCGAATTTTACTTCAATTTCCAGTCTGCCAGCTTGCCCTATGGATTTGAGACTTGCCAGCTGCCATAATCATGTGATCCACGTCCTTAAAATCTCTCTAGGTATAAACACATATATAGATATAACTTATTATCCTAGTGATATTACCTCCATATTTTGAGTTATTTGCAGAGAGATTTTTAAGTCACAGTACTCTAAAAATGTTAATATATTTTCCCCCTGATTTTATTAAGTGCTCTATTTATGGTATTTATTTTAGTGA
Source organism: Phocoena phocoena (assembly GCF_963924675.1). Classification (NCBI taxonomy): domain Eukaryota; kingdom Metazoa; phylum Chordata; class Mammalia; order Artiodactyla; family Phocoenidae; genus Phocoena; species Phocoena phocoena. The sequence continues at coordinate 60,481,603 of NC_089220.1, forward strand.
TTACCAACTGTTAGGAATATACCTAGTTCAAAAGAAAGTAAATAAAAACATGTAAATGAAAATGAAACATCAATTTTTATGCATCTATGAATTAAATTTGCAATTCACAGAAACTCATGGAGATAGTGAATACTTTAGCATTTAGAGGAAGGGAGAAGACTTAGTCGTGTATTAGAAGATAATATCCAAATGAATAAATTTTCTTTTTGGCAGGTAAAATATTCCATAAAGTTTTGAAATAAAAAGCAATTTCCGGGCTTCCCTGGTGGCACAGTGGTTGAGAGTCCACCTGCCGATGCAGGGGACACAGGTTCGTGCCCCGGTCCAGGAAGATCCCACATGCCACGAAGCGGCTAAGCCTGTGAGCCATGGCCGCTGGGCCTGCGCGTCTGGAGCCTGTGCTCCGCAACGGGAGAGGCCACAACAGTGAGAGGCCCGCGCACGGTAAAAAAAAAAAAAAAAAAAAAAAGCAATTTCCATTTTTTATTGAATAATGCCTCATATCTAGCTGAAGATTTTTATTACTGATGTCTCAACTGCACTAGCAAGACTTTTCTTCACTCAAATATTTGCATCAACTTGATCAACTTTACTTTCAGCTCAATTCTTCTTTGATTTATCATATGAAGGGAAAACATCTTTTTATTTGATTTAAACAAGAATTGATTTCTTTTCCTTTAATTCTTTAGAATTGAAAAACTCTAAAATGAGTTTTATTTGAGCCCAACTCATTCATTCATTCATTCATTCATTTAAAAACTTAATAGTAAACATCTATTACTGGAATTGGATCTAGAGGATTTTAAATACCAAGATTAAGACCAAAAGCTCTAAGCTGTGGTCACTACCCTATAATGCTTATCCTCTCTGTGAGGAGAGACAGTACACTTGTAGTCTAATGACTAAGGAAGCTGCATCTAATTAAATCTCACAATAAGATGTAGTACTACAGTAATTTGGAGAAGAAATTAATGAGTATTTAGTGTGAGAAAGAAAAAAGTATCCCCTGGCACCCAGGAGCTTGCCTGGTATTATCATGCTTTGGTGCTGTTATAAGTTGTATCTGCAGTCACAGTAAGACTTTGATGTCCTCCTGCCAAGCATAAACAATTTCACAGAACATTAACGTCAGACAAGGCCACTCCACAAGGCTGTGATAGATCAAGGCAAAACCAAGACCACTCTGCCAGCATGTCTGAACACAAGCAAAACATGAACATCGTCCAAGCCGCAAAAGTGACAACACGTTCCGTGTCTGGCCAATATGAGTGACTGTTGCTTCCCCCTGCCCTTCTTTCTTTTGTAATTTATTTGTTAAAGAAGCTGGGTGGTTTGTCCTGTACAGCTTCCCATGCTAGTTGCCCTATAAAGAGTGACTGTTGCTGCTTTACCAATTAACAGTGCTAGCCTGGATCTAGTTTGCCTTCCTCCTAGATAAGATTTATTAAGATATTCAATCATAGCCCAAATCCTTTTCTAACACCTTCATTTCCCTTGCTGCTATGGTAATTAACCTAAATTGTTAGTTCATAATAATCAATGTAATAATGAACGTAACATACAACAAATGTGTTTACGGAGATCTTTGGCTAGAGAGCATTGGAAGTTAAATTCAAAGATGAGGAACTGTGAGACTGAACTTAAGAGATCTTCAACATGTGCCATGAAGGTGTAGACAGGAATGACAGGATATATTATCAACAATTTGAAAAAAGTAAGTCATACACCATGGACTTCAACAGGGCACATGGGATTATTCTGAGCAAACAGTAAATTTCTGAAACTCTCACAGCAGATGTGAGAGTTTTGGAAAAGGTAAACTTTCTACTATATAGGCTGGAGGCTTCAAACAGCAAGTATCCCAGGTAGTAAAATTGCCACAAATAGAAGCCCAGGATGCTTCTATTATATCCATAAAGATGCTTCTTTATATATCCATTCATGTTTGTGTTTAACAAATATTTATTAAACATTGTGGGTCAGGTGCTGTGCTTAGTACAGGTAAAGACACAACTGTGAAACAGCTTTGGGTCTGAACCACCTCTTTTTTCCCACTGCCACTGTACTTTACCTAAACTCCTAAATGATCACCATCTTTTTCAACTGGTTTTCCTGCCTCCCATATCTTTACCTGCCCCCAACCATTTCCAACATTCTGATGCCAAAACAAAGTGTCAGCCATTGTTTCCCACCTTAAATCCTCTAGAGGGTCCACACACACACACAAACAAATCCCTTAGTAAAACAATTAGAACTTTCCACAGTCTCTCTGCAATCTATTTTTCCAATCTTATTTCACTGCTGTCCTACAATAACATGGGATGCCAGTGAAATTAAACATGGCTTCCGAATATGTCACAAGCTTTCTGGCCTCATATCTTATACTATTTTCTCTGCTTGGAACGTCCTCCCCTAGATTTGAATGTTCAGATCCTACCCATCTGTTACATGAAATCATTCCCAAGTTCCCCATCTAAATAAGTTCTCCCTCCCTATACTGTAACATTTCATCTATGTTTCTCTTTTATAGACATGTTGGTTTATGTCACAGTTTCTTTCCTGAACATGTTTATTTTTTAATCAAAAATTTTATTTTGAGATAATTGTAGATTCAAATGCAATTGTAAGAAATAATATAAAATGATCCTGTTAACCTCTTACATAGTTTTCCCAATGATAGTATCTTGCAAAACTAAAGTACAATATCACAAGAAGGATATTGACATTGATATAGTCAAGATATAGAACATTTCCATCATTGCAAGGATCCCTCATATTGCCCTTTTATAGCCATACTCACTTCACTCCTGCCTTCACCCCCTCCTTAACCCCTGGATACTGCTAATCTGTTCTCCATTTCTATAATTTTGTCACTTCAAGAAGGTGGTATAAATGGGATCATACAGTATGTAACCACTTGTGATTCAATTTTTTTAACATCTTTATTGGAGTATAATTGCTTTACAATGGTGTGTTAGTTTCTGCTTTATAACAAAGTGAATCAGCTATACATATACCTATATCTCCATATCTCCTCCCTCTTGCATCTCCCTCCCGCCCTCCCTATCCCATCCCTCTAGGTGGTCACAAAGTACCGAGCTGATCTCCCTGTGCTGTGTGGCTGCTTCCCACTAGCTTGATTCAGTATAATTATCTGGACATTCATCCAAGTTGTTGAATGTATCAACTGTTCACTGCTTTTATTTCTGAATAATACTCCCATGGTATGAATGCACCATGGTTTGTTTAATCATTCACTCATTGGAGAATACCTGGGTTGTTTCAAGTTTGGGGCAAATATAGATTAAGGTGCTATAAACATTCATGTACAGGTTCTCATATGAACATAAATCATCTTTTTTCTGGTATAAATGCCCAGGAGTGCAATTTCTGGGGTGCAAGATAGTTACATGTTTAGCTTTTTAAGAAACTGCCAAACTTCTTCCACAGAGACTGTACCATTTTATATTCCCAGCAACAGACCACTGTTGTGGCCTCTCCCGTCGTGGAGCACAGGCTCCGGATGCACAGGCTCAGTGGCCATGGCTCACGGGCCCAGCCGCTCCGCGGCATGTGGGATCTTCCCAGACCGGGGCATTAACCCATATCCCCTGCATTGGCAGGCGGACTCTCAACCACTGCGCCACCAGGGAAGCCCTATTGCTATTTTTAATTTTAGCCATTCTTATAGGTGTGTAGTGGTATCCCATTGTGTTTATAATTTGTATTCCTTAATGGCCAATTATGTGGAATATATTTTCATGTGTTTACTTGCTTAACTATGTTTCTTAAGGAAGTTATAGTTGAAAACTTTAAGGAGATCAGCATGTTTTATAATTCATGGAGTTCAGTAAGTTGTTGCTGGATCTGTAAGTAAATCTGGGAGAGGGCTCAAGAGGCTCTACATGAAAAAATGAAGCACAGAGAAGATGGATAAACAGGCCAGCAGGTCTGCCTAGTGGTATAGGTAATAGATATCAGTTCTTGTATTTCAAGAACAATGTTCTTTCCTTTTACCACCCGTTACTCCCTATGTGTCCTAAATCCAAAAAATTGTTTAGCTTTCTGACCCTCAGCTGTGTCCCATGTAATCAACGATGCACATCTGCTTGAAAGATTGTCTTCCCTCGGCCTTTATGGTACTATAGTCCCCAGGTTTTTCTCTTACCTCTTTGGCAACTCCTATTTGTCTCTTTCTTAGATGTATATTTTTCTCTACTGGGGTTTCTTAAAGTGTGGTCCTCAGTCTCCTCTTTTTTCATGATCTCTCCGTGAGAGTGCTCGTCCATGCCATTTGAGTATCTCTTATAGACTGATAACTTACACATCTCCAGACAGGCCTTCCTACCCATATATCTAATTCACTTTTGACATATCCATTAGCATGTCTCAAAAGCATCTTAAATCCAATATGTCCAAAACTTAACTCATTTTCTTCTCCCCAAAACTTATTTTGTCTCTTCCAAAGCTTCTGAAAGCAGTAAATGGAATCACCATCTGTGTTGCACTTAGGAAGAGAAGCCATCTAGCATTTTAAGAGACAAGTAGGAGATTCCATGTTTAGATTTCAGAAAGATCATTCTAGTTTCAGTGAGAAGACCAAATTGCAGAGGTTGGAGAGTTCTTCTTTGAGTTTCATTAGTATATCATGCTCTAGACAATACAGCATTTGCACTGGTTTTCTGTCTGTCTAGAGTACTCTTGCACTGTGAAGTTAATTACTTTACAGTAATTAACTCTGACTTTGCTTCCAGATCTCAACTTATTCTTCAATTTCCTGAGGAAAACCTTTGTTCACCTTGCTAAGTCAAAACTTCCTATTATCACCCTGACAGTGGATACAGAATTTGTCATAGTTATTTGGATGGTTATTTGTTTAAAATCCACCTTCAAAAAAAGTCTACCTTCCATCAAAAGAAACTATGCCTGCTTTTGTTCACAACTGTATCTTGAATACCTAGCAATGTATCCATAGATGGCTCTTCATAAATAGTTGTTGAAAGAACTAAAAAAAGTTAACAAATGAGTTCTGTGGAGAAAAAAAAGGCATACACTAAAAGCTTCTAGGGCAAGCCCTGGGTGAATAAAACTTTCTACAATGAAAATATGATATTATTTGATGCTTCAAATGATTAACCAGACCTACAGACAGATTCTGAATCAAAGAAAGATTCAATATATTTTCATTTATTTAACAGACCTTAGATTGGTCATATGCTCCGGGTATTTCTAAGTAAGTGCAATACATGAAATATTAGTATATTTTTTAAATGTTTTCAAGATTGAAATTGACATAAAGATATTGTCTGTAGGAGTGGATTTGAGAAGATGGCGCAAGAGTAAGACACAGAGATCACCTTCCTCTCCACAGATACATCAAAAATACATCTACACATGGAACAACTACTACAGAACACCTACTGAACACTGGCAGAAGACCTCAGACCTCCCAAAAGGCAAGAAACTCCCCACGTACTTGGGTACGGCAAAAGAAAAAAGAATAAACAGAGACAAAAGAATAGGGACGGGACCTGCACCAGTGGGAGGGAGCTGTGAAGGAGGAAAGGTTTCCACACACTAGGAAGCCCCTTTGCGGGGCGGAGACAGCGGGTGATGGAGGCGGAAGCTTCGGAGCTGCGGAGGAGAGCGCAGCCACAGGGGTGCGGAAGGCAAAGCGGAGAGATTCCCACACAGAGGATCGGTGCTGACCAGCACTCACCAGCCCAAGAGGCTACTCTGCTCACCTGCTGGGGCGGGTGGGGCTGGGAGCTGAGGCTCGGGTTTCGGTTGGATCCCAGGGAGAGGACTGGGGTTGGCGGCATGAACGCAGCCTGAAGGGGTTAGTGCACCACGGCTAGCCGGGAGCGAGTCTGGGACAAAGTCTGGAGCTGCCGAAGAGGCAAGAGACATTTTCTTCCCTCTTTTTTTCCTGGTGCGTGAGGAGAGGGGATTAAGAGCGCTGCTTAAAGGAGCTCCAGAGACAGGCGCAAGCCGCGGCTATCAGCGCGGACCTCAGAGACGGGCATGAGATGCTAACGCTGCTGCTACAGCCACCAAGAAGCCTGTGTGCGAGTACAGGTCACTATCCACATCTCCTCTCCCGGGAGCCTGTGCAGCCCACCACTGCCAGGGTCCCGTGATGCAGGGACAACTACCCCTGGAGAACACACGGCCTGCATCAGACTGGTGCAAAGTCATGCTGGCCTCTGCCGCCGCAGGCTCACCCAACATCTGTACCCCTCCCTCCCCCCAGCCTGAGTGAGCCAGAACCCCTGAATCAGCTGCTCCTTTAACCCCTTCCTGTCTGGGCGGGGGAACAGACGCCCTCAGGTGACCTACACGCAGAGGCGGGTCTAAATCCAAAGCTGAACCCCAGGAGCTGTGTCAACAAAGAAGAGAAAGGGAAATTTCTCCCAGCAGCCTCAGGAGCAGCTGATTAAATCTCCACAATCAACTTGATGTACCCTGCATCTGTGGAATACCTGAATAGACAACGAATCAGCCCAAATTGAGGAGGTGGACTTTGGGAGCAAGATATATTATTTTTTCCCCTTTTCCTCTTTTTGTGAGCGTGTATGTGTATGCCTCTGTGTGAGATTTTGTCTGTATAGTTTTGCTTTCATGATATCTCCTAGGGTTCTGTCCGTCCGTTGTTTTTTTTTTAATTTTTTTTCTTAATTATTATTTATTTTAATTACTTTATTTTATTTTAATTTATTTTATCCTCTTTCTTTCTTTCTATTTTTTCTCCCTCTTATTCTGAGCCATGTGGATGAAAGGCTCTTGGTGCTCCAGCCAGGAGTCAGTGCTGTGCCTCTGAGGTGGGAGAGCCAAGTTTACAACACTGGTCCACAAGAGACCTCCCAGCTCCACGTAATACCAAACGGCGAAAATCTCCCAGAGATCTCCATCTCAACACCACGACCCACCTTCACTCAACGACCAGCAAGCTACAGTGCTGGACACCCTATGCCAAACAACTAGCAAGACAGGAACACAGCTCTATCCATTAGCAGAGAGGCTGCCTAAAATCATAATAAGGCCACAGAAACACATCACCAGACATGGACTTGCCCATCAGAAAGACAAGATCCAGCCTCATCCACCAGAACACAGGCACCAGTCCCCTCCACCAGTAAGCCTACACAACCCACTGAAACAACCTTAGCCACTGGGGACAGACCAAAAACAACAGAAACTACGAACCTGCAGCCTGTGAAAAGGAGACCCCAAATACAGTAAGATAAGCAAAATGAGAAGACAGAAAAACACACAGCAGATGAAGGAGCAAGGTAAAAGCCCACCAGACATAACAAATGAAGAGGAAATAGGCAGTCTACCTGAAAAAGAATTCAGAATAATGATAGTAAACATGATCGAAAATCTTGGAAATAGAATAGAGAAAATGGAAGAAACATTTAACAAGGACCTAGAAGAACTAAAGAGGAAACAAGTAACGATGAACAACACAGTAAATGAAATTAAAAATACTCTAGAAGGGATCAATAGCAGAATAACAGAGGCAGAAGAACGGATAAGTGACCTGGAAGATAAAATAATGGAAATGACTACTGCAGAGCAGAATAAAGAAAAAAGAATGAAAAGAACTGAGGACAGTCTCAGAGACCTCTGGGACGACATTAAGCACAACAACATATGAATTATAGGGGTCCCAGAAGAAGAAGAGAAAAAGAAAGGGATTGAGAAAATATTTGAAGAGATTATAGTTGAAAACTTCCCTAATATGGGAAAGGAAATAGTTAATCAAGTCCAGGAAGCACAGAGAGTCCCATACAGGATAAATCTAAGGAGAAACACGCCAAGACACATATTAATCAAACTGTCAAACACTAAATACAAAGAAAACATATTAAAAGCAGCAAGGGAAAAACAACAAATAACACACAAGGGAATCCCCATAAGGTTAACAGTTGGCCTTTCAGCAAAATCTCTGCAAGCCAGAAGGGAGCGGCAGGACATATTTTAAGTGATGAAGGACAAAAACCTACAACCCAGATTACTTTACCCAGCAAGGATCTCATTCAGATTTGATGGAGAAATTAAAACCTTTACAGACAAGCAAAAGCTGAGAGAGTTCAGCACTACCAAATCAGCTTTACAACATATGCTAAGGGAACTTCTCTAGGCAAGAAACACAAGAGAAGGAAAAGACCTACAATAACAAACCCAAAACAATTAAGAAAATGGGAATAGGAACATACATATTGATAATTACCTTAAATGTAAATGGATTAAATGCTTTCACCAAAACACACAGACTGGCTGAATGGATACAAAACCAAGACCCGTATATATGCTGTCTACAAGAGACCCACTTCAGACCTGGGGACGCATACAGACTGAAAGTGAAGGGATGGAAAAAGATATTCCATGCAAATGGAAATCAAAAGAAAGCTGGGGTAGCAATTCGCATATCAGACAAAATAGACTTAAAAATAAAGACTATTACAAGAGACAAAGAAGGACACTACATAATGATCAAGGGATCGATCCAAGAAGAAGATATAACAATTGTAAATATTTATGCACCCAACATAGGAGCACCTCAATACATAAGGCAAATGCTAACAGCCATAAAAGGGGAAATTGACAGTAACACAATCATAGTAGGGGACTTTAACACCCCACTTTCACCAATGGATAGATCATCCAAAATAAAAATAAATAAGGAAACACAAGCTTTAAATGATACATTAAACAAGATGGACTTAATTGATATTAATGGGACATTCCATCCAAAAACAACAGAATAGACATTTTTCTCAAGTGCTCATGGAACATTTGCCAGGATAGATCATACATTGGGTCACAAATCAAGCTCTGGTAAACTTAAGAAAATTGAAATCATATCAAGTATCTTTTCTGACCACAACGCTATGAGACTAGATATAAATTACAGGAAAAGATCTTTAAAAAGTACAAACACATGGAGGCTAAACAATACACTATTTACTAACCAAGTGATCACTGAAGAAATCAAAGAGGAAATAAAAAAATACCTAGAAACAAATGACAATGGAGACACGAGGACCCAAAACTTATGGGATGCAGCAAAAGCAGTTCTAAGAGGGAAGTTTATAGCATTACAATCCTACCTTAAGAAACCGGAAACATCTCAAATAAACAATGTAACCTTGCACCTAAAGCAGTTAGAGAAAGAACAAAAAAACCCCACGGTTAGCAGAAGGAAAGAAATGAAGATCAGAATAGAAATAAATGAAAAAGAAATGAAGGAAACGATAGCAAAGATCAATAAACCTAAAACCTGGTTCTTTGAGAAGATAAACAAAATTGATAAACCATTAGACAGACTCATCAAGAAAAAAAGGGAGAAGACTCAAATCAATAGAATTAGAAATGAAAAAGGAGAAGTAACAAATGACACTGCAGAAATACAAAGGATCAAGCTTGTAGAGTTACCACAAGCAACCCTATGCCAATAAAATGGACAACCTGGAAAAAATGGACAAACTCTTAGAAATGCACAACCTGCTGAGACTGAACCAGGAAGAAATAGAAAATATGAACAGACCAATCACAAGCACTGAAATTGAAACTGTGATTAAGAATTTTCAAACAAACAAAAGCCCAGGACCAGATGGCTTTACAGGCGAATTCTATCAAACATTTAGAGAAGAGCTAACACCTATCCTTCTCAAACTCTTCCAAAATATAGCAGAGGGAGGAACACTCCCAAACTCATTCTATGCGGCCACCATCACCCTGATACCAAAACCAGACAAAGATGTCACAAAGAAAGAAAACTGCAGGCCAATATCACTGATGAACATATATGCAAAAATCCTCAATAAAATACTAGCAAACAGAATCCAACAGCACATTAAAAGGATCATACACCATGATCAAGTGGGGTTTATTCCAGGAATGCAAGTATTCTTCAATATATGCAAATCAATCAACGTGATACACCATATTAACAAATTGAAGGAGAAACACCATATGATCATTTCAATAGATGCAGAGAAAGCTTTCGACAAAATTCAACACCCATTTATGATAAAAACCCTCCAGAAAGTAGGCATAGAGGGAACTTTCCTCAACATAATAAAGGCCATATATGACAAACCCACAGCCAACATCATCCTCAATGGAGAAAAACTGAAAGCATTTCCACTAAGATCAGGAACAAGACAAGGTTGCCCACTCTCACCACTATTATTCAACATAATTTTGGAAGTTTTAGGCACAGCAATCAGAGAAGAAAAAGAAATAAAAGAAATCCAAATTGGAAAAGAAGAAGTAAAGCTGTCACTGTTTGCAGATGACATGATGCTATATATACAGAATCCTACAGACACTACCAGAAAACTGCTAGAGCTAATCAATGAATTTGGTAAAGTAGCAGGATACAAAATTAATGCACAGAAATCTCTGGCATTCCTATACACTGAAGATGAAAGATCTGAAAGGGAAATTAAGAAAACACTGCTATTTACCATTGCAACAAAAAGAACAAAATATCTAGTAATAAACCTACCTAAGGAGACAAAAGACCTGTATGCAGAAAATTATAAGACAGTGATGAAAGAAAGTAAAGATGATACAAATAGACGGAGAGATATACCATGTTCTTGGATTGGAAGAATCAACATTGTGAAAATGACTCTACTACCCAAAGCAATCTACAGATTCAGTGCGATCCCTATCAAACTACCACTGGCATTTTTCACAGAACTAGAACAAAAAAATTTCACAATTTGAATGGAAACACAAAAGACCACGAATAGCCAAAACAATCTTGAGAAAGTAGAACGGAGCTGGAGGAATCAGGCTCCCTGACTTCAGACTATATAGAAAGCTACAGTCATCAAGACAGTATGGCACTGGCACAAAAACAGAAATATGGATCAATGGAACAGGATAGAAAGCCCAGAGATAAACCCACACACATATGGTCACCTTATCTTTGATAAAGGAGGCAAGAATATACAGTGGAGAAAAGGCAGCCTCTTCAATAAATGATGCTGGGAAAACTGTACAGGTACATGTAAAAGTATGAAACTAGAACACTCCCTAACACCATACACAAAAATAAACTCAAAATGGATTAAAGCCCTAAATGTAAGTCCAGACACTATCAGACTCTTAGGGAAAACATAAGCAGAACACTCTATGACATATCACAGCAAGATCCTTTTTGCCCCACCTCCTAGAGAAATGGAAATAAAAACAAAAATAAACAAATGGGACCTAATGAAACTTAAAACCTTTTTCATAGCAAAGGAACCCATAAACAAGACCAAAAGACAACTCTCAGAATGGGAGAAAATATTTGCAAAGGAAGCAACTGACAAAGTATTAATCTCCAAAATTTATAAGCAGCTCATGCAGCTCAATATCAAAAAAACAAACAACCCAATCTAAAAATGGGCAGAAGACCTAAAATGACATTTCTCCAAAGAAGATATACAGATTGCCAACAAACACATGAAAGGATGCTCAACATCATTAATTATTAGAGAAATGCAAATCAAATCAAAACTACAATGAGATATCATCCCCCACCCATCAGAATGGCCATCATCAAAAAATCTAGAAACAATAAATACTGTAGAGGGTGTGGAGAAAAGGGAACCCTCTTGCACTGTTGGTGGGAATGTAAATTGATACAGCCACTATGGAGAACAGTATGGAGGTTCCTTTAAAAACTGAAAATAGAACTACCATACGACCCAGCAATCCCACTACTGGACACATACCCTGAGAAAACCATAATTCAAAAGGAGTCATGTACCAAAATGTTCATTGCAGCTCTATTTACAATAGCCAGGACATGGAAGCAACCTAAGTGTCCATCATCAGATGAATGGATAAAGAAGATGTGGCACATATATACAATGGAATATTACTCAGCCATAAAAAGAAATGAAATTGATTTATTTGTAGTGAAGTGGATGGACCTAGAGTCTGTCATACAGAGTGAAGTAAGTCAGAAAGAGAAAAACAAATACCATATGCTAACACGTATATATGGAATCTAAGAAAAAAAAAGGGTCACGAAGAACCTATGGGTAAGATGGGAAAAAAGACACAGACCTACTAGAGAATGGACTTGAGGACATGGGGAGTGGGAAGTGTAAGCTATGACAAAGTGAGAGAGTGGCATGGACATATATACACTACCAAACATAAAATAGATAGGTAGTGGGAAGCAGCTGCATAGCACAGGGAGATCAGTTCGGTGGTTCGTGATCACCTAGAGGGGTGGGATAGGGAGTGTGGGAGGGAGGGAGACGCAAGGGGGATGAGATATGGGAACAAATGTATATGTATAACTGATTCACTTTGTTATAAAGCAGAATCTAACACACCATTGTAAAGCAATTATCCTTCAATAAAGATGTTAAAAAAAGATATTGTCTGTAATTTGAACAAATATTGTCAGCTTATCTTTTTTTTTTTTTTGCGGTACGTGAGCCTCTCACTGTTGTGGTCTCTCCCGTTGCGGAGCACAGGCTCCGGACGCGCAGGCTCAGCAGCCATCGCTCACGGGCCCAGCCGCTCCACGGCATGCGGGATCTTCCCAGACCAGGGCACGAACCCGTGTCCCCTGTACGAGCAGGCAGACTCTCTACCACTGCGCCACCAGGGAAGCCCTTGTCAACTATCTTCACAATGTATCTCAAGTTCAAACACTTCTTACTGTTTCCTATGCCACTATTTTAATCCAAATCTCTATTTTCTCTTGCTTCGATTTTAGTTGAATTAACTGATCTTCCTGTTTTCATTCTTGTTCTCCTGAAAGTCTAGATCCCACTCAGTGGCTAGCGGCATCCTTTTAGAGTATAGATCAAGTTTACATTTTCCTGTTCTCACCTATCCTGTGCCGGTCATCTGTTGCCGCAAAACCGATCATCCAAGCATTAGAGGTATAAAATAGCTACCATTTTATTATGTCCACGATCTGTAAGTCAAGAAATGGTAAAAGGCACAGTGAAGATTGTTCACCTTTGCTCCCTAGTGAGCCTCAGCTGTGGCCATTTGAATGGCTGGAAGTGGCTAGAACAGCTCTGCTAGGGCCATATGTCTGGGGCCTTGGTTCTTCTTCATCTGACATCTGTTGAGGTCGGATTGACCCAGATGACTTCCTTACTCATATCTGGTAGCTAGGCTGGAATGGATGGAACAGCTGGGCTGGCTGGACATTGTCTTATGTTTCTCTCCCTACAGAGCTCTTTGCATGATTAGCTTGGACTTCCTTACAGCCTGGTGATCTCAGAGTTGTCAGACTCCTTATATGGCAGCTGGTAGGTTCCAAGATACCTGGGTGGAAGTTTCAAGACTTATTATGACCCATTTTTGTTTCCAAATATCACTTCTGCTGCATTCTATTAGTTAAACAAGTCACTACGGCCAGCCCAGATTCAAGGGGAGGGAATTAGACTCCACCTCTCAATGGAGGGATTAGCAAATAATATTTGGCCATTTTTAATCGACCACACTTCTCATATTACTCAGAGTCCTTACTTACCAAGGCAATTTGAGGCCATATACAACCTGTTTCCTGCTACTTCTCCAATCCCATCTTCTATTAATCTTCCCCTTGTTATCCTCCTATCTGTTTCTCAGATGTACCAGTTATGTTCCTATCTAGGGCCTCTTCGTTTGCTATTTCCTCTGCCTAGAGTTCTCACCCCCAGATAATTGAATAGCTCACTGTGAACTTCATTCAAGTGTCTGCATACATGTTGTCATCTCTAGAGAGGTCATCCTTGACCACTTTTGTCACATTCCATTCCCCTAACCTTCACTTTCCTGCATTGTACTTATCTATCATATTGTACTTGTTTTTCTATATATTGTATATCTCACTGCCTAGTGTGTAATTTCCAGGAGCAGAAACACTTTCTTTTTTTTATCTCTGTTGCCCCAGAGCGTAGAATAGTGCCTGATACTTACTAGGTGCTCAATGAATACTTTTTTCATGAAATATATGAGTAATTCTTAAAACCATCTGTAAATTTGGTTAATAAAATCCTGCCTCTATAGAGCATATACTGAGATATCTTTCAGTTATTATATATTTATTGTAACTGAGACTATTAAGATTTGGGAGTAATATTGCTGTTCTCAAGAGACCAGTTTGGAGCTGACACAAAATCAGAACTGGTCCTGAACAGACACATGTCCTGATTCTTTATTTTTTTTTAATTTTTACTTCATATTGGGGTATAGCTGATTTACAATGTTGTGTTAGGTTTAGGTGTACAGCAAAGTGATTCATTTATACATATATCTATTCTTTTTCAGATTCTTTTTCCATATAGGTTATTACAGAATACTGAGTAGAGTTCCCTGGGCTATACAGTAGGTCCTTGTTGATTATCTATTTTATATATAGTGGTGTATATATGTTAATCCCAAACTCCTAATTTATCCCTCCCCTCCAACCTTTCCCCTTTGGTAACCATAAGTTTGTTTTCAAAGTCCATGAGTCTGTTTCTGTTTTGTAAATAAGTTCACTTGTATCATCTTTTTAGATTCCACATATAAGTGATATCATATGATATTTGTCTTTCTCTGACTTACTTCACTTAGTATGATAATCTCTAGGCCCATCCATATTGCTGCAAATGGCATTATTTCATTCTTTTTTATGGCTGAGTAATATTCCATTGTATATATGTACCACATCTTCTTTATCCATTCCTCTGTTCATGGACATTTAGGTTGCTTCCATGTCTTGGCTATTGTAAATAGTGCTGCTATGAACATTGGGGTGCATGTATTTTTTCAAATTATGGTTTTCTCTGGATATATGTCTTGGAGTGGGATTGCTGGATCATATGGTAGCTCTACTTTTGGTATTTTAAGGAACCTCCATACTGTTCTCCATAGTCGCTGTACCAATTTACATTCCCAACAGTGTAGGAGAGTTCCCTTTTCTCCGCACCCTCTCCAGCATTTATTGTTTGTAGGCTTTTTGATGATGGCCATTCTCACCAGTGTGAGGTGATACTTCACTGAAGTTTTGATTTGCATTTCTCTAATAATTAGCAATTTTGAGCATCATCAGAACAGACATGTGTCCTGATTCTTTACCTCATTCATTTAGAGAATGTAAAATGCAGACTAGTTAAGACCAATGTAAAAGATAAAAAGTCAGTATATTTTAGACGCCCTAAGGTCTAATTATGCATGATATTAACCATGGAAAAGATTTAAGATGGCAGAAAATCACTATTGATGTATGCCATTTTTACAAAAGGCACAGCTATAAGGAGCAAGCTGGGTGATTCCTACAGTAAAGAGTGTTCTTCAGAATATGACTCCAAAATATAATTAGGGTGCTGATTTTTAGAATGACTTATAATTGTGATTCATCTTATTGGCTATTATTATTGCCTTTTAAATAACCACTTATATAGGTTAGTAATTATTTTGTACAAGATGTGTAGTGAAGAAGTTTGATTCACTTTCATTTATTATTTACTTCTTTGTTCTGTCTATATTACAAAACTACCTCCAAAAGAGTTATTGGGCAATAATTATTTGAATCTTGTATGTAACCCTGTATTAATATTGGGAAGGCAATATTCTGTTTCTACCCAGCTAGAAAAACCCTTCTATCATTAATCTGCATGATATATTTAGCCCATATGGGGACTGACCAGTCAGGAAATTGTTTATATAAATTTTTTGGTCTCTTGCTTGAAGAAAGGGATCAAATTGATGATCCGTGTATTGTATTATATTGCACTGGGGAGTGATGTCTACCAAAAATATATAGGCTACTAAATTCTGGGGTTACTTGCAATTGATGGCTTCTAATGTTGATATTATTAACAGAATCGATATGTCCATGTCATCATTCTATGCTTGGGATAAAATCTTAAACCTCTTCACCATAAACCGGTGCCTTACAATGTAGTCTTTGGATCATCTGGCTCAGAATTAACTGGAGTGCTTATTTAAAATGCCCCAATTCAGTTATACTGAATCAGAATCTCTGGGGGTGTGAGTCACATATTTGCATTTTGACCACCACCACCCCACCAGGCAATTAATTATGTACTATAAAAGCTACTTTAAATTATATACTCTAAAAACCACTACTGTATGCCAGTGTGGCTGAGATGGGAAGTTATGTTCAAACAAGAAGAGAGTAAGGATGAGCTAAAAAGTCATTAACAACCATCATTTCTTCTTTTCTCAAGAAAACCTTTAAATATGTCCCTGCCCCAAGACCTAAAAAAGACAGAGTGGGGGTCACAGAGGCAAGGAGAGTTCAAGAAAGGGTACAATTTATGGATCTCTGATACCTGGTAGGACAATGCCCCCCACCAGGTTGCAAATCTACAGCTTAGGGAATAGAGTAATGTGGTAGGTATAAGTCTTGACTTTATAGTCACAATTTGAATTCAAATCCTGATTTTGCCACTTATCTTTTAACTTCCCCTTTTGCACTTTCTAATTCATTTTTCATATAGGAGCCAGAAGGATACTTTAAAAATATAAATAGCAAATGATGTTTTCTCATTTCTCTTAAAATAAAAGCCAAACTCTCTTCTGTATACGACAAGACCTACTGAATGATCTGGTTCCTGTTTATTTCTTCAATCCCATCCAAATCCTTTCTCCCACGACTCACTATCTTCAACTCAAACTAACCTATTTTTTTTTTTTTTTTTTTTTTGTGGTACAGGGGCCTGTCACTTCTGTGGCCTCTCCCGTTGCGGAGCACAGGCTCTGGACGCGCAGGCTTAGCGGCCATGGCTCACGGGCCCAGCCGCTTCGTGGCATGTCGGATCCTCCAGGACCGGGGCATGAACCTGTGTCCCCTGCTGCATCGGCAGGTGGACTCTCAACCACTGTGCCACCAGGGAAGGCCAACTAACCTATTTTTTATTCCTAGAAAATACGAAGCTCTTTTCTGGTTTTATACATCCTATTTCTTCTGCCTGAAATGCTCTGCCCTGAATCTTTGTGTAGATTTTGCCTTTTTATCCACCTTGTCTTAGCCTAAACATTATCTTCTTAGACAAACCTTTGCTTATCACACTATATAAGTAAATACTCCCACCTGAGAAAATATATTTTCTGTAATTGTAGTATAATGTAATATAAAGTGATTAGCTCTGGAACCAGAGTACCTGCACTTAGAACTAAGATCTAACCAAATATTGCTATTAGTCCTATGATAGCTATTATTATTACCAGTGCTTCACAATATGTCCTCAGCTTGTATTTACACAGTCGTTATATTTATTTATTTGCATATTACCTTTTAGTGTAAGCTTCCTTCACTATAATAAGCTCCACAGGAGCGCATTTTGGCTCAGGTTTGTTCACTGCTCTAAATTGTGTTCCTGGCTAAAGACTGGGCAGAGGCTCTCAGAACAGTTGTTAAAGGAAGGAATGAATGAAAGGAAAGGAGATGTAATGGGTAGCTTTTGTTGTTCGTATTATTATTATGATTATTGAATAATTATACTTATTTGTACTAGTGCTATAATATTCTATATCATATTATATTTAACTGGGTTTGAAGTTCTACATCTATACGGGTTCCTTGAAGGTAGTGCCTTAATCATCTGAGACTCCCAGGATATTGGGCAGATAGTTACTTACTTAATCAGTGTCCACTATTTGCAGTAACACGGATGGACCTAAAGGGCATTATGCCTAGTGAAACAAGTCAGACAAAGACAAATACTCTATGCTTTCACTTATACATGGAATCTAAAAAAAAAAAAAAAAAGTATATAACAAAAGAGAAACAGGCTCACAGACATAGAGAACAAACTAGCAATTACCAGTGGGGAGAGGGAAGCGGGGAAGGGCACAATAGGGGGAGGGGACTAAGAGATACAAACTACCATGTATAAAATAGATAAGCAACAAGGATATTGTACAGCACAGGGAAATAGAGCCATTATTTGTAATAACTTTAAATGAAGTATAATCTATAAAAACATTGAATCACTATGTTTTATACCTGAAAGTAATATAATATTGTAAGTCAACTATACTTCAATAATAAGTAAATAAATAAATAAATATTTTAAAAAACTCAGCATCCATTGGGTTGAATTGCTCAAAGAATAATGGAAGTGAGAGGGTTTCAGACAGCAGAAAGAAGGTGTTATCCTCTGATCCACATGTAAAGCATAATCATGTTTTGCTATAAATAAAATCAGACAACTAGAAAAATGAGGCAGTGAAAAGGAGTCATGCAAAGGAATAAATACCAATAAATTCTGCAGGATTTTAAATCAGAAAAGACTCAACAGCTGACAAGTATGAACAAAAGTTACAGACAAATACATTATTAGATAATGTAAAAATGTGAATGATGTAATTACTCACCATCAAGAGATTTAGATAATATTGAAAATATTACTATTACAAGAAGATTTAAGACAGCAAGAACAGGTTACTCTTACCAACCTGTTCTCACTACTAGTTTTGCATTTAGTTAAATTATCAGTTAAGCCATGAGATCAAAACTTTCCAACTTTCTATTCTTCAATTTTCATATTAAATGTTTGCTGAATCTTACTCTTTCCATATTCTGAATGCTTCCGTCAACTATCCTCTCTTTTTCCACGGCTACTTAACCCAGTCAGGTCCTGCTTAGCTTCCCCCAGGCCCTTGTAAATTTCTCTTCTCCTTGCCACTGGTCTCCCACCCTATTTAATCTGTAGAGCTCTCTTCTAATCTATCACATCACATTACCACTGGACCCCACACATGTGATTGTGGCACTTCCCTGTTCATTATCCTTGTTCACTGCTCATTACCCATCAAATATGTACCAACTGTGTAGCATATTATTAGTTCAAACCTCACTTTCCTAATCTATTCCCTATCACAACGTACTTGCAGCCCACTCACCCTCTGCTCTATCCCCTCTTGCCTTTCTACTACAGTGCTTTACACTTTTTGTGCTTTGTAGTTTTAGTTATTATTTTCCTTCTGCCTGGAATTTTTATCTTCCCAAAGTGTGGCTGTCAAAAGCACATCTATCCTTCGAGACCTGACTCAAATGTTATTTTTCACTATTGCCTTGTCAGATTCCTTCAGTCAGAATAACTCTTCCCCTTTCCATCTTTCTATAGTACTTAGCACCCTCACTGTCTATCATATAATATAGGTAGCTTTATCCCCTACTTGATTATAAGCTAGGAAGAAACCATATATTATTTAGCTTGGAATAATTCACAGTGCTCAGTAAAGTGCCCTGAACATGGATATCGATCTGTTGATCAACAAGTTCTATTTAAGCTCTAGTAATTCAATCCAGTGTAATCATCTGAATAACACTTTTAGAGCCCACATTCCAAAAGTTATAAAATACTGGGACTATACTACAATTTCTTTTTTTTAACTTTTTATTTTATATTGGAGTATGGTTGATTAACACTGTTGTGTTTGTTTCAGGTGTACAGCAAAGTGATTCAGTTATACATATACATGTATCTATTCTTTTTCAAATTCTTTTCCCATTTAGGTTGTTACATAATATTGAGCACAGTTCCCTGTTTTATAATTTCAAAGTTGAGATAGGACATTTTTCTCATGATTCAGAAGATCATATCATTGGAATAGAATAGTGTCTTAGGAATGGAGAAAATGAATGTATTTTAATATTTTTGTTTCCTTATTTATTCAGCAAATTCTTATTGAATACCTATTATATGCAAGAGACAGGAAATACAATGGGAAACACAGATGAAAATAGTCTCTGCCTTCAGAAGCCTGCAGTCTGATGAGGGAAAAAGGCATTAATCAAATAATCACATAATTAAATCAAATAATCCATATTGTAAATACACAAATGTTGACAGTTTTACAGACTGAGATACTTGGTATTATGAATAATTCCATTCAGAGCAGAGAGTAAGGTTTCTGCATTGGAGGTGATCACTGGGGTGTTGAACTGATATCTGAAGGATGAAAAGGAGTAAACTAGTCAAGAGATAAGGATGAATCAAAGGGAAGAGCATATGCAAACTGTAACAGAAGAGAGCTCTGAAGGAAGCAAAAGAAGGCAAGCCCTGAGGGGAATAGGGTACAGAGAAATCTAGGCATATGGGGAGGGATCCAATCTCCTAGAGCCATGTTCAGGATTTTGGTCTTTATCCTAAAAGTAAAAGGAAACCTCTAGAATGTTTTAGGGAGAAAGAGAGTGGGGTAGGGTGGAGAAGACGAGGACAATTTAATTTGCATTTCAGAAAAGATTTCTCAAAGTTCCATTATTAGATATACGATTTTCAAAATGGAGCTGGTTCTGGCTTGAGATCCACCATACATGTTTACATTTGTGCTAGAAAAGTAATTTGACCCTAACAAAGCCCTTAAAATAGCCTCCCTTTTCTGTCTGGACCAAAAACTCTTCAGTCTAGCTTTCACAACCCTCTGTGATCTGGCTTAGCTCTATCTGGGCCCATTCCTCTTCTCACCACCTCAAATTTTCCATCCCATTCAGATGGGTCTTATGACTGCTTCCCACAAAGACTGTACACACTCTCTGTATCCACTCACCATACAAGACCTACATATTTTTTAGGTCCAGCTTGCTCTCATTCATGAATGTGTCACTTTTCTCTGTCTCTATCAACTCCTGTAACTAATACCATGAAAATAAAGCATGACCTCACATAATTTCACAAGTTGCTATTTTATTCTTTCATGTGCATACTATTATCTTCCCAACATGTTTATTACCTCCTTGAGGGAAGGACTGGATTATAGACTGAGTTTTAGTCCCTTGCAGCTGTTAGCACACTTCCATGAAAATAGTAGATATTCAAGACATACCTGAATAAGTCTTTCTTGAATGTTTACAGTCCTCTACTGGTACTAGAAGGTAAGTGGGGAGGACTTCAGAGCAACTATGGAAACAATATGGAAGATTTGTGTAAGGAAGGTGAATGCTGTTGTAGGTCAACAAGGAATGAAGCATGAGTTTTAAAGTAAAATTAAGAAACCAAAAAAAGATGTTTGGGGTACAGAAATTTATAATACAAATTTCTTCCATGTTTTTAATGATTTTTACTTTGAAAAGATTTCAGACTTACATAAAAGTTGCAAAAAAAACCCCAAAAAACAGTTCAGAGAGTCCCCATATACCCTTCACCCAGCTTGCCCTTAGAGATTATGCAAATATAGTTTCTCCTCAAACTTCCATTTGGCATCCATCTGTGGACCTTCCCTGCAACAGTTATGTTCGCCTAGTGATGACTTTCTATTTTCCTCATTCCTCCTATATTTATTAATTGGAATTCTTCTGTACGTAGCTTTCCCTTCTCTGCTTTCTTTCCCATTGTCAAAGAAGAGAGCTACAGTGGATGAGAACAATTATCCCTAAAATTTACTGTTTGCTTTTCGTGAGGCACCATGATATTATTTAAGTTTAGACTCTTAGAGATCCTCTACTATTAAAATTGGCACTCAGTCATGGTCAGATTGAATGCTTTCAGGTGACAGGAAAAGGTCTCATAACTTGCTTTGTGGGTGACAAGCATGCAGTGGTACTCACAGAGGCTTAATCAGTGTTTACAGATTATATTTGACAAGTAGGCACTGAGTTTGAAATACAGATTACATAGCCTAGAGAAGTATTTAGAATTAATATGTAACATTTGAGTGGCCTTTCTCAGGTGTAATCACTTGGAGAGGCAATATGAAATACTGCTGCAGAATGAAATGCTGCAATACTAATAATGGGCTTACTTGTGAAAATATGCTCTTGCTGTTCTGCTCACATTTAGTGTCTATACCCTACTTATGTTTGCTGAATTATGAAATCAGTGAATGGGTCAAATATTTGGCATATATATAAAATAATATTGAGTGTTATGCATTTAAAGTTTCAATATGCTTTTACTTACACCACAGCTAAAGAACCATTCTAAGAAGTAGAAAGCTATTGCTCGCCTCATTTTACAGATGAGAAATCAGGTACAGTAATTAATTGATTTGCCTGAATTTAGGCTTCTTGTTCCTTCCACTGGGCCATTATGGGAGCTTTTCATTACATTTATTCTCTAACTCATTGGTTCAACAATTTTAACAGACAGCCTATATAACAGTTCGATTTGTCCTAAAGCATTCGCACTTATAATACGACTGTGCTTTTGCACTGACCCAAGTCATGAAGAAGATCAAGCTGGTTTTGTTCAGCACCACCAAGTGCTAGGAATCCAGATCCCAAGCTCTTCTGAGGTTTGCAAGTGTCCTGTGTCATTGGGAGTTGGGGGCGGGGGGGGGGGTGTTTACAAAGTCACAGGCATCTCACACCTGGGGTGTTCTGTGGAAGATATGCTGGCTGCTGTTGAGGAATGTTCTCACCAGGAACTGATAAAAGAATTGTTAGCTTAAGCCTGATGTGTGGGGGTCTGAAGTGCCCACAGGAGTGGACAATAGGCCATCAGTCAACACTGACTCTGCTATGTCCTCAGTCCCAGTCACCCCAGACTCCTCTCTTCCATCATTTCTCCTCTGACTTTTAGTCTGGCAGGAGGAGTGGAGTTGGGGACATTTGTCTCTTACTCTGGGGGTTTTATCCAAAATATTTTGATTTACATATCATAAGCCCTTTTCATTTCCTCAGGGTATAAGCTTTGGAATTCAAAGTCAGGAAAAGACTCCTCTTCCTCTTCTACCTTTTTGCTGTCATTTTTTTACCTGAGAAAATAAGAACAGAATGATCTAGGTGCCCAGAGGAAAGGACCGAAAGTTAAAGAAAAAGGCAAGGGGGAAATTTGTTACTATTTCATGAGAATTAGCTCTCCAAACACTGCTATCTACTGGCTTTCTGTATGACAAACCAGGAGAGATGACACCACTTAAAATAAAACAAATAGATTATCTGTTGTGTCTGACCATATTGAAAGGAATTTTAGAACTCTGAAGGAAAAATTGGGGAATGAAATAATGATACTTGCATAGGAAACTAAACAGACAAAATATAAGGTAATTAGTAACTACAGGAATACAAGAGTATGTAGCTCAACTATGAACAATATTGACATAGTAATACTAATGTAAACCCTGAATATTAATTAAGCCAAAGTTGTGATATCCATAAAGTGACAGGCTGGGGAGTAATTTTGGGGGAGGGGGAGGCAAAAAGCAAAGACGGAAGTCTAAAATTTCTGTGGATGAAAATCAGCAGATAATGTCCAAAATGAAGCCATCAACAAATATCAATATACGCATGTTATTTCATAACACATAGGTAAATATGCAGTGAAACTGCTGACACAGTAGAATAAATTTTCCCCAGGTGACCAGGAGTAGGAAGGGGCAAAGCCAGGGACTTCTGTTTTTCATAATAAGCTTTGTAATTGTTTAAACTACATACATTTATTTGTCAATAAAAATTAATTTTAAATGTATTTCAAATATAAACTGAAGATTTGATAGAGTCTGAGCTAGAGATAGTTTACAGTCTCTTAATCTTTTATTTTCTTAAAACAAAGGTAATATGTCCTTAAAATGAAATTAAAAATTAGAGAAAAGTATAACTTGGAAAGTGAAAGTCTCCTGGAATTCCAAACCACTCAAAGAAAGCCAGTATAAACAGTTTAATGTATAATACCTCCAAAATATTTTTTTTACCCAAAAAAGCAATCATACTATAGAAAATTTGCAACTTGCACTTCTTTATTCTCTAACAGATCTTGAACATCCTTTCATGTCAGTGTTTATAGTTTTAACGGATATATAATATTTCATATTCTGGGTACATATCACACATAAAATGTTCATTGTATGATCTTCTATAACATATTAAATTATTTGTTTATTGATCGTTTCCATTTTTCAACAATATTTAAATGACTATTCCATACATATATCTTTGTGTAATTCTAAGAGTGCTTCGGGAGTAGAAATTTTTAAAGTGCAAATACTGGTTCAAAAGGTATGAACACTTTACATTTTAATGGATATTGCTAAATAGTCCTTCAAAAACGTTATAACTTTGGGTAGTCCCACCAACATTAGAAGGACTATTTAGCTACAGATCCTTATTCTTATTAGACATTAGTAGTATGTATCTACAAAGAATTTTCATATATGATGCTAGGAATTCCGTTGTGTCCCCCAAAATTCATATATTGAAAACCTACCCCTCAATGTGATTGTATTTGAAGACAGGGCATATGAAGAAGTGATAAAAGTTAAATGAGGTCATAACAGTGGGGCCCTGATCTGATAGGGCTGGTGTCACCAGGGCTCTTTCTCAGCCATGTGAGGATACAGTGAGAAGGCAGCCCTCTTGGCAAGCCAGGAAGAGAGCTTTCACCAGAAACCAACCCCACTGGTCCTTGGTCTTGGATTTTCTAGCCTCCAGAACTGTAAGAAAATAAATCTCTGGTATTTAAGTAGCTCAACTTGTGTTTTTTTATGCCAACCCAAGCAGAATAATAGATATGGCATTTCATTTAAAACTCCTATCAATGCATTGAGGTACCACTATCTCTAATTTACAGATGAGGAAATTAAGAGCTTGCCCAGGTCAGGTGGTTTTTAAGTGGTGCTGCAGAGAGTAGAATGCAGTTCTTTTGACTTATAGTCATGTAATCCTTTTCACTAGAGAAGAGTAGTCTTGTTTTATTACAATTCCCGCTCACTTGGTAGCTTCTACTATGGGAAATCTAATGAAATTATAAAATGATTCAGCTGGAAAGGTCTTTGGAGATTATCTAGTCCAGCAAAGGAAGTGAGGCCCTGAAAGACAGAGTAATTGACCCAAGATCACGCAGCTAGTTAATGGAAAAACAGGGATTGAAATTCAATTTGACTTTAGTTTAGTGTTCTTTAATTCTGACGCACTCATATTTCAGAGTTATATTTTTTAATGTACAAGTTATTCCTTGCTATGGGAAAATCTATAAATACAGTTATTTTGCAGGTCACAAACTTTATCTTATGAAATAGAGGTTGCCCTTTAAAATCCCAATTGAATTTATTTTCTGATGCCCTTTGATTAAAGTGATGTAGCAGGTAATGGCCAAAGCTTGTTTCAATTTTTTTTTAAATACGATCAAGACTAATTCATTTCTATACTGCTCTACTACAGGACTTCCACATCTTTTGTTTCCACACTAATTAAGGGACTGAAGGCTTCCACATCTCTTGTTTCCATGCTAATTAAGATACTGATTTCTTCAATCTTTGGATATGTGCAACAGTAGATTAGAGTTGTGTCTGCTTCCTGTACATCAGCAAAATGGATCACACTGCTGCCAGGAGAGTTCCATTAGTGTCATAAATCTTAGAAGTACTGTACATATTCTGAGGATGAAGTGCAATATTTAGAAGGCAGTACAGCAATTTTCTGATGATCGATACCCCCACCAGGACAAAAAAACGAATCTCAGCGGAGAGCCACAGATTATCCTCAAAATTAGCAAAGTAAGAAATGCTTTTTGAAAATAATTATTTTCCCTCTACAAAGTGGTATAGAATTTTTTAAATTATTATTTTAGGTTTTTTTCAAATTTAGTTTTGGTGTTCTGTTTCATAGAATATCAGAGTTAAACTGAAATTGGCAAAGAAAAGAAGCCAGTCACCTCATAACTCTTTTCTACCTCCTTGCAATATAGCACATTCAGTAGCTTGGTGATTGGATGGAATACTTGGTGTGAAACTGTGGTATGAGTAGAGGAATTAAAAGGTAACATTGATTCACTGAATGTTTCCAAGACTTAATAGAACCTTGGACTAGAAACAGCCTGAGGACATCTGATTCATGTTTTTTCTAGTGTCCAGGGGGAAAATTGAGCTTTTAAAAATCTTTTAACAATACCATAAGTATTTACTCAATCAAGTATGAGCTGCACTTATTTTTAGTGAAATAAACACAATTATAAAATTATTCCCAGTAACACTATCCACAGGAAGCTGATTATCAAACGATTTTGTTGTTCAAAATACAATGTTTTTCTCCACACAGAAAAGCATAAAACAGGAGAAGAAAGGCAACAGGAAGTAGGATGATGGAGGGAAGAGAGAGCTGGCAACCCACTCTGCACATCACAATCATTTGTCGGGGGAGGAAGCTTTTCTAAAACACAGGTACCCACACTCCACCCAGGGCTTCTGATTAAATTAGTCTGGACTGGGGCCAGGCATGAATCTCATGCACAGCCTAGGTTGAAAACCACTATGATAAGAGAATGAACAAGCAGACGTGAAGGCACATGAGGTATCTCAATGACCTTGGGAGAACTGCAGAGAATGGATGCTCTTGTCATCTGAGGGCTGGCATTATTCTAGGGACATGGTGTCCAACCCCCAAACACAGATAATGATGATCTTGAAGTCTTGGAAAGGAAACAATTGGCTGTGCTGCCTGCTTGTTGTCTGAGCTTGAGCAAGTTACTTAACAGTTGGTGTCTCAGGTTTCCCATCTGAAGAAATGAAATGATAATACTATCTGTCTCACGAGGTTATCATTAGGATAAAATGAGATCATTCACATAAACAGTGTCGCTCAGTGTCTAGCACATAATAAGTTCTCAGTACATGTTATCTACCCCATCGGGAGAAAGTAAGGAGATCATTTCTTTGCCTTTTAAGTATTTACTAGCTGAGGTATTTACCAAAAATACATGCTCAACCAAGCTGTGCTGCATATATTGTGGAATGAGAAATGAAAAGCAAGTAGAAGTGGTCATGATGAAGCCCTCATCAAACTGCACTCAGATTGCAGCAGCATCCTTCGCGCACTGCCTCGCCTGCCACGGTACAGAGTGTTGGATGGTACAGTAACAAGAGAAAGAGTAGCTGGAGCAAGTGTGTGTGTGTGTGTGTGTATGTGTGTGTGTGGTGTTACTGTTGTTGTTGAAGTTGAAAAAACTTGAGTAGATCTATAGGCTGAAAGGAAAGAGCCAAAAAAGAGGCAGTGGGGAAAGTGCAGATGAGGGAGAGGTGTTCGATGGAACAAGAACCTTGAAATTGCAGGAACTCACGAGGCAGGACCAGCCTCTGATGGAGCAGAGCACAGTCCTCCACTGAGGTGGAAGGAAAGAGCATTAGAAAGCCATAAAAGCAGATAAATATGTAGGCAGGGCGGGAGAGTGAGCTGAGCAAGGTCTCCCTTGTTGGTGCTTATTTTCTCTGTGAAATACGAGCTGAGGTAGTTTGCAGAGGTTGGAATGAAGGAGGAGAGGAAGGGAGCAGGAGGGCTTTAAATAGCTGCTGGGGAGGTCCCAAGAGCTCCAAAGTATCCCTTACTGCAGTAAGTCATTTAGATGGTATTCTTGATTTGTCTTCTTGGCAGATTCTTGACAATTTGCAGCCTTTTGGAGATAATTAGTTTTCCAAACAGATCCCACTCTGGGAGAACCAATTGCAATCTTTTAATGCAGGCTTTTATGAATAGCAATAAAACATTCTGCCATCTAACCATAAAGAAGAGACTCACATAAAGTCCTCCCTTCATTGAAAAAGGAGATGTTATCTTCTAAAACTAAGCTGCAAAATATCGTTGCCTCCATACATTGTGAGTTCCTATTAAATAACTGTTTTGGTGGCAGAGGCAGAGGTTAAAAGCTGCAGTTTTTAAAACTGGGATTTTTATTTCTATTTCTAGATAATTAAACTTGCTTCTCTTTTGAAGGAGGAACAAGATTTTTTTTAATGAAAACAAACTATACAAGAAATACAAAAATAGAGAAGTTAAAAATGTAAATATACATATGCCAAAAGCCAACCACTTTTCCATTTTTCTGACTTAACCCTTAACCAAAAAAAAATGTATTTCATGTAGTTTAAGCTAATGAATAAAAGGTCAAAGAGCTGAGGAAAGATAATAAAAAGAAGCATAAAAACAACTGAGAGGAGAGATGAGGAAAGCATTGGAGCAAACCATTTTGCAGATGGAATTTATGCTGAAGCCCATAGGCAGGCCAGAACTGGAAAATACAGGTGAAAGCTCAAAAGATAGAGCGATAAGAAAGCATAGTAAAGGGCATGCAACAGCCCTTCAGGGTCTAATCACAAGTGCCCAAGACAATTAGAGCTTTAACAAATATAGCACTGCTTCAGAGAAAGTCAAAAACAAAATGAAAGTGTTTGCCTCCACAAGGAATCAGAGACCCATCTGATCTGGAAAAAAAAAGAAAATTATAATGTAGAAAGAATGATTGCTTTTTTATTTATCAGTACTCAGTGTCTCTCTAATATCTGTTGCTACATTTTTCCTTCATGTCATTATGTAATTCAATTCATTTCAACAAAAATATTTAAATTACTTGAACCCAGGCCATGAAAATATGTATAAGGTATACATATACACATGTATAGGAGGTATAAATTCCTTCTTCTTGTTGTTTTTTCGTTAGAAGATCTATATGTAATAATCTGTAGTAGATTATATTATTGTTCAAAACTATGGACTGCCTGCCACTCCCTGCAGGAAGATTATACTTTCTCATTGCATTGATTTCAGGTTTGGCCATGTGACCTGCTCTGTCCAATGAAATGTGAGCAGAAGTGATATGTATCTGTGCAGAAGTGAGTAAACATAGCAGACCTGAGGTGGTTAGGCTTAGAAAGGCCCACTTTCAGGGCTGGCCCTTGGCTGGTGTTGGGGAGCTTGGTTTCAGGAATGTTCCCATCATTCTCTGGTAAGACGAGCTCACTGTACCCAAACTGTTTGCACAAACAGTGTGGCTTGTGCTGAACACAGGGCCCCCTTCTTGGAGTCCAGAATTGTGGCATGTGCTAGGCAGAGGGTACCCATGTGACTATCCTCCAGTAAAACTCTTGGGTGGTGAGTCTCTAATGAACTTCCCTAGCAAACAACACTTCAAACATGTTTTCACAATTTGATGCTGGAAGAACTAAGCCCATCCTGTGTGACTCCACTGGGAGAGGACTCTTGGAAACTTGTGCCTGGTTTTCTCCAGACTTTGCATCATGCGTCTTTTCCTTTGCTGATTTTGCTTCATATCTTTTCACTGTAATAAATCACCACCATATGAGTATATGCTGTGAGTTTAGTGAGTCCTTCTAGTGAGTCACCATATCTAGGGGTGAGCTTGGGGACCCCTGACACAGTGTCACTTCCAGGAAGTCCTTCACAGCTTTTTCTCCTCTCTCATAAGTGTCACTGCTCCAGCTAGAGGCTGCTCTGCCTTCCGGGTCTCAGAGTGAAGATGACATGACAAAGCCAGAGCCAACCTAAAACTGATTAACATGAGGCTTTAAGATTTTGGAGTTTCCATTACCACAGCAAAACCTAACCTTTTCTGGCTGATCTGTAATTCCAGTGATACATTTGCACAGTTTTTTTGTGCTCCCAAAACCTTGTCTCACATTATTTACTTTGACCATCCCAAAACGATATGAAGTGTGGAGGCCAGTGGTGATATTTCTATGCTAAAGACTAGCTGGATCCTTCTCTTGTTCCCCAATAACATGACATTAAATAAACAAATCTCTAGTCAATTTGAAGCATAGTTCCATAGAGTTGCCTGTGTAAAAAGCAGATGAATAGCAAGTTAGTCACTGCAATCTGGAGCACTCACAGTTACAGCTTTCTATTTGAGGTGCCTCTTAGTGTTTGCTATTTTGGTTTTTTTTTTTTTTTCTCTCCATAGCACCTTAACAGGCATAGGTGTGTTTCCAGGCCTCTGGTTGTCCATCAGTTTAATCTGCTCTGGTGGTTAAGTTTCTCTGAGATGATCTTGTAGAACTACTAAATTAGATATAATTTATGTCACATAGCTTGTATTTTAAGTCATACTGAACCAAACGTAATTCTCAAATTCGGAAAAACTCAATTTATTAATTATCTATTGCTGTGTAACAAATTACTCCAAAATATATTGGCTTAGAACAACAGTAAGCATCCATTATCGCATACGACTTCAGTCCATCAGGAATTCAGGAAAATCTTAGCTGAGTGGTTTTGGCTCAGGACTTCTCATCAGTTTGCAGTCAAGATTTTGACCAAGGCTGCAGTCCACTTTAGGCTTGACCGGGATGGGAGGATCTGCTTTTATGGTGGCTTGTTTATATGGTTGGCAAGTTAGTGTTGGCTGTTGCCAAGAGGCCTCAGTTCCTCACCACATGTGTTTTCCATAGGGCTGCTTGAGCATCCTTTGGATGTGACAGCTGGCTTCCTGGAGGGCAAATCATCCAAAAGAAGGCAGGGAGGAATCCACAATGCTTTTTATGACTTTATCCTGGAAGCCATACACCATCACTTCTACCACATTTTATTCATTATAAGTGCATCACTAAGTCTAGCTCACATTTAAAAGGAGAGAAATTAGACTCCACCTTCTGAAAAGTGGAGTGTCAAAGAATCTGTGAATGTATGTTAAAACCATTGCATCCATGTAAGTAATTATTGCTGTTCATCAATATGTGCAATTCTCCCTGACTCTGGGCACACTGTAGACAGTGAATTTCCTGCCCCCTCATGTTAGGCGGGGCCATGTGACTAGATCTGGCCAATGGGTTGTGAGTAGACTACTCAATAAATACTTCTGGAAAATTGGCTATTTATACAGAAAAAGATAAGCCATTCTTACTTTATGTCATTCACAAAAATAAAATGCAGATGAATTAAAGAAGTGAAGAAGAAAATCAGTAACATGAAAACTTTCAAAGAAAGTTTATAATATTTTATGACATTGGAGAAGATAAGAATTTCTTAAGACACAGAAAATATAAAGATAAAATTTCTCTTCAACAAAAGACATAGCCAACAAAGTGAAAGGTAAGACAAATTAGAAGAGGACAAACGCAGCCCATGTAATTAACAAAGAATCCAGGGTATATACAGAAGTCATAGAAAACCATAAGGAAAAATAACAGACCAGTAAAAATAAATAAACAATGCATACAGTAAGACAAGTCACAGAAGGGGAGATGAAGGACTTTCAATGACACTAATAAACCAGGGAGATGCAAAGTAAGCTACAACGCGATACTATTTCACACTTGTCATATTAGCAAAAATTAATCAATTTAAGAGTACAAACTCTTTGCCAGGTAGCTATTACTGAATAGCTGTGAATGTAAATTGAATATAAATTGGTACAAGCATGATGGAGAGCAACTGAACTAGAGCCAATAAAGTTTAAAATGTAAGTAGTCTATGACCCAGAAATTCCACTTTTATTTCCACCTTCCTGACCTTGGAGAAGCACAGGGGATATGTGCACAAGGAGACATGCGTGAGGATGCTCACTGAAGTACTGTTCAGAATAATTAAGAACCTGGAAATAACTTGACCATTTCTCAAATGCAAAATGGAATACAATACAGCAGTTAAAATAAATGAACTAGATCTCCATTTACCAACATGGCAAATGTACCATGTTAGTAAAAATCTCAAAAATCAATAATAAGTGAAAAACCAATTTGCAAAATGGCATTCATAATGTGATTCAATTTATGTAAATTTTAAAACATGTAAAACAATACCATATAGTGTTACTGAATAAAGACATATGTAGAAAAGATTAAAAACCCTGTATGCATTTCAAGGTTGAGGTTACTTCTGGGGAAAAAATATGCAAAAGGATAGGGGAGTGGAAGAGGGGTGGTTTGCTGTATCAGGCATATTTTCTCCTATTTTTTAAAAAGAGATGTGAAGCAGATATAGCAAAATGTTACCATTTGCTTAATACTGCTAGTGAATGCAGGTTGTTATTTTCCATAATTTTCAGTGTGTTTGAAGAATTTCAAATTTGAACACTAAAATTTTATTTTAAGAAAACTACTGGACTAGATTATCTCAATTTCTTATTATATTAAAATCTGTGATTCTAATGGGTACAAGGGTAATCCCTAAATCATGAGTGATTCGTAAGATCCTGGGCTTTAAAAATTAACCTACACTAGCAACTCCTGTAAGATGAATTCTGTATATGACATACCAAAGCCACCATCCCTGAAGCAAGACTCACTGATGCCTGTGGCCCAGGAAAGTCCTCAGGCCACCCAAAGTTCTGTCCCTTTACAACAAGATAGTGCCATTATTTCGGTTCTGGAAAATATCCTTCAAATCATTTATCTGTATCTCGGAAAATAACCTTCAAATCATTTATCTGTATCTCCTCGAAAGAACAAAAATGGTTTGCACTCTACTGAGAGTTTCTAGCTGATATAATAAAAGTCTCTGTTTTGACAGAGATAGGCTCAAGGTATTCAATTCCCTCTTTCCCAAAAAACCAATCCAATCACATTTGAATTTATTAGGAATGAAAAATACACATAAATCTCCATCATCTCCTAATTTCCCAAGGTTTCGGAAAGAGTGTAAAACATATGAATTATACTTTGATTATAATTGTCACTTCCTGGACACAGCTGGATTACGAGAAACTGTGAAATTGCTTAAATTAAAAAAAAAAATCCAACAGTTCTAGTTTTGCTGACAAGAGAAAAGTCCAACTTTCTCCCACAGGAAAGAATCTTGTTATGTTTCTAACCACATCTGGGGCTGGATGGGACTGAATAATGTAGATAAGCTTCCAGTCTTCCAGATGTTTATCCTGAATAAATCTCCAAACTTTGAAGGGACTGCCTGGGAGTTAAACTTTTCAGCTTTGAGCTTGAGTTGGCCAATAATGAACAATAAAATAGAGAGTTGATCCATTTCCCAGTCTTTCCCATCATTACAGTACAATACCAAGAGCAACATTAATTTAATCTACAATATTTCTGCACTGGGTGTGATTGCATATGTGTGAATGAGTATGTGTATGTGTACCATTGTGCAAAAAGATCTCCATCCAAGGACTCAGAATTGCTCCTTTTCAGTAGCAGAGGTTTGCAAGTCCCACAATATGGACAGTGTTTTGGATTTGGGCCAAATAATCAGGGAAGAAATTAATGAATTATCCTAGTCATAAATTGTCCTTTCTAATGAGTCTAAACCTCATGATTATTTCTTTAAATCTCTTTCTTTTATTTGTCCATCATTCTTTCGTTCAATAACAAATCAATATTTACTGAGCACCTACCCTGAGAAGATTCTATACAGGGCATTTCACAGTCGAGCCTATGAGATTATAAAGCAACATGTCATTTTCTGTTTTCCTTATCAGTTAAGCTGCAGGAAAATTAAGTCACAGAACTCTTAGTGAAAGATATGATTTCAGTCCTATTTTCTGATCCCTGGTAATACTGGTGGTGATAATTCTCCATCACTGTAGTCAATTACAGCCAGTAACTCAGCAAAATTACACAGAATGTGACAATAAGAGGAAATTGAAATGATCTGTAAAGCAAGAATTCATCACATTTTTGGGAAAAAACGAACAGTACCCTGAAATGAAAACCATTAGAAGGGAAATGCATTTCATTAGCCTGGTTTTCCAAGGATGGTTAGGTTATAAAACTAGTTGGCTTTGTTTTAATCCTTTTCCTCCACCCTCTGTCATATAACCTCATGTTGCTATCGGTGTTCCATGATTGTTTTGGAATCTTTATGAGAAGAGAGAAAAAGGAAACCTGAAACATTGTTTTGGACTATTGTTAAATATAATGGATTATATTGGACGTTTCACTTACTTTCCCTAGGAAATTTCAACAGAAACTCCAACCTCCTCTTACCTCACAAGCACACTTTCTATAGTTGGACAATGACCATATGGGTCCATATGCAGTACCATATGATGGTATTAATTTTCAGACTGTCACCACACTCATGACAAAAACAGTAGAAGACTGAAAATGTATGTGCCTGTGTGGGTGTGCATGAGTGTGTTATCATATGTGTTTCCATGCCACACATGTAGAGAGAGACAGAAAAAAAAGAGAAAAAGAATTACGAAAATAAGAAGTAAGGGGGAAACTATTTGAAAAAAATAATACAGCAAAAATCCTTCTTGAATTACTCTACACCAATTGAAATTTATGGTAGAAATTCACCATGAGGTAAAAAGAGGAAGACCTGGAAATGACTTCTTTTTTAAATAAATGAAATGAAATGAAAAAGAATTGGTAGTTCTTCTTAACATGGAAATAGTTGTAAAACTATCAATAAAGTTAAAATTCTATGAATAAAGTGGTCTGAGAGATCATCTTAAATATGTTGGAATGCCAACACTGTCAACATTGTGGAGGGTTTCAGTGTGTTCTCCTTCCATGGTCCAAGGTAGTTGGTGCTCTGTATCCCCGGTTCTGTTTCCAAGGATTCAACCAACTGTGGATCAAATATATTAAAAAAAAAATTCCAGAAAGTTCCAAAAAGCAAAACTTGAGCTTGCTACAAGCCCACACCTATATATACAGCATTTATATTGTATTAGGTATTATAAGTAATCTAGAAATGATTTAAAGTATGTGGGAGGATGTGTGTAGGTTATATGCAAATACTAAGCCATTATATATAAAGGACTTGAGCATTGAGGATTTTGGTATCCATGGGAGTGTCCTGAGGAAAATCCCTGGCAGATACGGAGAGATGCTGTATTTTAAGATTATTTTCAGAGATACCTGAAGCTTTTAACTGCTCTGTTTTCTGACTCTAATGTCAGAACAATGAAATAAAGAAAATCCAGAATCTGCAAGTAAAAAGGGAATACACACCCTGGTGGGAAAACTATAGAATAACCAATACAGTAACAAAATTTGGTAAAACTATTAGACTTCAAGTTTGAGAATGTACTATGATCCAGGCCAAAAAGCAAGCTACTAAAGGCTGAATACAAACAGGATGGCCTTGGATTATTAATAAAGAACTTTCATATTTTAGATGATAAGGAAACTATTATGTATGTGTATATTTATGTATGTGTGGAAAATATCTAAAGGATATGTACTGTATCCATTTAGTGGTATTGTACAGGTGATGTTTGGGGGTTGGAATGTGATCTTGTGATTTTGTTTTTGCTTATTTTTATTTTCTAATCTACTGCAATGTGTATGTATTGCTTTGTAGAAATAAAATGTTAAAAATGAAAATAAAAGAGCAAAATCATAAAAAACAGATAAGAAGAAGATAGTGGAGCACACTCGAAAAGAAAGGAAACAAGACACAAGAAAATTATATGAATAAAATAGTTTGATTTTTAAATAGACATTCATGTATTTTGAGGAGAAAAATAGAATTATGAAATCCAAAAAACCCCAAGAAATAATTGGACAAGCCACTTAAAAATGAGAGACGCTAAGCACTGAATTATTTTGAAAACAGATATATGTTAAATAAATTATAGATACAGAATATAATTATACCAGTATTATGAAGTAAAATTAAAAGTTATAATTTAACTAACAAAATTTAGGAAATGAGCTCCAGAAGATAGGAGAAAAAGACTGAGATTTCTTTATCTTTCATAGGGTAGAGTCACTAGCTTCTATCTGTGGATGATAAAGTAATAGTAACTTAAGGATGTTCAAGTGTATAAATATACTCCCAGGAAAAGCAAAAAAATAAAAATATAGAAGAAAAAAAAGGCGTTGATAATACCCCCAAATTACTTTACAAAATTATGATAATTATAATGCCACTAATCAGAATTTTTATAATATACCTAAAGCAATACTCAGTGGAAATTTATACCATGTTATTCAAGAATAAATACTAAAAATATATTAATAAAGCTAAAAAAACAATACAGAAAAAATATCAAAGGTAAGATAAAAGTAAAAATTATTTCTATAATGTAAATAAAATAAGAGAAATAATGAAGAAAAGCAAGAGGCGGTTCTTGGAGCAGTTGAGAAAACAACATGAAAGTATATAAACTGCCAGCAAATCTAAAAAAAAAAAAAGGAAAAAAGCACAAATTTGCAAAGTTAGAAATAATAAACGGAAAATAATTAGCAAAAATATTTTGTAAAGCTCTTCATATAAATTTGAAATATCGGGAAAAACTAAATGTCATTTCTAAACAATTTTAGAGAAATATTGCTAAAATTAATTCCAGAAAGCTAAAACTAACTAGTTATATTTGAGAATCTGATCAGATTCTGGTGAGTCTGATAAGAACTTGCCCTCTAATGAGAAAAGTCCAGAATGTTTTAAAAAATAAGAAAAGTTGAATATATCTGTGAATGGGACAGATTATTTCAGTGTTATTTACATTGTTCCAGAACATAACTAGTGAAAGAACATCTCAAAATACTTTTTCCTAAGGCAGCATAATATTAACACCCAAACTAGACAAAATAGCCCACAAAAAGGACAACAGACCAATCTCATTTACAATGAATAACAATGAAAAATATTCAAAATAAAACTTAGCAACTACATTTCAGTAGCACATTTAAAGATCAATGCACCATAAACAAGTAATAATAGGAAAACAGTTAATATAATTCATCATAATAGGTAAAGTAAAAACACATGTTATCAGTTCTGTACATAATAAAAAATACTGTTTAGTAAAATTCAAAAATTCCTGGCTAAATTTGGAAGATATCCTTTAACAACTGGTATACAATTGATAACAGATTTACTAGAAGCCTACAGCAAAGAGCCTTTTAGTGGTTAAAAATCAACAGCTTACCCATTAAGTCAAGAACAAGGTAAATTTTTTTTAATGTATTATTCAACATTGTTCTGAATGTACCAATCAATTCAATTATCTAAGAGGAAAAAATAAGAGTTTTAGAGGGAAAGAGTGGCAAAATTATCTACAGATGATATAACTGTTATCTGAACAACACTAGAGAATCAAAAGGAAGAAAGAATGAATGAATGAAAGAGAGAGGGGGGGAAGAAAAGAAAGAGAATGAGAGAAAGAGGGAAAGAAAGCGGGGAAGGGAGGGGAAAAGGAAGGTGAGAGGGAAGGAAGAAAGGGAGGGAGGAAGAAAGGAAAGAAACAACAAAATATTTGTTAGTTGTTACAAAATTGGTATCCTAAAAATCCAATTGCTTTCCTGTATGAAAACTATAACCGGGACTTCCCTGGTGGCACAATGGTTAAGAACACACCTGCCAATGCAGGGGACATGGGTTCAATCCCTGGTCCAGGAAGATCCCACATGCCACGGAGAAACTAAGCCTGTGCACCACAACTACTGAGCCTGCGTGCCACAACTACTGAAGCCCACATGCCCTAGAGCCCACATGCCTCAACTACTGAGCCCACATGCTGCAACTACTGAAGCCATGTGCCTAGAGCCCGTGCTCTGCAACAAGAGAAGCTACCGCAATGAGAAGCCCGCGCACCCCAACAAAGAGTAGCCCTCGCTCGCCGCAACTAGAGAAAGCCTGAGCACAGCAACGAAGACCCAACACAGCCAAAAATAAAATTTAAAAAAAGAAACAACTATAACCATTTGAAAAATAGCACAGTGTAAGGGAAGATCCTATTTACCAACAACAACATTCATGTACACACATTCATGTATGACTTGAAAATAAAAAAAAGAAATGGGTAGAGAACCTCAAAATTTTCTTAGTCATAAAAAATATGAACTACTGGAAATATATACCTATTCTTGGTTTAAAATATTCAATAATAAATATTACAGTTTCCTATAAATTAATCTAAATATTTGGTGTGATATCATTAACAATAACAACATTTTTTTGTAAAGAGACAAATGATTTTTCAACTTTAATTGCTGGAGGACATTATGCTAAGTGAAGTAAGCCAGACACTAAAAAAAATACTGTATGATCTCCCTTACATGTGGAATCTAAAAAAGTTGATTCATAGAAGCAGAGTATAACAATGGTTTCCAGAAGCAGGGAGGTGGGGAAAATGGGGAGATGCTGATCAAAGGGTACAGAGTTGCAGCTGTGTAGGATGAATAAATTCTAGAGATCTAATATGCAGCATAGTGCCTATAGTTAATAATACCATATTGCATACTGGAAATTTGCTAAAAGAGTAGCTATCAGGTGCTTTCACCACATATACACACACACACAAATGATAACCATGTGAGGAGATGGATATATTAATTACCCTGACTGTAGTAATCACTTCACTATGTACACGTATATCATGACATCATGCTGTATACCTCAAATATATACAATTTTTATTTTAAAAATAAAATTTTAAATAAAGTTTAGTTGGAAAAATAAATATGTGAGAATAGCCATAAAATTCTGAAAAAAAAAAAACCCAGTAATGAAGGGACAGGGGTGGGGAGCAGAGGGAAGCCTAGGTAGCCAGATTATGTAGTGATTACAAAGAGTACAGAAATATAAACTAGTTAGCTATTTAAAGTAAGAGTAAAGCCAAATTCTTCCTTCACTCTTGATACAAAACTAAATTCAACTGGTTTAAACTTGGAAGGAAAAATAATGAGATTATAACCATAATAAAGAATATATCCCAATTTTTCAAAATTCTGAAGTTGAAAAACTTTTTTAATCAAGACTAGAAAATCCAGAAGCCATAAAAGAAAATGCTGGTAAATTGCCCTCATGAAAATTTTAAACTTTTGTGTGGTTAAAACCAAATAGTATAAACAAAGACAAAAGCCAAAAAAACAAATTGAGGGATATTTGTAATATATTCAAAAATAAAAGGCTATCCTCCTTAAAATATAAAACTGTCCTAAAAATCTATAAGGAAAATACCCAAAATCCTTTAGGAAAATATAGATTAATAAGCATTTCACTGAAAAATAAACACATATGGCTCATAAGTAGATGGAAGGATGCCCAATCCTTTTCATAAATAAATGCAAATTAAAGCAAAATAAAGATAGCAGTTTTTAGCTGCCAGATTGGCAATAGTTTGATAGTATACAGTCTTGGCAAGGTTGTGAGGAAAAAGGCATTATCACACACTGGCAGTGGGTGTACATAGTGTCATAACTTCCTTGGAAGGCAGTTTGACAGTATCTATGAAAGCTAGAAGTGTGCATATCCTCCAACTCAGAAATTTGATCTTGAAGAACTTATCCTACAGACAGACTTTCATATTTGTGCAACTGTAAATGTACCCCGAAAAAGGCTTTGAAGCACAGTTTGACATATTAAAAAAAATAAAAACAACTGGGAACAATCTAAGTATCAACAGAGTTAGAGGGTTAAGTGGGCATGAGCCCTGGGACTCTACTGCCTGGGCTGGTATAGCTCTGTGACCCCAAACAAGTGCCTTAAGCTCTTGTGCCTTAGTGTCCTCACCTGTAAGGTGGTGCTAAAAGAAGTCTCTATTTCATAGAATTGTTGTTGAGAAGAAATGAGTTAATACATATAAGGTTCTTATGACACAATTTGTATCATACATATATAAAGGTATATATGATATTTTAAATTAAAAATACCTTTATTTTAAAAATATTTTTAAAATATATTTTAAAAATATTTTAAAATATTGTTATATTTTAAAAATTATATTTGCAATATTGTGATATTTTTAAATTGTTATATTTTTGAATTATTTTAAATTGTCATATTTTAAAATTATTTTAAAACACTGTAAGCTCATAGTTGATATGAAAAAATCTCCAGGATATATTGTTACACTCAAAAAAATAAGAGAAAACAGAGTGAGTCTTGTGCTTCTAAGTATGTCCAAAAAGATATGTTCACGTAAATCTCCAAAATGATACGTGAACATCTAAATGCATCCCACAGTCCTCACAGGATGCACAAGGAACTGCTGACGGTTGTTGCCCATGGGGAAAGAGTTCAAGATCTGAGGTCAGAAGCAGATATTTTAGTGTGTACTTTTGCATGGCTTGACATTTTTACCTTGGAACTACATTAATTTTGTAATTTAAAAATCTAGGTTGTTATTTTTTTAAAGAAACTGAAACAAAGAGCAAGTTAGAGAGGTCCTCACATTAAATTATAGTTCTCAGCCTTATTCAGGAATAATGTCACAGTCTACAATTTCCTTTTTCTATTGGATGCCCCTCTGATTACATTACCCATCATAACTCCAGAAAACAGAGCAATTAGTGTCATGAAAACACCTATGTGTTTACAATGCTTAGCAGCTGAGACATCCAAAAAAAATTCCAAGCTTTAAAATAGAAAGCAATAATAGAAAGCACAAATCCTCAGCTCACTCAAGCATCCCACAATTGGTTCCCATACGGAATCCCCTCTGAGTGCACAAATGACTTGCCTTTCCTTAGGCTTCCATTTTTGCATACAATTAAAAGGCTGACTATTTACTAGTAACCTTAAGTGAGCTATTAAAGTTTATTAAAAGTTGAAATCATTTAAAATTATATTAATACTCTACAATTCTGTTAGCACTCAGTTCTTTCAATAGGGAAATGAAAATGAATAGGATAGGCAGGACATAGCATCTATATTCATTCCTATCGCTGTGTAACAAATGGACCCCCCCCCAAAAAAAAACAATGCACACTTATTATTTCACAGTTTCCATAGGTCAGGATTCTGGACACAGCTGGGTCCTCTACTCAGGATCTCACAAGGCTGCAATCAAGGTGTCAACTGGACCAAGTTCTCATCTGGAGCTTGTGCTCCTTTTCTAAGCTGATTCAGATTGTTGGAAAAATGTCTTTCCTAGTGGTTGTGTGATTAAGGTCTTGCTAGCAGTTGGCTGTATACTGCTCCCAGCTCCTATAGGACTCCCTAGGTCCCTGCCACAGGTCCTCCTCCATATACTGTCCCACTGTATTCGGCTTACTTCTTCCAGGCCAGCAGAAGAAGCTCTCACTCTGGTCTGCTGAGAAGGAGGTTTATATAACCTCACATAATCACAGGAGTGACATCCCAGCACCTCTGCCATATAACGTAACCTAATCAAGGGAGTGACATCCCTTTACCATATTCTATTGGCCAGAAGTAACTACACGTCCATCCTGCATTCAAGGGAAAGGATTACACAAAGGTGTGCTTCCCTAGGGTGATCTTAGGGTGTGTCCGCCTTGGCATTCTACCTGTAAGGCCAGTCAGGAAAGTCTGAGAATTATTATTGTTAAAGATATAAGGGGTAAAATAAAATAATTTAATGTGATATACTTACAGATGAGGACAATACCAACATCTGGCAGAGCCTACAGTGTGATGATGTTGGTTGATACGCTATGTGGTAGTTAGAAAATGGTAAGTAAATATTTTAGTGGATGAAAAATACTTGGATGGCCATGTTCCATAAACAGTTCCATAAACCGTTTTGATTTTTGCCTTCTATGCCAGCAGATACATTTTTAAATAAACACACACATACAAAAAGGCCATGCTTCCAGAAAGTATCTATTTTCTACTACAACTCACACCTGACATTTGGATATAATCGCTTTGGGAAATTTTTGGTGTTTTTTTTAAAATGTTATTTCTTCAAACCCTGACATTCAGAAGATGGCAGCCACCTGTTCAGAAACAGGTCAGGAGATGATATCCAAGGGCATAGGTGCTTATAGGCTACTGGGCCTCCTTATCGCTTC
Source organism: Phocoena phocoena (assembly GCF_963924675.1). NCBI lineage: Eukaryota > Metazoa > Chordata > Mammalia > Artiodactyla > Phocoenidae > Phocoena > Phocoena phocoena. Next base: position 60,522,910 of record NC_089220.1, read on the forward strand.
CTTATTTCCTTTGCAGTCACCTCTGGAGACATGCTCTTTTCTCCAGTCACTGAATTTATTTGAGAGAGATTAGAATTACCAAGTTCAATTGAGCCCTGGAGGAACTGATTAGTCACCTTCCCAGAGGAAGTATTACTTTTTGCTTAGAAGATGGTTAAAAAAGTAATGATTAAATTCACTTTCTGTAGGAAATGATTATAGGTTGGTTAATAATTTGTATTTATTTATAAGCACAATTTAAGTATGTGCATAGCTTACCCTTGAGAACTACAGAAAGCACAGGCTTAAATAGGCCAAACATTTCCAACAGAGATATGAAGGAAATACATATAGACTTCAGTGAATGAGAACACTTCCATACGTGGCTTTCCTTCCTGTTTTTGCAAGATTGAACAAAGTCTGGGAGGTACTTTGAAGGCCCCATAACATCTGAGATCAGAGGATCCAATCTATACAAATGCTAAGCTGTCACATACAAAACAATGATTGCACTACTTAGAAATGAAGTTGACATTTGAGTGAAATTCCAAGATAAAGCTAAGACATTATCGGTACCTAGATTATCTTTAAATAATCCTTAAATAAAATTCAAATGCTAGGATTGCCTATTCCTGGGTCTTAGATAAATGGAAGCACACATCCTGAAAATGCCATTTACAGTGAATTTTCCCCATAGATTCCTGCTCATACTACCTGAGTTAAAACTCAACTCTTCCACAGTAGCTTTTTGAACTTAGGCAGGTTACTTACAATCTGTAAAACAGGGGTAACTGTACAACCTATAAAGTTCTCCAAATTTGAAGAGATATTGTAATGCAATTGTTTTTAACACAGTGCCTTGTATGTACACAGTAAGTGCTCATTAAATGCTATTAAAATAACATTATATAGAAAAAAGATTAAGTCAGAATCTTGTGTGGACAAGTCTCTGCTATCTCATTTGTGGATTTTGAAGGGAGACAGTTTGAGTCTTGAAATACAAAATAACAATGCTGATAGATGTAAACATTTCTCTATGTGATAAAATTATGCTGCTCTTCTTTAAACGGTACCTGCACTTTACACAATTGAAAAAAAAAGTTATTTTCTAAAGTTTCTGCTTTATGACTGCTGAAAAAGTCAAAAGAGAATTTTCAGGGGGCAACAATCTGAGTCAGAGAAGAAAGACACATGCAGCCACCTCTTACTCCTGGTGAAAAAACTGCTGTGCTCTTGTCAAATGAGAGTAGTTTGAGTTGCTGTTTTCTTAACCCCATTTTGCACACTGAGTTCCTCTAAAGGCCTGCCTATCTCCTCTCTGTTTCTTCCTCTCTGAGATCTTGTGCACTCTCAATATCTCCCTCCCCCTCCCCTCCCCACCCCCCCTCCTCTCTTTCCCTCTCTCTCTCCCTCTCTGTCTCTGTCTCTCTTTGTTTCTCTGTCTTTCTCCTTTGTTGTCTGGAGCTGAGTGGCAGCAGCTCCAAAAACTCCATACCTCTCTTTCTCAACCCCTATGGATTTGATCATCTCATTATTGAAATGCAGTGTCTTTTGTTCATATCTAAGGTAGATATTAACATTTTTATTGAAAACCAAAGTAATTCATTTACTCTGTGAATTCTCCACTGCTGTAAATGACAGAAGAGACCCTCTTGCCAAGTGCAGTCATTTCAGAGGTTTTATTACATTCAAGAAGAAAAAGGTCCAGGTTAAAATGAAGTTAACAGATTTGTTGAAGGGCATGTTTCTACACACAAGAAAGTGTTTCCCTTTCTAACATATTTCATTGCTGAACTCTGTGATCTCACCCCACAGAGCTGCCTGTCTTAAGGTGAAACTCCAGATCTGAATGGTGCATTGGAGCAACAGTTTTGGGGTACCAAACCAGAAAGTCCCCCACTTTATGTACAATGCCCAGGGCAATGACCAGTATTCTATTCCTTTCAGCTGGATATTTTTCTGAGCCCAGGAATAATCAGGGAAACCACATTCCAGGTTCATTGTCAAAATCAAAGGACCCAATCACAGGGTATCTGCTAGCATCTGGGAGCAAACAAATCCTCTCTGTATGGCTCCTGCCTTTCGGGAGCCTCAACAGGCTTCCCTGATCTACTGGTCTGAATTAAATAGTGGCAAAGACACCCTCAGTATCATCACTAACTTAAGGGGTGTCAGGTTTGATGAAATGGCCCTGAACACATGGGAGACACCTGGATATTAGGCCTAACTCAGGGACCTCCACTCCAGACCAACTAAGGTAACATAAAACACCTTAAGACCTTCCCTCTCTTCTCAAGAGCTTCTCAGTAAGAAGAGAACTGAACTGGAATTCAGGAGACTCGGGTTCTAATATGCAAAAGACTGCCTGTCTTTGAACTTTCCCTTTTCTGAAACTCAAGGTTCTTGATGGAAATATAATGACTGTAAAAATATCAAACTAATCTATTTGAGTACTGATGATGAGCAAATAAGATAATGCATAAGAAAACTTCTGATAAAATGTAAATACCATAAGAATGAAAAAGGCCATATGCGATTTTTCAGTCCTTACTCCAAAGCCCCGTTCAGGATCCAAAAAGCACTTGAGATCCAGGAGATCAGCCCAGAGTCTCCTGATCATACCCATCAGGCAAACCCATGTACCCAGCAGTACCTACAAAGGTTCTGAGCCCTACCACAGGGAAAGGAGGACCAGTGCCTGACAAAGTTCTTGTCAGATGCCTAATCAGGAGGTGGACGATGCTGGTAGTCTAGGAAGAATTTATGGAGAGAGAGCAGGTAGGGACATGATCAGAATACAGACTCTTCGTTCCCTTATCTTTTTACTATTCCTACAGACAATTATACACCTCCTTCCTGGTCTTTGAAGTTATGAAGATAAGACTTAACAGCTAATTTCTCTCAAATTTAGGTTCCTGGACTCAGGATGAGTATACATTTGACTTTTCTACAAAGTGTGACATTAATCTGAAAATAAACACAAGCTAGAAGATGTGGAGGATCCAGGAAAGAGAAGATAAGACTTTTCTTAAGGGAAATCTACCCAACATGCAGAAGATGGAGAACTCAATATCAGAGTTCATGCTTTAGAGACGCTTTGTTCTGGAATGAGACCTAATGACATGAGTAGTCTTCGAATGGAAACTGTTTCCCTCGTAGTGCATGGCATCTGTGGTTATTTAATGGGTTTGCTGATTAAAAAACATCTCAGAAGAGCCTACATCTCTCATTCGGGTTCGTTTCATCAACAGAGATGTGGATACAGACCCTAATGGAGCATTCTAACTTGGATGGTCCCCAGAATCCTCACACTCATTATGTACAGAACTGTACTTTTTATCTCCTCTATCCCATTACTTTCCCTTCCTCACCACCACAAACCCTGTTGAGTTCTTTATCACACCCCCAACTGCCCAAATGAAAAGATTAAAATGAAAATAGGAGAACTAATCAACTTCTTCCTCAATTTCACGTTTCCAAATGCAATCAATCATCAGATCCTGATGCTAAATTCTAAAATACCCCTTGATTTCACATCCGCTTTTCTTCATCATGCTACTACTATTTTAGTTAAGAGGGCAATAATTCCTGGCTTTGTTCACTGGAATCTAAGCCTCCATACTACGTAAACTGCACTATTATTTATTGTATCACTGAGAAAGAAAATAAAAGCTTCAGGTTAATCTAAAATGCCACCAATGGTAAGATAAATGCAGACTTCAGAAATAATAAAATGTGGGGAAAAAAATAATATATTATACCACTAACAAAATTCTGTACTTTTTCACCTTCAGTTTCTCTTCTTTCGTCTATTCCTGCCCTCCATTCCATTCACATTCCATTTAGAGCGTTCTTTCAATGATGGGACCACGGTGGTTTCTTGCTTACCACATTTCAAATTATTCTCTATACGTTCAGGATAAAATCCAACATTAGTGCAACATACAAGGCCCTGCTGATTTCTCCAACTCTCGACACTCCTTCTCTTACTCTAAGCTCCAGTCATGCAGAGCCACTTCCAAATTCTGAAAACAAGGAAAAGAAGTTCTGTCCAACCTTCACATTTCACACATACTCTTCCTTCTACTGAAATGATCTTCTCAACCCTTTTAACCCCCTACTCAACCTTCAGGTCTCAGCCAGCTCAAATGTCATTTCCTCCAGAAGCTGCTTCTGACTTCCAGAATAGGTCTGGGCGTCTCTTCTGTGTTCTCATAACATCCTGTGCTTAACACACGTCACACGCCATGGAATTTGCCTCTTTATCTCTTTGTCTCTCCAGAGAGTCCTTGAGATCAGGTACTGTGTCCTGTACACTAGCACATCCCTAGTGCCTCACATGGTGCCTGACACCTAGATATTTGTTTAAAATTGACAACACATGGGGAGCCAATGAGAAGTTACCAGCCAAACGATTACACCAGCCATAGGATTTTTCTTCAAAGATTTCACAGTTGGTTAGCTGTATCTGCTACCTGAATCAAATAACAAATCTCTATCAAAAGTTTCTTATCAGGACTTCCCTGGCAGTCCAGTGGTTAAGACTTCACCTTCCAATGCAGCGGGTGTGGGTTTCATCCCTGGTCGGGGAGCTAAGATCCCACATGCCTCGTGGCCAAAAAACCAAAATATAAAACAGAAGCAATATTGTAACAAGTTCAATAAAGACTTTTAAAATGGTCCACATCCAAAAAAAAATCCTTAAAAAAATGTTTTTCATCAATGGATTAAATACATCGTGAATTCCAATCATATGTCCAGCTAGAGTTAGATGCTGTTGTGTTTTTAGGGAGACCATCCTGGAGTTGGAGAGAGAAAACTAATACAATTAGGGAGCAAGCTTGAAAACAAAACAATTAGAGAAAAAGCAATACAGGATAGTGTAGAAGTGCCTAGTTATGTCTGGCAGATATACTCATTGTTGGCACTCAGAGGAAAGAGAGACCACTGAAAACTGGAACAGTCATAGAAGGATTCATTGAGGAAGATAATCTTGAGCAATCTCTAGAACAAAGCACAGAACTTAGACTGGTCACATTTCGGAGGGACTCTTGTGAGCTACCAAAAAGAGGGCCATCTGTCATTTTATTCAGTTTACCATATCTTGGTGGATAAAAAATCTTTTTCAGAAAGGTCAGAATCATAGTCTTCAGGAAATGGAATAACCCAATTAATTTGAAATCTACTCTTAGTTAAATTCTCAAGCAGATTCATTCTTCTCTCTTCTCACCCTACCATAGTCTTCCTATTCCTCCTGCATTATGTTGTTATTTAGCTTAGGAAAAAACTTATATAAATCCTGAGGAAGTCTAAGGATAATTATTCTGAAAGTGGAGAATTTCAGCAACACTCAACAGAGCTGTCCATGCAGCCAGCATTTGCCTGTTTCAGCCAATGTTAGCAGCCCATCAGTTTCTCAGACAAAAAGTCACAGTGACCTGCAGTTGAAGACTCACGTTGCACCACTTAGTCAAAATGACAAGCATGTCCCTAGTGACACAATGTTTGAATGGTTGGCCATGGGTTTGCTGAGGTGACAGCCCATGGGTCTAACTGGAATGGCAATTTCCCCCTAAAGAGCTTTTATTATTTTTTATTTTTTTTTTTTTGCGGTACTCGGGCCTCTCACTGTTGTGGCCTCTCCCGTTGCGGAGCACAGGCTCCAGACATGCAGGCTCAGCGGCCATGGCTCACAGGCCCAGCCGCTCTGCGGCATGTGGGATCTTCCCGGACCGGGGCACGAACCCGTGTCCCCTGCATCGGCAGGCGGACTCTCACCCACTGCGCCACCAGGGAAGCCCCCCCTAAAGAGCTTTTAAAGGCTGCTTCCATCTCTGTCTCCGTGACTTCCTATTATTTTTTTAATTTTAACAACAACACTTCAGTTAATGATATAGAATTCAGCCTTTATCTTATATTGTCAAGCTCATCACTCACGAAAAAATAGTTACCATGAAGTCAGAACTGGGTCCACCACCACCCTTGAGCCTGAGACAGTGAGTAGAAGTCGGGTAGGAGACCACGGCTGGAATGAAGTACCTGCAGGGATAATCAGCAGTTGTGTAGGTGAAAAAAGATGTAGGGCCCCTCTTTTCTGTCATGGTGGCTAAAATGTCATCTTTGTGGATATATCTCTGTTATGTATCATTTCTGCAAGCATCCATTTTTAACAGAATTTCCACTCCCATGGTCCTTACCATGAACCTCTCATCATTACCAATAACTACAAATCCTTTAATAGTCTTAATTTTATACATTTTGGTTTTTTGATAACCCTATTTTCCCACCTCATTCCCTCTAGAACCTCAGTTTCAACATTCTCATGATACCATCTTGATAGCCAGTATATTGACTATACACCCTTACCCTGTCCCTTTGACTTCTCTCCTTCCCTTACTCAACTTAAATTCCATGACCAATCATTATAATCACCTCTTTGCATGCACTGTCTGAGAAACATTTTTACCTTTATCTTCAAACAGGTCTGTTGGTGACATATTCCTTTCAACGTTTGTCTGTCTGAAAATGTCTTTATTTCCCCTTTATTTCCAAGAATCTTTTTATTGGATATAGAAATACAGATAGAACGATTTCTACTTTGAAAACTTCAAAGGTGTTTTTAGTGTCCTATGACTTGTATTATTTCTGATGGAATGGCTACAGTAATTCGCTTATTTTCTATATGTAATGTGGGTTTTTTTCCTTATAAGTAGTTTAAGGATTTTATCTTCATCACAGATTTTCATCATTTTGATTTTAGTATACCTTGGTGTGATTCTATTTGTGTTATCCTCCTTGTAGCTCACTGGTCTTACTGAATCAGTCAATTTATAATTTTCATCAGTGAAAATTTTTAAAATAGCTTGAAAAAATTTGAGGCCTTAATTTATTCAAATTTTTTTTGCTCTCCCCCCTCCTGTCCTCCTGGGATTCCAATTACTCATATTCTAGTCTACTTAATTTTGTCCCATAGGTCACTAAAGTTCTGTTCATTTTTTTTTCAGACATTTTGCTCTCTGTGCTTCACAATGTATAAAATATAATACATATTGCTATGTCATCAAGTTTACTGATCTTTTTTTTTTTTCTGCAAAGTTTTAATCCAATCCAATGAATTTGTCATTTATGGCACTGTATTTTTCAGCTCTACAATTTCCATTTGGGTCTTTTCTCCATTTCTCTCATTATGTTATGTTTTCCTTCAAAGTCTATCTATCTTTTAAAAACTTCAGTCTACCTATCTTTTATTTTTTAAAGTGTCACTCTTTTAATTTTATATCTCATTTATTTCTTTGTCTGTTTGTAGACTTGACTTTTTTTTCTCCTGGCAATGGGTTACATTTTCTCATTTCTTTGTAGTTATCATATGCTGGACATTTTGAATTTTATGTTCTTGAGCGCCAGATTTTGTTTTCTTTCTTAAAAAGGGTTAAACATTTTTCTGTCAGGTTGTTAAGTTACTTGTTCAGCTTGATTATTTTGAGGTTTATTTTAAAATTCTGCTGAGGTGGGTTTAGTTTAAACATACCACTTATACATGAGCTTTCTAGGGTCTTTACTGAATGTCCCAAGTGTTCATGGAGGACCCTCTATTCTGGCTAATTAGAACTCGAATGTCTTCTAGCCTGGCATAAGCTATGAGAATTGCTTCAGCTTAGAGCTTTCTATTTGTTCCTTTTCTAGCATCATTTGTGGCTGAATATTCAGCAAAAGAATCAAAAGTATCCCTGTGCAAATTTCCTGAGTGTTTTTCTCTGCTATTTTCACTGCAAATGCCAACCACCTCAGCCTCCCTCAACTCCTCAATTTTTTCTTCTCAATTCAGTGAGACCACTGTGTTCTGGTTGGGTCTCTTCCCTGTACTTTAGTCCAGAAATGCCTCCAGGCTGAAAACCAAGGAAAATGTAGGGTTCACCTCACTTAACTGCCTCTCTCATAGTGATCATTTCCCCACATTTACCGATGTCCAATGTTTACAAAAGTTTCATTTATTTCTTCTGGTTTTCTTGTTGTTGATGGTAAAGTCTCATCCCAGTTACTCTAACATGTGCAGAAGCAAATGTTCTGAGTATGTTCCTTTTTAAAGTAGGTGCTTAGAATAGTGCCACAGTTCAAAAGCTGGATGTATGTCCTCATCCCCAGTGAAGTGTTCAAGACGAAGCATGAGGTTAGAGTTGAACAAGTCTGGGATTCAACTCTGGTTCCACTATTTATAAGTTGCATGATCTTGAACAAGACCCTTACCCTCTCTGTGCTTATGTCTCCTCTTCTCTATTAACAGTGGTAACAATAATGATCACAAAGAAGAGTAACTGTAAGATTTAGATGAAATGTTACACATGGAGAGCTTACAGCGATTTCTCAAGTTCAACTTCCTCAATGAATCCTTCTGTGACTGTTTCAGTTTTCAGTGGTCTCTGTTTCCTCTGAGTGCCAACAATGAGCATAATTTGCCACACATAGTTAGACAGTCCGTATCTATCTTGTACTGCTTTTTCTCTAATTGTTTTGTTTTCAAGCTTTCCCCCTAACTGTATTAGTTTTCTCTCTTCAACTCCAGGATTCTCCCCCTAAAAAAAAAAAGAGCATCTAACTCTAGCTGGGCATATGACTGGAATTCACAATGCATCTAATCCATTGGTGAGAAAATTTTGATAAAGATTTGTTATTTGATTCAGGTAGTAGACAGCCAACCAACTGTGAATTCTCTGAAGAAAAATCCTATGGCTGGTGTAATCGTTTGGCTGGTAACTTCTCATTGGCTCCCCATGTGTTGTCAATTTTAAACAAATATCTAGGTGTCAGGCACCATGTGAGGCACTAGGGATGTGCTAGTGTACAGGACACAGTACCTGATCTCAAGGACTCTCTGGAGAGATAAAGAGGCAAATTCCATGGCGTGTGACGTGTGTTAAGCACAGGATGTTATGAGAACACAGAAGAGACGCCCAGACCTATTCTGGAAGTCAGAAGCAGCTTCTGGAGGAAATGACATTTGAGCTGGCTGAGACCTGAAGGTTGAGTAGGGGGTTAAAAGGGTTGAGAAGATCATTTCAGTAGAAGGAAGAGTATATGTGAAATGTGAAGGTTGGACAGAACTTCTTTTCCTTGTTTTCAGAATTTGGAAGTGGCTCTGCATGACTGGAGCTTACAGCAAGAGGAGTGTCGAGAGTTGCAGAAATCAGCAGGGCCTTGTATGCTGCACTAATGTTGTTGGATTTTATCCTGAACATATAGAGAATAATTTGAAATGTCATAAGCAAGAAAGACAAAAATGTAGCTTCACAAGATCAGGCATCTTTGTTTTGATGTATCTCAGGTGTCTGAATAGTGTCTGACACAAAGTTATGCTCAAAAGAGATGTGCTGAATAAAGGAATGTATCTATACATCAGTAACAAACATGGAACCTCCCAATATCATTGCCAAGACAAAGCTGATGCTAATTCCATAGCATGCCAGCCCTGTCACTCTACAATTTTTATGTTGCCCATTCTCCCTTAATCTTCACAGAAGTTTCAGCCCATTTTCTACCCATTTGGCTCACGTTGATCTGTTCTAAGCATTTTCTTGCCCATATTTGCTAAAAACATGTATTCTTGTCCTGGAAAAAACAGAAATTAAATTACCGATTTGTAGTATTTGAGATAATTTCATTATTATCCATAGGAATAAATGTATTTTGTCTTAATTACCACTATAATTGCCTTCACAGACTATTATACAGCCCTCTGCAGACTGCTCAAAGTAAAACCTAGTTAGAAGTTTGTAACAGAGGTTCTTAATCTGGGTTCTTAAGGATATAATGATAGATTTTTAAGAATGACAGTACCCTACTTGATTGTATATCATTTCTTACTATCTGTCACTTTAAAATTCAGGTTGCTGAGTAGAGAGAGTTCCCTGAGGGTAAAGGTTGTTATTTCTCATCCTTGTGACACTAATCCCCATCATAATGCAGGACACATTGTAGATGCCCAGTGCATGTTTGTCAAATGAAAGTTAAACCATCAAAACATATTTGCCGAAGGCCCTCTGAGAAGGTAATCTCACTCAGGGGTCAGGACACACACATAAAAGAAAAATAATATGAAGTAGTAAAGCCTGGAGATGTGGAGACTGTCCCCAGAGTACTAAAGCTGTCCCAGTTAGCTGCGTCCTGCAGAACCCCAGGCTACAGTCACACTTTTAGAAAGAAAGGTGAAATATGGGTTTTCTGCTTATTTACACCTTGAATATTCTAGGGAAATGACTGTATTTGACATGTAGAATTAAGGAAAAGGGCAGAAAAGAAAAACATTTAAAAATGGTTTTTACTTGTTCCAATTTCTTATCTAAAGGCATATTTTCCTAAAACTTGTTAATCAAAACAATGTAAATGTTTACCATAGTCTAAAAAGCATTATTATGAATATATTTACTATTGTTTTCAAAGCAAAGTGACGTTTTAACGCCATCTTTCTTTGTTTTATCATGAAATCTCTGGAGAATGGCATGTAGAGAAAGAACTTTGGACTTGGAGTCAGAAGACTTGAATTTTAAGCCCAACTCTGCTTTTAAATAGCTATGTGATTTGGGGTAAGTCTTTTTACTGAGGACTTTGGTTTCTTAGCTATAAAATAAGAGCATGTTCCTAGATAATTACTGAGTTTCTTTCAGGGACTAAATTCAATGACAACCATTCTGTAGGTCCACAATTTACAACTATAAAGCAAGTTACAAATAGGTTGTTTTAAAAGAGTCAATCTCCAGGTGAAAGACATCTCGATTCATTAGGTCTTTAGGAATTCTGTTCCTTCTTCATGTTATCAGAAGTAAATGCAGCCTGAGGGATATAAAAGAATAATGCATCATCATTACTATGATTAAATAGAAAAAGCCCCAGAGCTGGCTTGCTGCTGTATAAATCACAAATTAAAACTTTGTTATGGACATTCATATTCCAAAAATAGTCTTTTCCCATAGGATGGTTCTAGTGATTATTGATCATTTCATGTAGAAAAAGAGACGGGTCTATTTTAGTTAATATTAGTTGTATCAGTCAGTTCTTGGCTACATACAAGAAAAGTGCAGTCAGCTATCTAATCATAAAGGTGGGAAGGACATTGGGGGTTCCCAAGGCGAGGTCTGGAGAGCAGGCAGAAACCCAGAGGTCTGAAGCTCTCATAGTTTGGGCCACAAAAGGATCCATGCCCTACGGCAGGAAAAATCTGGTTACCGGGCCACTCTCTGTGACCAGTCCGACCCCCAAACACTATTTTCACCTTGAATCACTCATGTAAAAGTTCCAGGAGCAAGCGCCTCCTACTCTTGGCTAAACCAGGGATTTGGTCCCTCAGATTAGAGGCCAGAGTAGAAGTCTGAAGCCAGGGAATATCCATCCTTCTTGGACTACCCGCAATAGAAAAGTTTCACAAAATGGACATGTGGGCCTAATAGCTGTGTTTTTGGAGGGGGAAGGGGGAGAAAAGTAGGTGTACAACAGTCAAAAAAAACTTTATATATTGTTCAATATATCAATAAAAGTAAGCAAATACATGCATACTTTTGTTTAATGGATTAGGTGGGAAGTAATAATCACAGAGTTAAAAGCAACTGTAAGTATTTTAACAAGATTTGTAGATTTTTTAATGTTTAATTACATAAGTAACACAGGAATAAATTCAGTAAATTTATTCAAATATTACTTAAATACATAGAGTAAAAATTGTAATATTCCTTTCAATTCCCCCAGTATAGCTCCTTTTCCCAAAGGTAACCACCACCATCCATTTGTTGTGAAATTTTCTGGAACTTTTCTATTTATAAATATATTTCAGTGAAAATATAATTTGTATATACATACATTTATACATATACACAAATGTGAAATAATATATTGTATATATAAGTATGCAACTTTTTTTACATAAAATATATATTGAAGATCTATCCAGATAAATCCATATAGATCTATCTTATTCTTTTTAACTATTGCCTAGTATTCCATTGTCCATTATATACCATATTCAACTAGTGCCGTATTGGTAGATATTTAAATTCATTCCAAACTTTTAATTCAAATGTGAGTGAAACACTAAACAGTTATTTTAAAGCACCTGGCAGAATGTGTGCATGTCTGTGTGTGTACTCCTTCTCCTTAAAATGAACCATTATATGGGGGAGGAGTGATATCAAAGCTCTACTTATCCAAGTAGCAGCTATCATGTTGCTGAGCTATTTATCTCCTATAGGAAGGCGAAAAAAAGATTCATTTTGAAATTTGATTATAGGTTGACTCAGTTAGGATGATTTGAGCTGTAAGTCACAGAGTTCCAACAACAAGAAAAACAAAGTAGCTAAAATGCTTAAGGAGTTTATTGCCTCACAACAAGAAATTCAGAGGTAGATTTTTCAGCAACAGGGCAATATCAACAGGGATCCAAGTTACCTGCCTTCCTCAGCACTTTCAGAATGACTTTGTCTTTCATTCTGCCATGAAAGCAACATGGCTGCAGCAGTTCTAATGCAACAACATTCAAATCCAAAAAAAAAAAGAGAGGAAAAAAACCCCACGCCACTGCTTTATATCCCTTTCTAGAGACATTTCCCCAAATCTCCCCAATGAACTTTCATTTGTATCTAATCAACGAGGATTGTGTCACATGTTCACGCTGACACCCATCACTGGCAAGAGGAAAAGAATTAGTACAATTGACTTAGACTAGAAAACCTGCGCTATCCTCACCGCTTGAAACTGGAGAAGAGCACATGAAACATGGCCACCCAATACACTGGGTTTCTTTAACAAGGAAATAGTTGAGGTAGAGCAGATGACTGCTCTGTAAGCAAACAGTAGTCTATAACACCAACAAACCACAAACTTCCCTAAGGAAATTTCATAATGAGCACAAGTGAAGGTCTTAGTGGGGCATAAGTCATTAGCAAGCCAAGTGATTCATTTCTCCTGACCTGAACATCACAGTTGCAAAGCTAAAGTGACAGTCCTACAGCCAAACCAGGTATGATTCAGAGGAAAATGGGAGCTCAGAGACCCATCCCCAGACAAGGGAAGAGCTAGAGTTTCCTGCTTGTCTCTAGCCCACCCTTTCTCATCCCCTTTTTACTTTTCCTACCCCATAAACACACACTTCTGACATAGAATCCTGGGAGGTGAAAACAGATGTTTCTTTGAAATAGCAGCTCCTCATAAGGAAAATATCCACCTAAGTATACATGTTGTGTATGTATGCACAAATGTACACACATGTATGTTCATGTATACGTGTGTGTGCTTTTATAATACAAATAAATCATTTAGAAAATGAAGACAAACAAAAAAGGAAGAATTTTAAATCATCCAAAGTCCTCCAGCCAGAAATAACCACTGTTGATATAGGATTATACTATTTTGTAGTTAAAAACTCCTTTTCACATCAATGTTTGTTTATGCCATCAAAGAAAATTAACTCAAAACACAGATTTTTACATTGCCACATACTTAATTTTCAATATATTTTCTAAACTTCACTACTAAAAATGTTTAAATGTCTTCTTTATCAAAATTTCTGCATAGGTTTCATCACAAATGCAATGGAGGAAACCAAGCAAAATAAAATGAAACACAAATGGTTCCTCTGTAAATAGCAGTCCTGGCACTATTCTGACCCTGTGCTAGAAAGTCATTATGAAATTCATGATAAGTTTGGATCAGAGCCTTCCCCAAAGCAGCTGGATCTCTAACCCAGATGTTCTGTTGGCGCTCTTTCATCCTGGGCCACTCTAGTATTGACTGGCACCTTCTCTCTACCCCACTTGTAGGCCAATCCACTACCAACCAAGCAACGCAACATTAAACAGGAATGATACCCAGGAGCACTCTTTGAAAATGGAAATGAGAGTCTTCTTTAATTTAGAAAATCCAGGACTGCCTAGGAACATTTTCTGCAATAATTTCTCTCCCAGATTAAATCACTGACTAAACCAGTACTCACAGCCACATTATCCAGACCATTCGCTTTGATCACCTCCTGTGGTTAAAAGCAAGCACTTGTTTTTTCACTCTCAGGGTTGAAAAGGTAAAGAGGTAAGTTTAGATTCAGACAAGTAATGCTCAGTTCACACCAAAATCTGGGAGAATACAATTCCTTATGGTCCAAATGTGTGGCCCTGAGCAGCACATAAATGCTAATTGGGTTGTGGAGAGACAACAGACAATGCTGCTGAAGGGGGCCTTGGCCCAGTTACATAGATGCAGTGCCACTGTACGTCTGCTGACATCTGTTCATGGACCATGTCCTTGCCAGAGCTATAGTATGAAGGCATTTATAATAAAGATATGTAAACATGGTACTCTGAAGCCAAAATTTTTTATCTCTACTGAAACATAACCTCATAGATCATTTTAGAAATCTAAAAATAAAAAGAGATGGGGATGGAGTTCGAAGAACCTGCTTTAGTGAAGTGGCAAACAGATAAGTACTTTTCAAAATCCTCTATGCCATAATTTATTGCCACAGTATGAAGACTAATAAGTGGTAAAAGCCTAGTGTTGTTGACCATAAAAGTAGGTTTTAAAATATAGAGTTTGAATAATAATTACACACATTTGTTTATATATATATGGAGGCTGCCCTTAGTGTCAGGTTTGATGTGTGAGGTTGCAGGGTTGTCTGTAATTCATGCCTCACAGCAAGGCAGGTCTTTTTATGTCAGAAACCAAACGCGAGATTACCTGTTCATTTAGACATCAACATGGCACTTGGCACCTGAATTTAAATTGTGTATTATTCATCAGGTTCAAAAACCTGATTATTTTTAGATAGGAATTTAAAGTAAAATGGAACCTAGATATATTGAGAGTGGCCTGCAGCTGGAATCTAACTATTACAGACGGCACCTGCTCGAGGAAAATATAATTTTCAAAGGGCAGGGGTCAGTAGCCACAGGTCACTAAGAACTGCTGTAGGAAGTCACTGATTCCTGGAAGCTGTGACTGGGGTCTTGACACCCTGGAAGTTTTCCAAGACTACTTGGCTAAAGCAGATAAAGCGCAATGTATGCCCTTGCTCATATGTATTTCCTTGTTGATAATGGAAGACAGGAACAAGGGAGAACAGTACCTTGTATTTGATTTTGCAGGGAACAGAGAAACACTTCATTCATTCAGTAAGTTATCCAACAGATGTGCATTGAGCATTTACTATGTACTCAGCATTGTATTAGATGTTATATATATAACAGTAAGGGAAAACAAATATTCCCATGTCTTCATGAAGCATAAGGTTTAATGGATAATATTAACATTAGTCAAATAATCATACAAATAAATATAAAATTTCTACATGATAAATGCTGCCAATGAAAAGTCTATGATACTATCAGTGCAGACAGGAGGGAAATTTGACATAGCCAAGAAGGTAAGACAGGGTATCCCTGGAGAGGAGGCGATTTTCAAGTCTGAAAAATGAGTAGAATTCTTAAGTGAAGGGAGAGGGAGATCATTCATACACTTGGAATAATATGTGCAAAGGCCCTGAGGCAGAAGGAGCACATACATTTGGGGGACTGGCAGATCAGTGTGGCTGACACAGAGCGATCAAGGACAGGCTGTTTTTTTGTTTGTTTGTTTGTTTGGGGTTTTTTGCGATACGCGGGGCCTCTCACTGTTCTGGCCTCTCCCATTGCAGAGCACAGGCTCCGGACGCGCAGGCCCAGCGGCCATGGCTCACGGGCCCAGCCGCTCCGCGGCATGTGGGATCTTCCCGGACCAGAGCACGAACCCGTGTCCCCTGCATCGGCAGGCGGACTCTCAACCACTGCGCCACCAGGGAAGCCCCGAGGACAGGCTGTTTTAAGATGAGCCTGAAGAGGTAGGAAGAGGCCTACCATAAGGAAGCCTTGTAAACCCTACCAAGGGCTCATATTCTCAGCCATACAGACAAAATTTGTGCAAACGTACGTTAAAAAGAGGTAACAGGTATATATAAAAAAAATTAAAGTCAACATATATTCATTTGCTAGTGCTACCTGCAAGGAACAATGCTAGATTCTGAAAAAGATGCCAAAGGAGTACAACTGTCTGTGTCCATAATACATAAACAGCCCAACTAATAGACAGTGGACTCTGCCCCATGTTGTGAGAGAACATCTTTAAATAATATAAAGATTTACAAGAGAAAGAGATCATAGAAGATGACAAGAGAATATGGAATCTGCAAAAAACTTCATGGAAAAAGTTTGATGAACAGTCAATAGAATTTCCACCAGAAGATACAGAGGGCCTGGTGTTGGTACTATCAACAAAGGTATCAATGTGAGCAAAAAACCAAACACCAAAAGTAGATCATGTTCTTCATCTTTAGGAAAAATGGTAGAAACTCCAGTTAGGTTGTGATACATTTTATGCATGGAGATGGTGCAACACAGCAATGTCTTACACTTATATAATGCTCTACACCTTTATTAAACTCTTAATCTCAATAAATCTTCAAAATACTACTATGAGAGAATATATAGGAAGCTTCAGCAATTGTTCCCATTTTACTGAAATCTAGAAAGGATAAATCATTTGTCCAAGAACACACAATGAGCAAGTGATTGACCCAGGATTAAAACACAGGCCTCGAGTTTCCACTCCTTCACTGATTCACAAATTTCATTCACTCAGAATCCATCTTTATGATTTTGCCACATCTGCACATCACTTTTCTGTTATACACTTAACTGTTTCTCTTTCAATAACTTATTCTTTTTCCTTAAAAAAATTTTTAAAGGGAAATTTTATATCACTCCCTTAAATGAAAAACCAATATCATCTGTCACAACTTAAAGGTAACCATAAAGACTTTTAATACAAAACATTTCTTTAGATATTATTGTCTTTAAAAGAGCCTGAGACACAAACATTCCTTTGTTAAAAAGAGAGATTAGCCAGTATTATAAAGGCGTTAAGAAAAACATGCTGGTAAGGACATGGAGAAATGGAAACACTCAAATACCCTTGGTGGATGGGAGTATAAATGGGAACAACGACTACAAGAGTAATTTGGCAGTATTTACAGTATGTGTTCATGTGTGTGTCTGTATATACACACACACACATATAATGTATATAAATACATAAAATATATTTATATATGTATATATATAAATATATGTATGTGTATACATATATATATATGCATTATTTTGAACACAGAAATTCTACTTCTAGATGCATACCCTAGAGCAGGGGTCCCCAACCCCCGGGCCATGGACTGGTACCAGTCCGTGGCCTGTTAGGAACCAGGCCACACAGCAGGAGGCGAGTATGGGAGAGCAAGTGAAGCCTCATCTGTATTTACAGCCACTCACCATCGCTCACATTACCGCCTGGGCTCCGCCTCCTGTCATATCTGCAGCATTAGATTCTCATAGGAGTGCAAACCCTACTGTGAACTGTGCGTGCGAGGGATCTAGGTTGTGCGCTCTGTATGAGCACCTAATGACTGATGATCTGAGGGGGAGGTGAGGCAGTGACGTTGGCACGGGGGAGCAGCTGCAAATTAAGATTATCACTAGCAGAGAGGTTTGACTGCACAGAGACCATAATAAATCAATTGCTTGCAGACTCATATCAAAACCCTATCAGTGAGTGGCAAGTGACAATTAAGCTGCCTCTTATGGACTAGACTGGACATAAGCAACACACTTCGGGTGTCACTGTCTCCCATCACCCCCAGATGGGACCATCTAGTTGCAGGAAAACAAGCTCAGGGCTCCCACTGATTCTGCATTATGGTGAGTTGTATAATTATTTCATTATATATTACAATGTAATAATAATAGAAATAAAGTGCACAGTAAGTGTAATGTGCTTGAATCATCCCGAAACCACTTCCCCCTCCCCCCGGTCTGTGGAAAAATTGCCTTCCACGAAACCGGTCCCTGGTGCCAGAAAGTTGGGGGCCACTGCCCTAGAGCAGGGGTTCATGAGTTTTTTTCTATAAAGGGCCAGACAGTAAATATTTTTAGTTTTGCAGGCCATCCAGTCTCTGAAGCAACCACTCATCTCTGCTGTGGTAGTGCGAAAATAGCCATAGACAATAAGTAAACAAATGAGCATTATTGAACTCCAACAAAACCTTTTTATAGACACTAAAATTTGAATTTCATACAATTACATGTCCTGAAATATCATTCTTCTTTTGATTTTTCTCAACCTTTAAAAAATGTAAAATCCTTTCTTATCTCACAAGCTATACAAAACAAGTGGCAGGTTGGATTTGGACTCCTGGACTGGTTTTTTTGCTGATTCTGCCCTAGAGAAATTCACTTGCATGTGGATAAGGAGAAATGTACAACTAGAGTATGTCTCTTGCAAGCGTGTTTTGAATAGCAGCCTTAGTTTAGGTTCCCAAGAATACATCTGGAAACAAGGATTTGCATTCACATAGTTTATCTGGGAGGTGATCCCAGGAAAAACAAGTGAGGAAGTGGAGATGTGACACAGGGACAGGCAGGAAAACAAAGGGTGCATGATCAACAAATTGCAACCGTGGGCAATTGAGGCAAATACTGGTGGGAGACACACCTCAGAGTTCTCTCATAAGCGGTATGAAAAGAGCTGGGGTATTTATCCACTAAATTCCTGTCTATCATTGAATGAAGACTGCTTCAGGCTCTCTGGCATTTCAACTTGCTCTGCAAGCAGGCTGAGTGTGCTCTTAGTGTATCAGAACAAAAACCCTCCAGCAGAGTGTCACTGGAAGCAGCCTTCAGCCTGAAGAAGTGAATGCCAAGGTTGTAAGGGCAAAAACTACAGCATATACTAAATAGCAAAATTTATAAACATGAACCTGAAAATGAATCAATTGCTGTTTGCTCATACAAAGGAGTATTACATATCAGTTCAAATGAATAGTGTAGATCTACATTAGTCAAGATGGATACATTTAAATACATGATATTGAGGAAAAGTGGAATTTTTATCATGGCAATTACAATATGCAACATTTATGTGAAGCTTAAAAGAATGCAAAACTGTAGCAAATTCAGAAATAGCAGGTGCATTTACAGAACAAAGGAAGGAAAATTACACAGAGGACCACAACTTTATCTCTAGTCTCTTTGTTTTTTTTTAGAAAAAAAAAAAGAGAAAATGTTATGTAATGAAAACTCTGTGTGTGGTTGCATGTGTATTCATGTTAATATTTTTATGTATTTTTTTGTGTATTTGAAATTTCATAATAAAATAGATTTAAAGAAATGAGTCAATCTATACATCTGGGTTGGTCTTGTCAGAGGAGCAAACCTCTAGAAAAAGGGAATGAATTAGTAGTGCAAAAAAAGAAAATAAAACCTTGAGAGTGGTGTGGAAGTTTTCAATATTTATTGTTTTTAGAAATGTCATTGACTTTGGTAGAGAATTGTGTGGATATGTAAATAACTTTTATAGTAAAATAGCTGGGAAGATTACGAAAAAGATTAAGAAAAAAAGCTAGCAAAGTACAATTACTAAAAGACAGTGACATTTTGAAATGTTCAAACTCTTGGTGTTAGCTGTTGAATATTTATGGAAATGGCTGCCTTGTCTTTTGTCCAAACAAAACAGAATTTCCTTTTTCTCCTGTTATCACCTCTATCATGATAGAATCTCATTTTTTGATAAAATTTCACCCATATTTTAATGATTTGTAAGTATCAACAACTGAAACTTTTAAAAATATTGAGTGTTTGTGCTTTGTACATAATTATTTATGGCAAAGAATTAAAAATATGTCTAACAAATATCAAGTGCTTACAGTATGCTAGCAATGTACTAAGTGCCTTAAATATATAATCTCACATAATACTTATTCAACCTTGTTATGTAGGCATATTACTCTTCCTGCCTGGAAACAGTTCAGTGTGACTTGCCCAAGAATATAAAGTTAGGACTTGTGGTGACTAGGCATTTGAAATGAGTCCTGTTAGTTCATTTTGAGTCTTTACCCTTAGTCACTTGTAGTATACTGCCCCCCAAAAGAAAAACGTTTATAAGTCAAATTCTATCATACAAAGTGAGGAAACATCAAATTTTACTTTAACATTTTTCCCCCAAAAAATTGGCGATTACTAGATTTTGGAAATCTTTTGGGTCACCAGCGGTCCATTATAATGTTTTATTGTAATAAGATTTAAGTATTTGCCATAATTCACTTTCACAGAACCAACTGCACACTTGGAAAGTTCACAAGTTAAATTATACTATGCAGAAGGGCTAAGACAATTTAGTATGCTCCTGGTGGTCATGCATTTAAAAAAGGTTCATTTTTTTATAATTCTCCCTCTGACTATACAGATTGGGAGACATAGGATTCCTCCAGTAAGGATGGCACTGCCTCTGGCAGTCACAGAACGCTTCAGCACCTAACCAGTGTCTGACCATGTCCTATTCCTTGCCAAGCTCAAAAAGTGCTAACAGTATTGGTGAGAATCCTGACTGTCACTATTATGTTAGTAACAGGTGAATGGGTGTTGGGCTGACTCAACACAATTCCACAGGTTTCGGAGAGGCTTGTCCTGAGCTTTGACTGCTGTCCTTACCTCTCACCTGAGATATGACCCTGCAAGCTGTCTGGTCAAGCATCTACTAAGAACAAATTGTGCACTGTTTAATAAACTGTTTTGTGATATTAACAACCCTAAAATCTTTGTGGCTTACAATAATATTTATTCCTAAGGAGTTCAGGTCAGCTGCAGGTGTATTGGTTACATAGGTAACCAGGTTTGGGCTTACCTAGGCTAAGCTGGTTCCATTGGGCCAGCTTCGTATGTCTACTCTTCTTGGGATCTAGTCTAAAGAAGCAGCCACTGCCTAGGGCCTGGTGTCCTCGTGATGGAGAGCAGATGGTCAAGGGTGGACAGAGACAAATCACACAAGATCATTTAAAGCTTCTGCTCAGACGTGGTTTACCTCCTATCCACACATATTCCAGTGACCAAAGCATGTCACGTGACCATGGCCAAAGTTAATGGGACAGGGGCAAATGGTCCACCTATAGGAAAGATACTGAGAAAATTGTGGCAAAGGGCAAGCATGTAAAATCCTTCCTAGTGGGAGAAAGGTAATCATTGGGAACAATAGTTCAACTTTCTTCAGAAGGAGAAAATATCAAAGAAGAAGGAAGAGAAAAAACATATATATTTATATACACACACATATTCTCATATAAATTTATAAGTATTGTAGTAGTCCATTTTTCAGCTTGTTAAAAAAAATCAATTTTCTAAAATTATAGCCATCAAAAGTATAATAATATTTGGGGAGAAATCTCAATGTCCCTCCCTCTTATGTTTTCACATGGAGGGACTTCCAGCCTCCCTCAAACACCTCATTTACTCCTCCCAGGAGAAGGAATGATAGGTGCATTTAAAAGTGTCTGGGAATCACACTCAGGTACTCTGGGCTCTCTCTTTTGAAGCACCCTCCTAGTGGGAGAGTATATTCTGGTCTATCCTCTTCCATGATGCAAGACACCTGTCCCTGTCCAACTGCGCCAGTGACTAGATGCGTAGATTTTATTTAGAGGGGAATTATTAGTAAGCCCACTGTAGCCCTAGTCATGACTTCAATCCAGCTGTTATGAGTAATTTGAGGTCCATCTGTCAGCCTTCTATGTCCATTTCTCACCTGTTCCATTCTTAGGCAGGGTAGAAGAGTGTTCTTTATTGACTTCCCCTCAAAACTCTAGTAATAATAATTAGCTAATATTTGTTAAATACCTACAGCTTAAATATATGACCTCATTTAATGATCACAATAAGACTGAAAATTAAGTCCATTTTATAGCTGAAGAAACTAAGCCTCAGATGAGCTATGGGATCCTCTCGAGGTCACACAGCTAATAAATTGATAGACCTGAGTTTCAATATCAGGTTTATTGGAAGCCAAAACATAGAAGCTCTATCCTAGCCCAGACTGCCTCTGTGTGTGGTGATGGTGGGGGAGAAGAGCAGGGAAGGCACAAAAAGGCAGAGTGTCTGAGGTGTTAGGTGTTTTTCTTTTCTTGGCTTTCTTATCTCTCTGCAAATCGTATTGTTAATAATTCAGACATGTTTTACTGTAGAGTTTTTTCATCTTTATATAAATTTTGGTAATTTATTAGTACAGCTCTGATCTTGTTAGAAGACAATGGTAAGATAGGGTTTAATTCAAAGAAATTTTCATTAGTGTAATTTTACTAATATATCCCTATTCTGATATAAGGATATACTAGTGCAGAGAGGAATAATGACCTATTTGAAGACTTTGGTTCAAAGAGAGCCTCCTGGGTCTTGTAAAGTTTTCTACAGTGCTTAAACCCTTAAGCTACTGGCTATTTTCAAATCGTGATAATTGGATCTGTGACTTCTATCTATATATTGTAGAGGTCTGGATTTAGCCAGAGTTAAGGTAAGCAAATTTTTATCAGTGACCAATGGTGGGATTTTTGTTCTTTACTTGATACCTTGATATTTACCTGATCCTTTAAAAAGATATTTATGTATCTTTTTAGGCTTCCTGGTTTTAATTGAAGATAATATGATATCATGTCTCTTTCTTTCAGCCCTGAGATTAATAAAATATACTCCTAGAAACTTCCCATTGACATAATTGCTATTCTTTCAAAATCTTGATGTAGGGAAACCCCACAAACTTCAATTCCTTCTGCCCTTTTCTCCGTGTTACTTGTCAAACCGTTATTGGAAATGAGCTTCTGACCTTTTTTTCTCTCACACTATTTCTAATAAAGATGCTGCCACACGGCCGTATCCTAGTAACTAGGTTTTACAGTGAGAAAAGCGATCAAGAAAGAGTCCAAGATAAGGCTGATTTCGACCATCAGAAAAGGTAATTTGCTAGTCTTGTCCTCTTTTTCAATTTCCTTAATTTAGATGAATAACTGATCTAAGTTTAATGTCCTTTCTGATAAAAATACTGTCCTATAGGCCCACATTAGCATATTTACTTTTGATTACCTTGCAGAACTCTATTTGCTCTCTTTTCTGAATACCTTAATAATTCATACAAGGCTCCAGAGGAACAAAATCACTGCATGTGGCTGAAAAATCCAAACTTCTCTGTTGGGGTTAAATGGTAGGCTTCAAAGAATTTTTTAAATAAATAATCAAGATAGATACTCCATCTTGCCTCTGAACTGCTGCATAAGCATTTCCTTACTCATCTGAATTTGCAGGGACAAAAAAATCAGTAGTTACACAGGCAGGTACTAGAGACCAAGATGTTCCCATTTCTTAGATGGGAGTCCTCAACTTTCAATGTCATAGCTTGCTTCTCTAGTCCTAAATTAAGAGCATGAAATTGGATGAGGGAACAAAATGTACTCTTCTCAGGCAGATTTGAGGAACAGAGAGGGAGGAATGTACAGGTACCCAGGAGAAGGACCCTCTGCCCTTGGAGCTGTCTGCTGGGCAGAATAGGAAGGGCTTGGGAGGAAAGGCCTGAGTGGGCTTGTGACTGTGTCATGACAAGACATTTTTGCTGTCTAAGTCACAGAGGAAGACAGGTACCTTGACCCAACCCTTACTTCCTCCCAGCCTGAGCTTGGCATGCCTCTGTCACCTGGAGTCACGAAAGCCACATTCAGGCAGAGTCCAGTAGCATTAGGCTGTGAGCACAGAGGTGGGTTTCCCAACACCACTCCTCTCCCATATTTGCTGCCCTTTCCAAATTCTAGCAGCTTTAATGATGGGGACTCACTGGGCTGACAGTTCTGTGAGATTCAGATCAGACATACAGTTGGGTCCGCTCAGCATGAGAGTCACTTCTACTGTAATCTGCCTAAAATTAATCTCTCAGAAATGTTGTAAGTCCTTTCTAGAGATATACTTTTCAGTTCTTTGGTGGTCGTTGTTTTTCTTCTTCTTCTTTCAGTGGACTCAGCCCACCCCACACCAACTTGGGACTAGGGACCTCATGCTGGCCAGTATTTCAGCTACAGTGGGGTTCCTTTCCTAAATGCTTTAGGCATCTGTGGCTTTTCTTTCTTCCTTTACTGCAAAAGGGCTCCATGTGTCTTGGTTTATCATGGTATGTTTGCAGCCACACAGATTAAACAATGCCAATTGAGATCCACATGGCAAAATATGAAAACTCAAGTGAAATTTATATCTCTATAATAATGCAGTGTTTCCTGAACTTTGGACTTGCACAAAATGTCATCCTGATTTTTGTCATATCTTTCACTTGTAGTGTGAGTTATTTGAGATTTTTCACTAAGTTGACTCACAGTTTTACTTCTGAAAATTAATTTCAAAGGAGGCTATCATAAGTATAACACTCCCCATAAATAAAAAGTAAATATGAAATAAATACATAATCACTAGAATACAAAATTTTTCATTCCCCTGAAAATCATCTTGCAAAGCAACAGGTTTTGGAAAATTCTGGTATGCAAACTTACAATTTACTAATTTCTCTAGTATACATTAATTCATTTAATTTTCACAAAAATCTTATGAAATTGGCTAAGTAGGTACAACCATCCCCATTTTGAAGATGAGAAATGGGTACTGGCTTCAAAAAAGAGAGTTTTCATGCTAAAAGAGACCTTGCCACTGTTTTTATTTGAAGCCCAAGTTTTCTAATTTCTCACAGTTGATGTGTGGCCTTCCCAGGATCATCTGTGGTCTGAGTCTAAGATTCCAGACTGTAGATTTTTTTTACAAAATGCCTCTCTGAATTTGTTCCATGCATACCATAAAAAAAAACCAAAAACCTTCTTGTGACTATCCACGTTTTGAATGCACCAAAACTCTGCCAAAATGATATAGTTGAAACAACTGATAATTGACTGAACACTGAGAAGTTCTTCATAACACCAAAATTTTATTTGGTGAGGCAGGTGGCATTCTTCATTCCATTTTTCAGATTAAAACAAATCAAGAAGTATTTAAATAATTTGCCCAAAATCAAATATTTTTTTCTCAAATTAGAAACAAAAAAGTTAAAAATTTTAAAAGACCCAAATGGAGTTTAAATTGTGTTTTATAAATTACATTGGAAAATAGGACCTCTGTGTGAAATTCCTCACACTAAAAATCTAAACTATTTAATTGGTATAAAATGCCTTAATGATTTCTTCACTAAGTTAATGAAGAGGTAAATGCTAATCATCTAAAGCAAATAGTGAACCTAAAATTTCAGATAGATATTTAAACGTGAGACAACAGCTACCCTACTTACTAGTCAAAAGAAACAGAAGATATTACATAGATGTTCAAACAAAAATATCCATAAGAAAAAGAAGACTGTCATTATTATTGTGCCATTGAACAGTACACTAATCCATTCTACAAATAAATGTGCTCTTAACAAACGCCCATTACTTCTAAAATTTAATTTAGTTTATTTATAAATATAAATGTCATAAAGGGAATTTAAAATTTTTAATGATAGACAAGAGTATAAAATAAATATTTCTCCCTCCCTCCCTCCCTCTCCCCAGTCCCACTTTCTATTTCTGCACCCCAGAGATAATCACTCTTAACTTTCTTGTATACCTTCCAGGAAAATTTGAAGTATATTTATATTCTTTGTTTTTAGGCAAATACCATCTGAAATATTTATAGCCACACCATTTTGATTCATTTTTTTCTTGATATCAGATATCTTTTCATACCATCTATACAAATCTTTTGTATTCTTTTAATGGTAGCTGAGTGTTCCATTGAATGTGTACAACCATGTAATCAGTGGTTGGCAAATTTTTTTCTGCAAAGGGCCATATTGTAAATATTTCAGTCTTTGTGAGCTATTTCAGTCTTTGTGAGCTATGCGGTCTCTTTCACAGCTACTCAACTCTGCCAAAGGCAATACCTGATTGATGAGTGTAGTTGTACTCCAACTACACTTTACAGAAACAGGCTGCAGGCAGGCTTTGGCCTGCAGGTCATAGTTTGCTGACTCCTGATTTGTACAATCAGCCACGGAGTGGTGGATATGGTTATTTCTTGCTTGTTGCTGTTATGAACACTGCTGATATGAAGCTCTATAATGCATATATGCTTGCTTGGTCAAGGTAGAATGAGTCCACTACAGAATATTTAAAATACTGCTTTAAAAATGAGAAGACTATCTTGTATATTCTGCACTTCTTTCCATCAAGTCCATATGGTCTCTCTATGGACAAATGGATGTTTTTCTTGTCTGGGCCCTTTTATTTTTTGATCTGGCCTACCCTAATGATGGTTAAGTGAAAAATCCAGAGACTCAAATCTATTATTGTAACTATTGCCTCTTTCCCCTGGTTTGTGTTCTGTGGAGATTAGTGACAGAATATTATCCCTTTGGGAGAGAACTAACTTAAAGGTTACACATAAAGGGAAACACCTGTCTTTGGAATGAAATACCTGTCTTTTTTCTTTACTTTTTACTTTCTGCCTCTTTAACTGTTTTTTCTTCTTCTTCTTCTTCTTCTTCTTTTTTTTCTTCCTGAGACTCTTTGTGGCTACTTGAGCTTTAATTAGAATTGTTCCAGACAATAGGAAGTTTCTGGAATCAGCTTTTAGCATTTAATTAAAGACCTCAAAGACATTTCTATCGGCTACTTCAAACGATAGACAAGTTAACACTTTCAACTACAGGGTATGTGGGAAAACATCAGAACATCAGATCATGTGTTATCACAGAGGATAGTGGGCACAATTTTTTCCACTTCCTTGAGTTAAACATTTATACGATGCCTGGCAAGACACTTTCAGGTAGAGTTAAACAGGAGCCTCTGTTCTTGCTCCTCTACAAATGGTCTCATGATCAGCCCCTGCAGACATATGACTTTTAACTCATTTTTGCTTCCTTTATCCCTGAAGGGCTCATAGGGGATGTCATTACTAGCTTTTATTTCCCCTTTTCACTACAGCTTGAAAAAATGAAGTCCTTGTGTCCTTTATTCACCATCATCCCATCAGACTTTTAGGCTGAGGTTTTTGAACAAATATCTTTGTGCTTAAAATTTATTGAGTTTATAACTAAATGGCTCACCAATAGAAGGGAACACTCACCATCTGAAGAAGGTCCCAAATGACCCATAAAGATTTAGTACTGATATGACAGTTAATATTAACCTGGGTCTGAAATTTAGCTTGAAAAATTAAATCCAGTCAGGTTCATTTGATTCAGGCAATGTCATGGTGTGCATGGTTGTGCCTTTTGTAATGAACTAACTTATCCTAACCAGTGTTATCTGGCACATCTCACCTATGAAAGAAGGTTAAAACCCCTTTTAGCGTTCATCCACTCTGAGTCCCTCCCACCTATCTGGAGAACGTCTGCTTTTTCTCGCTAGTGTCTCACTCCCGTTTCATAGTAAGTTTATGAAGCCCAGGGGTGTTTATTCAAACAAAGAAGGTCAGCCCTGGTTACCAGTGATTCAGAGAAAAAACATCAGAAAGTCTCATCAGTCCCCTTAATTGTATTTGCTACCGTTGCTACCAAAAATCACGGAGTCCGGTAGTACTTTAGTGATCCAGGCATGAGCTACACAGAAACTAGGTTTTCTGGGGGCAGTTTCTCAGAAGAGACAGAAAAAGGCAATGTTTCTTTTTCCGGTGTTTTAACAACCTCTGGTCTCCCCACACAAAGCGTTACAGGAAACTGGAGAAAGTCTCCCTAGGGGCCGGACCTTTTATGTTAAAATCTTGCAATCGTCACCCAAAAGAAATCAAGCAGATATGGGAGTGGGGGAGTAAAATGTGTCTGTCAGGTTAACATAACCAAAAAAACAAAAAGAGGGTGGGCCAGTGTGTATCACCTGGAGCAGACACCCTGATGAGCTTGCAGTCAGACTTTGCTAGCAGTACCTGCAGCTAAAAACACATATGAGCTTCTTCAGAAAACCACAGAAGGGCTATTTGGATAAGTCCCTATGTTGACCCAAGAAATCAGTTTTGGATTTGGACTGGAAACATCTAGTTTGACAGTGAATACACACACACAGAGAAATCACTGTTTATTATATATAACTTTGCTCCACACAAATTGTCACAAAGCAGCTGACCCTGATGTCAGCTGAAACTGGCTGCAGGTGATGAGGCCATCCTTTCCAGCTGCTGTCCACACAGCCTGCCCACTGCCATAGGGGAGAGCCCATAATCAAGGTGTTGACAACAGCATATCACCCTCAGGGATACCGAGGGACGCAGGCATTGCCAGGCTTCAGGAAAGATATTTGACTAAGGTAACCTGGGGTAAAAGGATGCTATTTTTGCCTCACTCTGTGACACACACACACACACACACACACACGCACACCAGATCTCTTTATGATGCCAGGAATGCTGTGATTTGGACTGGCTCTCTAGAACCCCTTGAAGGCCTACATTATCAGTTCGGAACCCAGAACATGGCTTTCCTTCCAATCAGTTTCATCTCAGGGCTAGTACAGGCAGGGCCACTCCAGTATATCAGATAGAGTTTAATAACTTTCAAACTTACAGGAAAATTATCAAAACCTAGAGTACCATGTCCCTGGAAGGCTCTTTGATCCCTTGACAAAGTTGCCCATCTCTTCCCCAACAACTTTTAAAATGGGGATAGGAAATAAAAAGTCCAGAACTGTCAGAGGTAGGATGCTTACCTTACAGCTACATTATCAAAAGGACCCACTCAAGTGGTCTCCCCCCGACAAAAAAGGTCTTCTCCAGAGTGCCCTGAATGTCCTGCTCTCTAGGAACTTTTATGACAAGATCTCTTAATAAATACATATATATTTTTAAAGTTCCATATCTCCAGATATCCCATTACACAATGAGGTAGTGTAGATATTTAGTTATCTATTTGAGCACATACCTTATAATACATGAATTAAGCTAGCACAGCAGAAACTAAAATTTCTACCACTGAGTTGGTTCATCATTCATATTGAGTCAACAGTACACAGCTAACAACTCTAAGATATTTGTTTTGGAAAGACTGAGAGAGTAAATATATGCTTTTTGCTTTCTATGGAAAATTTAAATAATGGATTTCTCAATTTTCTTCTGACCAGTAATCTCAGTCATCAGGTATATTCCCCTCCTGCTAATCCTCATCAAGACCTTGAGTCCCCTGGGTAGCATCTCTGACAAGAGTCCCGCCATTGAGAGCCTGGATCATTGTAAGCATCCATGTTCAAAAGCTTCTCTTACCTTGAGCCCAAATATGCCCCTTATTGATATCTACATTGGTCCTTGTCTTCACTTTTGGGTTCACCCAAAGTAAGTCTAATCTCACTCTCAGTCCACAGCCATTTGAGTATGGGCCGGCAGCTCCCAGGTTCTTCAAAAGCTTTCGTCCTCCAGGTTGAAAATCTCTGACTGTTTCAACAAATCACTTATCATATGGTTTTGAGTGACTCTACCACTATTTTTTACGCTTTACCAGTGTTAAAAGATAAACTGAGGTATATTAAAATTTTTAAGAGTGTATTTGAGCAAAGATTAATTCAAATAAGGCAGCACCAAACTGGAAGTGGTTAGAAGCACAGGAGCCAGGGGAAATACTTATACAGAGAAACGGCAGAAGCAAAGAAAAGAAATTATTGGATTGGCTGTTGCTTAAAGCCTAGTTGGCTATTTGTGACTGGTTGTCCTTAGTGTTTTGATTTTGTAACTTTGAGACATTTACAGGCCGAGATTTTGATTTGCTTACATAAGTCACCCTGCCATTAGAGCCTTAGTTGCAAGAACTATGCTTCTAGGGTATTCCACATGTTGATCATAATAATAATGTTAAAGAGAACAACTATAGGTACCAAATGTATACACGGACTGCTCTGAGTGATTTACATTCCCTGACTCTCTCACCACCTCAGTAATCCTGACACAGTTTGAGTTCTCCGGAAGCAGATGCTGGGACAAAGTTTGAGAGAAGGAGGCAGCAGGGGAGTAAGATGTTTATTAGGGATCAAAACCCGTAAAAGGGAAATCTGCAAAAGGACACACAACTGCACAGAGGGAAAGATTGAATCGTTATGCAGGCCTGACGAAGCCTCAGCCTATCCAGCAGGGGACTTTGAAGCAACTATTGCCCAGCAGAGTTAGCAAAGTTATCTCTTATGGGGCCAAATGGCTGAACTTTATAC
This sequence comes from Phocoena phocoena, assembly GCF_963924675.1. Taxonomy (NCBI): domain Eukaryota; kingdom Metazoa; phylum Chordata; class Mammalia; order Artiodactyla; family Phocoenidae; genus Phocoena; species Phocoena phocoena. The sequence continues at coordinate 60,552,953 of NC_089220.1, forward strand.
AACCTATACACACACTGATCAGACACTGGACGCAGACTGCCCAGGGAAGGGTGTGACCTCAGGTGAGGTGACTCTGCAGCTGAGGCAGATCCTGAAAGCAGTCCCTGTAGCTGGGCCACAGGTGCTTCCCGGAAGGGGTTCTGGACAGCACATCTCCATATCTGCTCCATATCTGCTGCAAACCTATAAGGCTGACACTTTTACTCTTTCCATTTTACACATAAGGAAACTGAAGTGAGGCGGGTTAAGAAACTTACCAAGATAATGCAGCTGGTAACTGAAAAATACTGATGACAACATTCACTCTATAGTTAAAATTATAATTAAATTAAGCGTACTCGCACTGAACAGCTAGTTCACTCATCTACACCGTGCCAGGCAAAATGCTCGATATTGGAGAAACTCAAAAACAGTGAAGGGTCTGCAATTGTGCCCTATTTGCAAGCTAACAAATTAGCCTACCCCATTTCATGGTTGTTGGCAGAAGATACAAGACCCTGGGCTCCGAGAAAAGACTACTCACAGCACGGCCGGCAGGATGAGCTTCACGTTCACACCAATCTTCCTCCCTTCCTCCACCCAGGTTGATTGCAGGTGATGTGGAAGGAGTCTCAAGTGGAGGATGCACACACGGCTGGTTTGTGTCACAGCTGAGGAACCTGGAGTTTAGGAAATCCCATCTTTCAAAAGGAGTTGCTAGAAAATCTACTCAACCTTTCCCCCAAGGGAGATATTTTTATTATCCTGCTTAGAAAAACATCTTCTGCCCCTTAAGGGATGTGAGACACAACACGTTCTCAGGCTGTCTGCTATACAAACATCCTTGAAAAGACAGTCCATGACAAAAGTTGATATGAGACATAGAGATATGCCATTGAAAACTGTCCCCCAAAAGATAAATGGCATGATTTTGGCCCTCCATGCATCTAGCAAGGAAAACAAAACCAAAATATAATTATAAAACACTATGAGAATTTCTATAATAGGGGTAAGACTAGGAAGCAACAGGAATGTACAGAAGACACCAGTGACTGGTTAATTCCGGGAAAGCGTTTACACACTAGTTGATTTTGAGTTGGGTGCTGTTAACCAGCCTGTGAGTTCACTGGGTGTGGCAATCATGCTTTCTCATGATCGGTGTTTAATAAGTTTTCTAGAATTTAATGATATTTGCAGAAAATAGGAAGGAAGGAAGGGTAGGATACCTCATGACCATAAAATTTACCAGCATGTGAAGGACATAAACTCTGTGTAATAAAAACTTGAGTCCTAAACATTTTAAACTTTGGCAGAATGATGGTGATTAAAACATTTGCAAAATAGCTTTAAAAATTCTAATAACTTTTTTCCCTCATTTCTTTGATATCAAATGACAATGCCCAGTAACTGGAACATCTATACATCATCCTTGACATTCAGAGTAATATATTTGAATAGTTACTACATTTCAGAATATGTTTTTAGATGAATAATTACAAATATGCAACATGAAACATGCATTTTACCCAGTCTGCTGCATTATCTAGCAGATCATTACAACTTGTTTGCACCTTTAGCACCAAATGTGTTACATTGGCTCCACACAATCACATTTTATAAACTCCAAGTTAAATCTGTTGCTTTATCTTATTTTATCCTGTCTTCTATTCTCTGGAACAGAGGTGGCACATAGAGTAGAATCTCTGACTCATTGAGTTTCAGTCTCGGGCACTTCAGAAAACTGAGTAAAGATACTTCTGTTAGACTAGAGAAGGACCAGCGTCACTCATGATATATAATGAGAAATAAGAAATAAAGGAAAAGAAAGGAAAAACAGATAAGAAAACTAAAGTCCAAAATCTTTTCTACAAACTTTTTGAACCCCTCTAAGGGTGTATCTAAGGGTGTATCTGTCAAAGGGAACACAAAGACTAAAAAAGCCTGCTCTTAAATCACTCATTACCCTCTTCTTTTAAACACTGAGGAAGAAAACATCCTCTCTTGATATTGCACATACTTTACAGGGCACGTAAAAAGAAGCATCTTCATGTGTGGGCCAGTGGCATGTACTCCATGCACCACTGAAGCTAGTTCATAGCTTTATCCTCCTCTAGTCTTTTCTCTATGTCTGTCTCATTCTCATCAGTGACCAGGCCTAGGCTTCATAAAGAAGACAGGTACCCCTGGACATGAGCTCAATTCAATTGGACAAATGCTTATGGCATGTTTATGAAACGCAGTACTGTGTTGACTGCAAGCAATTCAAAGACAGATAGGACACAGTCCCTGCGTTTAAGAAGCCTGCTTTCCCACACCCTCCATTTCTTCCACCTACACATTTACTCACATCCATACCTTTCTTTCCTCTTTCCTTCATTCTGAGCTTGCCCGAGACCAATCCTTCACCCAGGACTCTGAATTATATCCTTCCCTCACTCCCTTGTTTATGACTCCATCTGATTGCACATTATAAACCTCTTGCTTTTTACTGGCTAGGGTCAAAAGTGGATAGAGGTACAGATGAAACAAGAATGATACAATATTGACAAGTTTTGAAACTGGGTGATGAGTTCATGGAGGTTAATTATACCATTTGCTTATTTTGTATATGTTTGAAATTTTCCATTTAAAAGAGTTTTAAAAAGAGATAGGCCAACCAGAGAACTGTTTGAGTACTACAGACTTCCTTTATCTCTCACTGACACTGGTCATACTTAAGATAAATAAACAATCTTTTTCTCCATACACCTGTACTGCTCTCCTATTGTGGCTGATGCTAATTCTGGGTGTAGAAGGAAATCTGAGAGGAAGCAGGGAGGGTAAATCAACACATATCTAATTACATCTCATTCTTGTTAAAAATTCTTTGTTAGCTCTTTGAAGAAAAAAATTCAAGTTTTTTAAAATGACATTCATGACTGTTAATAACTTCCCACCTTATCTCACTTACATCCATCTTTATTTCACTCAATATTTGCCCGTACCATCCAGCATGGACATTATCAGCTGCCTGCACCTCAATGCATTTGCCATGAACACTTACACCTTCTTGACCTTACAGATACTAATCTCCTCTGCTGGGAGAGACATCTTCATCCCCAGGTCTTCCGGTAGTTCTCATTCATCTTGATAACCGTGCTGAAATACTACAGATGTATACCGTCTTGCCAAACCTAACACTCTATTGTACTTGTCTGTTACTCACATGCTTCCTCCACTAGACACGAGCAGCTAGAAGGCTGAGATTCTGCCTTATTTATCCTTCTCTTCTCATCACCAGCCTAATGACTGCAACTTAGTAGACGTTAAAATTTTTGGTAAATTAACCAATGAATACATGTAAACCATGTGCTAAAGACATAGTTATATTATATACAAATATAAAGATATCATATCTGATAAAATTAAGAAGCACCAGAAAAACGTCTTCCAATGACTCACTTAAATTTAAAACATTCTTATAGTGCCTAATAAGACACTATTTTAGGGCACAGGGTGATGACTGAAACAGACAACGTCTCTGAGCTCACATGGCTTGCATTCTATTTAGGGCTGACAGACAATTAAAATACAGAATATAGTATCAAGTAGTGATACATGTTATGAAAAAAATTAAGGCAAGATCAGTGTTGGTGGGGAATAATAGACTACATAAGGGAGCGAGTGTAAGCGTCTCTGGGGAGGTGACATTTTAGCTAGGACCTGAATGACGAGAGGTGACAAGCCAGTTGTTAATTAGGAAGAAGAGCAGGTTGAGCACAAGGAGCCAACAGTGAAAAGACCCAGGATTTGGGAATTTCAGGAACTAGGAATTCTTGCGCCAAAACCTGAAATTCTACCTCCAGAAAGACGTATCCTTTGGGGTCCTACAGGCTTTTCTTCACCATTTTTCTATTAAAAACCAAACATTGCTAGAAGTGGTGACATTTCAAGTAAAGATTAATTAACCATCTGCAGCGAATGAAACAAGAGTAGAAGGGGGAAGTGAATTGCAGAGCAGATCCCTGAAAGGAAAGACCAGAGGGCGCTAAGCCTTGCCTGTGTCATTCTGTACCTACCCTGATCCTGGACAGAGATGTGCCATGTTGAGATAACCTATGTACAGGTGAGAGGGAAACAAGGCGGCACTGCCTCCTCTCGCAGGTGTGCACAGCCTGTCTCCTCCACTCACTTTGCACCCTCTAAACAACCAGGGTCGGTGACAGCAGGGACGGGTAAACTCTGAGGGGCCATCAGTCACTGTAAAGAACATAGAAGAATCAATTTTGTTTGACTTTGAGCAAATGACCCTGCTATGGCAAGAGAGAAAAATGTGGCCCTTAGGAGTCCAAGGGGCTGTTAGGTTCATAGCAGTGACTTTGCCACTGATACCTCTTAGCAGTGGCAGTAACTAACAGAATGGTCAATAATACAGGCTCAGGGGGCCAAGATCACTGATCCTGTAAAAAGAAGAAAATCTGATGTTCTTTCAGACACTTGGAAAAATCAACAGAGCAGCAAAAGCCAAATAAAGAAGTCAACTGCTCTACCCAACAGCAGAGATGCAGGGACATCAGCCAGGAATATGCATCACGGGAGGAAAGTAACTTACTGCACACACAGGTGCAATGGTCAGATTAAGCTTTCTATTCATTCTGTTAACAGAAACACCCTCAACACCTAGTGTCCCACCAATACAAAGTATTATGCCCAAAGTGCATTCTGTCTACCTCATTGCATTTAATCGTGACAAGCTCTTACTCTATCATGCATAGTTTGTACATAAGGAAACTGAGGCTCAGAGCCACATTCACAAGTGGTGGAACAAAGGTTCTTTTTTTTTTTAAAAAATCGACATAGAGTTGATATACAATATTATATTAGTTTCAAGTGTACAATATAGGGATTCGACATTAATATACATTACCAATTGATTGCCACAATAAGTCTTTTATTTATTTGGGCCCTCTCTCTTTTTTTCTTGATAAGTCTGGCTAAGGGCTTATCAATTTTGCTTATCTTTTCAAAGAATCAGCTCTTAGTTTTATTGATCTTGTCTATTGATTTTTTTTTAGTCTCTATTTTATTTATCTCCACGCTGATCTTTGTTATTTCCTTCCTTCTACTAATCTTGGGCTTTGTTTGTTCTTTCTTTCTGGTTTCTTTAGGTGTAAGGTTAGGTTATTTGATACTTTTCTTGTTTCCTGAAGTAGGCCTGTATCACTATAAACTTTCCTCTTAGAACTGCTTCTGCCACGTCCCATGGATTTTGGAATGCTGTTTTTTCCACTTTTTTTTTTAATCTCCCCCTTGATTTCTTCAGTGACCCATTGGTTGTTTAGTAGCATTTTGTTTAGCCTCCACATGTTTCTGTGTGTTCCAGTTTTCTTTTTCGTAACTGATTTCTAGTTTCAAATCGTTGTGGTCAGAAAAGATGCTTGAAAAGCAATTATACCCCAATAAAGATGTTAAAAAAAAAGAAAAGAAAAGAAAAGATGCTTGATATCACTTTAACCTTCCTAAATTTATTGGGACTTGTTATGTGATACAACACGTGTTCTATTCTGGAGAATATTCCATGTGCACTTGAAAAGAATGTCTATTCTGCTATTTTGGGGTGGAATGTTCTACATATATCTTTTAAGTCCATTTGGTCTAGTGTGTTTAAGGCCAATGTTTACTTATTGATTTTCTGTCTGCATAATCTATCCATTGATGTAAGTGGGTGTTAAGTTCCCCTACTATTATTGTATTAGTTAATATCTCCCTCTATGTTTGTTAATATTTGCTTTATGTATTTAGGTGTTCCTATGTTGGGTGCATAGATATTTACAAGTGTTATTTCCTCTTGTTGGATTGATCCTTTTATCATTATGTAATGCCCTTCTTTGTTTCTTGCTACTGTCTTTGTTTTAAAGTCTATATTATCTGACATAAGTATTGCCACTCCAGCTCTCTTATTGTTTCCATTTGCATGGAATGCCTTTTTACTTCCTTTCACTTTCAATCTGTATGTGTAGTTAGATCTGAAGTGAGACTCTAATCTCATATATATGGGTCTTGTATTTTTATCCATTCAGCCATCCTATGTCTTTTAATTGGAGCATTCAGTCCATTTAAAGTAATTATTGATAGGTATATACTTTTTGCCATTTTGTTCATTGTTCTGGTTGTTTTTGTAGTTCTCTGTTCTTCTTTTCTTGTCCTCTTTCCTTTTGATTTGATGACTTTCTTTAGTGTTATGTTTGTATTCCTTTCTCTTTATTTTTTCTGTATCTGTTATAGGCTTTTGGTTTATTGTTACCATGAGGTTTATATATAACAACCTATGTAGATAGCAGTCTATTTTAAGTTGATGGTTGCTTAAGTTTGAGCCCATTCTAAAAGCACTACATTTTTATCCCACCCCTATGTTTTATGTTTTTGATGTCATATTTTACACCTTTTTATTTTGTGCAATACTTAACTTATTATTTTATATATAGATGATTTTACTACTTTTGTCTTGTAAACTTCCTATGAGCCTTATAGGTGGTTGGTCCAGTACACTTAACATATGTTTGCTTTTACCTGTGAGATTTTTTCCTTCATAATTTTCTTATTTCCAGTTACGGCCTTTTCTTTTCCATTTAAAGAAGTCTCTTTAACTTTTCTTGTAAGGCCAGTTAGTGTTGATAAACTCTTTTGGTTCTCTTCTTTCAAGTCTTCAATGTAACCAAACAGGGTGGTGAACTCTCCACTTTCCTGCTCACTTGGCCCCTCTTCTACCCAGTTCATCCTCGGCCCTGTTTCTTTTCCTCTCCTCTGTTTCATAACCACCCTAGCAGGATGTTTTTATGAGCTTGGGCTAGAATCAGGATGCCTTGGTATGTATAGATATTGTCACTCTCCCAGAATCATGCATGTGGCGATTAACATTTTGGATATGTTTTGTTAACTTATTTGAAGAAACTATAAATTACCATTAGTCTCCTGTAGATATTAGCTAGAGAGTAAATTCAATCTCAATGAATTAGTCAGAGAAACACACTTTAACTATAACTTTGCCTGTGAAGAACAAATTCACTTTACAAGGAAGAACATATTTCTAATGGTCAGGGATTCTGTGGAATTCAAATCAATGTCACTTTATGAGTTTTTTTTAAATTGTTCTATATTTTAGGAAACACGTGGAGTTTTAGCCTTCAGAAGTGTAAAATACTTATGGACTTGAATTTTTTAAATGTTTATTATTTTTTATAAGTTGTTTTCCAAAGAAAAGCATAATTCCAGAAGTGCTTTGTATATAAGCTGGTTTTCTAACAATTTCCAACCTTTTTCCTACTATGGATAAAGGAAAGAACAATAAATCTGCATTTGTACAGTGAACAAAAAAAAGTGATATCTATACATACCACTTATTACCTATGTGACATTAGACAAATTAGTTAATCTCACTGTGTTTCTGCTTCCTCCTCTATAAAATGAGAATATTAGTACCTCATAGTACTTAAAGCAGTATTTAAAGCCAGTCCCATAGTGAGAGCTCAGTAAAAATTGCTATTATAGTTATATTTCTTTCCCCTCTCATGCCTAATAAGCACTGGTTGACTGGATCATCCACTTTGTGAAATCCTTCTTTTCTTGCTTCTCTCTTCTGCACCAGTTCCCTTAAAATCTCCCTATAACCTTGCCCTCAGCAACAACCTACTCACTTCTCTTTTTTTCCTAAAAAGATAGATTTTTAAAATATTTATTTATTTATTTTTGGCTGTGTTGGGTCTTTATTATTTCCTGACTCCAGTAACCATTTGAGTTTGAAATCCCTTTGCATACTCATCATCAAGGATCTCTGAAATCAAAGATCTGAAATCCCTTTGCATCCTCAACATCAAGGATCTACCTACTAACAAGGGTAGGAATCACCACCCTTGTTAGTATTTTGTTGAGCTTTCACAGCGTGGAAATCACCCTGCTGGACTCCATAGGGCTTGGGTACTAAGGTGAGAACTGTGACAAGATGGAGTGCTCACACCCCATCTAAGGGCAGCGTTGCTACTCTGCACCAACTGATGCTTCCTGTGCAAGAATGCAAGCCTAAAGCTGCCAGATAACTCCAGGGCTCTTTTAAGAAGCAGGAAATAGCCTGTAAATATTGACAACTAATTTAATTTTTTAAAATCTTCAGGCAGATAAAAAAACAATCAGAAGTTGAGTTGTAGGCCCTCAACTTGCAACCTCTTACCATAAAAGGTCCATGTGCTTGACTTGACACAGGATAAAGTTATTTATTGTCTCAGTACCTCTATTTCTCTAACCACAAAATGGAGATAATACCTTCCTAATGGGAGTGTTTGGAGGATTAAATGTATTACTTACTACGTGGTAAGCACTTGGACTATTTGGCACATAATAAGTATTGTTATTCAAAATTATATTTTAACACATTTTCCTAGATCCTTCTGAATGAAATATATAGTATGTAAGTCATAAGTCCCATGTTTGATTGTATAATCTCGATAAAAATCCTCTCAAGCTGTGTTGGAAAAGAGCCATCCACTCACTTTCACAATGTGTGACTGTAGCAACTGAGTCAGAAAGGAGACAATTTGTTGTTCAGGTTCACAAAGAGTCATTAGAAGGAGCAGGGAGAGTCTGGTTGTCTCAGGATACACTTAACTGGGATGACCTCTGCCATGACTCATAAGTTTTCCTCATGGTTCTCCATGTCAAAAAGACAAGGTTTGTTAAGACAATGAACAACCTCAGCCTGTTAAGCAATCTTTAGTTGCGGTATTCAGTTTGTTATCTTTCAAGCTGATCTGCAGAGTTTCACTATAGACATCGCACTCAGTACCACTTAAGGACACATTTTTAAATTGGATCTAGCTAAAGTAAAAACCCTTGAAAAAATAGGAATCCACACTTGAGAGTCCATTCTAAAGCATGGGTGTTCAAACATAATAGCCCTTTATTTCTCAAAGTGTGGTGCTGGCGAGGCAGCATCAGCATTTTCTGGGAACTTGTTAGAAACACAGAATCTTGGGCCTCACCAAGACCTACTGAGGTAGAATGTTCACTCCCAGGGGATCCATGTGCACAATAAAAGTTGAGAAACACAATTAAGTAAGTTATCCCTATAATGTCCTAGAATTTGTGTGTGATCAGGGAAAGGGATAGGAAGGAAGATAGAAGAATTTCACCTTCAAAATTACAGGGAGGGTTTTTGCTGTTTGATAACCCACTTGAGGAACAAAAAAATGTCAAAAGCCAGCCCTCACCATCTGTTCAATTATAGACATCTAACGATTCCAAACATTCCAAGGAAACCTAAAGGTTTATTGTAGACTCAGGCCCAATTTGCTGGGAGTCGCTTTAAGCTGAGACTCTGGCTGGGATATTGACATCCTTCAGCCTGGCTGCTGGGACCTGCTGTTAATCCCTCCAAGGAGAGAAAGCGAGTACAATGTTTTGTTGGTGTGGCAACAAAATCAGAGCAAGGTGCTAGGCTCAGTTTGCCCAGAAATATCACTGACAGCCTCGCTCATTCCTAAGGGATGACAGAAACAAGTAGATAAGTCGTATGTTTTCAAAAATGAAGAAAGGAAGGAATGAGGGGAAAAGAGGATGAGAAGGAGGGGGAAGGAATGAAGGAAGAAAGGAAATAAAAATCACTGTCAGGATATTTACTTGCCTCTCCCATTTCTGTCATTCTCTTTTTTTCTAGCTGTTGAAAAGTCAGTGCTTCTATAATCCATCCTGGACTAATCATAAAGCAAGAGAGGCATTCTGCCAAAGAACCTCTTGGAAGTAGGTGAGGAGAGACACAGGGCTTTATTTATGAGCTGGAGACACACCTCATATGTAAGAGAATTCAGCCACGCTTATTCCTCCTCCTGTGTAAATCCTAGGCAGGCAGACACTATTCGTTTATGAGGCTGTTCACTTCCAGCCTTATATGTTCAGGCAAGGAAGAGGTGGGTGTTGGGCCACAGTCTGGTTTCTATTCCCTGATGATTCTCTCACTGTCCTGTCAGCATGGCTGCATATCAGTGAATACTCTCAACAGACTACACAGCATGTGACCTGCCAGCAACACAGCCTAGTGGCTCTTACTGTAAGGAAAATGCTAAAATCCGCTCTTTAGAAGAAATAGGTTATGAAATCAGCTCACGTTGTTTAAAAATTTCTTACATTTTCCTCTACATCCTCTGTTTTTGTAGATAATACAGATATTCCTGAAAAATAGCATGTGTGTGCACATACACTCCTCGTCTGAAGAAATCTCTCAGAGAAGAGTTTGTAAAAATATAAGTTTGCTAGTAACTCAACCAGCAATGGTGTATACAGGCTACAGTTCATTGGTTTAATTCTTCAAGTTCTTCAGGTTTCATAGCATTCAACAAATATTTTCAAATATCTTCTAGGAGTCTAGCACCCTGCTAGTTAACGCAAACCCTCATAATCCTTCTGGGAAGAAAGAATTAATTAGCTATGTTAATTGTATGTTATTATATGATCAGTATAGGAATCTCTCTGTATAAAACTAGTTCAGTATGGAGCACATACAAATACTAAAACCTAAAAGCATAACACATTCTAGTTGAGAGTCATTTTTCTTTTAATAATTGAGCCTTCCGGAACATTTCCACAGAAGGCATTGTCTCTGTACCATAAGTCATTTAAATTGAAGGAAAGATTTTTCAGCTCAACAGGGCCCTGGCATTCAAGAAAGTCAAGATTCTGGGAGTTAGAGAACAGAATGTCAAAGTCTCCAGAGAACCTTGTTGTACATGAACCATCGTTTCATCCATCATTTTTTAAAGCAACTCTTTTAGATGACTTCCTATCTGAGCATGAGGAGGGGGGCCTTGTTCACAGACCCCTGAGAAGGAAACATGAGGCGCAAGTGTGACTCTCTCAATTCTCCCCCTGCCAATTATTCCCTATCTCAGTCCCCTTGGCTTCTGCTTAGCAGAGTTCACAATTTGAAACTATTTTACTTATGTGTCGGTTTGTTTGTAATTTATTAGCGATTATCATTCTCCGTCCCCAAAACTCTAGGAAGTTAGGGATCACACTTCTTTAGTTTCCTGTTTTATTTCCAGTGCCGAGCACAGTTCCAAGCCCATAATAGCAGTTAATAAACATTTTTTGAATTAAAAAATGAATGAATGTTTTGCCAAAGCAAATCAATGCTGAGGCGGTGAGGCTGTACCCCCAACCTCACATTGCCTTTGTCTCGCTCCCCCTGCTGGCCAAGACCCACACTTGGTGTTGGGGTCTCTGAAAAATGAGACAGACACCACCTCTACTCCCTAATGAGATGCTTGCTTGTAATCCAGTAATATCATTGCAGTGAACGCTGAGAAGCCAGAAAGTTTCTGACAGGAATGATTCCTCAAAAGGATAACATTACCAAATGCACTTCTTAAACGTTTCTAGCTAGTGGCAATTCTTTGATGGTTTGGGAAGAGCCTGGAAAGAGCAGCTCTTGGGTACTACTCTAAAACTCACAGCATTCGTTTCCAAATAGAACCTGTGTCATCCACCCTGCAGATGCTGGGATGTCAAGGTCCGATTTCCAAGGTAAACCCTAAAGCACTGCACTGAAGCAAGGAGTCCTTAGCCTTGTTTACTCATGGCTCTAGAAGCCAGTCCAGCACCCAGGATGTAAGGCATCCTGGGAAACTTGACTATTGATGAACAAAATTAGGAAGAATTTTCCTAATTCTTGAATATGTAAATAATTCTTAAATGTCTAGAAATGAAAACAGTATAGGGAAAAGCTACAATTTAATATATTCAGTAAAAAGTTTTTAATACAAAGTATTTGTGGCAAGAAAAACATTGAGTCAAAAAATTGGGGGAGCACATCTAAAACATTAAATTCAAGGATTTTTTAAAATCCTGTAAGAATTAATCATGTATAAGGACTTACCAAAAATTATGTGAATGCATATGTTATCACACATTCCTCTGAAGCCTTGATTCTTCTTTATGTAAAATACTGAGAGTGATTTCTCACACTGGACCAGACTAGCTTGTAGTTTCTTATCTAGGTTCTAAGTGGAAATGAATGCTTCCGAAGTCCATTTTTTTTCCTGCTCTACCCTGGTCCTGGCTCTCTGGTTCTCTCTGTGTCAAGTTAGTCCCGTAGCCAAAGGGAAAGTCATCATGTTCTATAGAGCAAAGGGGTAAGTATCACAGGTAGAATTGGTGGATGTATTAATTTATTGGATGTAAAAGTACATAAAAGTCTTTTGACGATACGTTTAAGTGGAATCTTAACCAGTGTGCTAAAAGGAGAACTACACTGGATGAACAAAACAATCACTAAGAAAGAAAAGAACAATGGTGAATGGTAGTCCTGACTCTTGTTCCCAGGTAGAAAAATGGGCTAAACATTCCAGAAAAATACCTGTTTGACTAAGCCACTGAACTGGAGAGTAACCAACAGAACGTACGTTTGGGCTGCGGTCACCCCACCAACTGTGGAGATGTTCCTCCTCTCTGTGACTTAGAGGGCAGATAAGTGCCCTGACAAGAAGTTAAAATCTCTTAAACATAGTCACATCCTCCAATAGATGATTCTGTGCTACAATAGTGCATTTTGAAACATCCAATATTCTCGATTTCTTGGAAAACAATGAACATCTTTACTAATTTCTCCGTGCCTTGTTTCCTTAGCTGTAAATGGAGGAATAATAGTAGTGACGACCTCATAGAGTTGTTGCAAAAATGAAATGTACAGCTTTTAGAAGAGGTGTTGACATGTAGAAAGCATGATATGTGTTTGAGATCAAGGTGTTGATGATGATGACAACTATGATGATGTTTTCCTTTTTTAGAGGAAGGTACTGTCCTAGCAACCTTCAGTGACATAAAGAGATAACGTGTTGTTTTTCAATGCTAGGTCATTGTGTAGATTTGTACTATTGACCTCAATTCTTCACCTCCTCTCTGTATTCATGTCTTACTTACTTACTTTGGCCAATGGAATGGAGTGTTGGAAGTGACATTGTGCCAGTTCCACATCCAGGCCTTAAGAAGCCTTGCACATTTTGCTCGCCCTCTTGCACCTCTAACACTGCCATGACACAGACATGCATTGGGAGTCTGTTGGGCCAAGGAGGTTAAGAGATATATCAAGCAGACCAGAAGATCTGGAGCATAAGCAGAGTGCCTCCTGTGTTTACTGTTATGTGTCACTGAGATTCTGCACTTGTTTGTTATGCAGCAAGTTAATTCAGCCATATTCCATACATTAGTGAAATTAATAGAAATAAGCAATGAAAAGAATATATAATAAAGCCAGGGATATAAAAGCAAACTTTGCTTTAGCTGAAGTGTGTGTGTGTGTGTGTGTGTGTGTGTGTGTGTATGTCAAAACTTATGGAATTTTATAAGTAAATAGTGGTCAAATATGGAAATTCCATACGGTTCAACCTAAATATTCTAAGGTTTGTGCACTGTGACCACTATTTAAAATACATTCATACATAACATATACACACTACTATACATAAAATAAATAATCAACAAGGACCTACTGCATACCACAGGGAACTCTGCTCAATATTCTGTAATAACCTAAATGGGAAAAGAATCTGAAAAAGATTCTTTAGATGTATGTATACGTATAACTGAATCACTTTGCTGTACACCTGAAACTAACATAACACTGTAAATCAATCACACTTCAATAAAAAATAAAAATAAATAAATAAAACTATGTAAACACGGAAAAAAAATTTTTTAATACATTTGTTTATCAATTGGAAGGAGAGTTCCTTACATTTAAATAAGGGGGGGGGTTAAAACTGCCTATCACACAACTGACATTCAATAAATATTTATGGAAAAAGTTATTGAATAAAGACAAAAAACTCAAACTACACTTTGTATTTGCATCCTATTGGAAGGAATTTTCTAAGGGCTTTATAAAATGGGCAGATATTTTATGGATCCTGAGCAAGCTTTGCTCAAGAGCAGGGAAGCTCCTAAAACCCAAGAGTTCTGTTTCCAGTGGCTACTAGATAAATTCCTCATGGTTACATCAAATTCAAGTATAAACGTATTGAATGCTGAGAAGTAAGTGCTTTCTCCTTTTCAGGGAGTAGGTCAAATAATACAAATCAGTATTCTATATTACCAAAATGTGGAAGGAATCTAAACATCAATTTTCTTTCATCAGATATATTTGTGTGTGGATATTCTAAAAATAAAAACTCTTGTCGTCATACTGGAGAACAATTTAGTAAATAGAATTTCAGATTTCTGTTACTGTCTATATGTGGGATTAGTGCTATTGTCCCATTATCTGGATCCAGTCTATGCCTAATGAATGTACTAAAGAAAAAAGCATCTTGTTCCACTTCCCCAAACCATTTTTTTTTTTTTTTTTTTTTTTTTTGTGGTACGCGGGCCTCTCACTGTTGTGGCCTCTCCTGTTGCGGAGCACAGGCTCTGGATGCGCAGGCTCAGCGGCCATGGCTCATGGGCCCAGCCGCTCCGCGGCATGTGGGATCTTCCCAGACCGGGGCACGAACCCGTGTCCCCTGCATCGGCAGGCGGACTCTCAACCACTGCGCCACCAGGGAAGCCCTCCCCAAACCATTTTTGCCATGCTTACATCATGATGTTTCCTCATTCAAGTACATGACTCAGTGTTTACCAAATTTTAGCATACCATCATGTTGTTGAGTTTAAGCATCTCATCATGTTGTTTAGCTTAAATGGATAATCTCAGGCTGAAATAAGTTGCTCTCAAACATAAGATGTCTCTTCCATTTTTAGCTGCCATGACGAGTTTTACTATTGTGAAATGAGCAACTGTTGTCATGCTGCTTTCTCTCAATGAGTATAAAGTGATCCATTTTTAGTAACCATGGTTATCACCAAAAATTCCATCAGTCTGAATTAGATGCACATCTCCTTTGTTAAGGAAAAGGACTGAAGAGCATTCACTTTCATGCCTGCATTTCATTTTTAATCCAACAACGCCTATTCTAAAAACAGGCATTGATGTACTTTTCATCTCATGATCTGCCACTTGCTTTCTCTCCTATTCTGGCCAGGCAGGATTAACAACTGGGAACACACATATGCATTTTCATATCCCTATTGATGAGAGAGACTAAAACTCAGACCAGTTTTCTCCAAGCTCCTAGAAAGCTGAGTAACCTTCAGGTATTTCCTGGGATGTAAGGAGAAAAGAGTGGCAGATTAGAATGTAGCTCTGAGATAAATAAGGTGCTGCTCTCCCCAAATCA
This sequence comes from Phocoena phocoena, assembly GCF_963924675.1. Classification (NCBI taxonomy): domain Eukaryota; kingdom Metazoa; phylum Chordata; class Mammalia; order Artiodactyla; family Phocoenidae; genus Phocoena; species Phocoena phocoena. Next base: position 60,568,165 of record NC_089220.1, read on the forward strand.
AGACATTTAGCTTTCCTCCCATTTGCACTCTTTCCCTCACCACAGAAGTCAGGGGTCCTTTACCAAATTGGCTACAGTGCAGCAATGGCAGGGTAAGCTATGGAAATGTGTTGTCGTGGAGCCCACATAGCAAGTGTGTCAGTCCATGCTGCAGTAAACAATGACCAGGAAGCAAAACATAGCAGATGAGCAAAGAAGTAGAAAAGCTACATGTTTATTCCAAATAAGCAATTAAGATACATTTTTAAATTTCCTGCTATACTAATTTCTAAATCTAGACGCTAAAGCTAATCTCTTTATCCACCTGATTCAAGTTGTACATTCCTGATTATGATTTTAGGTGTGCTTTAAATATATCTATAATCCTTTACTAATTTTAATCACTTTTAGAAACGTGATCTTATTTGATCCTTGAAACAACCCTCAGCAGCAGTTTCTGCAGAAGGTTGGTATGTTTTATAAATGAAGAAGCTGAGGAGCAAACACCAAATATTTCCCAAGATCAACTTCCCAACTCAGTGTTTTTCTAACTCTGCCAGCATTTCTCAAAATTGATCATGTGAGATCCTCCATGAAAAGGGTGTTACACAACATGCATTCACATTCTAAAGTCTTGAGAAAGTCTGAAATAAAGAATGCTCCTTAAATGTTTTAACTCAAAAGTTCCTTAACCTATTGTGCATAAAACCCATTTGTTGCTCAAAATTTATCAGTATCCCCTGGAATTGCCTCTTAAGTCATATTTGGGATTTTATGAGCTCCTCAAAGCGAGGACTATATTTTATTTAAGTGTGTGTTTGGGTGATGTTATGGGTTGAATTGTTGCCCCCCTCCATTCATATGTTGAAGTCCTAACCCCCAATACCTCAGAATGTGACCTTATTTTGAAGTAGGGTCATTGTTAAGATGAGGTCATACTGGAGTAGAATGGGCTCCTAATCCAATATGACTGGTGTCCTTATAAAAGAGAAATTTGACATAGACCCACACACAAGGAGAACACCACTTGAAGATGAAGGTAGAGATGGAGGTTGTGCAGCAGAAGTCAAGGAACACCAAAGACTGCCAGAAAACCACCAGAATCAAGGAAAGAGGCATGGAACAGATTCTCCTTCACAGCCCTCAGAAGGAACCAACACTGCCGACGTCTTGATCTCGGACCTCCAGAACTGTGAGACAATAACTTTCTGTTGTTCTAAGCCATCTGATCTGTGTTCCTTTGTTACAGCAGCCCTAAGGAAACTAACAGAGGTGACAAGAACAGGGTATAGTCATTCACTTCCCACATTCAACAAATATTTAATAACTGCCTCTACTTAGGGAGGATAACGGTCCCTGCCCTCACAGAGGTGACATTCTAGTGAGGAGACAGAAAATAAATAAATGTGAAATATAATTTATCTTCACTTGCAAGAGGAAATTGAGGCTCAGAGCTTTCTATTTTGTCCAAAATATAGAGTCTTATTCATGAGCACAACAGGGAATCCCAGAAGACACATTCTCGCTAGGGTGCCACGCTCTATGTCCAGCCAGTGCTCAAAGCAACATTTCCAAATTCTATGTAGCTAAGTAACATGAAATTCTCTTTCCTGGCTCTCATTTGCCAAAAAGTACGAGATCTTGGCAGAGTGGAAGTACTGGATTTGAAGTCAGGGAACCTGGGCTGAGTTTCTAATTTTCTTTCTGTGCAATCCATTACATTATTTTATACATTTGAGTCTTAATTTTCTCATTTGCAAAATAGTACCTACTCCATATGATTATTGTGAAGAGTATATGGTGATAAAGAAAACAATCAGAGTGAAGTAAGTCAGAAAGAGAAAAACAAATACCACATGCTAACACATATATATGGAATCTAAAAAAAAAAAAAATGGTTCTGAAGAACCTAGGGGCAGGACACGAATAAAGATGCAGACATAGAGAATGGACTTGAGGACACAGGGAGGGGGAAGGGTAACCTGGGACAAAGTGAGAGAGTAGCATTGACATATATACACTACCAAATGTAAAATAGATAGTGGGAAGCAGCTGCATAGCACAGGGAGATCAGCTTGGTGCTTTGTGTCCACTTAGAGGGGTGGGATAGGGAGGATGGGAGGCAGACGCAAGAGGGAAGAGATATGGGGATATATGTATATGTATAGCCAATTCACTTTATTATAAAGCAGAAACTAACATACCATTGTAAAGCAATTATACTCCAATAAAGAAGTTAAAAAAAAAAAAAAGAAAGAAAAGAATCAGCATTTAATTCCTCTGAATCTTTTGTTGGCTCAACCTCATAGATTCTGGACATCTTTCACATAAATTTGTAGGGTTTTTTTGTTGTGTTTTTGTGTTTTGCTTCTTTGATTGTTTGTTTGGTTTGGGGTTTGGTTTTGGGCTCCAGATGCCTAATTTATCTACTCAAAGGTTCTGGGCTTGTAACCACATTTGGATTTCAAGGCAGGAAATTGTTATTCTTTATGTTCCATAAAATGTATGTTAAAGTGCCAACTATCTCTGTGCTCCCACTCCTCTCCCCACCACACACACATATACACCCAATGCCCTTTGCTTTTCCTAACTTCTGCTGTCTCCAAATATAGCATCAATCAACCCCTTAAGGAAATAGAAATAGAAACCCAAAGCTAGCAGAAGGAAGGAAATATTAAAGACTAAAGCAGAGATAAATAAATTAAAGAATTTTTTAAAATAGAAAATCAACGAAATGAAAAGTTGGTTCTCAAAAGAATCAACAAGGGCTTCCCTGGTGGCGCAGTGGTTGAGAGTCTGCCTGCTGACGCAGGGCACACGGGTTTGTGCCCCGGTCCGGGAAGATCCCACATGCCTCGGAGCGGCTGGGCCCGTGAGCCATGGCCACTGAGCCTGCGCGTCCGGAGACCGTGCTCCGCAATGGGGAGAGGCCACAACAGTGAGAGGCCCACGTACCGCAAAGAAAAAAAAAAAGAATCAACAAGATTGACAAACTTTACTACATGGACTAATAAAAAAAGAGAGAAGACTCAAATTATTAAAATCAGAAAAGAAAGTGTAGACATTACTACAGATTCTACAGAAATACAAAGGATTATAAGGGAACACTATGAAAAACTGTGAACCAACAAGTTGGATAACCTAGATGAAGTGGACAAATTTCTAGAAACACAAAACCTACTAGAAACACAAGACTAAATCATGAGAAATAGGGGACGGCTTGAAGATGGCGGAAGAGTAAGACGCCGAGATCGCCTTCCTCCCCACGGATACACCAGAAATACATCTACACGTGGAACAACTCCTACGGAACACCAACTGAAGGCTGGCAGAAGATCTCAGACCTCCCAAAAGACAAGAAACTCCCCACGTACCTGAGTAGGGCAAAAGAAAAAAAGAAAAAACAGAGACAAAAGAATAAGGATGGCACCTGCACCAGTGTGAGGGAGCTGTGAAGGAGGAAAAGTTTCCACACACTAGGAAGCCCCTTCGCGGGCGGAGACTGCGGGAGGCGGAGGGGGGAGCTTCGGGACCGCAGAGGAGTGCACAGCGACGGGTGCGGAGGGCAAAGCGGGGAGATTCCTGCACAGAGGATCAGTGCCGACCGGCACTCACCACCCCGAGAGGCTTGTCTGCTCACCCACCGGGGCGGGCGGGGCTGCGAGCTGAGGCTCGGGTTTCGGTTTCCGACGGAGCGCAGGGAGAGGACTGGGGTTGGCGGCTTGAACATAGCCTGAAAGGTTTAGTGCACCACGGCTAGCCGGGAGGGAGTCCGGGGAAAAGTCTGCACCTGCCGAAGAGGCAAGAGACTTCTTCTTCCCTCTTTGTTTCCTGGTGCGCGAGGAGAGGGGTTTGAGAGCGCTGCTTAAAGGAACTCCAGAGACGGGCGCGAGCCGCGGCTAAAAGCGCGGACCCCAGAGACGGGCGGGAGACGCTAAGGCTGCTGCTGCCGCCACCAAGGGGCCTGTGTGCGAGCACAGGTCACTCTCCACACCCCTCTTCTGCGGAGCCTGTGCAGCTCGCCACTGCCAGGTTCCTGGGATCCAGGGACAACTTCCCCGGGAGAACGCACGGCGGGCCTCAGGCTGGATCAACGTCACGCCGGCCTCTGCCCCCGCAGGCCCGCCCCGCACGCAGTGCCCCTCCCTTCCCCCCTCCACCCCCGGCCTGAGTGAGCTGGAGCCCCCGAATCAGCGGCTCCTTTAACCCCGTCCTGTCTGAGCAAAAAACAGACGTCCTCCAGCGACCTACACGCAGAGGCAGGGCCAAATCCAAAGCTGAGCTCCTGTGAGCTGTGAGAACAAAGAAGAGAAAGGGAAATCTCTCCCAGCAGCCTCAGAAGCAGCGGATTAAAGCTCCACAATCAACTTGATATACCCTGCATCTGTGGAATACCTGAATAGACAAGGAATGATCCCAAATTGAAGAGGTGGACTTTAGGAGCGAGATCTATGATTTTTTTCCCTTTTCCTCTTTTTGTGAATGTGTACGTGTATACTTCTGTGTGAGATCTTGTCTGTATACTCTTGCTTCCACCATTTGTCCTAGGGCTCTATCCGTCCATGGTTTTTTAAAAGAAATTTTTTTCTTAATAATTAATTTTAATCGTAATAACTTTATTATACTTTACCTTCGTTCTTTCTTTCCTTCCTTCCTTCCCTCCTTTAGACAACGAATCACCCCAAATTGAGGAGGTGGTCTCTGAGAGCAAGATTTATGATTTTTCCCCCTTTACCTCTTTTTGTGAGGGTGTCTGTGTATGCTTCTGTGTAAGATTTTCTCTGTACAGCTTTGCTTCCAACATTTGTCCTAAGGTTCTATCCGTCCCTTTTTTGTTTCTAAATATTTTTTAATTCAATAACTATTTATACTTTATTTTATTTTTACTGTATCTTCTTTCTTTCTGTCTTTTTTCCTTCTTTCACTCCTTCCTTCCTTCCTCCCTCCTTTCTTTCCTTCTTTGCTTCTTTCTTCCTTCCTTCCTTTCCTCCTTTCCTTCCTTCTTTCCTCATACTTCTAATAATTCTCTCTACTTTTTCTCCCTTTTATTCTGAGCCGTGTGGATGAAAGGCTCTTGGTGCTCCATACAGGAGTCAGTGCTCTGCCTCTGAGGTAGGAGACCAACTTCAGGTCACTGGTCAACAAGAGACCTCCCAGCTCCACATAATATTAAAGGGCAGAAATCTCCCAGAGACCTCCATCTTAACACCAGCACCCAGCTTTACTCAACGACCAGCAAGCCACAGTGCTGTACAACCTATGCCAAACAACTAGCAAAACAGGAACACAACCCCACCCATTAGCAGAGAGGCGGCCTAAAATCATAATAAGGCCACAGACACCCCAAAACACACCACCAGACGTGAACCTGCCCACTAGAGAGAAAAGACCCAGCCTCATCCACCACAACACAGGCACTAGTCCCCTCCACCAGGAAGCCTACACAACCCACTGAAACAACCTTAGCCACTGGAGACAGACATCAAAAACAACGGGAACTACGAACCTGCAGCCTGCAAAAAGGAGACCCCAAACACAGTAAGATAAGCAAGATGAGAAGACAGAAAAACACACAGCAGATGAAGGAGCAACATAAAAATGCACCAGACCTAACAAATGAAGAGGAAATAGGCAGTCTACCTGAAAAAGAATTCAGAATAATGATAGTAAGGATGATCCGAAATCTTGGAAATAGAATAGACAAAATGCAAGAAACAGTTAACAAGGACCTAGAAGAAATAAAGATGAAACAAGCAACGATGAACAACACAATAAATGAAATTAAAAATACTCTAGAAGGGATCAATAGCAGAATAACTAAGGTAGAAGAACGGATAAGTGACCTGTAAGATAAAGTAGTGGAAATAACTACTGCAGAGCAGAATAAAGAAAAAAGAATGAAAAGAACTGAGGACAGTCTCAGAGACCTCTGGGACAACATTAAACACACCAACATTCGAATTATAGGGGTTCCAGAAGAAGAAGAGAAAAAGAAAGGGATTGAGAAAATATTTGAAGAGATTAGAGTTGAAAACTTCCCTAATATGGGAAAGGAAATAGTTAATCAAGTCCAGGAAGCACAGAGAGTCCCATACAGGATAAATACAAGGAGAAATAGGACAAGATACATATTAATCAAACTGTCAAAAATTAAATACAAAGAAAGCATGTTAAAAGCAGCAAGGGAAAAACAACAAATAACACACAAGGGAATCCCCATAAGGTTAACGCTGATCTCTCAGCAGAAACCCTACAAGCCAGAAGGGAGTGGCAGGACATACTGAAAGTGATGAAGGAGAAAAACCTGCAACCAAGATTACTCTACCCAGCAAGGATCTCATTCAGATTTGATGGAGAAATTAAAACCTTTACAGACAAGCAAAAGCTGAGAGAGTTCAGCACCACCAAACCAGCTTTACAACAACTGCTAAAGGAACTTCTCTAGACAAGAAACACAAGAGAAGGAAAAGACCTATAATAACGAACCCAAAACAATTTAGAAAATGGGAATAGGAACATACATATCGATAATTACCTTAAATGTAAATGGACTAAGTGCTCCCACCAAAAGACACAGACTGGATGAATGGATACAAAAACAAGACCCTTATATATGCTGTCTCCAAGAGACCCACTTCAGACCTAGAGACACATACAGACTGAAAGTAAGGGGATGGAAAAAGATATTCCATGCAAATGGAAACCAAAAGAAAGCTGGAGTAGCAATTCTCATATCAGACAAAATAGACTTTAAAATAAGGACTATTAAAAGAGACAAAGAAGGACACTACATAATGATCAAGGGATCGATCCAAGAAGAAGATATAACATTTGTAAATATTTATGCACCCTACATAGGAGCACCTCAATATATAAGGCAAATACTAACAGCCATAAAAGGGGAGATCGACAGTAACACATTCATAGTAGGGGACTTTAACACCCCACTTTCACCCATGGACAGATCATCCAAAATGAAAATACATAAGGAAACACAAGCTTTAAATGATACATTAAACAAGATGGACTTAATTGATATTTATAGGACACTCCATCCAAAAACAACAGAATACACATTTTTCTCAAGTGCTCATGGAACATTCTCCAGGATAGATCATATCTTGGGTCACAAATCAAGCCTTGGTAAATTTAAGAAAATTGAAATTGTATCAAGTATCTTTTCTGACCACAATGCCATGAGACTAGATATCAATTACAGGAAAAGATCTGTAAAAAATACAAACACATGGAGGCTAAACAATACACTACTTAATAATGAAGTGATCACTGAAGAAATCAAAGAGGAAATAAAAAAATACCTAGAAACAAATGACAGTGGAGACACAACGACCCAAAACCTATGGGATGCAGCAAAAGCAGTTCTAAGGGGGAAGTTTATAGCAATACAAGCCCACCTTAAGAAGCAGGAAACATCTCAAATAAACAACCTAACCTTGCACCTCAAGCCATTAGAGAAAGAAGAACAAAAAAACCCCAAAGCTAGCAGAAGGAAAGAAATCATAAAAATCAGATAAGAAATAAATGAAAAAGAAATGAAGGAAACAATAGCAAAGATCAATAAAACTAAAAGCTTGTTCTTTGAGAAGATAAACAAAATAGATAAACCACTAGCCAGACTCATCAAGAAAAAAAGGGAGAAGACTCAAATCAATAGAATTAGAAATGAAAAAGGAGAAGTAACAACTGACACTGCAGAAATAAAAAAAAATCATGAGAGGTTACTACAAGCAACTGTATGCCAATAAAATGCACAACCTGGAAGAAATGGACAAATTCTTAGAAATGCACAACCTGCCAAGACTGAATCAGGAAGAAATAGAAAATATGAACAGACCAATCACAAGCACTGAAATTGAAATTGCCATTAAAAATCTTCCAACAAACAAAAGCCCAGGACCAGATGGCTTCACAGATGAATTCTATCAAACATTTAGAGAAGAGCTAACACCTATCCTTCTCAAACTCTTCCAAAATATAGCAGAGGGAGAAACAGTCCCAAATTCCTTCTACAAGGCCACCATCACCTTGATACCAAAACCAGACAAGGATGTCACAAAGAAAGAAAACTACAGGCCAATATCACTGATGAACATAGGTGCAAAAATCCTCAACAAAATACTAGCAAACAGAATCCAACAGCACATTAAAAGGATCATACACCATGATCAAGTGGGGTTTATTCCAGGAATGCAAGGATTCTTCAATATACGCAAATCTATCAATGTGATAAACCATATTAACAAATTGAAGGAGAAAAACCATATGATCATCTCAATAGATGCAGAGAAAGCTTTCGACAAAATTCAACACCCATTTACGATAAAAACCCTGCAGAAATTAGGCATAGAGGGAACTTCCCTCAACATAATAAAGGCCATATATGACAAGCCCACAGCAAACATCATCCTCAATGGTGAAAAACTGAAAGCATTTCCACTAAGATCAGGAACAAGACAAGGTTGCCCACTCTCACCACTCTTATTCAACATAGTTTTGGAAGTTTTAGCCACAGCAATCAGAGAAGAAAAGGAAATAAAAGGAATCCAAATCGGAAAAGAAGAAGTAAAGCTGTTACTGTTTGCAGATGACATGATACTATACATAGAGAATCCTAAAGATGCTACCAGAAAACTACTAGAGCTAATCAATGAATTTGGTAAAGTAGCAGGATACAAAATTAATGCACAGAAATCTCTGGCATTCCTATATACTAATGATGGAAAATCTGAAAGTGAAATCAAGAAAACACTCCCATTTACCATTGCAACAAAAAGAATAAAATATCTAGGAATAAACCTACCTAAGGAGACAAAAGACCTGTATGCAGAAAATTATAAGACACAGATGAAAGAAATTAAAGATGATAAAAATAGATGGAGAGATATACCATGTTATTGGATGGGAAGAATCAACATTGTGAAAATGACTCTACTACCCAAAGCAATCTACAGATTCAATGCAATCCCTATCAAACTACCACTGGCATTTTTCACAGAACTAGAACAAAAAAATTTGCAATTTGTATGGAAACACAAAAGACCCCGAATAGCCAAAGCAATCTTGAGAACGAAAAAAGGAGCTGGAGGAATCAGGCTCCCTGACTTCAGACTATACTACAAAGCTACAGTAATCAAGACAGTATGGTACCGGCACAAAAACAGAAAGATAGATCAATGGAACAGGATAGAAAGCCCAGAGATAAACCCATGCACATATGGACACCTTATCTTTGATAAAGGTGGCAGGAATGTACAGTGGAGAAAGGACAGCCTCTTCAATAAATGGTGCTGGGAAAACTGGACAGGTACATGTAAAAGTATGAGATTAGATCACTCCCTAACACCATACACAAAAATAAGCTCAAAATGGATTAAAGACCTAAATGTAAGGCCAGAAACTATCAAACTCTTAGAGGAAAACATAGGCAGAACACTCTATGACATAAATCACAGCAAGATCCTTTCTGACCCACCTCCTAGAGTAATGGAAATAAAAACAAAAATAAACAAATGGGACCTAATGAAACTTCAAAGCTTTTGCACAGCAAAGGAAACCATAAACAAGACCAAAAGACAACCCTCAGAATGGGAGAAAATATTTGCAAATGAAGCAACTGACAAAGGATTAATCTCCAAAATTTACAAGCAGCTCAATAACAAAAAAACAAACAACCCAATCCAAAAATGGGCAGAAGACCTAAATAGACATTTCTCCAAAGAAGATATACAGAATGCCAACAAACACATGAAAGAATGCTCAACATCATTAATCATTAGAGAAATGCAAATCAAAACTACAATGAGATATCATCTCACACCAGTCAGAATGGCCATCATCAAAAAATCTAGAAACAATAAATGCTGGAGAGGGTGTGGAGAAAAGGGAACACTCTTGCACTGCTGGTGGGAATGTGAATTGGTTCAGCCACTATGGAGAATAGTATGGAGGTTCCTTAAAAAACTACAAATAGAATTACCATATGACCCAGCAATCCCACTACTGGGCATATACCCTGCGAAAACCAAAATTCAAAAAGAGTCATGTACCAAAATGTTCATTGCAGCTCTATTTACAATAGCCCAGAGATGGAAACAACCTAAGTGCCCATCATCGGATGAATGGATAAAGAAGATGTGGCACATATATACAATGGAATATTACTCAGCCTTAAAAAGAAACAAAATTGAGTTATTTGTAATGAGATGGATAGACCTAGAGTCTGTCATACAGAGTGAAGTAAGTCAGAAAGAAAAAGACAAACACCATATGCTAACACATATATATGGAATTTAAGAAAAAAAAATGTCATGAAGAACCTAGGGGTAAGACAGGAATAAAGACACAGACCTACTGGAGAACGGACTTGAGGATATGGGGAGGGGGAAGGGTGAGCTTTGACTGGACGAGAGAGAGTCATGGACACATACACACTAACAAACGTAGTAAGGTAGATAGCTAGTGGGAAGCAGCCGCATGGCACAGGGATATTAGCTCGGTGCTCTGTGACAGCCTGGAGGGGTGGGATAGGGAGAGTGGTAGGGAGGGAGACGCAGGAGGGAAGACATATGAGAACATATGTATATGTATAACTGATTCACTTTGTTATAAAGCAGAAACTAACACACCATTGTAAAGCAATTATACCCCAATAAAGATGTTAAAAAAAAATCATGAGAAATAGAAAATCTAAATAGACCTATATATAACTAGTAAGGGGATGGAATCAGTAATCAAAAATCTCCCAACAAAGAAAAGCCCTGGACCTGATGACTTCACTGGTGAATTCAACCAAACATCTAAAGAATAACTAATGCCTATTTCTCAAACATTTCCCAAAAATTAAAGAGGAGGGAAGACATCCTCATTCTCTGAGGCCAGCATTACCCTGATTCCAAAGCCGAATGAATACACTACAAGAAAATAAAACTACAGACCAACAACACTTATGAACACTGATACAAAAATCTACAACAAAATACTAGCAAACAGAATTCAGCAGTATATAAAAAGGATTATACACCATAACCAAGTGAGATTTATTCCTGGAATGCAGGAATTGTTCAACATATAAAAAAAAAAAAAAACAATGTAATATGCCACATCAACACAATGAAGGGGGAAAAAATATCATCATCTCAATTTGACAAAATTCAACACCCTTTCATGATAAAACACCAGTAAACTAGGACTAGATGGAAACTACCTCAACATAATAAAATGTATATATGAAAAACCAATAGCAAACATCATACTCAATGGTGAAAGACTGAAAGCTTTTCCTCTAAGATCAAGAACAAGGCAAGAATGCCTGTTTTCAACACTGCTATTCAACATCGTTCTTGAATGTTGTAATAGCCAGAGCAATTAGACCAAAAAGAAAAAAAAAAAAATCCAATTTGAAAGGGGAGAAGTAAAATTACCTCTGTTTGCGGATGATATGATCTTATATGTATAAAGTCCTAAAGATTTCACACAAAAAAAGCTTTTAGCACTAATAAATGAATTCATCAAGGCAGCAGGATACACAGTCAACATACAAAAATCAGTTGCATTTCTATACACAAACTATGAACAATTTGAAAAGAAAATTGCAAAAACAATTCCACTTACAATAGCACCAAAAAGAATAAATACTTAGGAATTAACAAAGCAGATGAAAGACTTGTACAGTGAAAACTACAAAACATTGCTGAGAGAAACTGAAGAAGCCATAAAATAAATGGAAAGACACCCCATGTTCATGGATTGGAAGATTTAATATTGTTAAAATATCAATACTACCCAAAGTGATCTACAGATTCAATGTAATCTCTATCAAAATCCCAATGATGTTTTTTTTGCAGAAACAGAAAAACTCATCCTAAAGTTCATATGGAATCTCAAGGGAACCTGAATAGCCAAAACAATCTTAAAAAAGAACAAAACTTGAGGATTCTCACTTTACAATTTCAAAACTTACTACAAGTCTACAGTAATAAAAACAATGTGATGTTGGCATAAAGAGAGACATGTAGACCAATGAAATAGAGAGGCCAGAAATAAATCCTTGTATATACGTCAAATTATTTTGGATAAGGACACCAAGACCATTAATTGGGGAAAGTGTTTTCAACAGATGATGCTGGGAAAACTGGATAGCCACATACAAAAGAATGAAGTTGGACTCACTTAATGCCATACACAAAAATTTAGTAAAAATGAATCAAGGACTTAAAGACTTAAAACAATAAAAGCCTTAGGATAAAACACAGGAAAAGGATTCACGACATTGTATTTGGCAATGATTTATTGGATATGATACCAAAAGCAAAGGTAGCACAAGAAAAAATAGACGAACTGGACTGCATGAAAACTGAAAAATTTTGTGCATCAAAAGACACTATCTACAGAGTAAAAAGGCATCTTACAGAATGGGAGAAAATATTTGCAGATCATATATTTGACTAAGAATTAATATCCAGAATGCATAAAGAATCACTAAAACTCAACGATAAAAAAAGAAACAACCTTATTCAAAAATGAGCAAAGAAAAAAAAAAAATGAGCAAAGGACCTGAATAGACATTTCTCCAAAGAATATATGAATGGCCAATAAGCACATAAAAAGATGCTCAACATCACTAATTATTAGGGAAACGCAAATCAAAATTACAATGAGATACCACCTCACACCCATCAGAATGGCTACTATCAAAAAAACAGAAAACAATAGGTGTTAGCAAAGATGTGGAGAAATTGGAAACCTTGTGCACTATTGGTGGAAATGTACGTAAAATGGTACACCCTCTGTGGAAAACAGTATGGCAATTCCTCAAAAAAATTGAAAATAGAATTCCCATATAATCCAGCAATTTCACTTCTGGGGATATACCCAGAAGCATTAAAAGCAGAGTTTTGAAGAGATATTTGTAAACCTCTGTTCATAGCAGTTATGCACAATAACTAAACCATGGAAGCAAGCCCAGAGTCCTTCAACAGATAAATAGATAAACAAAATGTGGTATATACATACAATGTAATAGTATTCAGCCCTTACAAAAGAAGGAAGTTCTGACACATGCTATGACATGGATGAACCTTGAGGGCACGATGCCAAGTGAAATAAGCCAGTCACAAAAAGACAAATACTGTATGATTCCACTTATAGGAGGTACTTTGATAGTCAAAATCATAAAGACAGAAAATATAATAGTAGTTTCCAGGAGCTGGGGGTTAGCAGGGGAATGGGGAGTTATTGTTTAAAGGTATAAAGTTTCAGTTTCACAAGACGAAAAGAGTTAATGGAGATGGATGGTGTTGATGGTTGTACAACAACGTGAATATATTTCATACCACTGAACTGTACACTTTAAAATGGCTGGTGCTGAATTTTGTTTTGTATTTTACCACAATAAAAAATGTATAATTAATTGATTGATTTGTCTGATTTTTAGTATAATATATAAAAAATTTTTAAGTTTGATAATACTATTGGAGTGTTAAGAGAACTCAAAATTACCATATTTGTACTTCATTTCATTACCGTATGAGAGTTATTTGAGTACTTGAAGTGGAATTTTGTCAAAATTCTTTAAAAAGAATTTATTAGTGACATTTTTATTATACTACTATTATCACATTTATATTTTAAATGCTTAGGAGAATTTTCATCTATAAGTTGTAAAAGAAGTTTAAAACCTCCCTTAAAAGTAACTGTTGAAATTTCCTAGATTTAAATGTATAATAATAATATTTTAAATTAAATTGATCTATTTAAGAAAAAATTAGATTCATCATATTATTACTTTAATACCTCAAAGGTTAATTTAAAAATCCAAAGTAACCCCTAAACAATCTTTATTGTGTATAAAAAGCTGTTTTCAAGGACACCAAAATAATCTGTATTTATCATTTGTCATGATTCCTCCACACACATGGACTTTTTAGATTAACCTATCCACTACCAATTCTGATTACGGTAAATAGGTTTCATATATGATCCAATGATCATGAACCATTGAGTCATCCCAGAAGCCACAGTGTGGAGTTGCTTGATTCGTGTTTCTTTAGCTGTATGGATATAGAAAAGCAGGACGTAGAAATTATGAGTGCCTCTCGAGTTAGATGACCTGGATTTTAAACCTGCTCCACCACACACTATATATGAGACTTCTAGCAAGTTACTTCACTTCTCTGTACTGTTTCATCACTTGTAAAACCTGTACTCATCACTTGTAAAACCTGTACTTACTTCAAAAGGTAGTTGTGAGGTTTACAAAATGCAACAGACTTTATGTACTTAGCACAGCCCCTGACGCATAATTAGGTGTTCAATAAATGTCGGCTGTCATTGCTGTTAATTATTATTATTATCATTAGCAAGAAAGGGTTAAGGATGTCAATTTCACTTAGATGTTCTCAAAGAGGTTTAAGCGGTTATTTGTCAAAATTTATCATGAAGCGCTCTATTTGGGAGACTTCTAAATATATCTTTCTGTATTTCAATTTCTATGACTTTCCAGTAGCCTCAGGGTAATGATTTAGCCTGAGGAAATTACCTGCTTAAAAAAAAGAAAAAAGAAAAAAAGCATTTGACGTTAATCTCTGGTTTCAGGTTTAAATCCTAAAGCCCTGCAGATTCTCTTGTTTCAACCACGTGGGAGATTAGCAGTTAACACACTAAAATCTTACTGTTTTTTGACCTTTGTCTGAGGAGTAAAAACAGCTATAAAGACTGCTGGGACTGTAGGTGATCCTATCTCTTTAACTATATGGCTTTTGGATGTAAGGACTAATATGGGGAATGAGAAGTATTTCTAATAGTTCATTGTGAACAGCATAATAGCAATTACAGTAGTCCCCCCCTTATCCACAAGGGATACATTCCAAGACCCCCAGTGGATAGTGCTGAATGCTATATATACTATGATTTTTCCTATACATACATACCTATGATGAACTTGAATTTATAAATCAGGCACAGTAAGAAATTAACAATAACTAATAATAAAATAGAATAAGTATAACAATATACTGTAATAAAAGTTATTTTATAACTTCTCTCTCTCTCAAGATATCTTATTATACAAATTTAATGACTTTTCCATCTTAACTGAGCAACTTATACACTGTGGCTATAATTTTTGCCGTTTGAGGTGTGACAGTAAAAGTAGCATGAATTTCTTTATCCTTTTTCACAATTTCATGGACCGAAGATTCGTTCTTAACATACATCTTAGCACCTCAGCCTATGATTTTTGTTTTCTTTCCTTATTAAGTCGAGAACTATCACATTTTCACTTAAAGGAAGCACTTCACAATTTCTCTT
Source organism: Phocoena phocoena (assembly GCF_963924675.1). Taxonomy (NCBI): domain Eukaryota; kingdom Metazoa; phylum Chordata; class Mammalia; order Artiodactyla; family Phocoenidae; genus Phocoena; species Phocoena phocoena. The sequence goes on from NC_089220.1 coordinate 60,583,471, forward strand.
TGGCATATCCAAATGGCCAGCATTACTACTCTTGTGCTTTGGGTCTATTATTAAGTAAAATAAGGGTTACTTGAACACAAGCACTGTCATACCACCACAGTCAATCTGATAACCGAGAGAGCTTTTAAGTGACTCACTGGCGGGATATGCTGGACAAAAGGATGATTCACATCCTGCACGGGTTGAAACCGGACGGTGAAAGATTCCATCACACTACTCAGAATGGCGTGCAATTTAAAACCTATGAATTGTTAATTTCTGGTATTTTCCATTTATTATTTTCTGATTGTGGTTGATCAAGAGTAACTGAAACTGTGGGAAACAAAGCCAGGGATGAGAGGGGACTACTGTACTTTTATAGCACTTGCTATATGCCAGCACTGTTCTTTGTACATTAACTATGTACTATTCAGAGCTACTGATTTAGAGGCACTAACTTTATTCACTCATTAGAATTTCTCCCCTCAGCAAGTGTTTGAGGCCAAGTATTTCAAAGAATATACAGGATAAACACAATTCCACAAAGCAAATCTGTGTACTAGGCTGATAAGAGAAACAGTGCATGAAAGAGTCAACCCGGTGACTATTAGGGATTGTTCATGGCTAGTTAAGAGGCTGAAGCTGAAAAACAGACCCTGCTTTTATCACTCAATTGCATGATGCCTAAGTGGTCACCATGACTCAGATCCAATCTGCCATAATGAAGATGAACTCAAATTTGCTCTTTCTGTTCTGAGGAGCCATTTCTCATTTATTCTTCCCTCTGCCCTCTGGAAAAAGAGAGAGATCAGGAGAATTTCTGTGTCGGGAAATGAAAAATACTCTGAATTTTCCTAAGGATTGAAAGATAATTCTTTAACCCATGGTTAACATATACATGGTCAATCTGGACTTATGGAGAATGTGGGTGACCTCAAATGCTGCAGAAGGAAGCAGCAGACATCAAAGGTTCAGTGCCCCCTGGTGGAGTATGATGAAAGGCACCCTCCTTTTCCTTCTGTCCCTAAAATGTCTCTAAGATCTTACAATATGCATATTATAGTATATCCATTTTTTCCACTGCTTCATCGTGTCTTTCCTACTTTCTTTTTTCCTTTGACCAAACTTATTTACCTTTCTATGTTTATATTATTTCATCTTCTTGTAGTTTTGTAAACAAACTTATTTCTGGACAACTAAATTATCATTAATAAACATGGCTGATGATCAGCCTATGGGGCACCAGCTCAGCTGCCTAGGGTGTTTATGGCTAGCATCAATTCTCACTGTCTAATTTGTCAGTAACTGGGTCACACCAATAGTTAAATATTTTTCATACTTTACCTACATATAAGTATACACATGTATATATGCTTACACATACAGTCAACCTGTGCTTTTAAAACTCTTTGTTCCTTAGGGTTCTCAAAGACTAAAGAATGCAAAGAATATTACCTTCAAATTGAAAATATGTATCCCAACTATATTCAAACAAATATATCATACAAAGTACCTATTTTTTTAATGGCCTGTAATATCTGTGATTTTTAAGTACTCAATAAAGCAATGAAGATCATTAAGACTTCATTGTCATCTCCAAGAGCTCTATAGTCACTTGATGTCAGAATTGCTCAAGAGAGAAAGATTCTGTATCTCTGATATGACTGTACATTATGTTTACCCTCAGGCCCAGTCCCATCCAGATCTGTAGGTGTGATTTGCCCATGTATTTTAAAAGAGATCTTCTCACTGATTATACCCATAGGGTTATAATACCATCCCAGTCAGGGTTGATTTGCAGAAAATGGAAATTACTTTCCAAAGAAAGAAGTTTAAAAAAAGAGCTTTGGGTACTTACAAAATCAACGGTAGAGCTCTAGGTTGGGCTTTGTGGAATGACTCCTATCAAACCACTTCAGAACTGACCTGCCAAGACCACGCAGGAAATAGGGCAATCAGGAAGCTGCCACTGGAATTTTGACTTCAGGAACATACATCTTAGTGATGCTCCAAGCCCTACCTCTCAACGCCTACAAAGCTAATAATTGGACACAAGAATTCTGCTATAGGTAAACCCAGGGTCTCCACAACTCTGTTTTCCAGGAGAAAACAAGAGAAGGAAGGTTGAAATGTGGCCTCTAATTTCATGCAAGTGCATTTGATTGGCAAAATCTAATCACATCTGAGCCCTTATCAAAGGAGTTCAGGAAATGAAAATTTTAGCATTCTAGTAGTTTTATCAGGCAGAAAGGCATTTTAGAAGAGCATTTTTCAAATTCTACATTGTAAATTACTTGTAAGTCATAAAATCAATTTATTTAATGGGCCATGAAATAAATTGATTTTTAATGAAATGGAATAGAATAGAATATATTCCTATGTAGTAACAGAGGATTTTTTTGCAAAGTCTTCCTACAAAGGAAGGAAGTTCTGACACACACCACAACATGGATGAATCTTGAGGACATTATGCTAATTGAACCAGTCAGAAAAAGACAAATACTGTTTGATTCCACTTATATGAGGTACCTACCTAGAGTCGTTAAATTCATAGAGGCGGAAAGCAGAATAGTTGTTTCCAGGGGCTGGGTGAGGAAAGAATGGAGAGCTGTCTAATGCACATAGAGCTTCAGTTTTGCAAGATGAAAAAAGTTCTGCAGATTGGTTGTACAACAATGTGAATGTACTTAACACTACTGAACTGTATACCTACATTAAGATGGTGTTTTCCAACTTTAAAAAATCTTTTAAAATTCTTTAATATCCCAGAGCTGGTATATTCTCCAGTATTCCCTCTCTCAGTGAGCAGCACCTTTATCTACCCAGCGGCTCAAGCCAAGGAGGGGTCTAGGAAGTCATTCTTGACGCTCCCACTTTACACCCAATCCATCATCCCTGTAATTCTAGATAACTCCCAAATCTGCCAACTTCTCTCCACCCCCACTGCTTTTATCTTAGTTCTCTCACCTACACTATTTGTCTCCCACCAATGTTTGTAACAATACAATCACCAAACTTCAGCCAGACAGAGATGTCTAAAACGGAGAATGGATCACTTTACTTCCTCAAGAAAGTCCAAACTCCTTAAACAGACTTACAGGCAAGGACTACATAACCAGGTCACTGGTGATCTCCCCATTCACATTTCTCACCACTCCATCCAGCCTCATTTTTCATTATGTAGTACTAGTCATACTACAGACCCTGAGGCTGATCTGGGTTCCAGATGAGTCAAGCACTCATGGTTTTGAGAGATGTTCATACAGCTCAAGGCCATCACACTTCTACCCTCTTGCACTACTCAGGTATCATCTTCATTAAATGTTTTTTGATTTGTGCAGCAACGTCTTTGGCCATGATTCACCAGGCCTACCAAGTACATTAATATCAAGAAAGAAGCTATAATGGGCTTTTAACAATATAATTCCCCAGAAAAAAAGAACATATTTCAGTCTCTGAAATGTTCTTCTTTTTCAAATGTAGTAATGAAAAGATAATTTGATCTTTCAGACATTCCGATGACATTTTTCCATAATCTGCTCTCTCATGCTCTCTACTGGGCTTACTCTCTCTTCATATATTAGGAACAAAAAATTATAATAAAAATTTCATCCCTCATGTACAATTGTACATTATTCTGGCTGAGAAGGCTTCTTTTGCAACTTTGTCTTATTTTCTTAGGTTTTGTATTTTTTCCTCTTTCATCATTGTTCCATTAATCTCCAAGTCCTCCCCTTAGTGCTGATGCCTCAAGGTTAATGAGCCTCACTGAGGACAGCAAGGGGACTGAGCTGCCTGGCCCTTCCTGTCCTCCTCTTGACCTAGTTGAGATGCTGTCCTCTGCTTTTCGAGAATAGAAATAAAGAGAAAAATATATCAAATAAACTAGGGAATTAACATTGCTGGGCAAACAGAAGCTCCTAAACTCAACAATGAACAGTGAATTTACATATAGTTTTTTTTAGACATCACTCTTGTGGGAACTGACAGTTTATAGTCAAACCTTGTATGCTTTCCTCCCTAATTCCCCATTCTCAGAGACTTCATTCAATCTCAAAACTCAACTCTAAATTCCATCCTACCAATTCACAACTCTATCATTGGGCCTGACACTTCACCCAGTGATCCAGTATTTCCAACCATAGTTAAGATCTTTCTATATGAGGTTCCTGCCATTTCCATAAACATAGGATTTCTAAATGGTATTCCTTCCACATCTAAAGCCCCTATTGTTTGTTTATAACATTATCATTCTCCCAGATACCAGGGTTCAAGTTATCCTACTGAGCACCTAATATGTGTCTCTATGATATGTGCTGGGCCCAGAGAAATGGGGTATAATCCTCACCCCCAACATGTCCCCAGTCCAGCCAGGGATAGTGACAAATAAACCAGAGGGTAGGTGCCAAAGTCTGAAAAGTGTCACACTGTGATCGATCACAGTTTACTTTTCTCTTTCTTTCATCCTTGATATTCAACTTTTCACCAAGTGCTGCTATATTTTAACCCAATGTTTATAAGATTCATCACTGACACCAGCCTTCTCTCCACTTTGAAACCCTGAAGTTGTCTTTCCCATGTTTTCCTGCATTCAGTCACTCCAAGTACAGTCCGAGCTTCTTTGGTTTTGTCTCACAGGTTCATTCCTCTTCTTTGCAAGGCTGCCAGGTCATCACGCCCTGTCTTGTGTACTCTAGCATCTTCCTTTTATTGCTTCCACTTCTTCCAATACATCCAGAACATCAGGCTGAATTTCCTACAGTGTTACATTCCCAAAGCCATTCCCCTACTCAGGAACCTGCTGTGGACTGGATCCTATCCACAACTGTGGGGGACCTTCAGGGGGTCCCCAGTGAAGGCCCACTCTAGCTCGCCAAGCTCATCTCCCACTAATCTTTAACACTCTACTCAGAGTGAGAACCAAGGCTCATTTCCAAATGTGTGCATTTAATAAGCACCCCTACCCTGCCAGCGATTGAAAATCTACTCAAATTCTGCCTGGCCTTAAAGGACAAGCTCAGGTTCCACCTCTTTTCCTGACCATTGTGACTCAACCTAAGTATTCCTTCTCTGATGTCAACAGGAATGAGCCAGGTTCCCCCGGTCACCCAAGGCCCAAGGAATCTTCTTAGAAATGGTTCCGTCTTCTACGTTGCAGAGGTGAAAAGCCAACCAATGTCCTTTTATCTTTTCTATTGTATAAATTCTGTTAGTAAATTTTGGATTTCCAAAACAGAGTAACAAAAGAAGGAAAAATGACTCAGTCTTAAAAAGACAAACTTTTTTGAAAGTGAGATATTTGAGACAGTATCAGGTACCTCCCAGGTTCCAAATGGAATCAAGAACTCACTGCCTTACCAAGCCAGCTCCCAGAAAAAGTATTACAGTTATAATCTCAGCCTTCCCTTCCCCTGCCACATTTGCCTCTCAGGCTGACCTTTTTCCCTTCCACCTTTAAGATTTTACCTTTTCTAACAAAACTTGCTCTCACGGAAGGACCTCATGAGCAAGAAAGAGAGCTGTACTAAGATCTGTGTTCTGGTGCCAGTTCTAAGAGAAGGAGTCAACATCAAGATAAGTCACTTCACCTACTCTGTGCTTCATTTTCTTTGTCTATGAAATAAGGATATTGAACAAGATTGAACTCTGCATTCAATCCTCCCAGTTCTGACATTTTTATACACATGGTACTATATACAGGGTGATTAATTAACCAGTGATTAATAAATAAGTCCTAAGTTGTTACTCCTTCTTGAAGTAATTTTATTTTAGCAGACCAAACATTTTAAGCAAAATAAATTAATCTAACAATTATATTTTCTCCTGCTCTTCTGGAGAAAGAATTTGGGAGAGGGAAAAAAAGGTGAATGCTGAACCCAGCAGGTACCTTCTTCCTCATGAGGTCAACCTGGCTGGCATGATTATCACTCCATGGCAATAACACGACTATAAGATTTTTTAAAGGGTTGATAGTTCAAACACATAAGAACAAGAATTCAAGCAAAACCTTCATTTCAAAGCATCCATTGGTCTCACTATATTTCTGGGTCCAATAAATAACACTCCTGGTGGAGAAAAGGCATTTCTGTGATTTTTTCAAAAACTGTTTGAGTGCTTCCATGTCATAGGGGTTGTAGGAGCTCACTAATTACTGGTCCAATAACCAAGAGGTCAGGAAGTTGAAAAAACAATCCTGAATAGAAATGTAACAGCCATTTTGCTTTTTCCAAGCACAAGAAAAGGCCAGCGGAAGCAGATGTTTGGCCTTTGAAGAGCAGCTTCCAGAGAAGTCATAACCCAAGGGCTGAGTAATACCTCTTGTAAAATGAAAGACTCAGTAACCCCCAGGGGAGAACCCAGATCCAATATTCCAGCCTGAATGTAAAGGGCAAGATGTTATGTATTTCACTGGAGTGACAGGTACAGCTACTACCTAGAAAAGCCATCTCGTTGAATCAGATCTTTCTTTATCATTCCTTATGTTACAGGGGTAAGATCATGAGCATAAAACAAAGGAAATCATGAGAGAATATTTTCAATCATGAAGCACCCAGTGAAGCATGTAATCAAGTGGAAAACTGTCAGTGATTGCTTATTGTATCTGTACAGGACAGGACATTGGTTTAATGGCTTTACATAAATGGGAAAAGACAACTTGGTAATTGACTTAGTATAACAGTAGACAATGTAGAAAAAAGATACTTCAGGAGGCAACAGGGCATTAAGTACAATCTTAGGGATACTGAAATCTTAAGGGTGCTGAACACTGAAAAGTATAAAGAGTTGGTCAGAAATTATTCTTTAGATGATGTATGTATTTAAAAACAACATTGATTTTTCTGGAGTTTATAAAATTGGCTGAACTGTTAGCAAACAACTGAGTCCATCTCTTCTATTTCCAACAAGAAGCCACTTTTTCTTCATTCTAGAAAAGACTGAAGAAAGTTTCTCTGGACAATGTTACAAAACTAGATGCAAAGTATTAAAGGAGAGCAGGAAATAAGGAAAGGCCTGAAACTTAAGACAAGTGTTTGCACTCCCCCTCCCTTCATAAACAATGTAAATGCCCCTTTGCCCTGCAAATTAAATCCCCTATAACTCCAAAAGACAGTGAAAAATTTTGAATACATTTAGGAATTTCATTGCATCTAAGTCTACCTACAATAAATAGGTCATTGATAACAGACTGGAAATATTTCATAGTTTAGAAGAGCTTGTTGTAATATGAGGCACTGAAAGCTCTGACTGCTCTGTACTGTCTCAAACCACAGAGAAAGAAAAGAAATGAGGTGATATCAAAACTCAGTGCCAGAAAGTAATGACATCATGATAACATTATGTTACAGCTTCCTATTCCAACCTAAGAAGCAATAATAAAGTAGTGACGGAGAATTTTGGAGAAACAGTAATGGCAGAAGAGGGTGAACAAGAACTGGAGCTATGTAGCATGGAGTTCCCTATCCTTTCTCCCTCAGCCTCCTTCAAGACCTCTCCCCCTTGAACTTCTACCCCATGAAGAAATTAACTGATCTTAGTTATACTGGGAATAAACTCATGTAGAATAAAAACTGCTAGTAAAGGGAACATGATAGGACCCATTTCTTCACAATATGAATCCACTGTGTAGCAAACAAGGGCAGAGAACTAACCAAGGAACAGAAAAAGATTGTGTTAAGATGAGAATTCTTGTCAAGTTACTCCTGGTCCCTCAATTTCACCACCTCTGTTTTTCCTGTATCTTCACAATGGGATGGAGAAAAGTGATATTTATTCAAGAAATATTTTATTACTATTATTATTATTACTGTGAGACACCTTGGCCATTACCAAGATAAAACATGGACTTCCCTAAAAGGATTTGTACTTTAATAAAAAAATTCCTTCCTTCCTGAACAATTTTGTCTTCTGGCTTCCATAACATCACCCTCTTGCTCTGCTCTCACCTTTCTAAGAACAATTTTTTTTTTTTTTTTTGGGCGGTACTTGGGCCTCTCACTGTTGTGGCCTCTCCCGTTGCAGAGCACAGGCTCCGGACGCACAGGCTCAGTGGCCATGGCTCACGGGCCCAGCCGCTCCGCGGCATGTGGGATATTCCTGGACCAGGGCACGAACCCGCGTCCCCTGCATTGGCAGGCGGACTCTCAACCACTGCACCACCAGGGAAGCCCTAAGAACATTATTTTTGTGTCCATTTTGCATTTTCCATTAGCTTTTTCAAATTCCATAAATTACAAACTATTCTTGAGGAAATGCCCTCTTCCAAGATTTCAACTACCACTTTTTTACAGTTTACTCACCAATCTAGAATGCCAGAGCCCAGCTATTTATTAAAATTCCATTTCCTATTTCAGTTGCATTCTGGACCACCTCCAGCTGAATATCCCAAAGGCATGTTCCCCTCAAATGTCTAAAACAGAATTTATTTTCCTGTTTCCCTTTTTCCTTTACCCTTTCCTAATCTCTTAGGTTTACTTCTTCCAGAGGCAAACCCCCAGACAAGAATGTCAGTGCAAATAGTTTATCTGAATGGTGATCCAAGAAAGACTACTCAGGGATTGGAGCAGTGAGACCAGGGAGAAAAGGCAGCCAAAAAGGCTTAGTTATCAAACAAGTTACCACTATGGGAACCTAGAGCCATATCCCACTGGGGAACTCTGCGAATAGAATACAAAACTCAGAGTAATCCCACCTGTGGTGCAAAGGTGCCAAGGCATTTACCCACAACTCCCGTCAAACACTGGTTGAGGGTGTTACCAGGACATTAATTCTCCAGCACTTCCCATGTCCTTTGCCTCTGCCACCAGAGAAAGCCCTCAAGCGTTGGAAGCGCACTTCAGCTTTCAGGCTGTGTTCTGTGTTTTGGTCAATGGCGCCACACCACCAGTGACCCCAGCTAGAAATCTTACAATCATCCATGATTTCTCCCTCTTCTTTGTCCCCCACTTTTACTTAGACACCAAGTCCCGTTGATTTTACTCCCATTATGGTGTTAACTTTGTTTG